>NC_085139.1:168530218-169185700 GCF_024139115.2 Armigeres subalbatus
TGAAGAAAATATATATATCCCGTTGCTGGTGGGAGGAAATTGCAATCTGTTTCGGGGAAGGAAGTAAAGCAAATATTTTTCCCACATTATCCGTAGAGGTATTTTGTGAAATTTTTCCACAGAATGAATTATGATGGAAGGTGTGATAATCTCTCAAGTTTATACTAGAAATCAATTGCTGGATTCTTTTAATCCATGATAAACAAGCGGTCTAACAAAACAAGACTGAGTTCACTATGCATGCACCAATTTTTATAAATGTTTGCATTAAGAAAATTATTTTGAGCTTTTTAGTGAAATGTCTTCACTTGTCATAATACGAGTTTGTACAATCCCATTGAATTCCAAAAATCGTTCTGATCTCCGACATTATCGACGTCAGGACATATCGTGTCGCTAACATCGACTCTGATCACTATCTGGTGATGGTTAAACTGCGCCCAAAACTATCCGTCATCAACAATGTTCGATACTGACGACCGCTGCGGTACGACCTAGAGCGACTGAAGCAACCTGATGTCGCCACTGCATACGCGCAGCATCTCGAGGCAGCGTTGCCGGAAGAGGTTGAGCTCGATGGGGCCCCTCTTGAGGACTGCTGGAATACAGTTAAAGCAGCCATTTACGACGCAGCGGAGAACAACGTCGGGTATATGGGTCGAAGTCGACGGAACGATTGGTTCGACGAAGAGTGCAGACAGATTCTGGAGGGGATTCTGGACAGATTCTGGACGCGCGACCGCCTGCGGCAAGGTACCCGGCAGAACGTGGAACGTTATAGACGGAAGCGGAACAGCAGACCCGCCTTTTCAGGAGAAAAAACGCCGCCTGGAAGAAGCGGAGTGCGAGGAGATGGAACAGCTGTGCCGTTCTCAAGAAACGCGCAAGTTCTATCAGAAGCTCAACGCATCCCGCAAAGGCTTCGTGCCGCGAGCCGAAATGTGCCGGGATAAGGATGGGAGCATCATGACGGACGAACGTGTGGTGATCGAAAGGTGGAAGCAGCACTACGAGGAACATTTGAATGGTTGAGAGTATGGCTGAGAGTACAGGCAGTGAAAGTCAAGGCAGCGGAGGAGATGACTACGTCAGTTTAGCGGACGATGGAAGCCAACCAGCCCCTACCTAGAGGGAAGTTAAGGATGCCATTCAACAGCTAAAGACCAATAAAGCAGCTGGTAAGGATGGTATCGGAGCTGAGCTCATCAAGATGGCCCCGGAAAGGCTGGCCACTTGCGTTGCGTTGCGTTGTAACGGAGTATTTCGTAGATTGCATACTGATAGTTGTCATGTATATTCTTTACCTTTCTTACCCCAATTGCTTATGGATTTCCATTTGGGATTCAATGGAAATCCAATGAGAATCCCACAATTATAAAACATGAAAGCTATCATTGCCGGCCACGCCCATCTTCTCCGTTACTAGGAAAGGGAAGGAAATGATGATATGACATCTACTTAACGAGAGGCCAGCGGCTCACCGACGCCCTCATAGATGGCAAGGAATTGGATGGTGGGTAGGGTATGTGGTTTAGGAGTATCATTATAAGCAAATGATAGAAAATTTGTGGAAATACGTTGGGAGTGACATTGCTAAGAAATTTATGTCACTCCATTATCCTTGCCGATGATTTTCCTCGGATGGGGCGAAGGTATTAGCTTTGCCCTGGCTAATAGCCTAGGTTTAAGCGCCTTGCTCGCTTTCTGAAACGAAAAAAGAGCAACAAGAAATTAAATTCCCCTTCCCCCCTGATATGATAATGATTTTGATCAACAAATGAATTCTAAGTGGATGAATAAATGATCAAACGGCTGCAAACAAGCCTCTATTGTCGTAGCAGAAGCAAACCCGCCTCAATACGACAGGCAGAAGCACATGTTTGTGATTCAAACGATTAAAAATAATTGTAGTAAGTTTCATTAAGACTTATCAGTACGATACATAGTAATTTGGATCAAATAGCTTAAAATGTTGTAAACAGATGGAAAATTCATATTTGTTTTTATTCACGATACAAAAGCGCTACTACGGTTTGCAGTGCTAAAATCATACGAAGTGGACGTAAGTGTCGTAAGCCATTAATGGACCTTCAAACAATGTAAACAATGCTTATAACTTACCTATTCAACTTATCAGGGAAATGTATAAACTCGGTCGATGAGGTTTGCTTTCTGATATCTAAAATAACGTCAAAGAAAAAATGATACCTAGTTCAAAAGATACAACACAGTAGGTAGTGAATAAGTTTTGGAATAATCGTCGTTCCTGTCTGCTTCCATACAATGAATTCAACATAAACATCCAGATGAGGAAACAAAATTAATCTCATTGAAACCACATTTTTGTTTGATGATTATATGTTAAAAACTGTGTATGGCACAACCATCAATTAAAAAAGGAACGGACTTACCGAAGTTGTGATGCATACTCCTAGGAAAATCTGTTCTTAATCAAACCTCAATCATCCCGCTCCTGTTTTCTTTCGAAGGGATTCGTCATTTCCAACTGTAGGGGTAAGTTGCGGGACATCATCATCATCAGCTGCTGTTACCTACTACATTCAGGTATCCAGGAAAACCAACGCAATCCGCGCCGAATTGAAGATTTGCGACACCGGTTGATGTACCTTATATTCCGGTAATTGTACATAGCAGGAGCCTACGATGCCTTTATTAGTTGAATTGACACTTTTCCGGAGGCATAAAATGTTACAGTTTGCACTACTCCACTATTTATACATAGGTAAAACCTCTTAAAACTTAAATTTTCGTTAAAATTCCTTTTTTTTCTTTTTAATGACACGTCTGCTCCGGCCCCGGAAAGGCTGGCCACTTGCCTGCACAAACTGATAGTCAGAATCTGGGAAACCGAACAGCTACCGGAGGAGTGGAAGGAAGGGGTTATATGCCCCATCTACAAGAAAGGCGACAAGCTGGAGTGTGAGAACTTTCGAGCGATCACCATCGTTAATGCCGCCTACAAAGTGATATCCCAGATCATCTTCCGTCGTCTGTCACCATTAGTGAATGAGTTCGTGAGAAGTTATCAAGCCGGCTTCGTTGACGGCCGCTCGACAACGGACTAGATCTTTACTGTACGGCAAATCCTTCAAAAATGCCGTGAATACCAGGTCTCAACGCACTATCTGTTCGTTGATTTCAAGGCGGCATACGACATTATAGACCGCGTAGAGCTATGGAAAATTATGGACGAGAACAGCTTCCCTGGGAAGCTTACCAGACTGATCAAAGCAACGGTGGATGGTGTGCAAAACTGTGTGAAGATCTCGGGCGAACACTCCAGTTCGTTCGAATCGCGCCGGGGACTAAGACAAGGTGATGGACTTTCGTGCCTGTTGTTCAACATTGCGCTAGAAGGTGTCATGCGGAGAGCCGGGTGTAACAGCCGGGGTACGATTTTCAACAGATCCAGTCAATTTATTTGCTTCGCGGATGACATGGACATTGTCAGCCGAACATTTGCAAGGTGGCAGAACTGGCAGAACTGTACACCCGCCTGAAACGTGAAGCAACAAAAGTTGGACTGGTGGTGGATGCGTCAAAGACAAAGTACATGCTTGTGGGTGGAACCGAGCGCGACAAAGCCCGCCTGGGAAGCAGTGTTACGATAGACGGGGATACCTTCGAGGAGGTCGAGGAATTCGTCTACCTAGGATCCTTGCTAACGGCTGACAACAACGTTAGTCGTGAAATACGAAGGCGCATCATCTGTGGAAGTCGGGCCTACTACGGGCTCCAGAAGAAACTGCGGTCGAAAAAGATTCGCCACCGCACCAAATGTGTCATGTCTTCATCTTCATTGGCATTACATCCCCCACTGGGACATTGCCGCCTCGCAGCTTGTTCATTCAGCACTTCCACAGTTATTAACTGCGAGGTTTCTAAGCCAAGTTACCATTTCTGCATTCGTATATCATGAGGCTAACACGATGATACTTTTATGCCCAGGGAAGTCGAGATAATTTCCAATCCGAAAATCGTCTAGACCGGCACCGGGAATCGAACCCAGCCACCCTCAGCATGGTCTTGCTTTGTAGCCGCGCATCTTACCGCACGGCTAAGGAGGGCCCCAAATGTGTCATGTACAAGACGCTAATAAGACCGGTTGTCCTCTACGGATATGAAACATGGACAATGCTCGAGGAGGACTTGCAAGCACTCGGAGTATTCGAGAGACGGGTGCTTAGGACCATCTTTGACGGTGTGCAAGAAGACGGTGGGTGGCGGCGAAGAATGAACCATGAGTATCCAGTATCCAGAAGGCGACCAGTATCCAGTAACGACTTGGCGAGCGTGGGGCGTATCCGAGGATGGAGATATGTGGCCTCGAACCGTGTATTGTGGCGTCAAATTGTTGATTCAGTGTTATCTGTTTAGATGTAAACTAAATAAATAAATTAATAGAAAGAAGGAATAGACAGCTTTCAGACTATCGTGTAGCAATTTGCGAGTTTTCAAAATCAAGGAAGTGTAATTACTTATATTACTTAAACATATTTTTTAAAAATATATTGCTTTTTGCCTTTCTTGTTTACTAAGTTAGACGTGAAGGCTATAGGATCGCTCCTAGGGTTTGTAGAAATCGCTCTCAATAGATAACGAACAACGATACAAGAGAAGAAAAATTGTTTGGAATCATTACAAGTCATGAAAACAAGCCGATCGAAGCTGTGTTCAAGTGCGAAAAAACAAAACTGGATAGGCAGCCTCCACCCGGAAGTGATGGTAAAACGCATTGTTCTCGCTCATTTTGTGTTAGGTTGTTATTTTTCGCACAGCTGTGTAAAACAAGTTGATATACATCATCAGAACCAGTGCCTCTTGCGTTTGGGGCTTTTTAAAACAAATTTGTCATGTGGTGTAGCAGGTGGACTGTACTGGGTTTTTAAACTTTATTTTTGTGATTTTTTATGGTTATGATTTCTTTACAACTTGCCCTGGTCTACGAGATGGGCCAGCCTAGGGCTGAAAGTCTCGCTAATAAAGACAAAAAAAAACTTGCCTTGGTGTTGTATTTTGATATTTCTTTCAATGATTTCCCGTCAAATTTCCAAAATCTTGCTCGGGTTTTAAAGACTAGCCGATCTCCCTCGGGTTTTATTTTTGATCTGTAAATCATTTAGTTGATTGCAGCGTCGCACTCTTGATCAATTTTAGTTCCAGCTTGATGGCATGTTTCAGAAATCATGAAACCCTTGCATTTGAACATTTTTTCAACTTTCCTCGTCACATTGAACAAGTCTAAGTATATATAAACACAGCTGACCTCAAGATGAATCGATTAGTGTGAAAATCTTGCAAAATGGTCCATCTGTTCGTGAGTTATATTGGCTCAAAGGAAATGCAAACTCATTTGTATATATATAGAGATAGAAGAAGATAAGTTTATCACGTGGCTTGATATATTTGAGTAATTCTCGCTGAGACCGGGCCACTATTCGCACGAGGTTCTTAAAAATTCCTAAATTTATGTTAATTCGAAAGCTTTTGGCGAGTACATCAAGGATCCGAGTTAAATTCTTTAGGAAGATAGACCCCTCGCTAGTTATACACGAAATCACGTTTATGGATTCCTCGATTTTTGTCAATTCCTGACTCACCAAAACTGTCATAACTCCAACATTCCTCAACCGATCTTAGAAATCAGCATATCGTTGGAAAGAGGAAGAGTGTATCCTCAATTTGCAATAATAAAAATAGAAGCAGCCATATTAAATTTGGCCGCCATCTTGGATTTCTTTTTGAAAACTATTTTTCTAATCCCGAAATTCTTGAATTATTTAATACAATAACTTGAATACGGCTCCGTTATGCTCGAAACTTCTGAGCCCTTAAAATAAAATACTGTTGTAGATATGCTTTTCATTTTCGACACATATTTGGCATAGAATAGTGTATGAAATCAAGGAACTGACTTTTATCTTTTATCTTTTATTGAGAGGGAAAAGCCGGCGGGAGTGGGGTTTAGGCAATATTACGCTCCTTCTCCCGTAGGCATAAAACCTCTATTTTTTTATATCAACAGTTCACAACCAAATGATACATACATGATAACCTTAAAACTAACAATTGATGACAAACACTAGATTTTACAATACAATCTTAATACATTATTACTACGTCTAACATAACAAAAGGCTCAACTTACATTGAATTGGACAAATATCTACTATAGCTTTTCTTCAGTGTGGAACGAGACAAATTAAAATCGAATACACTATAACAACGATTGAATGTTCTACACATACTACTGATTGGTTAATTTTGGCCATAATTTGTACGGGACATGGGGAGACGAATAAAATTGTGGGAACGAAGATCACGACGACGAATATCAATATTTATAAGACGAAGTAAACTACAACAGTCAACTTCGTAGTATCATATTAACCATAAAAAATATTTTCGTTGGTCAGATGGGCCTTCAAAAAATAATTTGGTAAATCGTACATAACTTTTGATTGAGAAACAGGTTTTTGGACACAATGCACAATATAAGCTAAGCTTTCCATCGATGTATTCATATTCAAAATCGATGGTTGCCAACCAGGCGGAGATATAGTTTTCGAAAAGAAATCCAAGATGGCGGCCAAATTCAATATGGCTGCTTCTATTTTTATTATTGAAAATTGAGGATACACTCTTCCTCTTCCCAACGATATGATGATCGGTTGAGAAATGTTGGAGTTGAGACAGTTTTGGTGAGTCAAGAATTAACAAAAATCGAGAGGTCCATTTCGTGAATATCTAATGAAGGGTTTATTTTTCTGAAGAATTTAACTCGGATCCTTAATATACTCGCCGAAAGCTTTCGAGTGAATACAAATTTAGGCATTTTTGAGAACATCGTGCAAATAGTGGCCCGGTCTCAGCGAGAATTACTCATTTACAAATCAAAGATAACTTTTGTTATTTGAAAGATGTAAGGTGATATTGTTCACCCAAACATGTATTTGTTTGATTAATTACTGATTTTATATTACCTTACTTTCTGGAAAATGCAAAAAACAAATCATTGGAAATGGTGTTAACAGTAAAAAAAAGCTTAAGAAGCTTCCCACATATACCGTATTTATTAATTTTCCCAAACTAAGGCCGGAGAAAGGCTATCGAGATTCGTTTTTACCGGGTTATTGTCCGATATTCTGGCTACGTGGCCGGCCCATCACAATTTTCCGGTATTCGCGGTTTGAGCGATGGATGATTGTCTCAACAGCAAATCGTGGTTTATTCGCCTCCTCCATGTACCGTCTTCCATCTACACTCAGCCATAGATGGTACGCAAAATTTTCCTCTCGAAAACTCCAAGTGCGTATTGTGCACGAGCATTGCCCAGGTCTCGTGTTTGTAGATTTTAGGTTTGAAAATTTAGGTTTGGGTGGTATCAAAATGAAAATCCAGTAAGGGAGTAAAGGGGGGGCTTGGGAAGGGGCTTTGAATATTTTTACCCCGTAACGTACCCACAGGGCACCCGGGTACCCACGTTTTTGGTATGACCATAACTTCGTCAGTTTTCAACCGATTTGGACGATTCCGTTTGCTATGGATTCATAAATTCGTCCTCTATCCGATCCATGCCACATAAAACCGATTCGGATTACCTGGTTACCGGAATTCCGAATTTGCTAGACCATGTTTCAAAAATAAATCAGTTGATGCTATAGAAACCAAATGATGATTTTTTGTATGCTGAGTTACCAGTTTTGAAGAAAATTCGAGGATTATGACTTCATAACGTATTAGGACCACCTGATTATTCGGTTTTGGAACGGACATCCCGGATAGGTTCCCGTGAGTCCTATAGTAGCCACAAATTCATTTAAAAGAAGCCCCGGCAATATGGGTATCAACATTCTTGGAATTGTTTCGGAAGCACGTTTTCCAAGTAGTTAAAACCATAGGATGGATGACAACTGGAACGGTCATCTTGGAACAGGTTTACGTGTGGCCCAAAGTAGCCACAAAGTCATTTAGAAGATGGATGACAATCGGAACCCTCATCTTGGAACAGGTTTACGTGTGGCCCAAAGTGGGCACAAATTCATTTAGGAGGAACCCTGTCATCAAAATTCTTTGAATTGTTTTGAAAACATGTTTTTCCAAGAAGATGGGACCTATTCTGGGTCATTAGGCCGAATGGCCATTCGGCAGAACGGACATTAGGACAAATGGTCATTAGGCTAAATGAGTGAATAGTGAGAAGTGAGCAGTGAGAAGTGGGAAAAAAGTGGAAGGGAAAAGTGAAAAGTGAAATGAAAGAAATGGAGTGAAAAGTGACACAGTGTTTTTATCACTCCCCGATTTTGTCTACCTCCGATTTTATTACATTTTTGAACCGATTTCATCACGTCCCGCTTTCGTCACGTTTTTGCCCCATTTTGTCAAACCAAAATAAAATGGAAGTGATATGTGAGAAGTGAGAAGAGAGAAGTTTAAAAAGAGAAGAAAGAAGAAGCTGGAAGGAAAAGAGAAAAAAAGCAAAAGGAAGAAGAAAGAAGTGAGAAGGAACAATCTGAGCAATGCAGCAAATAAGAAAGTGTGGATATATTGCATCCACAGCTTCTTATTTACCACATTATTCAGAATGCTCAGAGCAGTGGGGCGAATGACCTTCAGAAACGTAAAAATTTAAAACTATCCAGAGGCTAGCTGGCGGCCGTTATCGCTCGCGGACTAGATAAGTATTAACATTGTTGAAACTGTTCCGAAATCATGCTTTTATAAGCTGATGGGCCTTCAAGAAGGTTTGACCAGTTAAAGTGATTAAAAATAGTTGTACAGGTTGATTTTACCTATCTTAACCTTCGGGGACTCTCGCCGTTCTAAAAAGTACAACAGGCTCGAAAAAAGCACGCTTCTTATTCACTACACAAGCGGGACTGCGTGAGCGGTCCAGGATGAAGCGAGTCCCGGAAGGTTAATCGATATTTTCAATATCGAATAAGGACGAGTCCGCATTTAGCTAAAGAACACTCTTGATTTCAGAATCGAATCTAGAAAATTTGAGTTACACGAAAATCAGTTTCCTTCTTGTGGGAAAAAACGTGTTTCTGAAACAATTGCTTGGATTTTTTAAGTTTATGTCCCCAGTTATCCTTGTAGGATTATCAATCCGCCCACTTTAGACCCCACGGGAACCTGTTTCAAGATGACCGGTTCGTTGTCAATCCATCATATGATCTAATTATTCATCAGGTCATGCTTCCGAAACAATTTTATGAATTTTGATACCCATATTGCCAGGGTTTCTTCAAAATGAGTTTGTGGCCACTTTAGGCCCCACGAGAACCTGTTTCCGGGATTAAATCATAAGATGGTCCTGTAACGTAGTTAAGTTATATTTTTTTAATTTCTAACGAAGTTCATCAATCATGACGCAAGAAATCTTTATTTGGTTGACTATATATCTTTGGGACTTGGCTCAGTAATTTCGGAATTTCGGTTAACAGGTAATCCGAATCGGTTTTATGTAACATGTATCAAATACCCTGTCGGTAACGTAAGGGTGTTTTTGTCGGTAACAAAATGGTTTTAAATTAGAAATATGTTACTATTAGAGTTTGCCAAATCTTCTCTTATATATAAAAATGAAATGGTCTGTGTTCGTATCCGCATAACTCGAAAACGGCTGGATGGATTTTTTTCATTTCTACAGCAGAAACATTCGTTATAGTTTCCGACGGGTTTGTATGATATTTCCTAATGCGAAAATTACGAGTAAAGTTGAGCAAATCGTGAAAAACTAAAATTGTGATTCCTATGCGAACTTTGCATGGGCAGTTCGGAACGCACATTCTCGCCTACTATGCAGGACAACGTCTGCTGGGTCAACTATAGTGTTGAATAAAAATATACCATCATATTCTTGCGTTGCGTAAAAATAGTTTAATTTTGGAATTTTTGCGCTCAAAAATATGTATTGTTGAACGTTATATTTTTAGCCGCTAAGCTAGTTTAAATGAGAATCCAACTTCAAATTTTTGACTACTATTGCTTGTGGAATAGCAGTCTTAGGTATAGTGATAATGTAAAAGGAAACACATCAACAAAAAATAATTTCTTAATGCATATCTATTTCATAAAACAGATATATCATACCTCAAAGCTGAAACAACAAAACTTAGTTTACTATTTAATCCTATTATGTACATTATTGTGATATCGACTTTCTTCTCGCAGCTACATGCAACAAACATACATTCAATCTTATCAACATTTAATCATCGAGCTGCTCTTGACCAACCCGTAATCTATGGTCCTCTAGCAGAAGCTTAACTGTGGAAAAACATCTTGCTACAGACACCTGAGTACACGGCATTGATACTGCTGCAATAGCTGGAGCATACAATTCTAGATCGTCGTATTTACGTGACCAGCACCGGGAATCGAACCCAGCCACCCTCAGCATGGTCTTGCTTGGTAGCCGCGCGTCTTACCGCACGGCTAAGGAGGGCCAAACTTAATATTTTCATTTTTAAATCAATTTCGCCTATCGCCTCTGTATTTAAATTTACTCTGCGTTCGACGTTCAAGCTAAGCTCACGCTCGTCATCACCAGCTTCAGTTTCGTCCAAATTTTCAGGATCTTCAGCAGCCATGTTTGTCGTCTGAAGATGTTGCAGTAATCTCGACATTTTGAGGATATGATCCTAGTAAAATTGTGATAAATTCAATTATTTTTAACATTATCATTTTTTTTTTAAATATTTTTTAAACATTCAATTGCTTTAGCTTTATTTTCATTTGATAGAGATGGCGATTCGACAAAACTCCACCTAGGATCAAAAAAATAAAGCTGTCCTAATTGCATTACTATCCAATATTTGCTCGTATCTTTTCTCCAACTCATTCTGTAAAATTCTATCTTCGACAGTCGTAGTTGGCAAATTTTCATACAGTGCAACATATCTCCAATGATAAAATTTTTAGTTTGCCGTTCTTTTGTCAATTTGTGCACTGGATCGTAGGCTTCTAAGTAATTTGCAATTGCTATCCATTCTTGGTCACTGATTTCTACGATTTCATGGTCTGTACTGACTGTTTTATAAAAACCTTCATTATTCTTCACAATGCATAACAAAATTATAAATCAATTCTATCAATGGTTGTTATTTAAAACAACGTGTGTTATAATTAAATAATTCGATAAAAGCGTGTTTTCGGCCAGTTTTATTTCATATCAAAATTATTACAACAATAGTTAAGTAATTGCCTACATTTTGTGTAGATATTGGAAAACAGCAGAGGTCATCACCTCCAGTATAACTTGAATCTATTTTCGATATATCTAGTACAAAGTTATTTGCCTACATTGTGGATGAAAATCCGTCATTGTAGCGTACCAGATGTTTATACGTGATGTAGGCAATTACCTTGAAAGTAGATTTTTTACAGGATAATTATATCAACGTTTGTTATAATGTTGATATGATGGTATCAACCTCTTAATTTATTGTGTTACGGCTGAAGGGATTTTTGATATATCTTTTGTTTTTATAACAACTAACCAGCCAAATTTATAACACATTTTGTTACAATATTTTTCCGAAACAAATATCTCCCCTTGCACAATAGGAAAAAGGGGGTATTTTTGGCCAAAATTATGAATCCTGCAATAAATGGTGCTTTTAATCATAAAAACATAGATAGAAACGAAAAATATTTTTTTCGAGCCTTTAATGGGGTATGGGACCAATTTTTGGCATAGTATCGATTTTAGTCATATTCTACAAAACCAACGGAATTTTGTCACTTTTTTTGGTTTGCAATAAGCCCGCTTGATGCTGGATAAAATACCAATGATCATATAAAGGGTTTTACTGTATATTCGTGTCACAGACAAATGGACGCAACACAGTTTTCCTAAAATGATCAAAAAGCACTATTAGCTTCTGGAGTTGCAAATTCACTGAATAAAACTTATTAAACCAGCAAAGGAGAGTAGAACAGATTCAATTAGCGTCATATTGTGACATCAACGAAATGGAATTTCATTTATTTGATATTTCCATAAGATTTCTTTCATAAATATAAAAACGTATTGTGACAAGGAGTTATTATAACCACGTTATAACACGTTATGATTAAATCTATAATTCGCTTCTATTATGTAGTAATGTCAAAATTGTAAATTTTGAACCCCTTCCCTTCTACTGCGTGACGCTTTTTATGTGTTAGTTGATTTTTTCTTGAATTAGGCGCAACGTTAAGACATAACCCTCCCCCTTCAAATGTTATGTAAATTGTGTTCGTCACCGTTTTCAATTGAAGTGGCATTATTGAGTAACTCAGATGAAAATTGAAAAAGAAGAAGTTTACCAAAACACCTGATTAATCCCCCTAGCGGTAATGTTATCTTTCCCGTACATTATAAGAAAATGTATTTTGGCCATAACTTTTGAGCCCATAGTCCGATCCAGCCTATTTATAATAGGGAGCAATGGAACAACGTTCTCTGACGAATGAAACTCGTTGCGAGTAAATCGGTTGAGTGTAAGTGCCTAAAAAATAATTAAGATAATTTTTGCTCACACACATTCAGACATTAACATACACGTTCACACAGACATCACCTCAATTCGTCGAACTGAGTCGATCGGAATACAACACTATGAGTGTTTCGGCGTTCTTTTTAATGCTTTTGAAGCAATCATATAGCTTCTACGTATACTTAGTACACGAGAAAGGCAAAAATAGGCATTTTTAAAAAATCATGTATCTTACAAAGTTGTGAATTTGGGCAGAATTTTATTCATGGTCCTCAAAGCTTAAGCGTTCAATAGTATAGTGCATGATGTTTTACTGCGGGGTATTGCGGGGTACCAAACTGTTTTGTTCGTTAAAAACTGCGTAAAATATGATTTAACAAAACTACTTAAAACTAAATTCTGGACGGAGCTATTATTACATTATCAAGCCTATTGCATAGATCTGTTTAAGAGCTTTGTAACGATATATAAATATGTTACTTTTGAGACGAAAATATGGCAAAGCTGGCCGTTTTCCCAAAAAACGTAAAAATATCATTTCTAGGAGGGGCTACTTTGAACGCCCCCCACCCCTCCCAAAAAAATCTAAAAAATAAAAACCGTCCTGATCAAGATGAATACACAGCTAGGTGTTTCAATCTGATAAGAAAATTATTTTGAGCTTTTTAGTGGAATGTTTTCACATGTCATAAGACGAGTTAGAACAATCCCATTGAATTCCACCACTTAATTGTATCCTGACAGATACGTATTTCGACCTCAACAGTAAGGCCGTCTTCAGTGTCTCGTACTTGACTCGACTTGAAGAAAATGATCGCAGCTTACACTATTCATACTATGCGTAGGTATAATAATTTATCTAGGTACTTATCTTACTACGGTGCTTATTTCTACTCGCTTGATGCGCTTAATGCTTAGGTATAAACTTGAAGAGCCAGGAGCTACCATTTCCTTGATCTTTATTCAACAACCGCGTTTGTACCTGTCGGTAGATTTCCAAGCTCTCAGCAACATCAAGTTTCCACGGAGAAGAGACATTTCTTAAAATTTTAATGTTTGATGTCGTAATTGAATGATTTTCCTGATATACATGTTCAGCTACCTTAGACCTAAACTCATAATTTAATCCCTTATCAGTTTCCCTCTTAGCCTTACTTACTTCTGCAATATGTTCTTTGAACCTTACATCTAACGATCTTTTTGTTTGACCTACATATACTTTATCACACTGTGAACAATTAATTTGATAAACTCCGGCCTTATTTAACATTTCTACTCTATCCTTTGTGGAGCCCAACAGTGTCTTCAGTTGATTGCTTCTGCTGGAGAATACTAAATCGATGCCAATTTCCTCAGTCGATGGCGTAGCTGGTGGGTGATGTGTCGATCATAGGGGACCGATACCCTCTTCAGCGGTTCATCGATCGGTGTTAGTGTTGTCAGTTCGTTTTTCCGTAGGTTCCTCTGCTTCTTGTTGATGATTGCTTGTATTGTTCTTTCCTTGTATCCATTGATCCTCGCTGTTTCCAAGATGTGTTGTAGCTCCTTCGTTTTTCCTTCTTCGCTCAGGGGAATCGTCTGCATCCTGTGGATCATGTGATGAAAAGCTGCCATTTTGTGCTGATACGAATGATTTGATGTGTATGGGGTGACTCTCATGGTGTTGGTGGGCTTCCTGTAGATTTCGAAGTCTAATGTTGCATTTGTTCCCTTGATAACCAGTAGATCCAAGAAAGGTAATTTACCTTCCTTTTCCTCCTCGTGGGTGAATTTGATGTCTTTATGCACGTTGTTTATCGCTTCCAAAATCCTGGGTAGATCTTTCCGGTTGATGATGCTGAAAATGTCGTCCACGTATCTCCACCATTTCTCAGGTAGTACTCCTTGTTCCTCTAGGTTGTCCTCCAAATTCGCCATGAATAATTCGCACAAAAACGGTGATAGCGGATTTCCCATAGGTGCACCCTTCGTTTGTTTGTAGAAGCTTCCACGGAATGTAAAGTAGTTCTCATTCATGCATAATCTTGCAAGCTTGAGATACATCTTTACCTTTCCTCGCCATGTTGTATCCGTCCGTTGTCCTAGTAGCCAATCCTCCAAAAGGTTCAGAGCATCCTTCACTGGAACGCTTGGGAACAATGCCGCTACGTCGAATGATACCATGATGTCCTCTTCTCCGATGTTTCCTGATTCCAATATTCTCTTGGTGAACTCCTGGGTGTTTACAACTGATCTGCTGGGGAACGGCTTCGGCATACTCTGGAACTCCTTGACTAACCACTTGGCCAAGTTTTGTGTAGGGGATCCCACTGATGAAACTATTTCTCGCATCTCTGTACCTGGCTTATGTATCTTTGGTAGTCCTTTGATCCTTGGTAACACAGGGTTCGTCATTTTAACGCGGGCTTCTCCGATGATCGTCTTGCATTCCTTTATCGTTTTATCCGTAAGTCGAATTAGTCCGGGTAGTGGGTCCACTCTCAAATGCCTGTATGGTCCTCCGTTGATTTTTGTCGTCATCTGTTCATCGTAGTCCTCTTTGTCCATTATCACCACTGCGTTTCCTTTGTCCGCCTTCATGTAGTAAACTGGTTTCTCCTTTAACTCCTTTAAAATCCTCCTCTCGTCTTTGTTCGATGTCCCATGATGTCCTGCTTTGATGGCGTCTGCTACGATGTTTCTCACACTATTCTGGTCCCGTTGATCAACATTTCGTGAAATCGCTGTCTCAGTATCCACGATTATCTGCTCTAGATCCGCTTTCTGGGTTGTCGCATACCCTAACCCCTTGTTGAGGTGTGCTAATTGTTCCTCCGTAAACTGCTGTGTCGAACGGTTAACAACGAATCAGAAAGAGGGCGGAATCGGATTTGTTGAAGTTGTCAATCAAGGGACACTATGCCAAGCTAGAGAGGTTGAACTTGGAGTGCTACAACCTGCACCTCAAGCTGGCAAAGGAGAACCAAGATTCTTTCGACATATTCCTAAAGAAGGTACAGCGGGCCGAAGAGTGTGAAGCGGACAGGAAGAGGAGACTGCACAAGAAGAAATTGACCATTCTACGAGGGAAATCAGCGACGGAAGGTAGAACGACTAACCCCACAGTACAAATGATCGAGGATTCGTTGTTAACCGTTCGACACAGCAGTTTACGGAGGAACAATTAGCACACCTCAACAAGGGGTTAGGGTATGCGACAACCCAGAAAGCGGATCTAGAGCAGATAATCGTGGATACTGAGACAGCGATTTCACGAAACGTTGATCAACAGGACCAGAATAGTGTGAGAAACATCGTAGCAGACGCCATCAAAGCAGGACATCATGGGACATCGAACAAAGACGAGAGGAGGATTTTAAAGGAGTTAAAGGAGAAACCAGTTTACTACATGAAGGCGGACAAAGGAAACGCAGTGGTGATAATGGACAAAGAGGACTACGATGAACAGATGACGACAAAAATCAACGGAGGACCATACAGGCATTTGAGAGTGGACCCACTACCCGGACTAATTCGACTTACGGATAAAACGATAAAGGAATGCAAGACGATCATCGGAGAAGCCCGCGTTAAAATGACGAACCCTGTGTTACCAAGGATCAAAGGACTACCAAAGATACATAAGCCAGGTACAGAGATGCGAGAAATAGTTTCATCAGTGGGATCCCCTACACAAAACTTGGCCAAGTGGTTAGTCAAGGAGTTCCAGAGTATGCCGAAGCCGTTCCCCAGCAGATCAGTTGTAAACACCCAGGAGTTCACCAAGAGAATATTGGAATCAGGAAACATCGGAGAAGAGGACATCATGGTATCATTCGACGTAGCGGCATTGTTCCCAAGCGTTCCAGTGAAGGATGCTCTGAACCTTTTGGAGGATTGGCTACTAGGACAACGGACGGATACAACATGGCGAGGAAAGGTAAAGATGTATCTCAAGCTTGCAAGATTATGCATGAATGAGAACTACTTTACATTCCGTGGAAGCTTCTACAAACAAACGAAGGGTGCACCTATGGAAATCCGCTATCACCGTTTTTGTGCGAATTATTCATGGCGAATTTGGAGGACAACCTAGAGGAACAAGGAGTACTACCCGAGAAGTGGTGGAGATACGTGGACGACATTTTCAGCATCATCAACCGGAAAGATCTACCCAGGATTTTGGAAGCGATAAACAACGTGCATAAAGACATCAAATTCACCCACGAGGAGGAAAAGGAAGGTAAATTACCTTTCTTGGATCTACTGGTTATCAAGGGAACAAATGCAACATTAGACTTCGAAATCTACAGGAAGCCACCAACACCATGAGAGTCACCCATACACATCAAATCATTTGTATCAGCCCAAAAAGGCAGCCTTTCAACCCATGATCCACCGGATGCAGACGATTCCCTGAGCGAAGAAGGAAAACGAAGGAGCTACAACACATCTTGGAAACAGCGAGGATCAATGGATACAAGGAAAGAACAATACAAGCAATCATCAACAAGAAGCAGAGGAACCTACGGAAAAACGAACTGACAACACTAACACCGATCGATGAACCGCTGAAGAGGGTATCGGTCCCCTATGATCGACACATCACCCACCAGCTACGCCATCGACTGAGGAAATTCGGCATCGATTTAGTATTCTCCAGCAGAAGCAATCAACTGAAGACACTGTTGGGCTCCACAAAGGATAGAGTAGAAATGTTAAATAAGGCCGGAGTTTATCAAATTAATTGTTCACAGTGTGATAAAGTATATGTAGGTCAAACAAAAAGATCGTTAGATGTAAGGTTCAAAGAACATATTGCAGAAGTAAGTAAGGCTAAGAGGAAACTGATAAGGGATTAAATTATGAGTTTAGGTCTAAGGTAGCTGAACATGTATATCAGGAAAATCATTCAATTACGACATCAAACATTAAAATTTTAAGAAATGTCTCTTCTCCGTGGAAACTTGATGTTGCTGAGAGCTTGGAAATCTACCGACAGGTACAAACGCGGTTGTTGAATAAAGATCAAGGAAATGGTAGCTCCTGGCTCTTCAAGTTTATACCTAAGCATTAAGCGCATCAAGCGAGTAGAAATAAGCACCGTAGTAAGATAAGTACCTAGATAAATTATTATACCTACGCATAGTATGAATAGTGTAAGCTGCGATCATTTTCTTCAAGTCGAGTCAAGTACGAGACACTGAAGACGGCCTTACTGTTGAGGTCGAAATACGTATCTGTCAGGATACAATTAAGTGGTGGAATTCAATGGGATTGTTCTAACTCGTCTTATGACATGTTTCAATCTGCCCAAATCATGGACGAGAAGAAGGCGGGGGTGAAAAATTCATTTTCGGTGCAAAACATAAACAAACCGGCTGGCTCCCCCGTATTAAAATCCAAGATGGCTGAATCGTGAATTTGATAGATTGGAACACCTAGTGGTGTATTCATCTTGGTCCTGATTATAAAAATATAGGGTCTAAGCTGTGTATTCATCACATTTTACTCGATCAAATCGAAAATTGGCCTTTTGGTAGTTTTGGCCACTCCTTTATATGTCCTATTGTGCCTTGTTATAATTTTGTTATGCATTATTGATTGGGCATTAGGGTGGTTCAAAAAATCGATTTTGCTCCACAGTGCTCATCTGATTTTTTGCCATGTTCTGATAGTCCTCTGAAAATTTGAGCTCATTTGGAATAAAACTGATTTAGCACAAGCCGTTTCAAGTTTGCATGCAAATTAGTATGAGGAAATTTATTTTTTCATTATACTGTTAATGACGTTTCCCCATTAAGCGCAGGTTAAAAGAAAACCTACATAGCTAAAAGGGATACTCAACAGCTTTCACCCAACGAATACCGCATGTTGATTAATCGTCCCAATAATTAGTAATCGATTTTAAGACAGGTTGCGAATCTTTTGTCATGATCGTTAAACTTCTTTGAGGGCATCACTGAAATGTGCAGTGCAACATAGTAGCCTGAATTTGCAGCAATGTTGCCTGTTGATGAGTTATGCAATTAGCTCCAGAAAACCACGGTATAGATCAAATTCGATTACTAATTATTGGAACGATTAATTGAGATGCGGTTTTCACTGAGTGAAAGCTGTTGAGTATTCCTTTTAGCTATGTAGGTTTTCTTTTAACATGCGCTTGATGGGGAAGCGTCATTAACAGTATAATGAAAAAATAACTTTCCCCATACTAATTTGCATGCAAACTTGAAACTGCAAATCAGTTTTAATCCAAATGAGCTCAAATTTTCAGAGGACACTCAGAACATGGTAAAGAATCAGATGAGCACTGTGGAGCAAAATCGATTTTTTGAACCACCCTATTGGGCATCCCACACTTATCTTAGGAAGTGGTACCTTCGACATCGTGAACATTACCCGGTATTGAATAGTTTTCAATGTCTTCAACTTTGCTCGAATTGATGCTATACGCTCCGAGAGTTCTTGATCGATGCTCGCATTCACTGCTAGTTGGATTGTTTGAGCCGCAAACCTTACACCATCCAGACATTCTGGCTTACCTGACACAAAGATGTCTTACAAATTAAGTTGGTCCATCTAAATATCTTCTGGGTTTTCGTTTATATCTTCCTCGCCACTTTCCTCTTCATCGTTTGCTGTATTTTTTATTTTCTCACTGGATTTCATCATTCAGCGCTCTGGAAAACAAGACGGAAATAAATTCATTTTATTTTTAATCCTCAATAATATCCTCACCAAGTAGTGCTTGCTCGGCTCCTAACTTACGAACGCATCCTATCATATTCTTGCCGTTATCTACAGTGCAGGCATAGATATTGGCGATATCAAGTTTATACTTCTTCAGAACAACAAGGATATGATCCTTCAAATTCTCAATGTTTTGGCGCGTCTTCATCTCCAGCATATACAACGTTAAAATCTCTATTTTTCCGCTTATAATCGTTTGGCATACTAACACTAGAATCTGATGATCTGTCTTGTAGCACTGTCGAATCTGAGGCACAAAAGTTTCCAAGTTTTTTTTTTCTCAAGATGATATGTCTAACCACATTAGCCATATTATGCGCTTCTTCAAATACTGTTTGCGAATTGATCGTAATTCCGATAGCTTCACCCACAGGCACGAGTGTTTTCTTGCACGCGTTTGAATTGAAGAAGTTGAACGAGATCGAGTTTGTTGGAACCATCTTCACTAGACCGCTACGAAAATTATCTGGATCGAGCATCACAAAATTTTTTTGAATGATTTTGAAGCAGTAGTATCATTGTCGGTGATCTCCATCTTCCGTTTAATCTTCAAACCGATCGTTTCAGCTATATCCTGATGAAATGCAACCAGATGTCGGTGCCACGGCGTTCGACTTTGACGCGTTCGTGGACATGGTCGATTTGGTATTGGCTGTGCACGTTTTTTTCTCGTCATCGGGTCGCCCTTATTGTGGGCAGTGCACTTTGTTGGTGCTATAGTTGAAGAAACGGCCTCTGTCTTTTATCCTCAGCTTGCACATACTTGCGTTGATTGGCTGCCACCCAATTACGCGTTGGCGCATCTTGCTCAGCACTATGCAGTCGGTTCCTAGCTCGTTGGTGGTGCTAAAGCTTTGGTAGAAGGTAGCTGCTTGATGCCCATTTTTTCACACTTTCTGTTCTGTCCAACAAACTTCTGCAGCGCCACGACGTTGAAGTTGCGGGGATGCAATTCATAATAGATTATCATGTCGCAACCTTGCGACTTGCAGTTCCATGTTCCAATCTTCCAATCGTGATCCTCTATTCGCCACCTAGGTCTTTACCGATTATATCGAGTTGTATTATCTCTTATGACTTATGTTATTCGTATGTAGAATATTATTGGCGCAAATCTAAAAAAACTGATAAAAATTAACTTATGGAAAAATACGTTTTTCGATATGGTTTCTACGCTGGTATGCCAGTGCTAGATTACAATCCCCAAATGACATTTTGATTGTGATAAGCTTCCACCACCATATTGTAACCATAATGGTTTTGGCCGCCACTCTTGTTTGGGGCAAACACAATAAATTGTCTCTGCTCTAACATTTAGGCCATACTATCGGAAGACTTTTTTCTTCATTTCTTCACGGCCAAGTACATATACAATTTCTATCTGCACAGATATGTTTCAGTGGTAGTTGGTGGTGTTGCGGAGGTGACAGAGTTGGAATAGACACATATCCCAAGGAAGCACACATATAAATAATCAGCTCCTGGTACAATCCAGTTGCTGTAACCAAGTTTGCCTGGAATGTGTCACTGTGGTTGGTACGGCTGCTTCTAGGAATCCCACCCATTTTATGTGATGCCTGCGAACGATAGATGGTTTGTTTGCTCTTTGCTTTGGAAGATGTCAATAAAATTTATTGCGGTTGGTGACCATTAGACACGTTATTTTTTGTCTTCCTTTCATGTGAAAGTGGGTGACATATCCTGTTGATATGTCCGGCAGAAGTGCTTGGGTTCAATTGGGTGTCTCTGTATACAAAGAAGCGATTCAAGTTGGAGCAAACGAAACAAACGAACAAAAATCAAGGTGGAATTAATATAGGGTTACTGCTCCTGGACTACATCTTAAAGCTCCTAATATCAATGAAAATCAATTTCATTTGTTTCTAATTTTTCTGATTCTAAGGTGCACGTAGCAGTGCAGTGAGTACGCATGTTGGCAAAAAGAAGCGACGACATTGGTGATGCATTTGTCTGTTTTGCGATGAGATGAATATATGTTCAGTGAGATGGAAATGGGAATAGTTCCCCTTCATGAATAATAAAACTAATAGACTCATCTTGAAGAAACATATTTTGAAAACTCGTACGTAGTCATCATATTGCACAATCGAAGAACATTCTTTCTGGTTCTCTTTGTTAACATGCGTGCCTTCCCCTACACTAACAAATTTTTTTAAATTTTATCATTATAAACATTATTAGCTTCTATTGTGTAAGCTGATTTATTGGGTATAATTAGTTCCGTTTATCTAAAACATGTTGCCCAAATTCGAACGTTTGTTTTTCTTCACACACGTACGCACCTAGTACAAAAATAATTTCTAGAATGAATCCAATAAACAATATTTCTATGTTGAAACTATTCCAATCACGGTGGACTCCATAAATAATTTCTTCGTTCCAATTCGTTGATGTAACTGATTGCTTCAATTTGTTATGGCAATGCATCTTTCGCGTGATAGTCCTTTTACTATGTGCATTGTTTATGCACATGCTCGAGCTGCTAGACCCATGGCTTGAAATTGAGTCAATCGCTAAAATATGCGATGCATTTTTCTGTTCTGCATTTGGCTGCGCGGAAAATGACGTAGCAGAATACAACTGAGAAAAAGTAAATTTATTTGTCAGTGCAGTTGTAGGGGAAGCAGGATCGACAATGAGATGCGTTTTATCATCAACATCATGTTGCTGATAATACTGAATATTTAAAGCAATCACAGTCAGGACCAAACAAGGAAGAGACTCTGTAAAAATAAGAGGATTATTGTGTGATGGGGCCACTTTTGTCCAAAATCCACTAAACAGGATTGTATTTCCGCTCAAGGATCCGACAGCACTAGCACTTGTGCATGTGCCTTTCTTTAATCTTTATTTATTCAACAGCATTTTTTTCTCCGCCGTTCCTTCTTCTCGCAATTTCACGTAGAAAAGCGTTCTCCACATCATGCTTGCAACGGGATAACGTTGTTAGATGACAAACTTTTGCATTATGCACCGACGACGTTGCTCCGGTATTCCGGCGGGCGACTATGGTTCCGGTAGTGCATGCTGTTGCTCTGATGTTGGTTCTGTATGTTCGCAATTTAGTTCCCGTTCGTGTGACTGGTTTCCTTGTTAGCTCCTTCGGGATGGGAAAGACAAGGACCTGTTGGAGGATACGAGTGTCAAACCAAGGGTTCCCGAATAGTATTGCACCTCTCTGAATGTTTGTATAGATTCTATGTAGGTTAGTGTTACAAACTGACGAGTCTTGCCTATGGCAGAAAGCGAAGCAATCTAATCAAAATAGAAAAAAAGAGCTGACTTGAAACAGTTTAACTCTTACTGTTTGCACAACTTTAAATGGTATTGAGATATTGATAATGAATGGAATATCTAAGAAAAATTGTTTTGCTTCAAACTTAAAATGTAATTTGTAAGTTTTTTTTCAGGTGAATAGGGAGGAATGTAAAGGTATGCGATAATATATTTTATCACGTTAAAACAAAATAAAATAGTAAAAATCCACTTTTTTTTTAAATTCAGTAACGATTTTTGTTATTTTCAAAATAAAACAGAATCAAGTTCAAGTGATAAGAAATTGAACAAAACGAAAGAAGATTCCTTTATTTGTAGTTTTTATTAAACCTGTACTGCCGCTAGCCGCAAGTCTGGCCTCCATATACAAATGTGCTCGACTTGCGGTTAGCGGCAGTGTACACCGTCGCTGCTGACGATTTTCTTGCGCCGCCGTCGTCGTCAAAAATGAATCGGCGCGCCTCCGTATGAAAATTTACCACGCCGCCGATTATTTTTTACCACGCCGATGGCTATTAAATAACTATTGAGGCAGTAGGGTTTCGTACATTTTTACAGATGTTTTATTGAGTTCTTGCCCGAAGTACACATTTTCGAACACCTTTATATGACATTTATCTACTTCCAAGTACTTCTTCTTCTTCATTTGCATTACATGTGGTTGGGGTTCAACCAAACCGCGGCTTTTCGACTGGCTTGTGGTATTTTGTTCGTTCAAAGACAACGGAAATAGTTTCATTAAGCGTACATTTGCAGTAGGATATCCTCAGTTATGGAGTTGATCTCCGATACGATTTGCGACTAATTTAATCTGCTAAACGAAAGTTTGAGCAAAAATTGGTAATTTTTCGTTGGCGCCTGGTGCGATTTGGCTGAACCCCGACCATGTGTCACTGGGACATTGCCGCCTCGCAGCTTCATCAAGCTCTACCTCTACGAGGTTTCTAAGCCAAATTACAATTTTTGCATTTGTATGCCTGTATGCTATCACGACACGATGATACTTTTATGCCCAGGGAAGTCGAGAAAATTTCCTAGAACGGACCGGGAATCGAAACCAGCCACTTTTAGCGCGGTCTTGCTTTGTATCCGCGTACCTTGCAGCACGGCTAAGGAGGGCTTCAACTTCCAAGTATATATGGAGAATTTATTCTCATTACCGATAAAGTCTTCAAATCGAAATCATTGGATGGCAGCTGTATCTGGCATAGAGCTAATTTCAAGCTAAATAAGTGCAAAAAATGAAGTGGAAAAATGTCTTTGTAAGGTCAACTTTGCCCCTAAATCTCTTGCTATACAACGAACAAAAACAAACATTTTTTTTTTCTTAGAAATCCACCTGACATTCAATGTTTCAGAAAATACGGAAATTGTTCTTTAGAAATTCAGGAAATTATTTCTAGAACACCTCCGCGCAATTTTCTGCAAGAATATTTTTGTTATTTCGCTTTAAAATTATTTCGAAATTTCTTGTAAAATGTGTTTAGAAAATAAGCAAAACTTTTTTAAACTCCACTTTCTTTAAAAATACTTCAAATTCTAGAATTCCTTCAACAGCCTTTTAACTTCCGGAGGAATTCCTGGAAAAAATTCTGGAGGAATTGGTGGCGAAACCTCCAGAGGAATTTCTTGAGGAACTTCTGGAAGAATTCCTGGAGGAACTTCCGGAGGAACTTTCAGAGGAATTCTTGGAGGAACCTCCGGAGAAATTCGTGGAGTAACTTCCGGAGAAATTGCTGGAGAAACTACCGGAGGAATTCCTGGAGGAACTTCCGGAGGAATTCCTGGAGGAACTTTCGGAGGAATTCCTGGAGGAACTTCCGGAGGAATTCCTGGAGGAACTTCCGGAGGAATTCCTGGAGGAACTTCCGGAGGAATTCCTGGAGGAACTTCCGGAGGAATTCCTGGAGGAACTTCCGGAGGAATTCCTGGAGGAACTTCCGGAGGAATTCCTGGAGGAACTTCCGGAGGAATTCCTGGAGGAACTTCCGGAGGAATTCCTGGAGGAACTTCCGGAGGAACTTCCGGAGGAACTTCCGGAGGAATACCTGAAGGAACTTCCGGAGGAATTCCTAAAGGAACTTCCGGAGGAATTCCTGAAGGAACTTCCAGAGGAATTCCTAAAGGAACTTCCGGAGGAATTCCTGGAGGAACTTCCGGAGGAATTCCTGGAGGAACTTCTGGAGGAATTCCTGGAGGAACTTCCGGAGGAATTCCTGGAGGAACTTCCGGAGGAATTCCTGGAGGAACTTCCGGAGGAATTCCTGGAGGAACTTCCGGAGGAATTCCTGGAGGAACTTCCGGAGAAATTCCTGGAGGAACTTCCGGAGGAATTCCTGGAGGAACTTCCGGAGGAATTCCTGGAGGAACTTCCGGAGGAATTCCTGGAGGAACTTCCGGAGGAATTCCTGGAGAAACTTCCGGAGGAATTCCTGGAGGAATTCCTAGAGGAACTTCCGGAGGAATTCCTGGAGGAATTTCCGGAGGAATTCCTGGAGGATATTTCCGGAGGAATTCCTGGAGGAACTTCGGAGGAATTCTTGGAGGAACTTCGGAGGAATTCCTGGAGGAACTTCCGGAGGAATTCCTGGAGGAACTTCCGGGGGAATTCCTGGAGGAACTTCCGGAGGAATTCCTGGAGGAACTTCCGGAGGAATTCCTGGAGGAACTTCCGGGTGAATTCCTGGAGGAACTTCCGGAGGAATTCCTGGAGGAAGTTCCGGAGGAATTCCTGGAGGAACTTCCGGAGGAATTCCTGGAGGAACTTCCGGAGGAATTCCTGGAGGAACTTCCGGAGGAATTCCTGGAGGAACTTCCGGAGGAATTCCTGGAGGAACTTCCGGAGGAATTCCTGGAGGAACTTCCGAAGGAATTCCTGGAGGAACTTCCGGAGGAATTCCTGGAGGAACTTCCGGAGGAATTCCTGGAGGAACTTCCGGAGGAATTCCTGGAGGAACTTCCGGAGGAATTCCTGGAGGAACTTCCGGAGGAATTTTTTGAGAAATTTCTGGAGGAACTGCCAGGGGGAATTCCTGAAGGAAATTCTGAAAGAATTTCTGGTGAAAATTCTGGAAGCATTCCTTGAGGAAGTTCGGGAAGAATTCCTTGAGAAAATTGTGAAAGAGTTCCTTGAGGAAATTTTGGAGGAATTCCTTGAAGGAACTTGCGAAAGTATTGCTGATGGAACTTCCGGAGGTATTGCTGAAGGAACTTTTGAAGGTACTTACCTGAATACCTGGTTGGCTACAGCGTTGATACACCTATGCCTGAATTGTAGAGCGCCATAATCGTCGGTCTTGGTCGATGTTCGTTCAGGGTCCCCATGTCCGAATCCACCGCGTGCAGCCAGCGTGTTCGTGGCCTTCCACGAAGTCGCCTGCCCCTATCTGGTTCTCTGTTGAATATTGTTTTCGCTATTATTTCTTCTGACATTCGCACTAAGTGACCAGCCCACTGAAATCTGCCGTATTTTATACGATTCACATTATTTTCTTCATTGTATACTTGATACAGCCCATGATTCATGCGTCTGCGCCACACGCCATTTTATAGTTTCCCTCCAAGTATTGCACGCAGCACATTTTGCTCGAAAACCCCGAAAGCTCTCCGGTCCGCCTCTTTTAATGTCTATGCTTCATGTCCATAAAGGGCCACTGGTAGAATCAGAGCTTTGTATAGAGCAAATTTCCTTTCCGTCTGCATGCTGCGGGACCTAAGCTGGTTACGTAATCCGCAAAAGGCCCTATTCACAGCAGCAATACGTCTTTTCACTTCACGGGAAAGGTCATTGTCACATGCCACAAGTGTTCCAAGGTAAACAAATTCTTCAACAACTTCAAACACATCCCTATCAAGCACTACCTCTGCACCAACAGCACTAGGTCTTCCCCTATCTTTACCTGCCACCATGTACTTTGTCTTAGTAGAGTAAATGGTTAAGGCTATCCTCGCCATCTCCCTCTGAGACAAAAGCCTCATCTACTGCTCTGCGATCGATTCCAATGAGGTCGACGTAGTCCGCAAAGCCCAGGAGCATATGCGTCCGTGTGATGATAGTGCCGTTCCTCTGCACGCCAGATTTCCTAATAGCGCCTTCGAGTGCAATGTTGAACAATAAATTCGAAAGTGCATCACCCTGCTTCAATCCGTATAAGGTCACAAACGAGGTTGACACTTCGTCTGCAGTCCGAATACTTGAGTTCGATCCATCCAGCGTTACACGTATCAGTCTAATCAGTTTCGCCGGAAAACCATGTTCGGACACTATCTGCCACAGCTCATTTCTCTTCACTGAGTCGTACGCTGCTTTGAAGTCAATGAACAGATGGTGAGTCTGAAAGTTGTGCTCCCGGAAATTGCCAAAGATCATTCGTTGGCTAAACATTTGATCCGTCGTTGATCGACCCTCACGAAAACCTGCCTGGTATTCGCCGACGAAGGACTCCTCAAGCGATCTAAGTATGTTAAACAGAATACACGACAGGATTCTTTACGCCGAGTTCAGAAGGGTGATCCCTCTGTAATTGACACATTCTAGTCTGTGCCCTTTCTTATAGATTAGGCATATAAGGCCATCCAACCAGCAGGCAGGTAGTTCTCCATTCTCCCATATTTTCTGGATAATGTTGTGGATTGATTGATGCAGCTGCTCTCTTCCGTGTTTGATAAGCTCTATCGGAATCTCATCCTTCCCAGCAGCTTTAATGTTTTTCAGCTCGTTTAGAGCCTTCTTAACCTCGTCCAGCGTTGATGTTTCCACAGCTTTACCATCGCCGACTATGTCCATCCTGCTGCTTAATACACTCCTGTGTTTCTTTTTTCTGTGGTGGATTCGTTTCTCTTCTGCCCTTGCTACACTGTACCGCTCTCTGTTGAAACGGGTACGAGCCACGCTGTGCAGTGCCTAACACTTCCTGCGCTGTTGTAGTCACAGCTTCGTGGATATTTTCCCACAATCTGTTGACGTCGCCAGATCCGGTGGCATCTCCTATCCGCTCGTCCAGCTTCTGATGGTACTGTTCAGCAACTCCTTCAACTGACAAGCGTTGGATATTGAAACGCATCGTTCTGTTGTTTCGTGAATTCGTGACGCTGGAAAGTCGCGCCCGAATTTTTGCAACTACAAGATAGTGATCCGAGTCAATGTTCGGACCTCTGAAGGACCTTACATCTATAACATCCGAGAAATGTCGTCCGTCGACCAGCACGTGGTCTATCTGTGAGCAAGTGTCTCCACTCGGATGTTGCCAGGTGTGTTTGTGGATATTCTTACGTGCGAAGTAGGAACTGCTTATTGCCATCCCTCTAGCAGCAGCAAAGGTTACAAGTCGCAGACCATTATCGTTGGTAGCGGAATGAAAGCTTTCCGTACCAATGACAGGGCGAAAGAAACTTTCTCTTCCGATCTGCGCATTTGCATCCCCGATGACAATCTTTACATCGTGTGTTGGGCACTATCCGTAGGCCTTATCAAGGCTCTCATAGAATCAGGCTTATCGTTCGATGCTGATCAGGCTATAGTTGAAGGAGGTATTGCTGGAGAAACTTCCTTAGAAATTCCTGGATTAACTTCCGAAGGCATTTTTGGAGGAACTTACGGGGGAATCCTGGAAGCTTCCAAAGAAATCCGCAGAATTTTGTATGCTTGAAATTAGCCCACGCCGCCGCCGATCACCAACGGCTTGACGCCGCCGATAAAATTTCAATCGCACAAGTTTTTTTTTTATTTTTGTTAGATTCACTTCTCTCCTTACTATACTGTTTTTTACGTGTTTTTTACGCTTTGCCGACGTAAAGGAAACGTGTTATTTAGAAAACGTCGATTTATTCTTTTTTGTTGGTGCCTAACCTACTGAAGACTTTAAATTGGTAGTTATAATGGACAGGGCTTCTACCTATTTGTTCGCTAGGTGCTGTTGGTAGGTCACAGTACGCTAATATTGATCGTGGTATGGTATATGATTATTGTGATATGAAAAATCTCATCCAAGAAATTCCCAAAGTAAGGCTTTTAGATCTACACGCGTAACCAAAGATCTATCAGCCTGTTTTAAATATGGGTCATGCTCTGTGTGGCTCATAGAATAATCAAAGCTCATGTAATCAAAGCATAAGTTCTTAGTCATCCAAGAAATTCCCGAAGTAAGGAATTATCATTCAAATATAAACCTGACTAATATGTACTAGTTGAATGTCAATAGTTATATATTTTATTTGGCGTTACGGTTTCGTGATAGGAAGAAAAAAGAGTTCAAAAAGGAAATAAAATTTAACTATAACTATAGTATAAGGACAACGACTTAGTGGGCATTTTCTAACTTTAAGTGGCTTTTGAATGGATTGGATTCTTGTAAAAATAGCAAATAGCGGCAAAAATCCTGGAATTCATTTGCTTGTAGGTGTACTATGCGAAACAAACAGCAAGTGGTGGATTGTAACCCATCAGGACATCTAAAAAAAGGGCATCCCCAAAGGCACATGACGAAGTTTCAATAAGAATACTCTTTATCAGCTTGTAGCATCAAATTTGACTTATACTACCTTTCAACTTTGGAGGAACTGACTATTCAACAGCATTCAATATGCACGAAGTTCATCAAACGAAGCAAAAATGTAAATCATTATAATGTTGATTATTCCTGGGATGTATCGGGGGACACTCCTCCACGTGATGTTCGTTACGCGCGCAGTCCTGTGAGAATTCCGGGCCAGAATCCTTCTGAGTGAATCATGTATGCGTAAGAGTGTCTTTCCTCTCAAACATGTGCTGGCACTTTATCACGTTTCTCGTTTCTGACACACTAGCTGAGCAAACACTTTCTCGACATGTAAGTGTTGATAGAAAAAAAGCACCGTCTCAAATTTTGACTTCGCATCTAGCATAGGTAGAGTCATAGGCCAACCAACAAGAGAGTGAAAAAATGCTCGTTGCTGTCGCCCACCAGCAACGTGGGGCTGAAATAATGTAGGGAAATTTTCTCTTGAACTTTGCTTTGGTTATAAAACACCACCGCACGGGGGGAAAACTTTCCCGTTACCTGTCCTCGCAGACGGTGGTTTACCTTCTTGAAGGTTGGACGACATGGGTAGTGTGTCGACATGATGAGATGTTTTCGGACTATCATTTCCCTTCTGTCTATGGTTAGATCCTAGCGCGCAACACGAGCTGAACAGCGCCAGTGGCGGAGAACCGCTCGGTGCTAATCCAGAACAATAGCCGCGGATTTACGGTCCCCCTGAATAAGGTCCAAAAGGATGAAAGAGTTGGAGCAGCAACACGGCAAAACATGAAATAAATTTCCGGGTAATTTATGTTGAATAAATTTCGTTGTGTATATATGAGGAACGCCATAAATATTGTCTGCTTCAACATGAATTTGTAATTTATGCTAGAAACGCTCGCACTCCCTGGCTGAAGCGGCTGGCTCACACAGGGATATCTAAGCGGGGGATGCAGCTCAGTCAGACGGCGTCTTTTCGCGGAAAAGTCTTCGTGTTCATGAAAGTTTTGAAATTTTGAGTGTTGTTATTGTACACGAGGGATCTGATTTCGAGGCGAGAAAAACTGGTAGAAATTTGACAAATCAGTCTGTCTTACACGCTTGAAGGTCACTCGGTATGAGGTAAACGGTTTAGTTTATTCGTATGTATTTAAACTCTGCAGATTAACCATTTATCGACTAGGGGGTAGGCAATGCTAGCGATGCGTTCTCAAGACCTATCCTAATTATAGAACACAGGTATAATATGGGTTATAAACTGCAAAGAACCTTAAATTGTTCAAACCAAAATCATAAACCATGTCGTGGTCAGTAACAAGTTTTGGCAAATTTTGTCTTGTGATGCTCTGGATGCAGTCGTTGGTGAACAGGTGTCGAAACAAAGTTTGTGTGTAATAACTAGCAGAGCAAGAAAAAAAATAGAATAATAATCCTAGCGGTGAACAGGTCTCCTGCACTGAAAAGTCAACTAAATATTAAAGATATCACTGTGACGTTTGGCATATTCGGTTGCATCACATAATTGGATACTGTCATGAACGCTCGATATATCAGGTGCGGTGGGGACTGTGGGAACAAACAAAGGGGCATCATAAAGGCCTATCCAAAGCGCACGGTGTTCACAAAAATGCCTTTGCCAAGAATCTAAATTGAAGCTCTGCACCGCAACTAAGCGACCTAAACTTTCTGGCCATTTGATCATCTCGATGAATGGAAGGATCCTCCCCAGGTCAACACTGGCGAACCTAATGGCGGAAGGCAAGCTTTACTGAAAAACTTACATGGGACAAAAAAGGGAATGCATGTTTTTATTTTAGTTTTGTATTTACGGAGGGATGATTTGTCGATTGTTGGTTTAGCAGAAATTCACTTTCCAGTTAATTCTGATTGCTTAATTCATATAAATAAAATAATCCTAATTAATTCATTCTTTTTACCTTTACCCATGCATCAAGGTGTACCGAAACATTCCACGTCGAGATAGCTTCCGGTTCGATAGGTGCCGAAGTATTCGAACGCTATGAACTACTCAAAATGTCCACGGAGGTGGATCTAACCTACTCCGAGCAATCAGCTCCCAATACATATGATTTGACTCCTAGCTTAGTCGATGAGCCATTTAGCACCCACCTCGATCGAAATCGCGAACGACTTGAATATTCCCCGGTACCGGATTTATCCTGCTCCGCCGAAAGTTTCTCCTATGCGCTGTCGCAAGCTAACGACAGTTGCGACTTTGGTAGCTGGCGCTTGCACTTTCGTTCATCATCGACATATCTTTTTTCCGGAGCGATGCACTCTGGTTCATGGTTCACCTTCTTCAATGGCGGCGTTCAACAATCTTCCGATGATGTTATTGGTGATATTCGCACACTTCTAACGTCAAACATCCATACACCTCTCTACTTGAACATGATAACAAAATGCGACCAGCTGTTTTTGTTATGTCTGGACATCTCGGGCAGACGAGGAAAGCCGCGTATCCAAGCATGTGCAGGTGCCACTTGGATCATTCGTGACCTGTGTTGGGTCAACCCATAGTCCATCTCTCCATTAGCTAGGCGGTGGGTTGACCTGACGTTGATTGATTTGCCCACTCCTTCTGACACTTGGCTACCGTTGCCAAGATGAACATCATCTTGTAGAAACTCAAAAGAATTTTCTATGGAACTTCTGAAGGTTTTTTCAAGGAAATTCCGAAGGATGTTCCGTTCAAATCGAAAGAATTTATTGTTGAAATGAGATTTTTTGGCGAGTAAGGGCCGTTTGGTCTAAAGTCATTCGACCGAAAACCATTTGGCCGAATGCCAGAACGCTGAAAGTAGTTTGGCCGATCAAACCATCTGGTCAAAAGTAATTTGACCGAATAGACTCATTTAGCCGAAAAAGTCGTTTGGCTGGATAGGTTATTTTGCCGAACATGTTGAAATGGTGGTTCGGCAGAAAGAGTCAAATGACCGAAAATGTCGTTGAGCCGAACAGATCATATGGCCGAACGGATCATACGACCGTAAACGTCCAATATGGCCAAAAAAAGTCATTTAATCGAACAACAGTGAATGTGAACCGTGCGAAGTAATTAATGATAATGGATGAGTGGGATGGGAAGTAGTAAATGAAAAATGAGTAGGGAGAAATTAGATGTTAGACTGCTATTCTCGGTGGTGACAGCCAATGGGTTGGGCTGTGGTGCGGGAACAGCACTTCTATTATCGTCTTCAGCCTCATTGGACATCGCTCGGGAGGTTTTTGTTTTTTACTGTATTCACGTGATTTTTAATTCAACAAAAGTTCATCACGGCGCTCGGGAGGTGCCAAGGATCCTTATGTTTTGGCCATCACCACCCAATAGGCGTCTCCCCATGGGTCGTGTTGACGCTTTGGCACCGTCTGTCGAAGCAGGGTTCCAGACCCATAGCTTCACTGAAGGTCCCACGGTCGAAATTGGCGGTTTGCCATACTTGGGATCTTCGGCGTTCTCTCCTTGTGTCGCTGCTTAACCTGTGACGGACTTCATTCCAGTTCGTGATAGCAGCGCGTACGGACGTGCTTTTTGCTTGCCTAATTTTTCCAAGTGTTTTTTTCTCGTTCTTTCGCTGTTTACGTTGTCGCTTCGTCGCGTTGGCGTTATTTTCTCCCGGACCCGGCATGGGAGACTCAGTGGCCGATTCGGTCGCGGGAAAAATGCCTAAGCGCACTGTTCTTGGAGGCGCGGGTAACCCCTCCAAGCAGCTTTCGCAGAGCAACGTGTTCTCGCCGTTGCCGCTTGATGACGACGGCAATACGCCGAAAAAGAGAAAGAAGCAGTGATCGCAGCTGCCGCAGGTGCAAACTGAGCGGATGGAGAAGTGACCCCCAACCCCCCTCCGTTTTCGTCAAGGGAGATCCACCGGATTTGCGGCCGAAAATCCGCCAACTTAACCGGAAAAACGCACCAATCATCTTCGACTATGTCCTGTCTGGACGATCGCTCACTCGCGTTCAGCACATTAAGGATCTTGGCGTTATCCTGGATAGCGGACTTACATACAGACCTCACTACGATGACATTGTAGCCCGAGCTAATCGTCAATTGGGTTTTATTTTCAAAATTGCCGGTGAATTCCGTGATCCGTTATGCTTTAGATCACTGTACTGTTCCCTTGTGCGATCAATACTGGAATCATCCGCTGTTGTTTGGTGCCCTTTCCAGACCACATGGATCGCTAGGATCGAAGCCGTTCAACGGAAGTTTCTAAGATACGCTCTTCGATCCCTAAGGTGGCGTGATCCGACGAACTTGCCACCGTACGAGGAGCGGTGCCGGTTGATTAGCATCGAACCACTAGAGTTTAGACGGATCGCCGCTCAAGCTACGTTTGCTGGGAAGCTGCTCACGGGTCACATCGATTGTCCAGCACTACTGTCGCAGTTAAATCTATATGCACCTGAAAGACCTCTTCGTCAACGTCTATTTTTGCTTCTAGAACCACAGACTAGCAACTATGCACTACACGAACCAATTCGATTCATCAGTCGCCGCTTCAACGAATTCTTCGATATTTTTGACTTTAATTCATCAGTTGACGTGTTTCGTCATCGGTTACTAGACTTTTTCCGTACCGCTGACCGTAACCAATTAGTTTAACTAATATTCATTTAGACATTCATTGTCAGTTGAATTATTTTAATAAATAATAAATAATAATAATATTGCAAAGGGCCTCAAGTGCACGTTCTGGCTTTGCACCGAGGGAGTCAAGGTGATTAGCAGAAGATCACCACAAATCTATCGTGGAGTTCCTACAGGTCCACAAGTATGAGTTTTACACTTATGACCTCCCCGGCACGAAACCGCTCAAGGCTTTGCTGCGAGGGCTCCACGATATGAAGGAGGAAGAGCTTATCGCCGAGCTAGAAAGCAGTTGAGTCAAGCCTATCGCCGTGCACAAAATCGCTCGCCACGACACGGCCATCGACTCCATCTCCGTTAAGGACCTGAGGCTGATCGGAGTAATAAACTACACCGTCGTCGGCTGGGAGCGATACCGGCCTGTGCACCATGACGTGACGCAGTGCACCAAATGTTTCAACTTCGGGCATGGCACCCGAAATTGCCACATAACTGACCGCGCGCTGCAACAAGTGTGGCGAACGATTGTACGACAATTCCCCGAATAACAATTCCCCGAATGCAATTTCCCCGAATAACAATTCCCCGAATGTAACAATTCCCCGAATGTAACATTTCCCCGAATCTAACAATTCCCCGAATGTAACATTTCCCCGAATGCATCTCCCTTTTTTGAGTGCGGCACAAGGCGATGGATATTAAGTAAGCCATACGAGCAAAGGCGTACGATTGCCGATCAGGAGGTTGCGAGTTCGATTCTCGATGCGGCCTAAAATGCTTCAGGGTTTGAAGCATTTTCGGCTCCTTGTGCACAATGTATCCATTGTACATGCTACACAAGACATTCATGCAACTGGCAGGTACCGGAAAGCCTTCGATAACTGTGGAAAAAATAATAGAACACTAAGTTGAAAAACAGTCCAAGTTTCAGATAGAATGTAAAACCATTGAAGATGAAGACAATGCGCTGAAAGAAGGCAATGCTTTCTTTGAATGAATGCATTTGATCTGTATAAAACGAAGTAAGGAGATAATGTTTTCTTCAAATTAATAAGTTTGCTCGATATGATGAACGCATCTGCCCGGTTTAAAGCCAAGGGAATGTCTTCTTAAAATGCACGCGTCTGTCCGGTATAAGACGACGGTAGGAGATAATTCCTTCTTTAGATGATAGCATCGCCCGGTATTAGGGGAAATAAAGTGATAATGTCTTCCTCAAATGAACACATTTGACCGGTATAAGGCAAAGAGGATAGATAACCCCTTCTTTAAATGAACTCGTTTGTTTGGAATAAAGTGAAAGAATAAAATAAAACAACGCCTTCTTTAAATAATCGCATCTGTTCGGTGTAATGAGAATGGAGGAGGTAATGCCTTCTTTAAATTAAGGCCTGCTTGCATGCTTGCCAGGTATAATAAATGATTGATATGAAGCAATTATATGTTTCAAAACTGCTGTTATATTACACCACACTTATCTAAGAAAATGCTAATTTGTTTGATATAACATTCTGAAAAACGGCATTCTTCCAAAAGTCATTCTGAAAAAGGTGGCATCCATCAAAAGTCACACCGCAAAAGCTACAGACCGCCTAATTATATATTGAGAAAATGAATTCGGTGAAATATGATACGTCCAATACATATTGCGTAATAAGGGATCTTATATATTTTTTCCTTATTCTGGCCAAATTCCTTATTCTCATTCTCAATTAATTCATCCTTGCATTATTTCGAGCTAACGCCTATTTTTGAAGGACCACATCTAACATTTTCTTACTTTGTAAAAATGCCTTATTTTAAACAATGCATCACATCCCCCATTATCATATTCAGAGCATATACATGTTATTAAAGAACGAATAATAACATTCATTATCTGATGGTGAAACACCCACTGAAGAAGGGACATATTTACCATTGCATTATTCCGAGCAGATGCATTATTTTTGAAGAAGGAATCACATTCACCATTGCCTCTTTCCGGGCAAACGCATTATTTTTGTTTAAAAGGATTCACATCCACCATTGCATTATATATTTGAAGAAGGTATATACAGAAGTTTGATTCCGAAGATAGGCAAAATATTTACCAAAAAGCTTTCAATCGGAATTGCAGTTTGATACTATCTTGGGAGAAAAAAACTACTTTAGAAAACACTGTACTCTGATATCTTTATAATTCAACAACACATCTTGGAGGATCAAAAACTACAAATACTACCAAAGGCTATTCAGCTGATATTCTCTTATAAGACACTATTGAATGTATCTTTGAACGCTGCTTTTATCGAACGCATACAGTCGATTGCGAAGATGTGTTTGCAAGAGGTATTTTATTTTCGGGGAATTGTTCCATTCGGGGAAATGTTTCATTCGGGGAATTGTTACATTCGGGGAAATTGCATTCGGGGAATTGTTACATTCGGGGAAATTACATTCGGGGAAATTGCATTCGGGGAATTGGTTTTCGGGGAATTGTCGTACAATCGTGGCGAACTGCACCCAACGGATCAGTGCGACAAGATGGAAGTGGCCGATCAAAATTGGGCCAACTGTGGCGAAAAATATCGAGCCGGTAGTGCTGCCCGAAATGCGCGGTGTTTTTGGAAATCCGAAGGAAAGCATCAACCAAGGCCCATCCGAAGAGGAACCGTGTTCCAGTGATCGACGAGGTGAACCTTCCTCCTGCCATCCCGGCTCCCCGGCGAGTGGTACCAGTACTTCCACTTGCAGCCGCACAAGCAACTGGCCGCAGTAGCTGCATCGATTCAAGCCCCCGCACCACCAGCTCCATCATCCAGCGAATGGCCCCCGCTTCCACCTCCTGGATTCAGTCAGCAGCCGGAGAATCAAACTGTCCCACCGGAAGAATCTGCTCCGCTCTACACCCCGGAGCAGCTGATGCCAATCTTCTCCCAGCTTGCCGCTCGGCTGCGTGGTTACAAAACCCGATTCGACCAGGTCTTCACTTGGCATGTTCATCAGAAGGTGCTGATAAAGTGAATTCAAGCCTTCTTATATACCACATTAATCACAATGCTTTGAACGGTGGGTGACCAAGCTGGCAAGCTGGCGGCAATTGCCACTCGCGAAAAAATTGATAGACGTGGCGTCACCGAAACGCACCTAAAACCGGAGGTGAACGTCAACATCCCGGACTATCGCATTGTGCGACTCGACTGGTCGACCAGGGCAGGTGGTGTGGCCATCGCTCTTCGCTACAACATGAACTGTCATCTGCTTCCAAGCCTCCAGCTCAGTGTCATCGAGGCCATCGGTGCATGTTCATTTATTTTATTTACGCTTCTGATATTTTTACAACTGTTGTAATTGCCTTATGCTATTTTTAAAACGGTCTCTACTGATATTGAAATCAAACGTGGGTACATCGTTGAGCATAATAAAAAAATTTTCCAACGTGATTTTGTCCAAACACAGTGCGATGCCGATTTGTATAAAATAGGGGACGTTGGCGGGAACGACGTGCTGGAACATAGAAGTTCGCCTGACGTAGAAGATCTGGGCAGTCTATCCGGTTGTCAATTATATCGAAGGCGAACATCCTTTGAAGGAAAGACCAACGTTGGCGTAAGGTCTCAAGCTTTACTAGTCGACATCGGTTTTCGTAGGGGGGTAATTGGAGCGGATCGTCCCATGGCAATCTACGTAACGCGAAACGTACAAAAGAACGTTGGACTCTTTCGATTCAAGATGCATGTAATTCCTGGTAAGGGGCCTATATTTGGTCGGCGTATGCAAGAAGGCTGCGGATAAGCGAACAGTACAGTATATCGCGGAAGTAGTACATATACATCGCGGAACTCCAGTGCATTACGACGGATAAAACCCAGTACTGCGAAAGCTTTCGTTGTAATCCTGGTTACATGGTCATTGAAGCGCAATTTACTGTCTATTGTCAACCCCAGATCGTTGATAGTATTAACGCGTTCCAAAGAAACACCGTTTGCCGTGTAGGAAAAGTTCAATGGTGTCCGGCTCTTGCTGAAGCTATTCACTTTGCATTTCAGAGTCTTAACCTTCATACCGCTTGATGTACACCAACTTGTGACGGCGTCAATATCTTACTGCAACGCCGCGCAGTCGACCAGTGAATTTATTATGCGGTATATTTTCATATCATCAGCGTACATAATCCGATGTGAACTAAGTCGGAGGCACAAATCATTGAAGAAAAGTATGAATACTAATGGGCCAAGATGGCTATCTTTCGGCACGCCGGATGGAGTTGCGAAATGGCTGGACATTGCAGATCTTAATTTAACGTATGCATATCTGTCTCGTAGGTAGGAGTGCAGCCACTTTAGAAGCCAGTCAGAGAATCCTAGTCTCTCAAGCTGTTACAGTGTTAGTTCATGGGGAACTTTGTCGAAAGCTTTCGAAAAATCCACGTATATGCTGTCCACTTGATATCGTTTTTCCAAACTGGAGTTGAGCGTGCGATTCTTCGTATATCATGAGGCTAGCACGATGATACTTTTATGCCCAGGGAAGTCGAGACAATTTCCAATCCGAAAATTGCCTGGACCGGCACCGGGAATCGAACCCAGCCACCCTCAGCATGGTCTTGCTTTGTAGCCGTGCGTCTTACCGCACGGCTAAGGAGTGCCCGCTTTATGTATAGACAATTTCCATGCATCCGAAAAAACACCTTCCGATAAAGAGAGGTTGAATAACCAACAAAAAGGTTCAGGTAATTTATCTGATCCAACGGTATTGATTCAGTTCCTTTCCTATCTTTAAAAATCCGCCAAAAAGATGACGGATTCCCTGTCACTTCCTCTTGGATTCGGACGATATACTCACGGAAGGAAGCAGAGACGCATCTGTTACATTCCGTTTCAAATTCGTGAAGAGACACCCTGTTGCCTTCGGAACGATGACGCAGAAAACAGCGGCGCTTTACGAAGGACATTACGTCTGTGTCGCAGTTCAGCATTCCACCATGGTTGGGTATTTGACCGGAGTGAACGTGTTCGGCGGAGAGGCGTGTGTCTGCTTATCGTACTGAAGATTACATTGTAGAAAGCGGCAACAACTGTGTTGACGTTGGTGCTCTGGAAAATATTCTGCCAGTTCAGCGCTCGTAGCTCCTGGAGGACAGTATCGTAATCACATTGGTTGAAATCATATAGTCATTTTCATTTACGTTTGTAATAGGGCTGACAACGGCTCCGGCAGGTAAGCAACACCCTAACTATTGATACACTCACCAAAGATTTGATCAGTACCAGCGTACTGGGCTGCCTGTCCTTAAGACACGTTGCAATCGTTTGACAAAAATCATCCAGGCCAGAATGGTGGACCTCAGAAATAGTGATTTCTCCAATAAGATCCACGCTCTCCCAGACTGTGCTAAGCCGTTCTGGAAATTGACCAAAATTCTAAAATCCAAGCCTCGGTCCATTCCACCTTTGATCCCATTAGACAACAATGGCTCTAAGGATCGCTTGATAACTCTTGCAGAGAAAGTCGCTGAAATAGCTCACATAACCTCGGACAGAACATTGTCAGTCCGCACAAAGCAGCCGTTGGCGAGTATGCAAACAACATTCACTCCCAACGATTTCTCAGAGGAGTTGGAGATCTCAGCTGGCGAATTGACAGCCTATATCAAATCGTTGAAAGCCCCAGACTTTGATAACATTCTGAATCCAGAGCTCAAACACACGAGTGCTCCATTCCTCGAGCATATTTTGCTGATCTTCAATCGGTGTCTCCGGCTCAGCTACTTCCCATCGCCCTGGAAGTCAGCCAAAGTCATCCCCATCCGTAAGCCTGGGAAGAATCTTTCCTCCCCAAAAAGTTATCGTCCTATCAGCCTTCTCTCAGGGTTATTCAAGCGATTCGAAAAAGCTATTCATCACCGGTTACTTGAGGCTGCCGAAAATCTCAACATCTTGCTCGAGGAACAGTTTAATTTCCGACGCGGTCGGTCAACCGTACACCAACTGACTCGAGTTACCAACGTCCTCAGACGGAACAAGTTTGTCTCAAAAACATCCGCCATGGCCTTACTCGATGTTGAGAAGGCATTTAACAATGTATGGCATGATGGCCTGATGTACAAACAACAACGCTATAATCTTCCCAGCTACCTGGTGAAAATCATCAACAATTACCTGTCGGCAAGGACATTCCGGGTCTCAATCAGCGGAGCGCAACATCGTCGCAGGCCCCTCGGGCCTCTGCTTTTCAATCTGTTCACCACCGACATGCCAGAACCTCCAGAAGGCGGCATTTTGTCTCTGTTCGCAGATGACACCTCCATCGACCAATTGTCGGTCGTCATTTTCCCTGAAAAATAGGCTTGCTGTCTACAAGCAAATCATACTGGAGTGGTTTGGAATGTCTGGAGTGGTTTGGAATGTCACTAATAACGAGCTCCCAATAATTGACTACTTGCGATCCCATATGCCGACACAATGTTGTGCTCTGTTTGACGGCTTCGATCTACATCGTCTGGCGCAAATCAATGCGGTAAACCGCAACTCTCGACTACTCGACTTAGTTTTGGTGAACGATGTTGCACTTCCAAATTGTACAGTATCCGAAGTTCCTGAGCCTTTAATAGGACTTGATGCTGATCATCCGGCATTGGAAACATTAGTTGATATTTCCATCCCTATTCAGTTCGAAAACATAGAAGATCCTGTGGCGTTTGATTTCAATAGGGTGGATCTCGTTTCTATGAAGCACGCACTTACGCAGATCGACTGGCGACTTGTTGATACGTTTGGAAGCATTGACGATGCGGTTGATTTCTTCACCCTTACTCTAAATCAAATTATCTCGGACTACGACGAAGAGGCACGTCGACCTGCTCCTAAGCCTGCATGGGGCAATGCGCGGCTTCGATATTTAAAACGCTTAAGAGCTAAATCGCTTCGAAAATACAGCCAATCCAGGAATGTTTTTACCAAGCGATCCTTCGTTCTGGCAAGCAATAATTATCGTATCTACAACCGTTACCTTTACAAACGTTACACCTGGCGTATGCAGCAAAAACTCCGTCGTCATCCTAATAGCCTATTCAGATTACGCCATTAATGACATAATAATTGGCGTTTCAGGGTAAATACGCTTTATGATGTCATTATTTACGTAATATTCCATACATTTTGCGCTGTCAAAAGATACCCACTAAAAAGAATTTATTACGAACAATTATTACGAGAGAGCTTTCGTTCTAACTGGAATGCAGGGAGAAATTCAACAAAACAAAACTGACAAGCGTCACGCTCTCTTTGCCAGAGAGAAAATTCTCTCTGTTTTCATTTCGTTTCGTAGTTGACAGTCATGCTCTTTCTGTCGCAGCAGGGTCGAATGCATGTTAGATGGAAATCTTCTGAGCGCTGAAGAATAACTCGGATTGTAATGGTTTTGTGGAAAGCATTTTATATGATGAAAAATAATGATGATAATTATTTATTCTCCACTTATTCAACATGAATTGTTTAAAAAACAGATGCTCTCTAGAATTAACATGAAGTATTTAACTTAAACCTAGATTTAATAGAACAAATCGAATAAATTTTCAAAGTTCAAGAGCCAATGCGGAAGACAATTTAAAACGTAGGAATGGTTGTAAAACGAATATATTTGATGAATAAACATGATTTCATTAATTGTTTCAATTCTGCTCCTGGAATGGCTTAATATACTTTGGATTTTAACATTTTTCACGTGGGACAACTGTACGATTTGAATGGGATGTATATATAAAGTAGAATAACCTTAAATAAAACATGGATTGGTAATGCATTAATTCATCCAAAATCCAGTTTAAATTATATCACATTCACACGATTCGATTTTGTTAGAAGCTGTATCATTGATTGTCGAGTAGAACGCAATGGTTCAGTTTCCATTTAAAAATTAAATTGCTGAGTTGCCCTTCATACATGGAGATACTGGTGGAAATACATTTTAGTTCGATAATATTTCTTGAAAATTGGTCCAATCGTCCTTTTTTTATTTATTTGTGAGAATTCCCAAAAGTATCTAAATTTTCTATCTCCGTTCGATCATAGTACAGAATCAAAATACTTTTAAACTTAAAAATAAATTGAGGAATAGTCTGATTGCCCAAAGAACGATGCACCCAACTAATGAATGTTGCTTCGCTCATTATCCTTCAAATATTCTTCGAAAATCCCTTTTCATATTTTTTTTTTAAATTTTTTTTTCGTAGAAACTTTGTTCAGAAAAAAATGTTCGATTGTCGCCACACAAATGCTTGATTTCGCAAATTAAATTTTAAAACTCTCCTTGAGTTCAACCCTGTATTAGCGTGCAAATGAGGAAACATGGAAACGTCAAGATATATTATCTTGCTGCAGTCTGAACACCTCGTAATAATTGGATACCCTCTCACTTAACAAAGTCATAAATAGCCCAATCTGAATAGGCTATAAGACATTCTGGTCGTTCGTGAAGTCAAAAAGGATGAGGGAGGCCTTCCTGCTGAAATTTTTCTGGGAAACAGGCGCGCTCAATCTGCCGTTGACAAATGTAACCGACACTAGTGCCTCAACTTCTCAAGGATGTAGTCAATTTCAACAACTTCGTTGTAAGCTTGGATATGGTTGAATTGGTCATCAATAAGCTAAAATATTCCATCACTGGAGGTCCTAATGGTATCCCGCCGTGTATTCTGAAGAAATGTTCTGCTGAGTTAATTTTGCCGCTGTCAAAGCTCTTCAATCTACCCCTGCGTCAGAGTACATTTCCTCGGAGACAAGCGAGCCTCGGGCTGCAAGTCTCTTAAATAAAGACAAAAAAAAAGAGTACATTTCCTGAACGCTGGAAGTTTTCTTGCATGTTCCCTGTGTTTAAAAAAGACCACAAGCAAGACGCGGAAAACTAGAGAGGGATTACATCTTTGTGTGCTTGCTCAAAAATTCTCGAAATAATTGTGAATGACGCACTGTTTGCTGCCTGTAAATCGTATATATCACCTGATCAGCATGGATTCTACCCTAAAAGATCGATCTCAACTAATCTCGTTCCATTTGTATCGTTGTGCCTGCGTAACATAGAGCTAGGAGCCCAAGTGGATACAGTTTATACAGATCTGAAAGATGCTTTCGATCGAGTTGATCACGGTGTATTGCTTGCGAAACTGATAAAGCTAGGCGTCTCTCCAGATTTAGTACATTGGTTCGGCTCGTATCTGAAAAAACCGCAAACTCTGTGTAAACATTGGATCGGCACAATCCGAACATTTCACATGCTGTTCGGGAGTTCTCCAGGGTAGCAATTTGAAGCCGCTGTTCTCAATTTTCTTGAACGACGTTGGATTCGTCCTTCCATCTGGATGCAGGGTATTCTAGGCCGACGATGTCAAGATATTTGGTGTTATCAGACATCATGCCGATTGCCTGCAGCTACAGCAGCTCATCAACGATTTCAGCGAATGGTGCAGCAGGAACCTTCTTACGCTGAGTATCCAAAAATGCAATTTGATAAGTTACCACCGAAAGCAAAATCCAATTCATTTCGATTACACAATAAACGATCTAACACTGCAGCGTGTTGATACAGTACGGGATCTTGGTATTATGCTAGATTCAGCTCTTACATTCAAAACGCATTATTTGGATGTTGTTACCAAAGCTAATAAACAATTGGGATTCAGTTTTAAGATCGCCGATGAATTTCGGGATCCTTTTGCCTGAAAGCACTGTTTTGGTTACTAGTTCGATCGATTGTCAAATTTTGATCAGTTATTTGGAGCCCGTATCAGTTTGGATTACTAGACTGGAAACCATACAAAAGAAATTTGTTCGCTACGCCCTGCGTTATCTTTCTTGGAACGACGCTGCTAACCTACCGCCCTATGAACACCGATGTCAGCTACTATGATTAGACACTCTGGAGCATAGAAAATCGAAAGCTCAAGCTGTTTCTGTCGCGAAAATTCTTGTAGGTGAAATCGATTCTCCTGAAATGCTTGCTGCTCTTCAAATGTATGCACCAGAATGACCACTACGAACCAGAAACATTCTTTACCTTCCACCTCGTGTTGCTAATTACGGACGGCACGATCCTGTTCGGTACATGCCATTACGCTTCAATGAGTACTATAGTGCTTTCGACTTCAACTCCTCGCCCAACGCCTTCCGACTACGGCTGGAGCGTATGTTACGCAACGGAATCAGGTGAGATGTCGCCCAATTTAAATATTCTGAAAGAGTTGGTATTTTTTTTGGCATTTTTTTTCTCGGTCTACGACATGGATACGACACCTGATGGAGTACTGGACGATGAATCTAAAGATGTGTTTATTTTGTTTTAACACTAAGACCATTATTATTTTTATATTGTATTTGTAGTTTTAATCTGTTGTGAATATGTCGAACCAGTTTTTGTAATGTTTGTTAAAAGATATGGGGTTTTTATGCCTCTTTCAGTCGTTATCGTTATCTCAAAGAAGCTTTTCTCCATCACTATTTCATCAAGACATTTTTTGTCAGATGAAATAAAATAAAATAAACAAATAAATAAATTAATAAAAACTCACCATCTTCAACGTGTTCAAAACTACAACTACAACTACAACTACAACGGGTTCGAAACAAATTCCTGCGGATGATAATGAGAACATCCCACCCAGGACAAGATCATCTGAGGTCCACCGTCTGGCCGGGATCAAAACTTTATATGAAAGCTTTGGAGGTTTAGAGTTCGCTGCTTAACTTCGGATCAGGGCGCTATTAGGGCGTTAGTTTCAATCTAGGTTATAAAATTTTCAATGTAAATATTAGTATACAGAGTAGTTAGGTTATAAAATTTGTTTTTTTATTAATCAGTGCCTTCTCCAGGCAATAATGTTAAATCAGAGAACACTCAATTAAATTAACTAGATGAAAACCGTTTAACTAAAAACTAAAGCTGAAGGGCCAGTTTGGCCAAACACTTAATTTGTTAAAATTAATTATTAATCCAGGGGGGGGGGGGTCCCGTAGCGTAGTTGGCTACACGTTCGCCTTACAAGCGAATGGTCATGGGTTCGATTCCCAGCCCTTCCACCAAACCCTCGTCAGTCGCCGGATCCGCAGCCCATACGGTGGCGTTTGGGTTACGTGCCTTACCGTCACGGCTGCCTGATGTAGGAATGGGCGATACCGATACGATATATCGGAAATCGATATTTTCGCTCCGATTAATCGATATTTCGTATCGATTTTTTTAAGTTCGATATTTGACTGTATCGATTTTTTCTAGCGGATATCGGATTTCGATTTTTTGAATTCCAAAAATATAGCACATTAGGCACAATCTGTTAAAAACTGCGAAACAGCGAAACTTTGATGTGCGATCGGCAGTATCGATATTTTTCCGAAAAACGCCCATTCCTAGCCTGATGACGACTGACACTTTGTTCTTCTCGTAGGCATTCCTCCAACGTTACCCGGATAAATGGCAACCGAACAATACAACGATCAATGGATACACGACATGGACAAACGGACACAATGGAACCACGACGAGATGGACTGGCGCCGACAACAATAATGGTAATGGAAATCTATAAATAGATTCTGTGTGGATTCTGTACAGCAGAATACCACAGTAGATCTCGGCACAGTAGCGGTTAAGTGACACAGAGTGCCTTACAAATAAATAAAGGAATAAAAAAAAATAATCCAATCTTGAAAAATAAACCTAAATTTATTGAAAAACAAAATGTGCTGAACTTCATCATGGCAATCTGCTTTCCCAGCGGTCCTCTTCGCAGGCGGATGGATGGCTTGTGCTACAATTACTCCATCTTCTATGGCCTAGGTTATCTCTTTCTATGTCGTGACCTCTTCCATCTGTTTATATTGAAAGATCACGGGTAGAGCCCTCACTAGAGTGATTCAAATTTTGACTTTTTTGCTCCCTATGCTTAAACGATGGCATTTGCCATTTTAATAATCGTCCTAAATTGTTAGCTAATTTGGATGTAATTTGACTGAGCACAAGCATTTTGAAGCTTGTATGAAAATTACTATGAAAACAGTAACTTTTGTGAAAAACTGTTCCCCATCATTGCTCATTAAGCTCTAAAAATGTATGAATACGTTAGCAACATAGGAAATTTAACAATGGTAAATATCGTCGTTGTTGCTAAACGATTTGATGCTGGCAACAAAAGTTATTATGGAAATACTGAATTGTGGGTAATTCAATTTAACACGTAAAAGAATAACATCAATATCAATAATGAGCAATTCTGTTTTCTTTATAATTTTGCACACAAAAGTCAGATTGCTTCGCAACAACAACTGACTTTCAGCTTAGGATCTATTCTATGATGACGATGCGTTAAATATATTCAAATATATTCTGAGCTACTTCACGAAACGATCCTTTACATAAGTGGCAATTCTCATAGTAATTTTCATATAACCTTCAAACGGCACGTGCACAACCAAATTACATCCAAATCAACTAAAAATTTGAGAGGACTATTAAAATAGCAAAAACAATCGTTTAAGCACAGGGGAGCGAAAAAGTCAAAATTTGAATCACTCTAGCCCTCACTTTTGCACCCTTATCTAGTACTTCCTGTGCTAGCTTGTGGTGTATTATGAAAGGAGAAAAGAGCAGTTCGTGTGTTCTTCTTTGCCTTGTCACAGCCTTCCAGCCAGGCCGCAAGCACTTCCTACTCCTGTTATAACACATGCACACTAGGGTGGGACAAAATTTTATTTTCACTTCCTGCATGGTTTTTGCATGCCTCTTGGGTCCTATAATGCTTGTGCGAAATTTCAGAACAATCGGTGAAACTATATTTTAGCGCCGGTGATTTAAGTTTTCCATATTTACTATGGGGAGATTCACCTTTACAAAGAAAAAATCCCCAAGGTGTCCCATTATTCTCTAACGATAAATCGATCCAACTACATCATAGGAAATTTTACCAGAAAACTTTCATTGGAAGACCGCAAAGTGATCCGACGCTCGTGAAAAATGTTATTTACATAAAACTTATTGCTGTATGAACGCAAGGCTCATTGTACTTTTTGTTCCAGCATCACTGCCGTCTGCTGCTTGCTGTTGTTTGTACGAGGCACCACTTTGCGTGGAGGATTCGCTTAGCATGAATGAAAAGCGGGTTACTAGGGATACGTTTATTGGCCTTGCTGTTTGAGTCTTCGTCCTTCTAGGTAGAAGAAATTCAACCAAATTTCAATGAAGGTGTGATTAACAAAAAGAGGCATATAACGAACACTTTCCACATATCATGCAGCGAAGTGATAATAGATGCGATGTATTAGTTGGGACCACTGAATCGCGACGTCAATAGTTCGAAGCTGGTCTGAGCGGGGATTTTTTTGGTACTGGTAATCTTTTTGATATTTATATTTATATTCCCAAATTCTAATTTTCGAGAAGATTTCCAGTTTTTCTAAAAGATTTAGATAAGATATACAGGGTTTTAAATGTATTTTCATGCATATATTTGGAGCACGCAAATAGACGCAATATCTAATCGATCTTATTGTTCCTTTAAAACGAATTAAATTCAAACTGTGCCTGCTTGTGAAACTCAGTCAAATTTAATTGAATATCAAATGTTAATTCGTTTGATGGAATTAGCTGTAATTTTACAAGTCGTTGAATTTTCATAACTGTGTACTGCTGTGTACTTGTGATACTGATTCCCGAAGAGAATAATTTAATGAACTTGCTCTGCTGCGTTGATACTTGATTGACATGCCGATTTTTTAAATCGAAGACTACCGGGTTAGAGACACTTTTTGTAAAGTTGTGTATTTTCTAAATTGTGAAATAGTTTAGGATATTCCTAGATTTGTTTTGCCTCGAGTTGGAAATCTCTTTAATACAGATTATAGAAAAAATCTAGATTGTGTGAGAGATGATTTTCACATCACATCCCATTTTAAATCAACGTCACATCATGGATATTCAATAAAACAAATTTAGCAAAGAAATCAATTCTATAATTCTGCAACTATTACCAACATCATTGGGGCTATTTTAAGCCTGTTGACGGAAAAGAATAAATAAATAAATAAACCAAAAAATTAAATTATAACGATCTTATAGCAATGGATAATATAGTTTCCCATAGAAAATAATTTAAAAGCACTTAAAATGAATCTATTTGAAAGGTTGTTTTGAAATGGCTCTTTTGTCTCAAGTATATTAATAAATAAGTGATTTTTTTTAAATTTTGGTTTAAAGCATATTTTTTAAATCTATTTTATGTCACATTCCTACACACTTAAAATAAATCGCCGAATTCGGTAAAATTTTACCGAAATCTCAACAGCAGAACTGTTCGGTAAATAATTTAACTGATATTCGGTGATTTTGACAGTTGAGCAATGGAAAAAATTACAAAAAATCTGTAAGAGTTCAAAATGACGGTACGAAGATTGTTTGATCATTTGGAAGCAGTTTTAATTCAAATGAAAATGGATTTTTGGAAGAATGGTGGGATTCGGAATTTCAATGAGAAATTCGTTCGATCTTCTAGAATAGAAATCTGCAAAGGAAATAAAGTATTGGGTTACGAGGAGGGGTCATTCACAACAGATATATACCGGTTAATTGCCTTTCGTTTAACACACATGTCATTTGTTCGAAACTCTGGGACACGTGGTAATCCAAAACTGGAACAGAAGAAAATTTCATTATATTTTTGTGAAATCTTACAAAATGAACATTTCCCTCGACATTTTCATTTTTTCCAATGTTATAATTTACATAACAATCGAACAGTTGTCATAGAAACTCATTAAGGAGTACCAGTCGCTAAACTCAGTACATGAATCAAGGTGATTTCTAAATGTGGTTGTGTAGTTGTATGATCTAGTACTTGATGAGCACTGAAAAAACTGGCATTTGTATGGGACATGAACGTCTTAATTAGTCTTTGATTGTATTGTGTGTGGAAAGTGTGCGTTAGATGCCTCTTTTTGTTAATCACACCTTCATTGAAATTTGGTTGAATTTCTTCTACCTAGAACTAGGCTAGAACTAGGCTTCTAGGCTAGAAGGACGAAGACTCAAACAGCAAGGCCAATAAACGTATCCCTAGTAACCCGCTTTTCATTCATGCTAAGCGAATCCTCCACGCAGGTTGGTGCCTCGTACAAACAACAGCAAGCAGCGGACGGCAGTGATGCTGGAACCAGTCTTGTAAATTATCGACGCTTCTGAAGACATTCATCACATGTGCATTTGTCACTTCGGTTGTTTATCGTTGCTAGTGAACGCGTATAAGGTTCCTTGTAGTCGAACCAAACAGTCAATTTAAATTGAACTCTCTAGGCAACCATGAGAATATAGAAAGGCAAGAATGTCAAACTACTAGTATATAAAGAAAGTGAAATGAATGTCATTTGACATTTTTCTGGTAGGAAAAAACAAATATTAAAGTGTTTACGTTGCCAATAAAACAAGCCTCAATCCATATCCGCAAGTGTTCTATACAAGATATTTACTGCTCGTTTACTGCTTACTTACGTGCTCTGAAAGGATCTGCGAAATTTCCTATTTGGATAGTACCAAGTGTGAGATGCAAACACAGAATATGAGTTGGACTTTTCCTCGAAAAGGAAAGTAAATCCTATTGAAACCCAGGATGCCGTTTACCTTTGGCCCTGCATCTTTTTTTTTCTAAATTGGCTCAACCAATACTAAACTATTCAGCTACATTATTCACTTATTGCACCGAAGCTTAAAAGATTCTACGGCAGTGAATTCAATCAATATTTGAAGCCTAGATTGAAGTGCTTAAAGTATTTAAGTTTTTTTAAGTATGTAAATAAGGTATTATAAAATACTTAAACATTCATATATTTACAAGATGCGTGTAATTTGAAATTAGAATGCGCTGGCTGGAATTCGATTGTTTTATTTGCTTTTTCGCTCGACTGTAGTATTGAGCTTACTTGGGAAATATTTGGCTTCGCAGTCTTGGAGGCAAGAATGTTAACGATCATTCAGTAATTTGCGTTCGATCGTTTAGTAGTTTGTCAATAACACATTCCAGAAGCTGAATTTCAAAATATGTTGTATGGTGGACTTCTAGTGCGAAGGTTTCTCTACAACTCTGCCTAATGGTTCGTTGTTTGAATTCCACTAGTAACGGAGTTATAGCTATGGTTTTAGTAACATAGACTAAATGATAACAAAATTCCAATCATTTAGTTTGAGTTACTGCAACTAGCGCTCTAGCTCCGTTAATAGTTGAATTCTAATAACGAACCACTAGGCAAAGTTGTAGAAAAACCTTCGCACTAGAAGTCCACCATACCGTACTGTGCCCTTATTCCAATCAGCGCCTAATTCCGTTCACGCTAGACAAAATGATAAATAATAAAGAGTTTTTGTCTAAAAACAACAGAAAAATATCCTTGTACTTTTCTATGGTTATGTATGCATGAAATGAAGTTAAAACCAGCGTCATTTTTGGCGATTTATAGTGAAAATTTAAACAAAGTTTGTTGGTCGTCACTACGAGCGCCATTTTGACTGTTTTCATTAACCCACTTGCTAAGAACGTCTGTCATAATATTTAAGCATTTTTCAGTGAAAATTTGCCCTGGTTTTCAAACACAGCAGCATAACAAGACAAAACAGGTAACATTATAGCGTATTACCAAATTGTTACCTGTATTTTCCCGATAGAAAATGCTGAAAAGTGAAAAATATCTTGACCGGAATAAGGGTACATCTAAGTCTACTCGTTCCTTATTCCGTTCATTGGGTTTGGAGGATGGATTCCGATAATTCCGTGTTTGAGAATATAATTTATGAGCAAGAAAAGGTACATCGTACATGAAGTCATATGAATGGTGAACATTCGAAATTCTATCCCGCAAGCAGGCAGACCGAAAGGAATTCCGTTAACGACTCTACTCGAAAAGGTTATGAGACCTTTTTCAACTCGTGCCGGGAAAATACAGTTTTTTCAGTTAATTGATGATGATTTATAAAGTGAATGCTGGACAATGATAAGAAAGGATTTCCGGAGAATACGGACAGTTTTAAAAGTCACAATCCATAATTGCGGCGTTTATCTGGAAATTTCTTGGCGAATTTCTATAAAAAAAACACTGCCCTCTCTGAGCTGCAAAAAAAAAGTTATGTTTTACAGAAATCCGTGAATACTTCGTAGAAGTAGGGTTATCCGGTACTTTAAAGAACCGGAACTTTGAAGAATATTCAATTTGAACGAAACAGTGGTACGAACAATTCCAAACAAACAGAGACATTGCTTTGGAAGGTACAGCTCAGAATTAAAGGGCTAGTATCCAGGCTCTAGTCAAAATTACGTTGAGGATAACGTGTAGAACTCCGATAAGGAATCGTATTTGTCCTTTTCTGTGGTACCTAATGCAACTGGGCAGCTAGCATCTATGTTCATGTTGAATATATCTCGAATAGTAAGTGAAACAAACGAAAAAACAGTCAACTTTGCTATACTAAGGAAATATCATTCATTGTATTTTAAATTTGGAAGGAAATTACATATTAAGCTTTTTATTTGCAATATTATAATAAGTAAAAAGATTGATTTGTGAGAAAAATGATGCCTGGTATTAACATCTCCAAGAAATCAAATATGTTTCGGGTGATTGGAATTAGGAACACGAATGAACGGAATTAGGAACAATGCCATTTCAGATGATTGGAATTAGGGCCACATAATTGGTCAATTTTGTTTTCACTAGTAGAGCCTAAGTCTATGAATGCATCCCAACATATTTTATTTTCAATTGTATATAGAAAATGACACTATGTAGCAAAATTGCAGCTTCAAAATACTAAACGGCTATTTTTTAGAGCTTTTAGACATAGCGCATTGTCTTAGGTGAACGGAATAAGGGCACAGCACGGTACAACCTATTTTGAAATTCAGTCTCTGCACACTTAACTCATTTCACAGTATTCGGTAAATTTTACCGAAATCTTAACAACAGAACTGTTCAGTAATTATTTTACACATTTTTTGTATTTTTTTCCATTGTTCAACTGTCAAAATAACCGAAAATCAGTAAAATTATTTACCGAACAGTTCTGCTGTTGAGATTTCGGTAAAACTTTACCGAATTCGGCGATGTATTTTAAGTGTGTGGAATGTGTTATTGACAAACTAAGTGATCGAACGCAAATTACTGAATGATCGTTAACATCCTTGCTTGGTGGGAATTGAAAACTATGTTTTTAATCTTTTCCCGACTTTTCGGTCCATTCAGGGCCCTAAATGGACCGAAACGTCGGGAAAACATTAAAAACATAGTTTCCAATTCCCTCCAAGACTGCGAAGCCAAATATTTCCCAAGTAAGCTGTTTTATTTCCGTAATATTAGTAAACGAACTCGCATCAATAGAGATTACGGCCGCAGCCACAGTATTCAGTATACTGTTCTAGCAGCAGTGTTCTCTTGTCATAAGACGAGCAAGTCGAGTCATGTACGAGACACTGAAGACGGCCTTACTGTTGAGGTCGAAATACGTATCTGTCAAGGTACAATTAAGTGGTGGAATTAAATGGGATTGTACAAACTCGTCTTATGACAAGTGAAGACATTCCAAAAGGCTCAAAATAATTTTCTTAGTAGTGTTCTGTTACTCTTGCTTGTCGGATGAACGAAAAAATAAGAAGACAGTCTGAAAAGTAATCGAAGAAATAATCCGCATTTTAGGATGGTGCCTGGATGGACTATGTTCATTATGATGCTTCTGTAATGTAATGTCGATTCAAACTCGCAATACCTAAATGACAGAACTGAATAACTGTTGGATACTATTTTATTGCTTATTTGAATTAGGTAGACGAAAAAAGCGAGGGGAGCGGGACTGAAGTACATCCTTATTCTTACTATGTTACGAACAAATTTAAAATATTCATAAATCACACTATTTCTAACAATTATATTTATTTTTGATCTATTTTATTACATTTGTATAAACGAAAGAAAAAAACAATGGTTAAAATTAAGGTAAAATATCCATGGAATATTTACATATTAACACACGAAGTTTAGAGTTACATATGTTCTACAGTTCTTCGTGCCAGTTATAAAGATTTGGTAGAATCTTTTCAAATAACTTTTGATTCAGTTTGATCAAAAGAATGTTCTCTAGCGTGTCTTCGCTTATCTTTGTCCGTTTGTCTGTGAGTATCAATCCAAGAGCACTGAAAGACCGCTCTACTGAGACTTGGTTCGAAGGAACCGCAAGAAGCAGTGTCGCGACCTCGCATAACTCAGGGTGACTGTATTTTCGGGACATCCAGAACTTAAAGACGTCAAACGATGCATTTTGGTGAGTCTCCAAATCCAATGCGTTGAGTTGACGTGAGAACCTGTCTGATACTTGTGCTATTCCCGGATCCGACTCTGGTAGCGATCCTCCGAACATCTCCGTAAGGTATACATCGAATTCAGAAATTTTCGGTTGAACATCGACTGGATTAGGACCGGTCGATGTTGATGGCGTTGGAGAAGGTTGAACATTGGTCTTGGTTTTAAATTGCTGAATGCGTTGCGATGTAGCTATGATGAATTTCTAAAAAAAATGCACAACAATATTATGGTATTAATATTATACTCTTTGTTTGAAGAGCCAAAAAATATTTATGTCAATTAAAGTGGGGAGAAAGTGGTTGCAAAAGATGGGCACAATTGGTTGCGACCCGCTTTCCGCATCGCGTTTAAAATTCATATATAAATTAATATGGGAAAACGTACTTTTTGCATTTCTGCCCCAAGCGGCTTCAATTTATCGTTAACCACATGACTTATTACTTTAGGATATAGTCTGAAAGATGCTGAAACACTTTGCTGAATAATGCTTCGAATATTGATTGCGAAAGCCATATGGAAGAAAACAATGTTTTTGCCAGCACTACCGGGCAATCTATGGTTGTTTGTGAGCAAACCCCAATTTGTCTCATTTTTCGTTGAAAAATGATTCCGAATAACTCTAATTAGCATCCCAGCCCTATAAGATCAATAATTTTGAAATAACACTCAGTTAAATTATTGGTTCATGTACTTCGGGAGAGCTGGCAGAATAATTGATAATTTGCATGGAACCGCAAGAAGCAGTGTCGCGACCTCGCATAACTCAGGGTGACTGTATTTTCGGGACATCCAGAACTTAAAGACGTCAAACGATGCGTTCAGGATGATGTAGACTAAGATCACAGTAGAAGTCTTCGTATTTGTTGAAATGGTTCAGCATTTCGAATACTCCTCCCCACCTTGTTTTTGAATACAGGGGTGGGAGAGGCTGTTTATCAAATACCGTTTTGTATGCAACTTTACGACAATTTTTCGATACAGAGGTGCATTCGCGAATATCTTCATCGCACATCTTGATAACATCAGATACGGCAAGCTGTAATGTATGTACAGCGCATCGGACTAATGTGATGCTGTGTAAGAATTCTCTTTCGATGGCATCCGTCCAGTCAATCGATTCCTCAGCGTTTTCGTCGTACTCCTCGCCAAGGAAAGACATAACTTGCAGATCCGATTGTAGCTGCTTTACAGTAGCGATCATATTCGCTCCGTTATCCGACGTGATTGTGAAAATTTGCTCCAATGGAATCTCATAAACCGCGAGAATTTCAATGATTTCCTATATTATAAGAAAAAAAATATAGTAATTCCAAGTAATTCCATATGAAATAGATATACGATCAGATTTTCGCAATATCTGTCAGAATATTTTTTTTTCGGAAATGTTTTAAAGATTTTTTTATGCGTTAGAGTGATCAATGTCAATGTCAGAGCAAAAGCACAATATATTCACTTTGTGTGCATGGAGACGCAAGGTTTATCATTATAACTTGTCATTATGGTTTATCATTATGGAGTAGAAAAACATCCAATTGTACCATCACTTTGAATTTTTGAAAAATAATTGATTAATGAGCACTCTGAAGCTTCAATTCATTAGCAGTGAAACTAACCTAAAGGCTATCTTACACCTCGGGAAAAATGTCCGCCGGATTTTTGTCCCCGTGCCCAAATCCTGAAAACATCGCATATGCAAAAATACATAAGGAAAAAATCTATGCCCCAACTAACGATAAGCCTGTTGATGTGAAGGATGCATTGTAAGGCCTACGGAGAGTGCCCAAAACACGATGTAAAAATTGTCATCGAGGATGCAAACTCGCAGATCGGAGGAAGCTTATTTCGCTCTGTCATTGGTATGAAAAGCCTTCATTCCGCTACCAACGATAATGGTCTGCGACTTATGACCTTTGCTGCTGCTAGAGAGATGACAATCAGCAGTACCTACGTCGTACGTAAAAATATCCGCAAACACACTCACGTGCTCACAGAGAGACCACGTGCTGATTGACGGACGACATTTCTCGGAAGTTATAGATGTAAGGTCCTCCGGAGGCTCGAACATTAACTGAGACCACTACCTTGTACATAGTTGCAAACATTCATGCGCTACTATCCAGCGTCACGAATTCACGAAACAACAGAACGATGTGCTTCAATATCCAACGTTTGTCAGTTGAAGGGGTTGCTGAATAGTACCACCGGAAGCTTGATGATCGGATAGGAGATGCCACCGGATCTGGCGACGTCAACAGATTGTGGCACAATATACACGAATGAAGGTTTTGCTTCGTTCGAAGATACAAATGTAACCACATTTCACGTGCATGGAGACGCATGGTGCATATCATGGTATTGATTTTATTTATATTTTTCTTGATTGTAGGTATCTCAGGAAAGGCTTTTCCGACATCTATTTTTTATATTACACGCAAAAAAAGGATTGTAGAAACAACAATATTCTGGATCGAATTCAACAATAAATATTGTTAACTCAGGGCTAATAATATTTGTCGTTTGAATTAATCCATAATATTGTTGTTTCTACAATCAAAACGTATCGTGGCTTGAGTCGCAATATTATATAATCAACAATCTTTATTGTTGAAATAATGTTCAGTGAATTATTGTTTCAAAAATATATACATATTGATTCAACAATTTAATATTTTTAAAATAATAATATTGGATGTCATTGATAATGATTACTTTTTTATGTTTTAAAATGAAAATAAATAAAATAAATAAATGCACACAGTTAAAACTTTATTTGTTCAGAAATTTCCATAATTGAATGTTCGTTTTGCTGTTGGATCTGTTGTTTTTGGCAATATACAGACATCCTCCTCCTATGCCCTGAAAGTAAGAGAATAATTAGTTTTAGAGCGACTTTAATGTGAGTGAATTGTCGTTTAACGAAAATTACACAATTTTTACCCAATTTTTACATTGTTTAAACTTGGAAACTTTCCGATTTCAACTGGAAGAAGATTTACCACCTCTTCCCGTCTTACTTGTTATAAGACCGCTCTGCAAATATAAAAGATGCCTGTTACCATTTAAATTGAATTCAATTTGATTCACTAAACTTACGTATTTTGTTTTCAAACTGTATCACTCAGTCGCTTCGTTATTTTCTCCTACACTTGTTTTATAATTTGCGGTTAACGGAATTAAATTAATTAAATTTTAATCGGATCAAGTTACAGTTTGCTTTCGAATATCAAATTATTGTTGCTGAACACGTTTTTTGTACACGTAGAAAAACACACGCTGCTTGAAATTTAAGCAAGTTTAAAACAAACAGAATATTGTTGAATTTATATTTATATTGTTGTTCCAATCCGGAACAATAATCAAATATTGTTGATTCAACAAGAAGGCGATTATTGAAAACAACAATATTTATCATTAGTTCAACCGTGCACAATTTTGCTGCGTGTATATAAAATTTATTGAAAGTTCTTCACACTAAAAATATAAAAGCAAAGGGTCATGAAGAACCTCTCAGAAAAACTTTGGTTTCTTTTTCTTCTTATTGGCATTACATCTTTCACTGGAACATTTCCGCCTCGCAGCTTAGTGTTTATTGAACACTTCCACAGTTATTAACTGCGAGCTCTCTGCTCTCTCATTTTTGCATTCGTATATCATGAGTGAGGCTAACACGATGATACATTTATGCCAATGGAAGTCCAGAAAATTTCCAATCCGAAAACTTCCTAGGCCGGACCGGGAATCTAACCCAGCCACCTGGAACAAAAAGTACAATGAGCCTTGCGTTCATACAGCAATAAGTTTTATGTAAATAACATTTTTCACGAGCGTCGGATCACTTTGCGGTCTTCCAATGAAAGTTTTCTGGTAAAATTTCCTATGATGTAGTTGGATCGATTTATCGTTAGAGAATAATAGGACACCTTGGGGATTTTTTCTTTGTAAAGGTGAATCTCCCCATAGTAAATCATACGGAAAATTAAAATCGCCGGCGCTAAAATATAGTTTCACCGATTGATCTGAAATTTCGCAAAAGCATTGTAAGACCCAAAAGGCTTCTGAAAAATATGAGGGAACGAAATTTTTTTTTTTTTTCATATATCCATGTCCCAGGCTAATGCACACATATAACGGAGCTTAAGCAGATTCAACTTCAAGTCTCTCGTATATATGCTACTGCATAAGGCATTTGCTATATCGACTTGTACGCCCAAGAGATCCCATACGATTTTGCTGGGAGACGGATTGAAACGCAATCGTCGTTATAAAGCGTTTCCCAGCCAAATTAAAGGGGATCTGTTGGGGAAACAAACTGACCAGCAAGCGCCTGCGCTCGTCTTCTTCAGTTCTATTACTCTTGCATTCGATACGTTGCGTTGGGTGAATACCTCTTCAAACCTCTCTTTGCGAAGGGGTTCCCTTTCGTTACATTACTTAAAGCTCTATCTGGAATAATGGCAAATGTCGCAAGAGAGGATTCTTTTCGTCGACTTCCTCTCTTTTTAATAAAAGTGACAGGCTGCGGATTTCATTGTGGCTATCACCTCAGAACAATAGAAAATAATGCGAACTTGCATTCTGAGGTGATAAACTGCAAAGAAATCCCCTGCTTGTCACTTTTATTCAAAAGAGGGGAAGTCGACGAAAATAATTCTCTCTTGCGACATTCGCCCTTTTACCAGATAGAGCTTGATTTTAGCTTTATTAGGTTTAGCTTTATTCATGATTGTTGAGTTCCTCTTAGGGCTGCCCCCAAACCCAGCTGGAATAGTCGCCTTCTTGATGCCATGGTTATCTTTGCTGATGCAGTGAGCCCATGTGGGGATGAACACCTCGCTGTGTAGAGTCGGATCAGCTGGTCCTACTCCCATCTAGTTGGGTTAGCTAGACGATTATCACGGTTTTACGGGACGAAAAGTATTCATGTGAAATTGGACGTTGAAAACCAGGATCTTTATTACAACACAGGGCACAATGGGGAAATCCGATTTCAAAGGTGGAAAAAAATGATAACTTTCTTCACGAACAACTTACAGAAGAGATCAAGAGCTTATTCGAAAGGGAATTTTGCAAAGAATTCAGTGAGTGCTGTTTCGTGGACGTGTAACGCTGCTGTATGTAGTTATTGAGCTCGTTTTGCCCTAATGCCCCATATATCGCGAGTTTCCAAACTATTTGTCATTTTATCTTTAAGACATTGTTTTAAAATTGTGTTTATCTTTCCACTGTGGATCCATAGAAGGGCACTAAATATATTTTGTTGGTAAAGTTGGAAATTTAAGGGATTTTGGGGTCAAATAAGCATCAAAGTGCATTTTATGTGCAATTTTCATGTATTCTGTAAAAAATAGTAATATTTGCAGTTAAGTGTAGATATTATTGTCCCAAAGTGTTGAACAGATATTGACAAATGTTTGCTGAACGAAAATTAATGAAATAAATTGTTTCACAAATGTTTTATTTGATTATTTGTTGAGTAAAAAACGATTTTTAAAAACTTTTGAATAACACCGATGCCAAACATTTCCAAACCATACTCGATAGCACTACTAGACAAGAATAGTCATCTGTTATGAGTCTTGATGTGATCATAGATAGGAGGTGATGGGAGATACTATTTTTTCTTACCTTTTTGCCCAAATTCCCCTATAAAATAATATAGCTCAATGATTTCGAGCAAGGAAATGATGTAGTAATGTTAATTTAGTCGATATTTTCCAATGATATAATAAAAAAACGAATAATCATATAATTCATTAAAAATATTGAATTATAGGGGATTTAGGGGTCATACAGCTCATTTAATGTAATTTTTTATTCAAAATAGGATAACATTTTTCACAGACGACGCACATAGATGATTAAGGGCTTATTCGAAAGGGAGTTTTTCAAGAAATTCAGTGAGAAATGTTTTTTAGACGTGAGACACTTCTGTATGTAGTTATTAAGCTCGTTTTGCCCCAATGTCCCATACATCACAGTTTATCATATTTTTCGTGCTTTTATCTTCCAAGTATTGTACTAAAGATGTGTTCTCCTCTTCATTATAGATTCATACATAGCACTATACATATTTTGTTGGAAAAAGTTGGAAATTTAAGGGATTTTGGGGTCAAGTAATCATCAGTGTGCATCTATGTGATTTTTTCATGTATTCTGTAAAAAAAAATAATACCCAAGAAATCATTTGCACTATATTACGTCAAATAATCATTTAGGGTTAATATACGGTGGTTTAAAAACATGTAAGTATTGAAGTAGCTCCTAATATGGTCAATTTTGGCAAAATCTACAGCATCAATGTTACTCCATCATTACTTAACCCAGAATCATTGAGCTATATTATTTTATAAGGGGAATTTGGGTGAAACGTCATGAGAAAAGAATATTTCTTATTTACTCCTATCTATTGTCACATCGACTAATATATTTACTCTTATCTAGTTGTGCAAACGGGTATGGTTTGGGAATGATTGGCATCGGCGCTTTTCAGAAGCATTTAAAAATCGTGTTTTACCCAATAAATCACAAAACAAAACACTTGCGACACTAACTTCATTAGTTATTGTTTCGCAAACATTTATCAATGTCTGTAGAACATTTTGGGAGAATAATTATAATTTTATTATTTTTCACAGAATACATGAAAAGTTCACGTAAAGTGCAATTTAGTACTTATTGAACCCCAAAATCCCTTAAATTTCCAACTTTTTCCAACAAAATATGTATAGTGCTATGTATGGATCTATAGTGAAGAGGAGAACACATCTTTAGTACAAAACTTGGAAGATAAAAGCACGAAAAATATGAGAAACTGTGATGTATGCGACATTGGGGCAAAACGAGCTTAATAACTACATATAGAAGTGTCTCACGTCTACAAAACATTTTTCTCTGAATTTCTTGGAAAACTCCCTTTCGCATAAGCCTTAATCTTCTATGTGTGTCGTCTGTAAAAAATGTTATCCCATTTTGAATAAAAAATTACATTAAATGAGCTGTATGACCCCTAAATCCCCTATAATTCAATATTTTTAATGACTTATATGATTATTTGTTATTTTCATTATATCATTGGAAAATATCGACTAAATTAACATTAAAACATCATTTCCTTGCTCGAAATCATTGAGCTATATTATTTTATAGGGGAATTTGGGCAAAAAGGTAAGAAAAAATAGTATCTCCCATCACCTCCTATCTATGATCACATCAAGACTCATAACAGATGACTATTCTTGTCTAGTAGTGCTATCGAGTATGGTTTGGAAATGTTTGGCATCGGTGTTATTCAAAAGTTTTTAAAAATCGTTTTTTACTCAACAAATAATCAAATAAAACATTTGTGAAACAATTTATTTCATTAATTTTCGTTCAGCAAACATTTGTCAATATCTGTTCAACACTTTGGGACAATAATATCAACACTTAACTGCAAATATTACTATTTTTTTACAGAATACATGAAAATTGCACATAAAATGCACTTTGATGCTTATTTGACCCCAAAATCCCTTAAATTTCCAACTTTTACCAACAAAATATATTTAGTGCCCTTCTATGGATCCACAGTGGAAAGATAAACACAATTTTAAAACAATGTCTTAAAGATAAAATGACAAATAGTTTGGAAACTCGCGATATATGGGGCATTAGGGCAAAACGAGCTCAATAACTACATACAGCAGCGTTACACGTCCACGAAACAGCACTCACTGAATTCTTTGCAAAATTCCCTTTCGAATAAGCTCTTGATCTCTTCTGTAAGTTGTTCGTGAAGAAAGTTATCATTTTTTTCCACCTTTGAAATCGGATTTCCCCATTGTGCAGGGGCCCTCCTTAGCCGTGCGGTAAGATGCGCGGCTACAAAGCAAGACGATGCTGAGGGTGGCTGGGTTCGATTCCCGGTGCCGGTCTAGACAATTTTCAGATTGGAAATTGTCTCGACTTCCCTGGGCATAAAAGTATCATCGTATTAGCCTCATGATATACGAATGCAAAAATGGTAACTTGGCTTAGAAACCTCGCAGTGATTAACTGTGGAAGTGCTTAATGAACACTAAGCTGCGAGGCGGCGCTGTCCCAGTGTGGGGATGTAATGCCAATTAGAAGATTCATTTAAATGCATTGCAGCAATATCGGGATAAACAATATTTGTTTGAAATGCATTGTTTGTTTCATATTAACCATTTCCAAACTAGTCAGCGTCATTATTTGGATATGCGTTGCAGGTCATTTCATGTAGAGTCGCTTGCTGATAATTTAATTCCAAGAAAGCTAACATCTTGTGACCAAACATTAACTATTTTCAGTTCATGGTTGTACGACCATAACATCAATATTGTCTTAATCATGGGAAGTGTTAATGGATTTCAAACAATCTCAGATTATGGAAAACTTTGCGGCTTGGATCCGTCCATCTGAAGCACTGAATAGTTTGTCGGTCAAGACCTATCCATCCAGTATCGGTTTCGGATACAGCATGAAATGTCACAGTCCATTAATATTCTGCTAATCTCTGACGTGCAGCAGCAACATCAACATCGAGCACACTTCTCACTGGCACATAATCTCATATTCCCGTACGGGTCGGACCAGATGCTACAAATGTTCTCGATTCTAGACGAGTGTTCAATTATATTTAGCTTAGCATGGAAATGAAGCGTCCTCCCACTATCATCCGAAGCCGAGCCAGTCAGTGAGTGTCTCGAAGAAGGCGAAACGATGACTGCGACACTGCGGAGTACACTGAAGTGTGACACGAAAAACAAACGCATTAATACCTCATAAATAGTCACTTTCATTAATAAATTATTCAAATTAGCTACTGCTTCTACGGTATGAATTCAACATGTTTCTGCACTTTCTTGTTTTGCCAGACAGGTCACAGCTCCTCGGATCATATCATAGACTTTTGTGGATAATGTTTACAACGATTGAAATGACGTGGAATGGCATGTAGATGAGTTTTTATTGAGATAGTGCGATATAAAAATGTGTGCTTTATCACATTAAGCAGTGATCTCAATTTAGTTTTGTTTATAGATGGAAATGTAGCGTAGAGTGGAGCAAGAGTGCGCGGGGGTAAGAGTATGTTTTGATTTGTGTGAATGAAAAATTATGAAGACATTTCTTTGACGCTTTTCTTGAAAAATATCAAGAAATTTATTTCGAAAAATATCAAGAAATTTAAGTCGAGTCAAGTACAAGACACTGAAGACGGCCTTACTGTTGAGGTCGAAATACGTATCTGTCAGGATACAATTAAGTGGTGGAATTCAATGGGATTGTTTAAACTCGTCTTATGACAGGTGAAAACATTCCACTAAAAAGCTCAAAATAATTTTCTTATCAAGAAATTTATCTTTTTGGTAATGTTTTGAATCGAGTCAAGTACGAGCAAGTCGAGTCAAGTACGAGACACTGAAGACGACCTTACTGCTGAAGTCGAAATACGTATCTGTCAAGGTACAATTAAGTGGTGGAATTAAATGGGATTGTACAAGCTCGTCTTATGACAAGTGAAGACATTCCATTAAAAAGCTCAAAACAATTTTCTTAACAATGCTTTGAATATTTAGACAAGAATTGCCTGTTAGCAAATACGACTATTGTACAGGAGTTAAACGGAAAGTTCAATCAAAGTTAATTGCCTATTTCCGGGGATTAAACCACCCGATTTGGACATTAATTTACAATGTGGTGAAAACTCATATATGAATATGTACGTTATGTGGAAGATATTGATTTGGAAAATGTATTGGAGGTAACCACTTTCCCTTCGATGGGACTCGAACCCATGACTCTACAGTACGCTGGAGAAATGGATTGCGAGTGATTTGACTATGCGTCCGATTTGGGAATCTCGAGCTCGTTCAGTAGCCACTAGATTGCGAAGGCCGACGAAGGTCCTTCGTAGCTTAGTTGGTTAAAGCACCAGTCTAGCGTACTGTAGGGTCATGGGTTCGAGTCCCATCGAAGGGAAAGTGGTTACCTCCAATACATTTTCCAAATCAATATCTTCCACATAACGTACATATTAACATATGAATTTTCACAACATTGTAAATAAACGAAAAGGTTGGAAAGTTTGTGAACAAATTCAAATTACCATAAATTCACTTAAAACATCCAATCTTGATAAAACCGGAGCCGTCGGACGTCGGATGTTAACGGAAATGACCGTATCTCTTTCTATTTCCAACGGATTCTCGATATGCAAACATAATTGTTTGGCAAATTAATTCTAATTTCTGGGGAAAGCATAAAACATGATGACAGTGTATGCCACAAATCGTGAGAAGTAGAAGAAAGGTGCATTTTTAACATACGAGCGGTAAGCTCTGAGGTTCTGAGCAGTGCCTGTAAACCAATCTGAGAACTGGGATGAGAACAGAAAACTACAAGAATTTCTGTGACTGATGGATCCAAGTTATTCAGATTATTTTAAGCAAAGTTATGCTAATTTGAATTTTGTCGAATACAACCATTTTGCCAAACTACTATAGGAGCATGTTATCGACAAGGTACATATTTAGATCAGCGAGTATGTAATTAAGAGTGGCGACATGTGCCGCATTTGACAGGTCTCCTGCTCGTTTGGAACATTTTGTATGGGAACGACAGATGAATTTTGTTCCAATTCTGACAGTGTCACACTTAACTACATACACTCTGATTTAGATAACCTACTTTTTTAATAGAGCATAAACACAATTGTTTCATCTGCTCCGGCGGAATTGTATTTTCATCGATAGTAATAAAAAATCACGCTAAATATAGGCCAATTCGACTGATAAAACCACTAAGCAGCTCAAACGCTCGCAGTTTTTTGTTAACAAGGAATCATGAAATGTAGAGGCAAAAATAATATTTATTTTATTCGCGCCTTTTCCCCGATTCTCATTCATAGCACTAGAATGTGCTAAAACAATTCAACTGGGAATAAAATATCCGACACTGGAACGGAACCTGCAGCACACGCGCGTCGCTATTCAGAGTTGACCATCCCGCAGCCCGACAGAAGGTGGCGGAAGCGGGCAAATAAGCAACAAAGCCGATTTGGTCCGTTCAAAGTTGGTTTTGAATGAAAGTACGTATACACACATACATACCTACCAACTAGAGAAAATGGATATTCGACGCTACAGCACTGCCAGAGCCGTATGAAAATGGTTTGAAAGGAGGTATCTTTGTTTTTTCAAGCTGCCAGTGATAATTATTATTTTACTGAAAAGAAAAGACGTTAATGTGCTCGAGGATTGGGAAAATGATAATAGTGCTTTGTGGTTGGGTTATTATTTGAGGGACCGATAAAAGTTTGTTTAAAACTACATTTCTTTATGGAGTTACATAAAAAATGGATTACATTTTCTTGCGATACAATAGAAAAAGATGTCTCGAATCGTGTTTCTTTTTTGTCTGTTTTTGTACCACCAATTTTCTCCGAAAAGCATTTTATTCCAAAAACAAACATTTTATACCTACGAAGTTTGGAAACCCATTTTGGTTACGCCAAACGACTCAGTTTGACGAGTACACAGATGCATAAGTACTTATGCTTCTTCTGCTTGACGCAAGGAAATGAGAAAATTGATTAGACCTTATTAGGCGGTCTTTAAAATTCTGCCCTGTAACCCCTGTATCTCTCCTCGTGGTGTCGCTCGGGGAACGAACATTATTAGGGAAGATCATGCAGTAACCAACTCCAACTCTGCATTAAAAATCTCAACAGCATATTTTGCCTAGATGTGGCTCACGATAACGTCTGCTCACAGCATCGGCCATATCACCAAATGTAGTCGCCAACATGGGCTTCCCAGACTTAGGCCGGAGTGGCCTGTGAAGTAAATAAAAGTCTTCTCCATTCAACTCGGTCCATGGCTGCACGTTGCCAGCCACGCAGTCTACGGAAGGTCCGCAAATCGTCTTCCACGTGGTCGATCCACCTTGATCGCTGCGCACCTCTACTTCTTGTGCCCGTCGGATCGTTGTCGAGCACCATTTTTATCGGGTTATTGTCCGACATTCTGGCTACGTGCCTGGCCTACCACAGTCTAACGATTCTGGCGGTGTGGACGATGGCTGGTCCCAACAGCTTTTGCAACTCGTGGTTCATTCGCCTCCTCCATTTACTGTCCGCCATCTGCACCTCGCCATATAAAGTACCCAACTCTCTCATCTCGAAAACTCCAAGTGTGCGCTGATCCTCCATGAGAATTCTCCAGGTCTTGTGTCCGTAGATGACTACTGGTCTAATGTGCGTTTTGTAGATAGTCAGTTTGGTAAGGTGAAGAGCTCTATTCGATCAGAGCGTTTTGTGGAGTCCAAGGTACGTACCCGAGCTGCACACATGTTGCACATAGCTAACGTTAACTTATGTGTGACCAGATTCAGTCACAATAAGGTTGCTGCAACCAGTTTTGCTTAACTTGTGCTGCTTGGGTATGATTTCCTGCCATGATACGTCTCCGAATTTCTCTGCTGGTATCGTTATCGGAGTCCAGTGAGCCCAAGTACACGAATTCTTCAACCACTTCGATTTCGTCACCACCGGTACAAACTCGTGATGGGTGGCTTATATTGTCCCCTCTTGATAGTCCAGGCACAGACAAACAGACGTAACAGATTGTACATTATTCTGAAAAATCCATCGCTCAACTCCTCTACCACCATCTTGCGATCATGTTACACGAAACGATGTTTCGTATGACATCGTCACCAGAAGGCGCTGGAGTGAAATGTCAAACCCGAAGGATTACGACACTAGCGCCTCTAGTTGTGAATTGCGCAATCAATCAAATTCAAATTGATCGTTGGAGTCATGTTCGATGGAAATTTCTCTAGTGTTACGTCTGTTTGTCTGTGGTCCAGGCTTTCTCTATATTCTCAAAGTTACTTAGTTGATACTTGATATGCTACAGCTCTTCGATGAACCTACGCCGAATGGAGTATCCTTCTCCACAGGACTGGATCCTGGGCCAATTGCTTCCAGACGCTCTGAACATTGAGCGCCTTCAGGTCCTCTGCAACTGCAAAAAGCCATCGTGTACGTGGCCTACCACGTAGCCTGCGGCCCCTTCCGGGTCCTCTACTAAATATTACCTTCGCTTGACGTTTTTCTGGCATACGAAGAACGTGTCCACCCCACCGCAGTCTGCCGTGTTGTTTAAGCATAATAATATCCAGCCCTTTATACACCTGGAACAACTCGTGATCCATGCGACGCAGCCAGATACCGTTCTCCTGTTTACCGCCGATTATGGTCCGCAGCACCTTACCCGCCTGAAACGTGAAGCAACAAAAGTTGGACTGGTGGTGAATGCGTCAAAGACAAAGTACATGCTTGTGGGCGGAACCGAGCGCGACAGGGCCCGCCTGGGAAGCAGTGTTACGATAGACGGGGATACCTTCGAGGTGGTCGAGGAATTCGTCTACCTCGGATCCTTGCTAACGGCTGACATCAACGTTAGTCGTGAAATACGAAGGCGCATCATCTGTGGAAGTCGGGCCTACTACGGGCTCCAGAAGAAACTGCGGTCGAAAAAGATTCGCCACCGCACCAAATGTGTCATGTACAAGACGCTCATAAGACCGGTTGTCCTCTACGGACATGAAACATGGACAATGCTCGAGGAGGACTTGCAAGCACTCGGAGTATTCGAGAGACGGGTGCTTAGGACCATCTTTGGCGGTGTGCAAGAAGACGGTGTGTGGCGGCGAAGAATGAACCATGAGCTCGCCCAACTCTACGGCGAACCCAGTATCCAGAAGGTAGCTAAAGCCGGAAGGGTACGATGGGCAGGACATGTTGCAAGAATGCCGGACAGCAACCCTGCAAAGATGGTGTTCGCTTCCGATCCGGCAGGTACGAGACGGCGTGGAGCGCAGCGAGCGAGATGGGCAGACCAGGTGCAGAACGACTTGGCGAGCGTGGGGCGTATCCGAGGATGGAGAGATGCGGCCTCGAACCGTGCATTGTGGCGTCAAATTGTTGATTCAGTGTTATCTGTTTAGATGTTAACTAAATAAATGAAATGACCTTACGCTCAAACACTCCGAAAGCTCTCCTATCAGCCTCCTTTAACGTCCATGTTTCATGGCTGTATAAAGCCACCGGAAAAATCAGAGTAGTATACAGCGCAAATTTGTCTTCGTTTGTAGACTACGGGACTTAAGCTGGTTACGAAGTCCAGAATAAGCCCTATTTGCAGCTGCAATACGCCTTTTTACCTTGCGGGTAACATCATTATCGCACGTCACTAATGTTCCAAGATACACAAATTCTTCTACCACTTCAAATTCTTCACCATCCAGCACCATTTCGCTACCACCACCACTAATGAACCCACGTTGATTGCCAGCAACCATGTAGTTCGTTTTGCTGGTATTGATCGTGAGTTCAATCCTCGCTGTCTCTCTCTTGAAAGGCACAAAAACATCTTCCACGGCACGGCGATCAATCCTGATAATATCGATATCGTGCACAAATACTAGCAGCATATGCGATCTTGTGATAATGGTACCGCTTCTTTGAACATCAGCTTTCCTAATCGCTCCTTCGAGCGCTATATTGAACAGTAGATTCGAGAGTGCATAAACCTGCTTTAATCCATCTAAGGTAACAAATGACGTCGGTATTCCATCCGCAACCCTTACACTTGATTTCGATCCGTCCAACGTTAAACGAATCAGTCGTATCAGTTTCGCAGGAAAACCATGTTTAAGCATAATTTGCATAATTAATTCCGTTTCACTGAATCGTACGCCGACTTGAAATCAATAAAGAGATGATGTGTCTGCAAGTTGTACTCCCAGAATTTATCAAGGATTTATCTCAGGCTAAACATTTGATCCGTGGTTCATTTATTTTCAAATTTTTTCAAATTTATTTGTTCATTTATTTATTTCGTCAACCGACGTAGACTAGTACAAATACATATACATGTTTTTTTTCTTTCGTAATGCTATAGTAGATTATGAAATACAATAAAAAACATTAAAAAAAATATTTTTTTTTTTTGCTAAAGTTGTTTGTAATTATGAATTTAAATTGTTGAATTCCTTATGTTCGTGTTTTGAAAATATTGTTTAATGTTATGCCGAGACATTGTTAAGTCAATAGCTTCGCAGTGTTGATTATAAACAGCCATCATTCGGTTAAGAGGTCCAAATTTGGCGTAATTTGTTCGGCGGTGGTTAGTGAAAAATAAAGTCCTATGTCGAAGTAGCCGAGAAGGTATGTAAAAATTTAATTTCGACAAAATTTCAGTTGAGTCAACACGTTGAGATACTATATCGTTAACAAATGAAACCGTTGCAAACTCTCGACGCTGTTTCAATGTTTGTATGTTTATAAGCATGCAACGTGATTCATAAGATGGAAGAGGAAATGTCGTCCAACCTAATTTACGAAGAGCGTATAGTAGAAATTGTTTTTGTACTGATTCTATTCTTTCTTCATGTGAGGTTAAGTAAGGCGACCATACAATGCTACAATACTCCAGTATGGATCGTACATATGAAATATATAGTGTTTTGATTGTGTAGGGATCCTGAAAGTTGAAACAGAAGCGCTTGATAAAGCCTAGCATATTATTAGCTTTGTGAATGATTGTGTTATAGTGATCAACAAGAGTTAGTTTTGAATCTAAAATCACTCCTAAATCCCTAACTCTTTCACTTCTTTCTACAGTTTTGTTTCCTAGTACAATTTGTGTATTTGGTGTTGTTCTTTTTCTGCTGAATGATATGATGTTGCATTTCTTTACATTTAGTTGCAATAGGCTTTTTCTGCACCATGTATAAAACATCTGTATTTCATTCTGGAATACGATAATGTCGCCTTCATTTTTTATTTCCATAAATAACTTTATGTCATCGGCATAAATTAAAAGCTTTATATTTTTGAGAATGAGGGAAATGTCATTTACATACAATATAAATAAAAGAGGGCCAAGATGGGAGCCTTGTGGAACTCCTGAAGTGACTTGAATGGGATTGGATTTCTTTCTATTAAATTTAATTATTTGTTGCCGGTCTGTGAGGTAAGATTCAAGCCATCTAAGGAGTCTTGGCTCAATTCCAATTTTTTGCAATTTGAAGAGTAACAATGGAATGTCAATGCGATCAAATACCTTGCTAAAGTCAGTGTACAGAGCTTCCACGTAGTTACCATTATCCATCGCATGAAGAGTATAATCAATGAATTCTATTAAATTTGTAGCGGTTGAGCGACCTTTAAAAAATCCGTGCTGTTTATTTGTAATTCTGTTTTTAAGTTGTGAAAATCATTTTTCATTAATAATAGATTCAAAAAGTTTGGGAATGCAAGAGATAATGGCTATTCCACGGTAATTACGAATGTCCGATTTTTTGCCCGATTTGAAGATGGGCACAAGGTAAGAGCTTTTCCATACCCTGGGAAAACTTCCGGATTCCAGTGACAATCTGAAGAGCCAAAATAAAGGTGCCGTCAGCTCTTTAGCCAGACTCTTCAAAAATACCGGTGGAATGCCGTCAGGGCCAGAGCCTTTAGATGCATCTATGTTTTTTAAAGCGTTTAGAATATCGTTTACCATGATCTGATTAACACCAATATCCCTAGCAAATTCTGGGACAGGCGCAAAAAAATCAAGGTCGCGATCTTGTTCCGAAAAGGTGGTGTATATTTCTTGGAAGAAATCTCCAAAGAGATTACAGATGTCTTCCGAGGAATTACCGACGCGTTCATCTAGATACATGGATGAGGGAAAGTTGTCTGATTTTAATTTTGATTTTACGTAATTGAAGAAGTTCTTTGGGCATGACTTTATTTCGTTTTCTGTTTTCGTATTATACTCTTCAAATGCTACATCAATTGCTAGTTTTAATTGATCGCAGATGTCTAAATATTTTTCCAAATTTTCATTCGAATTGTCTAGTTTGTAACTTTTATGTAATTTTTGTTTGCGATTCCTTAAATTTTTATCTGTCTATTATACCAAATTGGATATTTCTGAATTTCCGTTCCGTCTTTTTCCTTATTGGAACCTCTTCAGTAATAATATTGAAAATGATGTTATAAAAGACATCAACGGAAGATTCGATATTCCCTTCATTCTCTAAAATTTGCTTCCAGTTTAATCTACTTAGCTTATGTCTTATGTTGTCATAGTTTGCTTTATGGTAATCAAGGACTTCTTCGAAGTCACAGTCGCTGGGTTTTTGATAATCATGAACAAACAGAGAGTATTCAATAGCTGTGTGGAATGTTTCGTTTTTCCATAAGGGATTCAATGATTCTGACACACAAAAATCTTCCTGTATATTCGTTAATAGAAGGTCTAGGTAGCAGTTCTGTTGATTCTTAATATGATTGATTTGGTTAAGCCCTAAGCTGGCAATTCTATCGAATATAAACAGTAGTGTTTCATTTTCCCCAACAACTGGAAGTAGGATTTGCTCATTCTCTGAATCCGGAATAAAGTCAGCGGTGCGTTGATTAAAATCTCCATAAATATGTACTTTGACTTCAGGTGGAAGTTGCGATAAAATTTCTTCCGCAGTTTTTAAAAAGCTTTCATAAGAAATTGTTTGCGCATGGTCCGGTGGAAAATACACAGAAGAGAAAACATGGGTTTCTCCTGCAATATTAGATTTCACCCAGACGTGTTCAAAGTTCTTGTATTTTTTGGTAGTTATTATTTCTGAATCAAAATTTGTGGAGATTGCAATTAGAACTCCACCGCCAGACTTTTTGTTAGATTCTGAGAAATCGCGGTCATCCCTGAATACATTAAAGCTACTTCCAAAAAGTTCTTCATTCCTTACGCTTTCATCCCAGCTGGTTTCAGTTGCCAAAATAACCGAAAAGGACGAGCTTAAAATGTTATTATGAATTTCCTTAATTTTCGCTGGGCTTTTCATGCGATTGAAATTTTGACAATATATCAAAATTTCAGTCGCATTCTGTTTTGGTGAAGAAGTTTTTGGAAGTACGTCGGTTGTAAAAATATTTACCTCTTTCTCGTCGAAATGAGTCGTTACTTTTGAAAATTTGGATTGTGAAATTTGTTGACGCTGTCCCTTATGTGTTGCAGATGTTGTATTCTCAGGTTACTAAGATGACGACGGTAAGATTCCAGATCATCAATTGTCGCCTTCTTAGAAACGCCATACTCCGCATGCACATCGAAGAAGATTTTCCGAAGTTCCTCATCTGTGGTTGGAAGCCCTTGTGATGCCAGGTTGATTTTGATGCTGATGGGTGTCATTCCTTCATGGCAAAATGATGACTCCTTGTCATACAGATATGCCAGATAAAGACGCACGATATACATTATTTTCGGGTCCCGTAGTCGAGCCTTCAGGAAACGTCCGTCTCCGTCAGCTGATTGTTGAGTCAGGCTAACTATAGGTGGACGCATTGGGTCAATTGACCATGCTGACGCTGAATTTGTCGTTGTTGTGGTTGCATCAGCAATTTCCATTGGTAGCTGTTCGAGGTTGTTGTCATTTGAAATTTGTTTGTTTTGCCGGTATGGATTTATAGTCTCGCCCTTCCTGAAGTTGATGAATTTGGGGATCGAGAGGCCTGCTATTGGATGATCGATGGTTGATGGAGGACCTGCAAATTGTTTCTTTGCATTGGCCAACAGCTGTTTGTCCGAATCATGAAAGCGTCCGTGAACAGTTTTTCCATTTGGATTTTTTGTTTGATTTATGCTATTTTTTGAATGATGAAATTGTTGTTTTCTTCGTTTTCGGTTTCGTCTAGCCTTTGCTGCAGCCTTTTCCTGAAGTCTCCGAGTTCGTTGTTTGGCATCATACGTAGACCAGTCCGGCCTCCAGCAATATTTGTTTACAAAAAATCGCCAACCAGATAATGATTGGTCATTTTCTGGCAGGTCCAAGTTGCTTTTTACAGTCTGATCCTCGGTTAATTCCTCCTCTAGAGTCATCAGATGTGGTGTATGAGTATCTTTGACGTAATTTTGTTTCATATCAGACACAGTTGTGGCAACACATTTCACTTCCTCGAGAATTTCCAAAAGCTGAAAGGCAATTTGAAAAAGCTGTTATATTATTTGCTATACTCGATAGCCGTTCGTCCAATATTTTTGTTATTTGACCTGACAGAGTTAAATGCGATTCTCTGATGCCGGTCATAGTAATTTGAGCCTGTGAGTCATTCGACTTCACGTGCTGGTCAATTACACTGCATATGTTCGCATTATTTTTGGTTATTCCTACCAGCGTGTCTTTTACGTCAATCAGCTGGTGCTCTATGTTGTCGAATACTTAATTCTGCCACTAAGCTAAACTTTTTAAGGTCAGCAGCGATGCGGTGGTTGGTGTTCGTTTGCGCATGAATAGCATCCACCAGTTGTTCTTGTTGATAAAGTAACTTTCTCACATCGGCTTCTTTCCGTAAGATGTCTTGGCAGTTGGCGCACATGGGCACCATAAATGCGGTGATTATATGTTCGCGATGTCGTTGAACACCGATGCAGGCTGCATGGTATTTCTTATCACAAAATTCACACTTCCATAAAAAGCGGTCGTCGTTAATGTTGCACGAAATTACACCGCACGACATAATTAAAGATTCTACGTGACACAATTACTTAAAATTTACGAACGCGGTTCAGTTAAAATGGATTAAGTTAAAAGTAAAATATAGTTACTACGCCGCGCTACTGCACGAGTGGTTACGCGGCGATAAAAAAAAAATTAAATAAGTGCGGAGGAAGTTGGAAACACAACCGCACTCGTCAACCACTCGTGAGGAAAAAAAATTGGCCCTCATGAAAACCTGCTTGGTTTTCTTCGACGAAGTACTCTTCAAGCGGTCTCAATCTGTTGAACGGAATACGGGACATAATTTTGTACGCCACGGTTTTATCTGTCAGCAAATTCCCTTCTTGGTCGTTGCACATGACGGGTAATGGCGCTGTCTTTCTTCGCACACCATTGACAGTCTGATAAAACCTCCGCATATCATTCTGCTCCATTTTTTCCTGCGCCTCGCAAGTCACTTCTTCTTAATACTTTTTCTTCTTCCTGTGGTGGGATCGTTTTTCGGCTGCTCTTGCTTCCTTGTACCGATCTCCATTCGATCGGGTACCCTACATCAACCTCCGGTTTCTGGCAACGTTCTTCTCGTCTGTCACTCTCTGACACTCTACATCGAACCAACCCGTCCTGGATCGTCTCTGTGCAGTGCCTACCACCACATAACATAAGTGGACCATCGAACAAAATCCAATCAAAAAGTTGACCCCCTTTCGATGAGCCAAAACTGTTATAATTGGGAACGGGAACATCGTTCTGTCAGTTTCAAGTGTAAACAAATACCATATGATCAGAAAATTAAAACACTTTTTTCCAAGACTACAAAGAGCAAGATCTGTAGCCAAAGTATAATGATATTTATTTTTCTATCATCAATTTTTTACATTGTTTTTAAAAATGACGGATTGCATCCAAGGAAGGTTTATCATATGCTGTTACTAACCAATTTAAATTTGATGAAATCTAATTTGATTTATTTGTAGGGTAAACTTCTATTTTCAGGCGATTTTTGATGAATTGTTCGTCTTTTATCCATTTTAATTTATTTATCATACAAAAATAAAATTCCTCTAAAATTGATATAATATTTTCGAGTCAGCATGGTAAAAATCAAGATTTTATTCAACATGTGTTGAAAAGTATATTCCTTAGAACTGTTCTACATTGAGAACGAATCTTTATATACGCAGTCTTCGGTTTTTTCGAAAGGATGAGGAGGGATACACCAATGTTTGTCTACGATGCGTAACAATCACAAAATAGATTTGATATTAATGTCATCTCTTTTCATGGCATTCTTTTCATTATTAGAACATTGCTTTTGGGTTGATAGTATTCCGAATACTCTATACAAAAAGTAGAGCAATTTCAACGACATGTAAAAACGAAACAGAAAACACCAAAACTGTGCATTGAACATTTAACTGAGGGTAAATCTACGTGTTGTTATTGATAGTTTAAGGAAACATAGTGTAGAAGACTTTTGAAAGACAAAAAGTCGGTTACATACATGTTAGAAAAAAGTCAAATTCGGGTGCGCTGCCACACCACTGGAAGAGACGGCACACATGGGAAATGTTTGAGAAATGCGGATAATAAATATGCTCATAGCAATGAATGAGCATTTGATACGGTTTTCGAATAAAAACTAATATTTCATGAAATAATTAATATTAAGCGTCTTAGGGGAAAATGTTACAAGGTTAAAATACTTCAAACTTCCATTCTTCCAAACTTCCATTTAGAAGTGAATATAGCGGAAGTAAATGGAAGTTTGAAGTATTTTAACCTTGCATAATATTTCAACCAAACATCAAACAAATTCATCGTTTACTGGTTAAGAGCCCGTGCGTGGCGTACGAATGGATTTTGTTCGAGTTTGTCGAATCAATATCAATAATTAAATCAGTTACATACAATAAGCTCCTTTCTTTTCTATTTTAATATTGTTTACCCCAATCTCCAATTAATTATAAAAAAACAATTTCAGCTCCTAAACACCCAACGCCACTAAAAAAAATCTTTTGTATAATTCCAACGCGAATCGTATTCAGATATACAATATAAGTCGCGTGACCCCTTGTTAGGTCAAATACTGTTATACTATCTTCTGACGTTTCGATGTTCCGTATAACAAATAAAAAGTGTTATAAGGGTACAACTTTTGCTACCCGAGTTACACATATGTTATGTGCTACCACTTCTCGTGCTGTTGTGCTCACCGCTCCATGGATCGATTCCCATAGATCGTTAGCGTTGATTGCACTAATCCGTTCGTCGAGTTTCTGGTGGTACTCAGGAGATACCGCCGACAATCGGTGGATATTGTAACGCATCGTTCGCTGTGATCTTTCGTTCGCTACAGTTGACAACCGTGATCGAATTTTACTGACAACAAGGTAGTGATCAGAGTCAATGTTCGGACCTTTGAATGTCCGCACATCGATAACATCCGAGAAATGGCGCCCATCCACCAGAACATGGTCTATCTGGTTGCAAGTTTCACCATTTGGGTGTCTCCAGGTATGCTTTCGGATGTTCTTTCGTGCAAAATAAGTGCTTCTGATGGCCATTCCTCTGGCAGCAGCGAAATTTACTAGCCGTAGGCCGTTGTCATTGGTAGCGGAGTGAAGGCGCTCCCTACCGATTATGGGACGGAAAAAGTTCTCTCTACTGACCTGAGCGTTAGCGTCTCCGATAACAATTTTCACGTCATGCTTTGGGCACTCTCCATAGGCTTTATCACGACATTCATAAAACATGTCCTTCACGTCGTCGGATTTATCGTTTGTTGGTGCGTAAACGTTGATTAGGCTGTAATTGAAGAATTTTCCCCGTATCCTCAACATACAGATTCGTTCGCTAATGGGTTTCCACCGCATCACTCGCTTCATCTGCTTGCCCATCACTACGAAACCAACTCGCCGCTGCTGTGATAACTGTTATATTTGAATGCAGTGTTGGTCGTGAGGTCCACGGCTCGGAATTCACGTTCTCCGGATCTGGGCCATCGGACTTCTTGAATAGCGGCCACGTTCACTCCAACTTTCGCAGTTCACGAGCCAGAAGGCTCACTCGTCCAGGTTCATTTAGGGTCCTGACATTCCAGGTACCGAGTTTCCAATCATAGTCCTTATTTCGTTGCCGGGTCGGTTGCCAAAAATAACGTTCTCTTTTTCTTCTATCTCCATTTTCCGTGGTATTTGAGAGTCTTCAGTAAGCTACCTTACCGGGGTCGCGTTACCTATGTCGCGCTGATGGGACTGCCACCTTAGGTATAGTTGACGCCATACAGCATTTCATTTCTCAGCCGCTGGGTACCAGGCAGACGCTGTGAACAGACGCTCGAGACGTACCTTCTCACTCTAGCTGATGTCAGAAAAACAACAGTGCCCAGGCTGCAATAACAGTTAAGTGCACAACCCCTAGCTGGCGGTCTTTTGTCATCGGACGACCCGTGGAAGCGTGAGATAGGAACTTCTGGGGACCAGAGCTATGTTTGGCGCTCCTTCCTTGATGTCAACCCACCATTTTGCAGCCCATGACACGATGTATCAAGCATCAAATGGAGTAATGAATACATTTGATGCTGGGTACCTTGCGTGGCCGCCGCGTCAAAGTTGCATGACAACCGCTACGTAGGCATCAGCCCTAAGGATGAAAGCTACAGCCATTTTGATTTCACTCTTAATTTTATAGTTCGCGGGAACAATCTATCATAATGGTATATAAACACTTACTAAACTGACGGTGCAGTTTATCACTCACCCAGAGCAAGTGATGCAACATTTTTACAGTACTTAGAAGACTCGTGGCTACCGAATGTGGTTGACGATAAAAGGAAGAATTTGATTGTTGGTGATTTTAATATTGACTGGTTAACGCTATGTGACAAGCGTGAGTTAAAAAATGTTATGGATTCAGTGTCATTGAGACAAGTCATTCAATTTCCCAATCGCGTTAATATCAGAAGCAGTACCATGATTGACTTATCATTCACAAACGATGAAAGAATATTGGCCTTCGACTCGATGAATGACAAGTTATCGGATCATGAAATGATTGGATTTTCATGTCAATCTCAAACTTTGGTAAAGAAGCTCAACTAAAATAAAGATTAAATGTTGGAAAAAATACTCAAAGCAAAATTTGTGTCGTAAGCTGCAAGAAAAGATGTAAAATTTTGAAACCTTTGATTCCACGGATGATTGTGCTGTGCATCTATTTTGAGCGAGTCCTTAGAATCGGCGGTGAATGAGTTGGTAACAGACAAGGTGGTGGACATTTATAATGACTGCGTTTGGTATAATGGGAGGTTGCGTGGTATGAAAGAAGCTAGGGCAGGGTTTGCAGAAATCGCTCTCAATAGATAACGAACAACGATAAAAGAGAGGCAAAAACTGTTCCGAATCATAACAAGCCATGATAACAAATTTATCAAACTTGTATACAAGTGCGAAAAAACAGAATCGGATAGGCAGCCCCCACAGAAAAATGGTGATTCTCGCTTTGTTTTTGCTCCTTTCATGTTGGTTACTGCACAGCTGTGTAGAACAAGTTGAAATGCATCGTCAGAGCCAGTGCTCCCCACATTTGGAGCTTTCTAAAAGAAATTTATCATGGGGTATAACATCCCGAATCAGTTCTCTTTCATGACAGCTTGCGAAAAAAGTTTATCGCGGTATGCTACATATCGTATATGTATACAGAGATGATAAGTGAGAGACTTGTTCTTTCTCTTTAGGATTCAATCCCTGAACTAGAGATAGAGCATATGCTGCGTTTCGAAGGACAGGCGATCGCAATGAATGGCAAATATATCAGAGGATAAGAAAGAAGTATGTGATGGATATTCGAAAGACAAAGCCGGAGTATATCAACAAAGATATACAAGACTGTAAAGGTGACTCACACAAAATATGGAAAGTTTTGAAAAAAGTGTTGAAACCGGGGAAAAATAATGACCCAGGAGATGAGTTTGTGGAAAGCCAGGGAATCGTCGGTGATACAAGTACACCCAGGTTTTTTTACACGGTTTGGTTTTAGTCGTTTGAGACCTTCAGCGTCAACGAAACAATGAGTTAACCCCACCAAAAAATTCACCAAAAATCAAAGAAAATTCAGGGGGTATTTAAAAAGCAGTGGAAGTTCAGGTTGACCGAGAAATTAATGAATTCCAATTGTGTAAAAAAACCTGGGTGTACTGCGAGTAAGCTGAATGAGTTTTTTGTTGAGAGCTTCAAAACTATTCACAACAATATTCCAAATGTTCACATCGTTGATGAAAATGTTGAGAGCAGTCAGCGAAATGAAGATGAATGGAGTTTGAGTAACCTAAATACTAGAGTCAAGTGGGATGCATTTGATGTAATAAAGTTCAAGTTTTTTTTAATGTAATAAACAAATCAATGTTGCGTGGAGAGTTTCCGTCGATGTGGAAAAAATCATTTGTAGTTCCGTTACCTAAAATTGCTCAATCTAAAGACCCAGCTGATCGAACACCAATTAATATGTTACCACTCTATGTGAGAGTTTTGGAACTTCTGGTAAAAGAACAACTTAATGCTTGAAAATCACTTTAACATGGTCAAAACGTGAACGGAACGAATCGCAATGTTCACAAGACTTGTAGAGCACACCAAAAGCTTCCATATAGAGTCTGTTGCGATGATTTTCGGCGTTTATCTCTTGTTAGATTTTTTCAAAATTGAAAATAGCCCAAAAACACTAAATCAACTTGAGCCACCTCGAAATGTTATCCGAATTAGCTGAAAATTTGACAGGAGGCTTAATTTAGCATAAAAATTGTGATTCTGGGCTGACCGATTGAACTTTTAATACTTTTTGAAAACATGAAGAGGTCTTATTTGTACTGTTTCTGGCAAACAGAAGACAGAATCGTAGAATGCAAAGGATACAAAACAAAGCAATGAGATTGGTATTGGGAGTCGAACGGACAATTTCTTCTGCCGCCATGCGGGAATGCCTTTGCTGGATGATTGTTGGCCGCCGAAAATTTCAAAGTGGCCGCCGAACTGACGAAGTTTCACAAGCCTGCCAAAGAAATTAAGTTATTAGAAAAATTAAGTTGAAGGAATCACAACAACTACATAAAAGAAATGAATTAATGAACATTTTACTTACCTTTTATGCTTAATTTTCTAAAAATTTCTGTTCCAATTCACTTATTCAGCTATTTTTCAACTTATAACTTTTCACTGATGAACAACAGCTTCACTCAAATACCGGTTGCGAACTGAACACTATCGACAGAGAAGATGGCGTTTATGTTTGAACAAAGCAGTGTTGCTTGGGAATATTACGCCGTTTGAATGTAGTATAACAGTTTCAGGGGTGATATTGTGTTATATTTCAAATGAGGAAGGTACTTGTACATGTGCATCGTTTCAAATGTAGGGAAATGACGGCTTTGGCAGGTTTTGTTCTTTTATTGTCAGGGGAGTTTTCTATAACTAATTATGCTCAAATTTGGCCTAAACATTATTTGCATATCAAAGAATATTGTGGCCGAATTTCATAAAATTTGGTCAACAAAAACCCCTCTGACAAAATAGAACAAAACCTGCCAAAGTCGTCATTTCCCCTAGTTAGTTAATGAATAATGTGGGTAATATTGAGATGTTTCGTGTACATTTTTTTTTATTATATCTTACGGTGAGCAATGTAATAAAACGTGTATATGATAGGAAAATACGTAATATTTGCATTTACATAGATTTTGCTAGTACATTTCCATTGGCGTAAATAAGGGGGGGCCGGGGGGTGCCTGGCCCCCTCCAGACCTACTTGTGCCCCCCCAGAAAATTTTGAAAAGTTATTCCAACTTAGTTTTTATTTCATTTACATATTTCTTACATATTTCTTAATTTTGATTATGAATTCTATAAACAAATTTTTTGTTGCGTTATCACATCTATGATCATTTGTTCAGCAAAGCATCGAAATATTTAAGTTGGACCCCCGGAAACATTTTCTCGATTTTTAAGCTAAAATCAATGCCGCTTCTAATTCAGTTGCTAGCTTAAAATAATAAATTTGTTCTGCATTTGTTTGACTAGTATCCTGGTCGCAGAAACATAAAAACATAATTGTATTAAGATATAAATATTTCTGTTCTATTAAACTACCATCCGCTTCAAGACTGACGCAACTACATCAAAATGAGCACATGTACACAAATCCGGTCAATGAAATTTCGAACGACCATTCTTTCGAAAATCTTCGAGTTAATCGCAAGGTATGCCGCAAAACAGTTGATCAAATTCCTATGGAGATTTTTGCTCTCGCTATATAATTCTGGCACAGAAAGATATAAAACTTAAGAATCTTTGTTACAATGACAGAAAAATCACTCGCACTCACTTCGCACTCACAACAGAGATTGCATTAAAGAAATATTTTTATAATCCTCAAAAGATCTTGCTCCATTTAATTTTTTGGCGATTTCATAAGGATCATCGGAAAACTCTTTTGTGCCTGCTTTAGTTAGAATTTGTTTTTTAGGATAAAAAAAATTAGATTTAGAAACCAGTTCGTATCAGAAAACATTTCTTTTGCAGCACAATTCAGATCGATTTGGTTGCTTCTCAAGTCTCTTTGATTTTTGCATCTATTCAGAAAACCATAATAAAGCCTCTTCCTAACGTCAGTAACTATAAAAACCCTATGTTATTCTGGAATTTGATTTATGACTCATAATTTTATGACTCATGGAATTTATGACTCATAAAAAACACTTTATGATTCCAAATTTGTGTTCATTGGTACTTAACTATTTCAGCACATAGCATACATTTTGGAATTGCATAAATACTTATATTGATTATGACAAAATTTCGTGGAATTTATTCCACATCTAAAGAGTTTCAAAAATTTCAAGTTTCAAAAAAATCGAGATCTTTATGCATTAACCTTCCTAGTGCATTGGGGTCTATTTTGGCCCAGAGATGATTTAAAAACGTTGTAGCTTTGTAATCAAATTAGATAGGGCGTTGAAATTTTCTGACTTTTCCTAACTTTTGGAAACGAAAATTTTTGTGTGATAACCAGCTTTCAGCGACCTCTAGGAACGCCACAACAAAAAAAGTGACACATTGTGCATTAGCGGGTCAAAAATGACCCCAAATTGAATTCGCTCCCAAAAGTTCATTTTCGAGCCGATTTTCAATCTTTAGGAACCAAATTGAAGGTATGGAATCCGCGGATGTCGTTACGGACAGATTTTTGCAATTTGGCCATTCTGGTTCCCAGGAATAGATTTTGAAGGAACATAGATTCTTAGGCCAATTTTTGGCCTGATCTCTTGCCTTTCGAAGGGTTATTTTGGAAATGCTCATAAATTTGCGTAGCAACAATCCCAATAGAATATAGCAATTGTTCATTTCCATGGATCAACACAATTCCTGATTATTTCACGGTCCGGTGTCCCTCCGGAAGACCCGGAACATCCGTAGAAGTGGTCAATTCATAGAACTCATCCTAGAAGAGCGCGGTTTTTTCCAAAGCTTTTCGTTATCGAACGCTGAGTAACAAATGATTATAGTCACCCATTTTAGTGGACCTGGGTGGCCACCGAAGTTCCTCCAGAAGATCCGGAACATCCGTAAAAATGGTCAATTCATGGCACTCATCCTAGAAGTGCGCGGTTTTTTCACAAAGCTTTTCATTATCGTACTTTGAATAACAAATGATTGTGGTGACCTATTTCGATTGACCTGGGTGGCTTCCGGAGGTCCTCCGGAAGATCTGGAACGTCCGTAAAAATGGTCATTTCATGAAACTTATCATAGAATAGCGCGGTTTTTCCAAAGCTTTTCATTATCGAGCTACGAGTAACAAATGATTGTGGTGACCCATTTTGATGCACCTGGGTGGCCACCGAAGGTCCTCCAGAAGATCCGGAATGTCCGTAAAAGTGGTCAATTTATGAAACACATCATAGAAGAGCGCGGTTTTTTTTTCAAAGCTCTTCGTTATAGTACTTTGAGTAACAAATGATTGTGGGGATCTATTTTGGTGGACCTGGGTAGCCACCGGAGGTGCTTCAGAAGATTCGAAACGTCCATAAAAATGATTAATTTATGAAACTCATCATAAAAGAGCGCGGTTTTTTTCCAAAGCTTTTTATAATCGAACTACGAGTTACAAATGATTTTGGTAACCCATTTTGATGCACCTGGGTGGCCACCGGAGGTCCTCCAGAAGATCCGGAACGTCCATAAAAATGGCCATTTCATGAAAGTTATCATAAAAGGGTGCGGTTTTTTCCAAAGCTTTTGATTATCGAACACTGAGTAATAAATGAATATGGTGACCCATTGTGATGGACCTGAGTGGCCACCGGAGTTCCTCCAAGCAAGAAATTTTTGACCAAAAGTTGTCAAAAGATTCAACCAAAGTAAATTTTTATTTTAAGTCAAACTTTCATGAGTTGATGATTTATGACTGAATATCGACTCATGGAAGCAAATTTTGCCATACTTGAAAATATTTTCTGGGTTGATGTGATTTTCCTTTAAAAAAAATAGTTTCATCATAATTTTTATGAATTGACTATTATTACAGATTTTTTGATCTTGCGGAGTTTCATTGGTGACTGCACACGTTCCTGAGAATGGGTTACAACGATCATTCATTACTCAGGATACGAAAATAGGAAAACTATGACAAGTTTCATGAATTGACCGATTTTACGGATGATCTGCATGTACTTGAAGACATACAGTGGGCAATCCATGCGAATTGGTTACGATCATTTGTTTCTAAAATTAGGAAAATAAAAAGGTTTAGAATAATCGTGTGCTTCATCATCTCTTATATGGCGTGTTTTTCTAAGGTGGGTTTTATGAATTGATCACTTTTACGTGTGATACGATACTTCCGGAGGGCCTTTGGTTGCTACTCACATCCGTGAGAAAAGGTTACGGCAATAATTTCATGTTCAGAGTACGACAAGGAAATTTAAAAAAATAGGCTCTTCTAGTATGTATTACATCAATTAACCACTTTAACCGATGTTCCGTATCTTCCGTAAGACCTCCGATAGTCACTTTGGTAAATAAGAACGGGTCACGACCAGAGTGTAAAATAATCGAAATTTTTTGGTAAAGTCCACCTTCTTCACTTGTCAGTTCACTTCCAGGCACATTCATAGTCGTCTCTGGACCGTCAATATTCGGTTGAATATTAGTCATTGAATATTTATGCACATACTACAAATTGAAAAATTATCTGAAATCTGAACACGTTTCAAATGTGTAAAGTAATTTATCACATAGAACTGAATCCGATTTTAATCCGCGAGGCACTTTCACCGGTAAATATCAACATCTTCTTCTTCTTCTTATTGGCATTACATCCCCACACTGGGACAGAGCCGCCTCGCAGCTTAGTGTTCATTAAGCACTTCCACAGTTATTAACTGCGAGGTTTCTAAGCCAGGTTACCATTTTTGCATTCGTATATCATGAGGATAGCACGATGATACTTTTATGCCCAGGGAAGTCGAGACAATTTCCAATCCGAAAATTGCCTAGACCGGCACCGGGAATCGAACCCAGCCACCCTCATCATGGTCTTGCTTTGTAGTCGCGCGTCTTACCGCACGGCTAAGGAGGGCCCAATGCTAATTATGTTTTTTCTACACATAGTCAACACACTCAGTGACAGTCGAATGAATGAGTTGGTGGAGTAGTCGTCTGACTATGTCATTCTATGTTTTGAATATTCATGCGATGTTTGTCAAAATTCGGACCGAAGTTGCTTCATGAAGATGAATAGTTGAAGGTCTGGTCACGACATTCCTTCGTGTCTAGCTCAGAGTTCGATAATAGAAAGATTGGATGATTTTTGATAAATTGATAACTTTTGTGGATGCTCCGAATCTTCTGGAAGACCCCGCTGACTGTTCAAAAATTGACCACTTTATGGGATATTTTATTATTCAGAGTACGACAATGAAGAGCTAGGAAGAAACTGTGCTCTTTTATGATGAGTTTCATGAATTGACCTCTTCTACGGATCTACTGGAGGATCTCCGGTGGCAGCTCAGGTCTATCACACGGGGTTACCATAACCATTTGTGTGATTGATTCGTACTCTATACAATCCGCCCAGCCCGTTGTTGGGGGCATATAGTGCGATCCTCTCGTTTAATAAACAACGTGCACCCACTTGACTGTGGATATACTACAGTAAAGCACATGTGGAGATTGGACAAATCAAGCATCCGAAAGATATTCTATTTGCAAAAAAAGAGCCAACCGCGGCACAGTGGGACGGATTGAAAAAAAGACGGTCTGAAGTACAAATATGATTTAAAATAAGAATAACTGGGTTTATCATACTTGCTGTGATGAAATTTTATCATTTTCAACTACATTCATAACGATTGTTGTGATTGTAGTATTCAGTACAGATACATACATTTTCATGTATTTTATGTTATTTTTAAATGCCTCGGAAAAATTAATTTGGTTTAGTTTTAAAATATATAATGTAATCTAGTAGCCATGTGATTTTCAGCGCTGGGTAATGATGGGTACATTGTTTTCTGACCACATGAAAACACCACGAAATGAGTAAATTTCGAACAATAACAAATTAGAAAAATATTGCAAAGATATCATATTTCATATTTATATATTATCAATGGTGTAAAAAACAGTTTTCATGCCAACTTCAAAGGTACCCCAATAGGCACAATATCGTCAAATTGACTCAACCAAAGTAATTTACAATGTTTTATCTTCTATGATAAGTTTGATGAATTGACACTTTTACAGACGTTCCTGATCTTCTGGGGAGCTCCGGTAGCCATCAAAATGAGTCACCACAATCATTTGTTACTCAACTTTCGATAATGAAAAGCTTTATAAAAACCGTGCTCTTATATGATAAGTTTCATGAATTGACCATTTTACGGATTTTCCGAATCATCTGAAGGAACTCCGGTGGCCATTCAGGTCCATCAAAATGGCCAGCGTTCGACAATTTAAAAAAAAATGCACTTTTCTAGCATGAGTTTCATGAATTAACCACTTCTACGGACGTTCCGGATCTTCTGGAGCACCTCCGGTGGCCACCCAGGCCCACCAAAATGGGTCACCACATTCATTTGTTACTCAAAGTACTATAAATGATGAAAAGCTTTGGAAAAAACCGCACCCTTTTATGATAAGTTTCAAAAATTGACCACTTTTACGGACGTTCCAGATCTTCCGGAGGACCTCCGGTGGCCACCCAGGTCCACTAAAATGGGTGACTATAATCATTTGTTACTCAGCGTTCGATAACGAAAAGCTTTGGAAAAAACCGCGCTCTTCTAGGATGAGTTCTATGAATTGACCACTTCTACGGATGTTCCGGGTCTTCCGGAGGGACACCGGACCGTGAAATAATCAGGAATTGTGTTGATCCATGGAAATGGACAATGGCTACATTCTATTGGGATTATTGCTACGCAAATTTATGAGCATTTCCAAAATAACCCTTCGAAAGGCAAGAAATCAGGCCAAAAATTGGCCTAAGAATCTATGTTCCTTCAAAATCGATTCCTGGGAACCAGAATGGTCAAATTGCAAAAATCTGTCCGTAGCGACATCCGCGGATTCCATACCTTCAATTTGGTTCCAAAAGATTGAAAATCGGTTCGAAAATGAACTTTTGGGAGCGAATTCAATTTGGGGTCATTTTTGACCCGCTAATGCACAATGTGTAACTTTGTTTTTAATGCACTAGGAAGGTTAAGTAATCATGGAAATGCTTGAAAACTTTCAGAAATATACTCATATCGAATTTCATTTATAGATAATTCGAAGAAGATTCTTGAATCTTAGATTACACACTTATCTACATTTGGTAACATGGAGAAGACACGTTGACACAGACACAGCGTTTTGAAGCAATCACAGCATCATTGGAAATCAATTGTATTATTCGAGATTTTTTTATGTTAGTTTTAAGACGAATGAGCGATAAACTTAGTCAAACAATTTCTATTGCAATCCATACGCACAGTGCTTTAAATCGCCTTTGTAAATTACATCCCACCAGCTGGTGCCATGGCCCCCCCTAGACCGAGACTCTAGTTACGCCTATGTACATTTTATAAAGTTGCGTTACAGCATATTAATATTTTTTTGCTGATAGGAAGTATGTTATTACAAAACTGTAAAAAAATGAAAATTATTCTGAAGAACCAATTTGTTTTCTGGCTAAATTATGTACGCAACAAATTGTATCAGAAAAATTATCAATTTTTGGCGAGACACCTAGTTTAATATCAATTTGTCCATTCTGAAACATGTGCTGTGCAAATACGCAGCCAAAATATTTAACAAAAAAAAATGGTTTTTGTACGGCCGAGTTGGCGAATAATACGCAATTAATAATTGTAGTTCTAATAGCTTTTATATCGTTTTTAAAAACTGTACTCTAAAGAATCGGTATTTCCTTTGTCGTTCCCTCCAAAAACAAGCTTTTTTATTGAGGCCTTGAGACGCAACAAGTTTCAATTGGAAACGGACCGGGCCGAACCGTGGGCTTTGAAATTATGGCCAAAATACTTTTCCTATTTGCAAAACACATCCAAAAATATCACTCAATTTCCAGGCACACTCAATCGATTTGCTCGCATACGCCGCAGAAACTTGTCCCATTGTTTCTTATTGAAAATTTGCCAGATCCTATATTTTTGGTCTCGGAAATGATGGCCATACGTGTAATTTTTATCTATACCATGTTCAAATTGATTTATTTTGCTTTTCAAATCCGATTAAATTGATCTGAATTAATTATCAGAAGGATAAATCGTCTATCTCAAACCTTTGTATGTAGCGGGAATTTCATCATCATCATCATGATCAAATACGTCTAGTACTTTTGCAATCCTCTAACGTTTGTTCGCAATGCAGGTACTTTGATTCGAATGTTTGTTGTTCTTTGCTTCAATCCACGTAATCAGTAAGAATAAATTCATAGAACAGCAAACATCGAGCTGCAAAAATAAATTCAAATTATCTAATCTTATGACTTTAATGCTATGCATAACGTCCAATTTATGCATACGATGAGCATCATTATCATCATCTCCACGCCCTTATCCGCAGTCGTTCCATGGCGTTGTGGGTTTCGATATAGACGACTCTGCTTGTCGACAGTCGTCATTTTCCGTTTATATATTTCTTCCCCATACCACCCCATCAACATTTACTACCATGAGGTGTATGTTCGGCATACCTACAATTCGTCGAGACAGGATATTGTAAGAAACTTCGCCTGACTGTTACTTCTAGGCACGATCTTTAAGCACTGTCCAACAGTTTAATTTAGATACTCATTTTTAGATTATAAAATAATATACAGAACTCAGTAGTATAATGCTTTTTGTTGTTTCGTTCGATTTGTTGGATTCCAAAAGGATAGTTTTGCACTGCGCACTTTTATATTTTAACAAGTCGTGCGAAAGTTTCAAAACCCATGAGAGAGTGTCATTTTATCACTGATTCAAGATGTTCATACGTTGAAATACAGTTGTACTACATTTCAACACAGTTAAAATACATGTCCTCAATATATCACAAATTCAGCTTGGAAAGCTACACCAGTTACCGGTAATTTGTTGGGGTGAGATGCGAATTGAAGTTGGATCTTTTTGACAGTGGCAACAACGCAAGCAACTTCCGCACTGCAGATGTCCGCTACATCCCGCAAAGCATGGTTCCACTTCGTCCACTACTAGTGCTTTCGGTGAGCTTTTGAACGCTACAATCACACCGATTCCTGCATTGCTAGTCGTCTTTGATGTTAAGCAAAGGAATGCCGGGTGTTAACGAAATATGTTGCTGTAGGAAAAGAAGCGTCACCAGCACCTTCGTGCCCTTTACTCATCCATTTTGTTGAACGTTTGGTTTTTGTCTACCAAAACTTGCCATTTGCGGGAAGCTTTTCGCTTCTGGGACGTAAATTTCTTGCCAAAGTACGGTGATGGTGTGCCACCAAGAATTATGTACATATCCGTACCTTTGAATCCCCTCTGAGCCTTTTCCATCATGAAAAGCTCGGATTATTGCTTCTACAGCTGCCATTACTGTTAGGATGCTTTACTGTGGTAAAACTGCAAGAATGATGGAATCCAAGGAACGTGGTGCGGGAAGCTGTGAAAACTTGCACAAGCTTACCGCAAACAACGTTTTCGCAAATACTGCGATTTGTACTTAGATGGGTGAGTGTATCTCAAATAAACTGTTACTGTGTTGTAATGAACCACTATTTGGTGCATCGATTAAGAAAAGTCGATGTTGATTGTATTATCGTATTTTCAGAAAATAAAATGTCTCTAATTTAAATACATGATCGAATGTAATCAAACTCAATGGTTTTACAGTTTGTGCTTGATTGATGAAACGACCTACTTTCCATATCGAAGAGATGAATGGTCGTTAGCATTATAGAGAAAAGAACAGAAAAAAGTGCTGATAACATTTTGGTAAATTTTCGCTGCAAAATTTTGTGAGCTCAATGCGACTCGATAACATGGAAACTAAATGTTTTCTGCACCAACTTTATGGTTTGGCATAATGATTATGGGAACTAAATTAGACAGAAGAATTTCGAGTCAGAATTATCATAATAAACCAAATTTTCGTCATAGCAAAAAATAAGTGCACGCAACAAATTGCAAAACTAGTTACAATTTATCTTTCTTTGAATTTTTGAAAATATTGATTTCTAATTTTAGATTTCCCAAAAGAGTGAAATATCAAGGTTAATAAAGACCCACAAACTATGATTTTAAGTACCATGCATTACTTACAGCTACGTAGTCCTACGTCACTTTTACGTTCAACCTGAATGGGCTGCACCTTTGAGTTTTTGCACTATAAGATTAATATTTATGTTTGATTCCAAGGCTTGTTTCAATGCACTTTTCTTATATTTCATATTATAAATGTTTAGACTTGTTTAATCACAATGGATATGTTCTCGAAAGAAAACATCGAATCCATTTTATGTTGAGATGTCTTTGCAATTCCACTCACACAAGTTCTGTTTTTAACTCGACTCACATCGGAAAAAAAGTTTTCCATTTCTTCCCTTGACAGTCAATATTTTTTCGTTCGAATATTCATATTTCTTTCATCCGCAATCCACAGCGGTGCTGTCGTCTTTCGTTGGAACGTTATTTTCCTGTTCTCATCCACTCTGATCACACTTATACGTGTTACAGCTCACAATAATGTTGTAATAGGAAAGTTTTCTCTTTTCATCGAAAAAATGTGAACTTGAGAGTCCCTTCGGTGGGTTATTCTAGGGATGCGGGGGAGCATATAGCATGTGTTGAAGGCGACCACAACAGATGCCCTGGTTGTGGCCTTTACCCGTGAATGGAAGTAGGAACATGTTACTTTTGAGCAATGGGGAATTGGAGGCATACACAAAAAAGTTTCATTTTATGTTTCATTTTCGTTTACACACCAGCTAACTCGCCAACGTGGCTAGCCACGTTCGAACGAATGAATGATTTTTATCAGCTCGTTTGGTAATGCTGCATCCAGAGGGCATCCGCAACAGACTTCGACAGTTTTCCGTTCAGAAAGTTAAGACACTAATAGAAGGAAAAGAAAAGCTGGTAGTCTTATATGGCATCATGGTCCATGATTATGTGTTTGCTTTACAATATTCACAGAGTGTTGTGAGTTTTCAACTGTCTTATACTTTTATGTCTCTTCCAAAATACCACAAATCTTGTCAAGTGATTAGTAGGGTAGCAATAGGGAGGCGAGTAGGGAGCTACACCTGTTTTTTCACGATGAGTTAGTTGTCAAGAATACGAAAGACAACGAAATATTTATAACTTTAGCCATTTTCTATAACTGAACTGATAGATAACTACTTATCCACTCAATCCCAATAAATATTTTATTTTAGTTATATCTTATAAGTTAATACATACCAACGAAAAATTGAACTATTGATTGAAATGTTTTTTTGGCTTATTTTATTTGCTAATTATCTAATACATGCATTCATCATTGGACTATGTGTTCCGTGTTTTCTTAACACTATCATCCCTTTTTGCTATGATACATTTTTAGTTATTATTAATACATTTCAATTGCTTCTGGCAGTTAGGATTTTTCCTCTGGTTGAATTGAACCATGTAGGAATTACAATGTTTTAAACTTAAACTAAACTTAACATAATTTATACTAAGGTTACAAGGAGCTAATCGTTGCAATAGAAGATTGCAACAATTTTTGTCTAAAACTGGAAATGATTTTAGTGGACATTTGTTGCAATGTCTCAATATTAGAAATTCTATGAAGTTCATCGGTTCTATACCACGGAGGCAACTTCTGAATTATTTTCAAAATGTTATTTTGAATTCTCTGGAGTGCCTTCTTTCTGGTATTGCAGCAACTAGTCCATATTGGCACAGTATACAACATGGCTGGTCTAAAAATTAGTTTGTAAATCAAAAGTTTGTTCTTAAGACAAAGCTGTTTATAAGTGGAATATATTTGTTTCATTTGGCTTGAATGCCTTCAATGTGATTTTTAAAAGTTAATTTTTGATCTATCAGAAATCCTAAATATTTAGCTTTGCTAGACCAATTAATTGGAACCCCATTCATATTGACAATTTGTCTGCTAGAAGGTTTCAAATAAGGAGCTCTCGGCCTATGTGGGAAAATTATAAGCTGAGTTTTGGAAGAATTCGGTGAAATTTTACATTTTTGTAAGAAAGTGGAAAAAATATCCAACTTTTTTGCAATCTGCTACAAATGACACGAATGCTTCTCCCTTTGGCGGAAAGGCCCTTTGGTGGAAAGGCCCGTGTTATCTGGAAACAAAGAGCTTTGACACCCTGTCAGGTAAGTCAGAAGAAAAAATGGGCCTCAGTATGCTGTCTTGGGCGCGAGTGCGAACGAGGCACGATACAAACGGGTGCGGAACAGACAAAACTCGATTTTTCGGAGGACAAATCGCCAGCAGGAAGATCGATACCGTGAAGAGACGGAGCATCTTTAGGAGAAGAGGCCCCAAAACGCCCCTCCGATGCAAAACGCCTTTTGTGGTTTACCTCATATTTTCCGTCATAAGGATGGCCGTAACAAAACTAAAACTAAAATTATGTAGGTTAGGCAAAAAAAGTTTCAAAATAGTGTATGGGAAGGTCGGAGAAACCGATAATATCCACTTTTAAAAAAACATCTAAAATTTTGCCGAGGCAAAACGCCCTAGTGGCACTAACCTACAATGTACTTGCGTCTCCACGCACTATTAATACCAGAATGCTGATCCGCCGACGCGTGGTGCTTTGTTCCCTAGGAGCTGCCAGCTAAAAGGCGTTTTCATGAGTTTTCCGGCAACAGAATATCACCACTTTTTGAAATGATAATATTATCAATATGATTGAGATTTTTGATAATTTTTGAATGGCATCAACTAGCTATCTTGTTTAACTGTTGCATAATGTAAAAATACCCATGAATAGCGTTACAAATAAGACAATAAAGCAGTGTTTGCTTAGCTAGGGCATATTGCCCCCCCCCCCTTCCCCCACCGAGCTAATAACGCACGAAAGGTCTATGAGAAGTTAAACCGTTCACGTAAGGGCCACGTGCCACAGCCCGATATGTGTAAGGACATAAACGGGAACATATTTGAGGTTATGGCTTTCAGTCTTCTTATGCTCAAAAACGAGTTTTACGTTTTCATCCGACGTTTCGGTTACATATATTGTACCTTTATCAAGGAGTTAACTAAGTTAACTGGCGGCAGCTCTACGAAAAGCATCTGAATGGCGATATGGCAGACAACGGTGGCGGCAAGGTAATGAACCTAGGAGCACGCGCGCAGGACATGTGACTTCCGGCTCCGAATCTTCAGGAAATCCAGGAGGAGATCGGCTGGCTGAAAAACAACAAAGCCCCTGGGGTTGACCAACTACCAGGAGAGCTGTTTAAACACGGTGGTGAGGCACTGGCTAGAGCGCTGCACTGGGTGATTATCAAGGTTTGGGAGGATGAGGTTCTGCCGCAGGAGTGGAGTGTCTCTCATCTACAAAAAAGGCGATAAGCTGGATTGTAGCAACTACCGCGCAATCACATTGCTGAACGCCGCCTATAAGGTACTCTCCCAAATTGTATGCCGCCGACTAACACCAATTGCAAGAGAGTTCGTGGGGCAGTACCAGGCGGGATTTATGGATGAACGCTCTACCACGGACCAGGTGTGCGCCGTACGTCAGGTATTGCAGAAATGCCGCGAATACAACGTGCCCACACATCATCTATGTATCGACTTCAAAGTCTGATACTGATACAATCGATCGGGACCAGCTATGGCAGCTAATGCATGAAAATGGATTTCCTGATAAACTGATACGGTTGGTCAAGGCGACGATGGATCGGGTGATGTGCGTAGTTCAAGTTTCAGGGGCACTCTCGAGTCCCTTCGAAACGCGCAGAGGGTTACGGCAAGGGAATGGTCTTTCGTGTCTGCTATTCAACATCGCTTTGGGTAATACGAAGTAATACGAAGGGCATAGATTGACACGAGTGGTACGATTTTCACGAAGTCCGTCCAGTTATTTGGTTTCGACGACGACATTGATATCATGGCACGTAACTTAGAGAAGATGGAGGAAGCCTACATCAGACCGAAAAGCGAAGCTAAACGGATTGGACTAGTCATCAACACGTCGAAGACGAAGTACATGATAGGAACAGGTTCAATAGAGGTCAATGTAAGCCACCCACCACGAGTTTCTATCGGTGGTGTCGAAATCGAGGTGGTTGAAGAATTCGTGTACTTGGTCTCACTGGTGACCGCCGATAACGATACCAGCGGAGAAATTCGGAGACGCATCATGGCATGAAATCATACGTACTTTGGACTCTGCAAAACGCTCCGATCGAATAGAGATCGCCGCCGTACCAAACTGACTATCTACAAAACGCTTATTAGACCGGTAGTTCTCTATGGACACGACACTTGGTCGATGCTCGTGGAGGACCAATGTGCACTGAGAGTTTTCGAAAGGAAAATGCTGCGTATCATCTATGGGGGGTGCAGATGGCGGACGGTACGTGGAGGAGGGGAATGAGCCACGAGTTGCATCAGCTGTTGGAGAAGCATCCATCGTTCACACCGCGAAAATCAGAAGACTGCAGTGGGCCCCGCACGTAGCCCTTTTTTTTAAATATAACGTCCCGAGTAGCACACTTGTAACATACCAGTCACTGTGCCTCATATGCGACCAAATCTAGTCACATTGGAGTTGCTGCAACTAAATTGATCCGAACTGTGCTACTAGGGGTAAAACATATACCACAAGACTGTTGATTCACTTAGCGCATTATCGGTTGTCCTAAGGTATTTTTTCAAAACACTGTTTGTGTTGATTTACTTCATAAAATGTCAAGCAAACTCCTTTTAACTGTCTAAGACGAGTTTAGTACTTTCCATTTAATTCCACTACGTTTTATTTTCTATACAGATACGTTTCGACTTCAACTGTGAGGCCATCTTCAGTACTGGACTCGAATCGACGAAAAATATCATGCGATCTATAGTTCAACCAACTTTGATCGATCTAACATTTCTTTCCTTACGAAAGTTGGTTTTCTTTGAATATATTTTTAAATATTGGTTTTCGAGAGATACTTTGTATGGATAACATTTAGATGCACATCTTTTTGTTGGACCTATCTCGTTTATTTATCAAGTTATAGCCGTTTTTCGTTTAAAAACATTTTTTTTTCAAAATCAAATAAAACGCTTTAAACAAAAAACGCTCTCTCAATTCCACCGTAAATGAAGAAAAGTGTGAGCTTTCGAATAGAACCAACAGACTAAAAATCGATTTGCTCCATTTTGAAATATGCGTATATATATAAAAAAACATTTTTTTCATAGAAAAACTAGAATAACTTTTTTGTTATAATAGTCGGACCAGGGAATACATACGCTTACAGTCTATGGAAGGCTGGAATTCCCGGAACAAGGACAACTCATATTAGCGCAGCAAGAATTTTTAATAATTTCACCTAATAAGAAGCTACAGGTGAAGTCAAAGCCCTAAATGAAGGTGAAGACAAAGCCATTTGGCTCCAGGACGAAGATAAATGATAAATTTATGAATAAAACCTGACAATCACATGGTTTTATGTTATATTGTCTTCCATAACAATTTGTGAAAAAATGATTATGCGCCAAATTATGCGTCCTTGACGAAAATTGATTGACGATTTTACAAAAATCGGTGTCTCTCGAAACTGGACATATACTGCTATTTACTATTTGAAGACTATTAAAATTAGTCTAAGCAATAAAACTACGATTGTTTTAATATTCGGAAGCAGTCTTCACGAAAACATGAGCGGCGCTGAGCTTGAGTGCAGTTTTGGTAAGTTCATGTTCATCCCGAGCGCGCGTTCTCCTTCAAGCTCGTGTTCACCATCAGCATCGAACATGCGTGCGAAAAATGAACGCGGTGCGGCTCAGCTCAGGCTCGAGCTCAAGTTCAAAACTTGGGCTGTGTGTTCAGGCTGTGTGCTCATCCAGCATGCTGTGTGCTCAGACTGTGTGCTTAGGCTGAGAACTGAGGCTGTGAGAATAGGTTTTGGGCCGAGCGCGATGCTTTACAATTATGCGGCACGTTTCATATTCGCCATAGTTGAGCGGCATAGCAAAAAAGGATGAATCGGAGTTGGTAGATGAAGACAAATTGTGCTTTCAGCATTTGCATTTGCGTGCGTCAAAACGGGAAAACAGTCAAAACGTACGTAAAAGTACCCATTCTGCGTGGCCCTTTAGTATGTGAAAAGCAAGCGTGGTATGTTTTATTGTTGAAAATAATCCAAAACGTGAAGCAAACCTTTAACATGAAAATTTAGTGTGTTAGCAGAGATGGTACATAACATTATTGTTTCTATCCAGCTTCATTAAAAGAATGAAACTCAATTGGGGAAACAAATGAAATATAAAATCTTCCTAAAAAACAAAAACATAAAAAGTGTACAATAAACGGATTAGTAAATTGATTGCCACCAGCATGTTTGGGTCCAGTCTAGAGTGTTTTCGTGAGGGAAACATTTTCGACGCGCTACGCATAGTATATTCATTGTGTTTGCTACATAAGATACACAAAACACATGTATACAATGGCAGGCATAGAAAAGCCTCAATTTTAACGGTTCCTTTAAATGCTTATAGGGAATACTTAGTTCAAAACAGGTCAAGTTGCAGTTGAAATGAAGACCCATTGAAGAAGAAATGTTTCGATATTGTAAACTGTGTGTCAACTTATTTTGTTTTCCACAAACCCTCAACAAATTGTGTTGAACATATAGGATTTTTTTTTCTATAGAAGGTTTATGCATTAGTTGTTCAATGATTCCGATTTCACATGGAGGCTTCCAAAATCGTGAATTGAATACTTCTGATTGTTAATTATTGCATTGCCAAAATATGTACACACATTTCCATCTCAAGTAGAGAGAAATCCATCAGTGCCGGACAACTTAGTCATATTACGTAAAATTCTATAAATTTCGGGTTCTGCGACAGGTACCCTGTATACACAAAATATACGAACCATATTTGATTATTTGAACATGTTTGAACACATGGATTTCAAAACCGTCCTCCAATATCGTAAACTTTAGCGGCATTTTAAAATGTAACCGCGTTCCTACTCGCTTGAACTAAATACAATGAGGTCGGTCTTTGCGAAGAGAATACGTTCCACGTACTTCCGCGTAGAAAAACTTTGTAAAAAAAATCGCGGAGAAAAACGGTGTAAATGTCGAAATCCGTTTAAAAAATCGCGTGATTCATGAAATCCACTTAAAAAGCGACCCCAGTATACACATTCATAACATTTTTTTTCATTTGTGTAAAGATAAGTCAGTGCACGTAGTGCGACTTTTAAAGGAAATTACATAAAACTTAAAGTTCCCACCTTTTTCAAAGTCGAAGAAGAAGCGTAAAGATATACTCAATCCAGTTGAAACCCGAAATTGGGTGCTAGCGAAGTTGGATTTTTCTCACAATTGTAACGTTTTACGTTTATTTCGATTAAAATTTAAATAAAAATATTCGATTAGAACCGATAAAACAAAAATAAATTTTGAATTTTGTTTTAATTTATGATCGTGTGTCGTGTTTCGTTTGCGTTCGTAAAATCTGTTCGTTCCTGTATCAATTTCAAGTTTATAGTATTTGTTATAAAAGCTCAACTCATTATGGCACGCATGTGAGCTGCAAATAGGCGGCAAACAGGCGCCATGCCTCCGATCGCCATGCCAATCGGTTGGCGCAATTTTATTTGAATATGCTTTACAATCAAATTGAATGATAGCTCAGATTTGAATAGTTGAATAGTAAAATGATTTCAAAAGATTCAAAATTTCTTGGCGCAAGTACGACTCAGACTCGCTCATTTCGTCTACGAATCGGCTGGAGAGCAGAAGTGCGCGAATTAAATACTTACGTTCAGTTCTTGAAAGTTTAAGATTTTGGTTGAGTAATTTTAGTTAATTTGAAGGTAAAATTAGTGAGTGAGTTTTAGAAAAAATAAGTGGTGTTAAATGTTCTGTGTTTTTCTTCCTAGTTTAGTGGACCGAGGTCCAATCAATTGCGTTTTCTGCTCAGATAATTTTATTAACGTGAATTAATACGAAAAAAGGTAATTAAATTGAATTAAGTTGAGCAATTCTTAAATTAATGTGATTTCGTGTTGGACACGCAGCGCCCTGCGCTTTTTTCGTACGGCTGGATTTTCTGTCGCTAATCGGCGGCATTCATCGTCTCATCGAGATTCCGTTTGTGGTATTCTACCACGACTTCGTCCGTTGACTGTCCGAGGACCGTCCGACCCGTGTGCCAAGCGAAGGCCCGCCTCAAGTAGGTAGCCAAACGGAGGTGAGTGAGGTCGCTAAGTCAATCGTAGCGAAATTTCCACGTCGGTCGTTAATTGCCGACGGAAAGGTCCCTTACGTTACATTTTCGGACCAGTGTTTTAGAGAGTGTAGGTTCGTCTTTCTGCGTGTCGTCAATTGCACGCCACGAACCTCGATCCTAACCAAAGGATAGAGGACGCACCACTCCCCGCTCGGTGAACCGGAAAGGTACGCGAAGCCGGGTCGCTTGGGTACGTGTGCCTCTATTCGGCGGAGCCGATCGTCCCGGGGAATCCAGGCCAAGTGCCACAACACTCTCTCCGATCGAAATCGGAAGCTTCCGTTCCAGCCGCCATTCACTCCGCACCTTTACATCGGCCATATCGCACACGGGTCATCTCCATCGCTGCGCGCCAAATCGCAGTACGGACACGCCGGTGACCGCCATCGTGTTACCGCCATCTTCGTAGCTATCGTCGCCATCGTCAACGATATCGAAGCCTCATCGTTCCTGCCGGCATCGAGTCATCAAAATCCTGCGCAGGTACGTGAAGAGCTTTTGTTACATGGCCATGTTTTGCTCTTTTCCATTCCGTACGATTTAATCGCGTCCAGTACGAATGAATGCTCTAAAATATAGAAAGTTTCAAATGAATGTTGTTGAGTTGGTTGAATTTCCGTTACGTTTCACGCCAGTTGCCAATAAAACATACTCACTAAACTAAATTACGTTTCGTTCCGTTTTACTGCTCGGATGAGCAAACATTCCTCTGAGTTCCCTATGTTTCGTACGGATAACGAGTTGGAGCAAGTGCATGCGCTACGAAATCGCTTATTACCATTTTTCCGCGAACCGTTCGAGATTTTCCCTGAGGGAAATAGTCTCTAAAAGTCGGGCAAACCAAACACGACCGGTGGTCTCTCTTCGAGAGTGGCGCTTAAGCCATCGAATTAGCAAATCCTCGTGAACATTCCCCGAACGGTTACAGTGGCGCCCACGTAAAAATCATAAGACGTTGCATTTCTTTCAAAAGCTATTTTAGCTGGCGAAACAACAAGAAATTTTCAAGTGAATTCGTTTTTGTTTTATTGAAATTTCCATTTTTTTTTGGTTACATTTTTCTTTACATTTTACTAGTTCTAAGTTTGAATTGAAAGTTTATTTAGGTTTTTAGTTTATGAATTGAATTTTTTTCCTTGCATTACATTAAATTTATTATTTTTCTTATTATTTCCTTTGAATTTCCTAGTCGTAAGTTGAATTGAATTTTATTATTAGTTTATAAGTTTTTGAATTGGATTGGTAGGTTAAGTTATCTTGAATTTCTTATAAAAATCATTCGTTCATCAATATATATATTTTGCTTTAAACTTTCATTATTTTGAATTCGTTTTTTTTCTGTCCCTAATTACATAAATTGAATTTAATTTCCTTGAATTGAAGTTTTTCTCCTTAATTAAAATGGCTACGAATTATATTCTGCCTAAGGTGGATCATTTGTTGGAAGAGGAAGTGGACTTTGAATTGCTTTTGCGGAAACAATCGGTAGATCGAAGGGAAAGTTTGGAAGATAAGAAGAGGTTGCTGAGAAGATTATTTATGGAAGATAGGAAATATAAAGCTACACGAGAAGGCACTTACAAATATGCGGAGGTTATTAATGAGGTTTCAAAAATTGTCGAAGAGATAGTTGAAAGTTTGCGAATTAAGTTCGATAGAGTTTTGGTCTCAAGATTGAGACACTATCTAATTCGAGTCTCCATCGCAAAAGTTGAAGATGAAGAGCAAGCGCTTGCAAGAAAAGAGGCTTGTGAACAGATAGAGGCAATATTAATTGAATTAGGTCAGAACGTTAGAGAAGATTTACAGGAAATGGAAGAGTTAGAGAAGAAAAAAGAGGAAAGTGGGTCGTGGAGAAATCCAGACCCAACTTCTGCAGTTAACGCGGCAGAAGTTGAAGTGAAAGAAGGGAGCATAAAGAACAGAACAGATCCTAAATATCGTCTGATTGTTCCGGAGGTAAAGACTCCAAAAACATCTACTAAAGGCTCATTCGAATCGTTTAATTTTGATAAATTAGAATTAAGATGTTTACAAGGGGATTGCGAATGTGGTGAATGTGAAGGTAAAGGGGCAAAAATGAAAGATTCTAGGCATGCAGGAGAAGAGAGGAAAGTTTTTGATAAAAACGAAAATAGGAAGTTCACGCTAGAAGGGAATTTGTTTCAAAATTATCCTAGTCAGAAACAGGAAGATAGGAAGAAGAAGAGAGATATTAGAGAAGAATATGAACGCGAAAATAACTTCAGAAGGTGTATAAACGAGAGGTTTCGGTCTGCAGGGGAACGGGAGAAAGAAGAAAAGCAGTATAGAAGAATAGAGCGAAAAAACCGTGGGAGAACTATTAGTCCACTTTACAGTGATCGTTCTGATGACAGGTCCAGAAGAAAGGGAGAAAGAGAAAGACGGCACGATAAACGTAATGAAAGTGACCGTTCTGAGGACAGATCCAGAAGAAAGAGAGAAATAGAAAGACGGCACGATAAACGTGATGAGAGGAGATCGAGGCGCAGACATTACGACAGTGAGTCGGACAGTGATTCTGAAGCGGATCGGCGACGAAAGGGGACTCACCAACAGAATAGCGAAGGGCGTAGGCACAGACGATATTCCTCATCGTCTAGTGGCAGCTCATCGAGATGTAGTGCTGTACGCTACAGAAAATCGAGAGTGGAGAACTGGAGTCTTACGTTTACGGGAGACAGTAGAGCAATGCAAGTTGAAGATTTCTTGTACAAGATAAAGAAACTTGCGCGGCATGAGGGTGTTCCAGAGAAGGAGCTACTTAGGAACATACACCATCGTTTAAAGGGGGAAGCTTACGATTGGTGGTTTACTCGTGAAGATAGGCTGACCAGATGGAGTAAGTTTGAGGATGAAATTCGATTCCGGTATGGAAATCCAAATCGTGATAGGGGAATCAAGGCTCAAATCAGGGAATTGAAGCAACGGAAAGGGGAAACGTTTATCGCATACGTGACAGAGGTTGAAAAACTCAATCAATGTTTGCAGCGTCCGTTCTCTTCTAGTACGTTGTTCGAACTAGTTTGGGAGAACATGCGGCCATACTATCGATCGAAGTTATGTACTATGGACATCGAAGACCTGGAGCATTTAATAAGGATCAATCATAAGATAGATGCCAGTGATCCGAATTTCTATAGATGTCCTAATTCCACTAGAAATGAAATTCACCACGTCGAAGCTGAAGAGAGCAATAACGGCTATTCAGAGGAGGAAGATAATCCTGTACAGATGATCCAAAGAATACAAAGGAACATTTCGAAGAGCGGACCCGCACAGAAGGAGCCACAAAGGTCATTACAGGTGCCAGAACAACGCAATTCGGCTCCCATAGCATGTTGGAACTGCCATAAAGTAGGTCACACCTGGAGAGATTGCAGAGAACAGAAGGTGATATTCTGTTACGCTTGCGGAAAATTGGGCAGAACGACTAGGAATTGCGAAAACAATCATCCATTGTTGAGGAGGTCGATTAACGAAAATTCGCGATCGACAAACTAAGCGCGAGATGTTTACCAGGGAATCTGAACATCTCGCCTGCTGAAAGGATTCCCAGAGCAGAGTATTTGACTCAAGTTGAAAACTTGTCATTGTTTGAGATTCGTGTAAACCCTAATTCTTGTCCTCACATAAAGGTAAACGTTTTGGGCACAGATGTGATCGCCTTGTTGGATTCCGGAGCAGCGATCAGTGTCTTGAGTTCAGTTAATTTACTGGAAACTCACGGCCTTAAAATACTAAAATCTAATGTTAGGATTTGCACAGCGGATGATACAAAGCATACCTGCTTGGGGTATGTAAATATTCCTTATACACTGGGAAATTTGACGAAAGTAATCCCAACGCTAATTGTCCCTGAAATTCGAAAACCTTTAATTTTGGGTATGGATTTTTGGCGAGCGTTCAAAATCCGACCAATGGTGGCATCTGAAGACAATGCCAAGGATTTGGAACTCACGTGGACATCAACATCGGAAGGAAACGAGATAAACCATTTGAGAGTCGAACCAGAATCTGTCGTCGCGAACGAAGAAATGATTGTTCTCTCTGTGCAGTGCGTTAATCCATTAGAACCACAAATAGTGCACAGATCCAAACCTGAAGAGGATGAATCCTTAGATGTTCCAACGCTAGATTTACCAGTAGACCCTTTGAAGACGATTGAGACCGTGGAGACCGAACACGTTCTGACTGAGGAAGAGCGACAACAGTTTGAAGAAGTGTTAAAGATTTTCCCTTTAACAAGTGCAGGAAACTTGGGAAAAACTAATTTGCTGGAGCATGACATTGAACTTGCGTCTGATGGAAAAATGCGGGATCTACCTATGTATCGGTATTCACCAAAAATATGGGAAAAAATAGAGGAAGAACTGGAGCGATGGAAAACCTTGAATGTGATTGAAGAATGCACATCGGAGTTTGCAAGTCCACTTGTCCCTGTAAGGAAGGCGAATGGGAAAATTAGAGTGTGCCTCGATTCACGACGCATAAATTCCGTGACAAAAAAAGACGCATACCCAATGAGGAATATGTCTGAGATATTCCACAGGCTTCAAAAAGCAAAATATTTCAGCATAGTGGACCTCAAGGATGCGTACTTCCAAATTCCGCTGAAGGAATCTTGCAGGAATTTTACGGCTTTCAGAACACCGAAAGGACTTTTTCGCTTTAAAGTGGTCCCTTTCGGTCTGAAAAACGCACCGTTCACAATGAACCGCTTAATGAACTTGGCCATAGGGTTCGATTTGGAGCCGTTCGTTTTCATTTACTTAGACGACATTATTATCGCCACCGAATCGCTGCAAGAACATTTCCGGTTACTGGAGGAGGTTGCTCTTCGGCTAAGAAAGGCTGGACTTACTATTTCGGTCGAAAAGAGTCGATTTTGCCGAAAGCAAGTGAAGTATCTCGGGTACTTGCTTACCGAGAATGGCTTGTCGATCGACAGTGCGAAATTGGAACCCATATTGAACTATCCAAGACCAAAATCGATAAGGGACATAAGAAGGTTGATGGGTCTTATGGGCTTCTATCAGAAGTTTATCCCAAGATACAGTCATCTGACTGCACCGATTACGGACTTACTGAAAAGGTCGAAAAAGTTTAAGTGGTCAGAAGAGGCAGACTTAGCGCTTGAGGAATTAAAGTCCGTTTTGACATCAGCTCCTGTGTTGGCGAATCCAGACTACTCCAGGCCATTCATCATTGAGACGGATGCTTCTCAATTGGCTGTAGGAGCTGCTTTAATACAGCAGTTCGACAATGAGAAACGGATAATTGCCTATTATAGTAAGAAGCTGTCGTGTACTCAAAGAAAGTATGCTGCCACAGAAAAGGAGTGTTTGGCTGTACTGTTGGCGGTCGAAAACTTTCGGCATTACATTGAGGGTACTACATTCACCGTCATCACAGATTGTAGGAGTATTACGTGGTTATTCACCATTTCGGCGGCTAACGGCAACTCAAGACTTCTCCGTTGGGCCTTGAAATTACAATCTTATGATTTTGTCCTCCAATACAGGAAAGGTAAGGACAATATATTGGCAGACTGTTTATCGCGCATCGATTCCATTCAAATTATGGACAATAATTATGCTGCGTTAATTGAAAACATAACGAAAACACCTGAGGACTACAAAACGTTCAAAGTTGCGGATGATAAAATCTTTAAATTCATCGAAAGTTCTTCGGAGTTTATGGACAAACGCTTCGCATGGAAATACTATCCACCGGAGTCGGAAAGAACTAATCTGATCGAATCAATTCATAAAATGGCCCATCTGGGTTACGAAAAGACTCTCAGTGCAGTGAGACAGAAGTATTTCTGGCCTAAAATGGCATCTGATGTAAGGAATTACTGCAAGAACTGTTTAGCATGCAAGACATCCAAGGGTATAAATATAAACCCTACTCCTCCTATGGGATCCCAGAAGAAATTCTGTGATTATCCGTGGCAATTCCTTACGCTTGACTACGTTGGACCGTTTCCGGCATCTGGGAAGGGGAGATGCACGTGCCTCTTAGTGGTGACCGATGTTTTTTCAAAATTCATCATGGTGCAACCTTTCAGGCAGGCAACCGCGTCATCACTCGTACATTTTCTTGAGGAAGCGATTTTCTTAACATTTGGAGTACCAGAAATGATCCTATCTGATAATGGATCACAGTTCACGTCGAAGGAGTTTGCTGGACTACTGAAGCACTATGGTATTAAGCATTGGTTAACACCTCTTACCACCCTCAAGTAAATAATACTGAGAGGGTGAATAAAGTGGTAACCACCGCGATTAGGGCTTCATTAAAGGGAAGCCATAAACAATGGACGGACAATTTGAAGGAAATAGCATGCGCAATAAATAATTCAGTTCATGATTCCACAAAATTCTCACCTTATTTCCTTACATTTGGTCGTAATATGGTTACAAATGGAACAGAGTATGAGAGGTTGAGAAATGTGAATGTTCCACCAGCTTGTACTACTGATACGGAAAAACGAGAGGAATTGTATAAGCAAGTTAGGGTAAATTTAGCGGAAGCCTACCAAAAACAGGCCAAATACTACAATTTACGCTCAAATAAGAATGCTCCATCTTATCAGGTGGGCGAGAAAGTTCTGAAGAAGAATACTGTCCAGTCAGATAAATCAAAGGACTACTGCGCAAAATTAGCTCCTAAATATACCGAAGCATTCGTAAAACGAGCCTTAGGAGACAGCTATGAACTAGTGGACAAAAATAATAATAACTTAGGGATATTTCACGCCAACTTCATGAAAAAATGTTAGACAGTTTTAAAAATTTTGCATGAAAACAAGTCTTTGACAGTTTTCTAAATTTTGCATGAAAAATCGCGTAAATTTTGGACAGTTTTATAAATTTTGCAGGAAAAATCGTGTATAAATTAGGAAAGTTTAAAAAAAAGAATTTTAAAAAAAAGTTGATCAAGCTATGACATGAGACTTAAATCGTAATGTACAAAAAAATTAACGAAACACATCAGAGAAAGTAGCAAAAACGATGGTAAACAAAGTAGTGCATTAGAAGCAAATGTTAGTTGAAGTCGAAAGAAGAAAAATAAAGCCTAATTTTTTATAACCTATTTACACTTAATGTTAATTACCTTAAATAAGTTCTACACACCAGTATCAGCTGGGTTTTACAAATCAACTCATCCATGTTTAAAAAGCTGTCTATGAATTCCGCGATGAGCTTTGAGTTGATTGCCATAAAACCATCTCAAATGGGAAAAATCGTTTGTTGTCGAATATCTTCCGTCCTAAAATGTAATGAAACCCGATTAATTTTTTTTTTTCAACTCAGATAAATTTTAAATGGCTTGAACTCCAACTTACATAAATGAATTAAGAGCCAGTATGCATAAGTATAATTTTCTTTCAGCTTCCATTCTCCATCTTAGTTTAAATTCAATCCAAAGTTTACATCCAAGAATAGTTCCAATAGCCTCCATCTTGTTTTCCAATTATAATCCATAGCCTTTCTAGATTCCGCATTTTGCATTTTTTCCGTTTCATAAGGTCCTGGTACCTGTGAAAAGAAAACAGAACACACAAAGCATCAAATTCTTTTAAAAACAAGTCTATTTTTATGTTTAAATTTTTTTGCGTCTTAAGGAACAAATTTACTCCCCCCGTTTTATTATTTCGTTAGTCGTCCGCTGTCCGCTCTGCTCACTCTTTGATCAGTTCACTTTGACTGGCGTTTTGGCGTAGGTCAGGGAGGCACAGTATTTTTAGTACATAGAGTAACTGACAGTGACAGTGACAGTTCGCTAATCTGTCATTGTAGCTCATGCGATGTTATAGGTCTGTTCGGTATTACTTGCATACAACTTTTGGTTAGAATTCTACGGTATCGTCAAAATTTGAATTTTGATGGTGGAATTCGTATTGTGGACCTGGTAGGAGTACGTTTAAGCAGTTTCAAGTGCAATTTGGGTCAGAACAAGATTCTGATAATGCATTTGGCTGCAGTTCGTTACGTTTAAGCAGATTCAAATGCAGTTTTAGGTCAAAACAAGATTTTGATGATGCACTTGACTGCAGTTCGGTTAAGTTAGGAGCAGTTCCAAGTGCAGATTAGGTCAAAACAAGATTTTGATAATGCATTTGGCTGCGATTCGTTAAGTGGTCAAGTTTCTGATGGAAATAGTTCCGTTGTTTGATCATGGTATTTTTTTTCAGTGCGGTTGAGTAAATATCGAATAGAGTTTAGTACGTTGATGAACGAATGACTTTAGCAATTGTTACTTTGATCAATTTCCTTATAGTTATGTTTTTTTTTATAGTTTTGCAACGTTTTATTATTTTTTTTTGTAGGTTATGAAAATTTGATCAAATACTTGATCAAATTTTCATAAAAATGCTTGGGGTGATGTAACGTTTTACGTTTATTTCGATTAAAATTTAAATAAAAATATTCGATTAGAACCGATAAAACAAAAATAAATTTTGAATTTTGTTTTAATTTATGATCGTGTGTCGTGTTTCGTTTGCGTTCGTAAAATCTGTTCGTTCCTGTATCAATTTCAAGTTTATAGTATTTGTTATAAAAGCTCAACTCATTATGGCACGCATGTGAGCTGCAAATAGGCGGCAAACAGGCGCCATGCCTCCGATCGCCATGCCAATCGGTTGGCGCAATTTTATTTGAATATGCTTTACAATCAAATTGAATGATAGCTCAGATTTGAATAGTTGAATAGTAAAATGATTTCAAAAGATTCAAAATTTCTTGGCGCAAGTACGACTCAGACTCGCTCATTTCGTCTACGAATCGGCTGGAGAGCAGAAGTGCGCGAATTAAATACTTACGTTCAGTTCTTGAAAGTTTAAGATTTTGGTTGAGTAATTTTAGTTAATTTGAAGGTAAAATTAGTGAGTGAGTTTTAGAAAAAATAAGTGGTGTTAAATGTTCTGTGTTTTTCTTCCTAGTTTAGTGGACCGAGGTCCAATCAATTGCGTTTTCTGCTCAGATAATTTTATTAACGTGAATTAATACGAAAAAGGTAATTAAATTGAATTAAGTTGAGCAATTCTTAAATTAATGTGATTTCGTGTTGGACACGCAGCGCCCTGCGCTTTTTTCGTACGGCTGGATTTTCTGTCGCTAATCGGCGGCATTCATCGTCTCATCGAGATTCCGTTTGTGGTATTCTACCACGACTTCGTCCGTTGACTGTCCGAGGACCGTCCGACCCGTGTAATGCCAAGCGAAGGCCCGCCTCAAGTAGGTAGCCAAACGGAGGTGAGTGAGGTCGCTAAGTCAATCGTAGCGAAATTTCCACGTCGGTCGTTAATTGCCGACGGAAAGGTCCCTTACGTTACATTTTCGGACCAGTGTTTTAGAGAGTGTAGGTTCGTCTTTCTGCGTGTCGTCAATTGCACGCCACGAACCTCGATCCTAACCAAAGGATAGAGGACGCACCACTCTCCGCTCGGTGAACCGGAAAGGTACGCGAAGCCAGGTCGCTTGGGTACGTGTGCCTCTATTCGGCGGAGCCGATCGTCCCGGGGAATCCAGGCCAAGTGCCACAACACTCTCTCCGATCGAAATCGGAAGCTTCCGTTCCAGCCGCCATTCACTCCGCACCTTTACATCGGCCATATCGCACACGGGTCATCTCCATCGCTGCGCGCCAAATCGCAGTACGGACACGCCGGTGACCGCCATCGTGTTACCGCCATCTTCGTAGCTATCGTCGCCATCGTCAACGATATCGAAGCCTCATCGTTCCTGCCGGCATCGAGTCATCAAAATCCTGCGCAGGTACGTGAAGAGCTTTTGTTACATGGCCATGTTTTGCTCTTTTCCATTCCGTACGATTTAATCGCGTCCAGTACGAATGAATGCTCTAAAATATAGAAAGTTTCAAATGAATGTTGTTGAGTTGGTTGAATTTCCGTTACGTTTCACGCCAGTTGCCAATAAAACATACTCACTAAACTAAATTACGTTTCGTTCCGTTTTACTGCTCGGATGAGCGAACATTCCCTCTGAGTTCCCTATGTTTCGTACGGATAACGAGTTGGAGCAAGTGCATGCGCTACGAAATCGCTTATTACCATTGTTCCGCGAACCGTTCGAGAGTTCCCCTGAGCGAAATAGTCTCTAAAAAGTCGGGCAAACCAAACACGACCGGTGGTCTCTCTTCGAGAGTGGCGCTTAAGCCATCGAATTAGCAAATCCTCGTGAACATTCCCCGAACGGTTACACAATCCGTACGTTAAACCTAACTTCGGAAGTGGTGCGCTGAATAGCGCTTCGGGATATGAAAACAGCGCACCACTTCCGAAGTTATGTTTAGCGTACAGATTGTGAGAAAAATCCAACTTCGTTAGCACCCAATTCCGGTTTTCAACTGGATTGAGAATAATATTTAAAAAAAATGCACGGGGAAGCAACCGAAAGAATTTTTGAAACTCTTCTCAACACGTCTAAAGGATATTCAATTAAAAATGGTTAGAAGTACGGGGTTGGACTTTTCTTATGCTTATGTTTTTCGTAGAATGTCCTTTTACTCTGTCATTGAGGATATTTCAAATATCTACGCGCATAATAAGATGATAAATAAATTCCTTTTTACTTTTACGAACAAAGTATCATCGAACTATTGAAATTCAATTATATTAAAACTAGAGTTTCAACTTTCAACACCAAAATGCTAAGCCAAGCCAACCAAGCAATGTCTGTTGATTGTAACCGATGTTTGGTACCGTGCTCAAAGCGGCGCTCACAGCCGCGCTGAAAACATCAATGTTCGAGCGCCGCTGTGAGCGCGGTGCAAAACATGAGCATCCAGCCTACGCTCGGGTTCATGCTCATTTTTACGAGTGCACGTTCGAGCCCGAAGCGAATGTTCATTCGAGTGCGGCAGCACGGATAAACATTTGCGCGGGGCTGCACCTTGAAGACTGTTCGGAAGTGTCACATAGGGTCAAATGAACGTTTTTGAAAGAAAATCATTCAGCATTAGAAATTATTCAGACGTCATGAGGATTTCTAGAAATTTCTCATTTTAAAAGTTTTTGTATTTCGTTTCATAAACACTGTCATGAATATATTTTATTTAATTTCATTATTAGTTGCTTAGTAGTCTTACAGTAAGGGTAACATGGTAGAGGGAAGGATTTTCGACCATTTCTATAGGCTGGAGTTATTTTTGCATTTGAATGGAATGAAATTGTTTGAACTGATGGATGTCTGGAATGTAAACAATTGCTTAACAATTTTCTCCAAATAAAATATATGCAGTTCTTTGCTGCTGGACTGCGATGTTTCCATTTCCTAGAAATAATTTTAAAATTAGTTCATTACTTTTTAAAATGATATCGTATTTTTGTATTCCTCTCGTATTCCAAATGATGTCCAGCATGAAGTAAACAAATATAGCAGAAATGTAGGAAGGTAATAATCCATGGCTACTAAGATGTTATTGGAAATTTTGTTCACAGCAAACGTCAAATTCTATTCACCCCTTGTTAAATTATGGCTAGCGTAAAAAGCTGGATACCGAAAAATTAAAAAGTTAATTTCACTACATGGAAAAAAATCATCAAAAAAATTGATTTTTTTTCCTAAAGGCACTACATATCTAAAACTAATAGTATAGATAATAAATAAATATATAGCGCAGATATTATTGTCTTGATTCGACTTAGGAAACATTGTGCATTGCAGGTCTTTATGGTTTGCTGAAATATTCTGTACATTATATTGTTTGATGTATAATCATCAAAGTCCGTGAACGCAGTGGTTCTACGTCCCTACAAAAAAACCGTTTGCAGCCACATTCGAATGTACATTGTTTGACACAAACACCTCCTTAGTTATTATGCATCTGGTAGATATCTTGATCTTAAGGCTCAAGACTCCATCACAATGTTTTCAGAATTAATGACTGTATCGCTTGTTTGTAATAGTGAGGCAATTGGTACGGAAAAGTGCAGCAGCGATAGATAAATTTTGTTTACAACTGGGGTGGGTGGAAATGGGGTGTTAAAAATATGCCAGCTGATGCATAATGTTGCCAGACTTGACGAAATGTTTAATCTATATCATAACACATGTTCACGGTGTATCAAATATATGGGTATTTATCGGTTTAAAATTTGTTATTCACCACTTGGAATTTAACAGAAGCTTACAAAACATGTTTAAATATTTATTTCTGGTATATTTGTTCAATCCGACAAACAGCAATGATTTTTTCCAATAAACAAATCTGACAACGGTGAAGAGATGATTATTTTCTAGTGTATGCACACCTTTGTTTGCGTGTTGGCTGGCGTATACGTTGTATTGTTCGGATTAAATGAAGTTGCATCGCGTATATTTTGTACACACCATTTCACTTATTGCGCTACTGAATTTGAGTCTTCCGCATTTTATTGCATTCACAATACGGTCGTCAAATTTGTCTCTCACTTCGATTTTTGGAAAGCAGTTTTCGACAGTTTTTGGACGTGAAGTGAATTAATTGGTAGTCAATATTGAAGAAAAATGTGAAACTCAGTTAGTGAATATGTTTTAGGAGTGATTAAATCAAGAAAACAGTGGGAAAAGATCAAGTGAGAAATCAAGTGCGTGTGTATGTGTTTGCTCTGAACGTTCAGAGTTAGTATGCGTTCGATAAAAATACGAATGCCGGCCCAGGAAAAAAGGCAGTTTCCAGCGTTTTTCCTGCAATTCCTCAGTAATTGTTAATTTGGATAAGTGAAGAATTTATATGAAAATGTAATGAATATGCGATGATGAAAGTAAGTCGGCAAATAGCCCCAAAATATTGAATTTAGTTCAAAACTTTATTAGTATTAGTGCGGATTCGAATAAAATCATCGTCATTATCGGATTGATTACGGTTTATAGAGCCTTAACTCATTGGGCTTTGTCTATTGATGATGATGATGACACCGCGCACGTCACTGGCTCGGATATGATTGCCAAAGTGTGTGGTCGCTGAGGGTATACCCCGTTAGGCATTTGGACGATGGACGCATAAAATGTTCCAAAGAACAGTTCTTGACATAAATGAGCCTTTTTTGGGCTGAGTTATGCCTAACGTCCGTTATGCCCTTGGTCCATTATTTTGCTCCCGGATTGACACGCTAAAAATTAAATCTATGATAAACACACACTGAAGGTTAATTACTCAAACCCTACAATACTAAATTATTGAAATTTATTATCGTTTAGTGTAATAAGATGAATCCCGTTGGAATCAAATTTCAAAACTACTTAGCGCTGTCAGAGGCACATAACTCCAAAAGCAAACGGCAGGCACAAGCGAAAAGCCTTTGGTCACTTGCAGCATACACGAAAAAATGGAGATGCTTTCGCCTATAAATTAACATTTGTGCTAGCAAAAAACGGGAGGTGAGGTCTAGCACGGCCATTGTGACAGCCATCTTTGGACTCTGTTGTGAGTCACCGTAAGTGATTGGAGCGTTTTCATGCTTGAACTTAGAGCAATGTACTATTGTACAAAGTCGCTGATAAAAACATCGCCGTAGAAGTCTACCATACAACATATTTTGAAGCCTAGCAGTTAATAACTGTGGAAGTGCTTAAAGAGAACACTAAGCTGCGAGGCAGAAGTATCCCAGTGTGGGATGTTATAAAGACAAGAACACCGTCTTCGACCAGAAGTCGTAAAGACTGAACACTTAACACCTAGCATTAGACAAGAGTGGAGAATTTTTTGATCACGAAAAGTTTCCTCCTTACCGGGCGGGAATCGAACCCACACTCCATAGCACATGCGTCTAGACAATTGACGTCGCTAACCGCACGGCCACGAAGCCCACATATTATGCCAATAAGAAGATGCAGAAGAAGAAGTAATTAAAACCATCATTATTAAAGCGTTATTCATTACAAAATATAAAGTAATGAAAACGAAATTAAAAAAAAATCAATGATAATAAAATATAATAATAAAATTATTCAAACTATTTTATTTTTTTAAATAAAACTGTACTTTATTAAATCTATTGAAAAGTACTGTTTAAATTTAAATATCTCAATGCAGTTTGTAAAACTCCGTGAGCCAGAAAGAAAATAAGACCGCATAGAACGAGAGTACAAACCATCATGATCCAAATAACGGCCGAGAGATATTCTTACGCAACGCCATGATGTTTGATATTTAAGGTGAAGGTGGGTTGAGTACCAAAATAAAGGCTTTGAAAGTATTGGTACAATAAAAACTGTCATATACTGTAGTAATATTGGTGACGTACTTATAAAAGGCATAAAATATTAGTAGGGTGGTTTAAAAAACGACCCAGCTCCAACACGCTCACTCGATTCCGTCCCATGCTCCGAGTGTCCTCCAAAAACCGAATTGAACAAAAACTGGTAGAGCGCAAGCCGGTTCAAGTTTGTATGAAAACTAGTATGGGAAACTAAACATTTCATTACACTGGCTCCCCTCCAAAAGCTGGCGAAAAGAGAACCCACATAGCTGAAATCAACATTCCAGAGACTCCCAATCAGTTTGCTTTCTTCAATAAGCAAACTATTTGAAAAGATTATTCTAAATAGAATGATGGTTCATATTAATGACAATTCTACTTTTGCTGATGAGCAATTTGGTTTTCGCCATGGGCATTCAACCACTCATCAGTTATTAAGAGTTACGAACTTAATTCGGCTCAACAAATCTGAAGGATATTCGACTGGAGTTGCTCTTCTTGATATAGAGAAAGCATTTGACAGTGTTTGGCATGAAGGTTTGATTGTAAAATTGATGAATTTTAATTTTCCTCTGTACATTATTAAACTGATCCAAAATTATTTATCAGATCGCTCAGAATTCTAAATCTGATAGATTACCTGTAAGGGCTGGTGTCCCCCAAGGCAGCATACTGGGGCCCATATTGTATAACATTTTTACTTCTAACTTACCTGATTTACCACCAGGGTGTCAAAAATCTTTGTTTGCAGATGACACGGGCCTCTCAGCCAAAGGGCGAAGCCTTCGTGTCATTTGCAGTAGATTGCAAAAAAGTTTGGATATTTTCTCCACTTACTTGCAAAAATGGAAAATTTCCCCGAATGCTTCCAAAACTCAGCTTATAATTTTCCCACATAAGTCGAGAGCTTCTTATTTGAAACCTTCTAGCAGACATACTGTCACTATGAATGGGGTTCCAATTAATTGGTCTAGCGAAGCTAAATATTTAGGACTTCTGCTAGATCAAAAATTAACTTTAAAAAATCACATTGAAGGCCTTCAACCCAAATGTAACAAATATATTAGGTGTCTATATCCACTTATAAACAGAAAGTCAAAACATTGTCTTAAGAACAAACTTTTGATTTACAGACCAGTTGATTGATAGACCAGTCATGTTGTATGCTGTGCCAATATGGACTAGTTGCTGCAATACCAGAAAGAAGGCATTTCAGAGGATTCAAAATAAAATTTTGAAAATGATTCTGAAGTTGCCTCCGTGGTATAGTTCCAATGAACTTCATAGAATTTCTAATATTGAGACATTGCAACAAATGTCCAACAAAACTAATTTCCAATTTTAGACAAAAATCGTTGCAATCTTCTATTGCAACGATTAGCTCCTTGTACTCTTAGTATAAATTAGGTTAAGTTTAGTTTAAGTAGAAAACATAGTAATTCTTACATGGTTTAATTCAACCAGAGGAAATATCCTAACTGCCAGAGGCAATTGAAATGTATTAATAATAACTAAAAGCGTAACATAGCAAATAAGGATGATAGTGTTAAGAAAACACGGAACACCTAATCTAAGAGATAAATGCATGTATTAGATAATTAGCAAATAAAAATAGTAAAAAAAAAAAGAAAATAAAAAAAACATTCCAGAGACTTCACTAGACGAAAATCGCACCGCAGGAAAGATCCATTGATTACGTAACGCAAAAAATAGCATTTTATACCCGCTCACCCCCATGTCACACTTTTTGTATGAAGTATCTGACCCTGGTGCAATAGATATCACAGACAAATTCTGGCTATTTTGTTGAATTACACGTTTCACTGATGGCTTCTGAGAAGCCTAATTATCATGCAAAAGACTAGCAACCTCGATTAAAAGCGACTTCCAACTATGGAGTTAAAGCTCTTGAATATTTCATCCAGTCATATGGTCTCCCCCCTTGCCATGGCCCAATGACGGAGTGCCACAATCAGAATAATGTAAAATTCAGCCTCGCCATATCAACTGTCATACAAACCTGAAACGACCTGTGCACGATAAGCCACTATTCAAACTGACCCAAACCATCGGGCGACACCCAAAATATGAAACATAATCGACTGAGCCTGGTGGAGCAAAATCATTTTTGAGTCACCCTAGTTATTAGTTTGCTGCTGTCGATACTGGTGTTTACATTCGCTCCGGGATCAGTTTTTGGTACGAAACTGTTGATTTATGATATAACACAGCTCAACAAAATTTTGTCCCTAACACCAAATAATGTGTCCCTAATAGATTTTTGCTCGCTGAATCCGAATCTGACTTCAGATTTGCTCTGACACGTCGAGATTTTGAGATATACCTCAACAAATGTCGTAAAATCAATGATTTTGAGCATTTTGGAACAGCCATCGTCAACCCTATAAAAATAATTACTAGTCAATCAAGGTCCAAAATGGATCACAATCATCTAATCTTTCGATATGTGGTGCATTTTGAACAAGTTAAACATAATAAGTGTCATTTATCCATAATTTTATTAAGTGAAAGTTATTTAAAAATATGTTTTATGCAAGCCACCTTCGAAGGGTTGTATACAAGCTTGGTTATTTTCTGTGAACGGTTTTGAGAGGAGAGTAACAAGAATTCAATATAATATTTTGTCCAAGCAAAAAAAAAATAATAGGTTTTCATTGAAGTAAGTTCTATTGAATGTAAATATGATATTGTATTTCTTCTGGCGCGATAAATTTTCAATAATTGCTCAAGTCAAGACAAAATTTTCAAAACGACTTATCTGCTTCTGTAAACAAAGATTCAAACGACGATTTGACGAATCTGATAGCTCTCCCACGCAAACTAACACCATCAACCGGTAGCGGAAACCTTCAGCTACCTATTGATTATGTTAGTTTGCGTGGGAAACCTATCAGATTCGTCAAATCGTCGTTTGAATCTTTGTTTACAAAAGCAGATAAGTCGTTTTGGAAATTTTGTCTTGAAGTGATATGATGTATTTACTACCAATTGAAGCTCCTTTATTATGATCATTCGAATAAAGCAAGTACGAGAACTGTACGCAGTTCTATATATTTTGATTATTCCTGCTATTAATGATCATTCCTATATTCCAATTTGGGCGGAAAACTATTAATTAGAAAAATCAATCAACGAATCGATAGGTTGCATTCGATCGTTCTTGTGTACGATTGCATACAAGCTGAAGCGGCGTTGACGGCTACGCAACAGAAACCGGAAAACGTCAACAACCTACTCGTGCGTGGGGGTCTTTTTATTTGATTCGCGTTGAAAATGATGCGTGGATGTTGCAATAATCACAATGCAATTTCTTTTAACTATGGTCAGTTTATAACAGTGAAACTGGAAAAAATTCACTAGTTGTATCAAGCTTTATTGTGCGCTGAGACGCAAAGTAGTGCGCCAGAAAAAAAAACTCGGGCTCCGCTCCACTCGTGTGCTATTCAACATGTTACAGTTACCCAAGCATATGGTTGGATGATCCGTCAATTCTGCACTCTGATATTTCTCTAACAAAACAACAAAACAACGGCATGAATGAGAAAATTTACGATGAAGTTACAAAATGTTTAAGTTTCAACTTATTTTCCGAGTGCTGGAATGTATTTTATTAATCAATGCGGCTTGAATGTTGTGGTAGGGGATTGAATTTGTTAAAATTGCAATTCGATCTCTTTCCTTATTGATTAAAAGAAAGTGACTTTCTGGATCATCATGTTCGCACTATATTCTAGCACAACACAATTGCAACATGATAACAGATTAGGTGTGGTTATTGGAAGTTGATCGATCGAAAAAAAAACAACCAGAAATCGAGCAGAATAACATTTTAGGACGAGGAGAAATGTTGAGCATAAAATGAAAAAAAAAAAAATATATTTTATTAAAAGTCGAATGAAAAATATATTTACAAACTGACAAGTATCTCTATACTTCATTCAACATTTTCATATCCCAGTTCCTCTGGCCACATGTTGTTGAATTTTTGGTGTCTTCGAACTGGTGGTGATGGTGTTTACATGCAAGTTTTTGAAACGGACTTGCATGGAATATTTTTAAATTAAATTCACTGAACTTAAATTCAAGGAAAACCGAATAGAAAGCAATTGTAACGTGCAAATCTGATGGAAATTCATTGGATCAGATGTGCTTATTCCGTTTCGGGTATTGATTGACCTAAAATTATGTTTATATACTTCATGAAAGTCCTTCGAAAAATGCCAATTTCTTCAATTTAGCGATATTAATCTAGCTATATCTCAAAGAAGAGGGGGAGAAGTGCGGGAGGTGTGGGGTTGACCCGTAGAAGGTCCGGTGCCATATTGACTGCCATCGTGGTACTCTTTCAACTATGTCCTTAAAAAATTGCCCGGAAAGTTTTTCAAACATTCTGTCGAACTGATATTTACGTATCAAAGGTTGAATTATCTACTGAAGCAGATGAAAACAGTCATTGATATAAAATTAGGAAAATTGAGCCAAAAAGTGTTCAGTATTCGTACGTGAATGATTAATTTGAAGAGACACGTATTATTTGAAACAAATTTTGATATCATATTGCCACATTACAGTCGAGATGGAGTAAAGCTCAAAACAATTTTCCAGCTGAAGCTTTCCGTTATGTGTATTTACCTGTAGAGTAGTGATATAGAAACAACTGCAAGGCAAAACACTTACAACAACTTGAACCTCTTCTATGCTCGAAAAGTAAGCCAACCAAGTGCATAACGATGAAAAATGAAAATTGTTTCGGTTTTCTTTGTGAAGTTTTTTTTTTTGGTTTCAAACGTTTTTTACCCTGAGCTCAAGGTTCTTGATCGTGTGCTGCTAGTCGTAGTTTTGATACATTCCTAGTTGTGGAATATTGTGTAAGTGTACACAAGCATGTCCATTTTAGTAACATCCATAGAAAATATCACATTATTATCAACGTAAAGATCTGGTCAAAGATGGAAAAAGATGTATAAGCCAGAAGTGATAATTTTCTAACCACCTACTAGTTGTAACGTAGAAAGACAGGCTGTGCACATATTATTTGCGACAAATTGGATTGTCATTTCGTCTACCGTTTATACTTTTACTCCTACAGTACGCCTTCAAGCCCAATGTGGATGCAATTCGGACAAGCAACCATCCCGGCAGGAATATTTCAACAATGCTCCGTTGCCGCCGGATCTCGCTGATGATGGCTGTACGGTGTCGTGCATATCAAACGACGCGTCTCCTAGCAGCAAACCATCAGTCGGTGGTGGTTTTTTTTTTCACCGTGCGCTACCACAAAGGCACCAAAATGCACCTGAAGCGAACTTTCACGAATTGCTACAGAAGCGTTCGCTCCCGTGTTCGCTTTGACCGTTACTGCTGCCGCTGCGCTCGTCAGCATCTCGTCGTCATCTTGCATGCATCGAGTAGTTACTTTTTTATACAAATTACGATTATGATAAGTTGGATTATGGAGGTGCATGATGCTCGGAATGATATCAACATATGACATACTGTGGAAACCAACGCTAGTTGTGTGGAATAAGCGATATGGGTACACGTAAAATAAGAAAATGATTAGATTTGAGAAAGAGTACCTTCGTTTTTCAAAAGATTGTTTAGGTGAGGGTGACGCTTGGTTTGTAATATTACAAATATTGTTTAGAAATACACAATTACCAATCTCATCATGTTTAATGTGATGGATTCAAAATAAATCTCAAGTGGCAATTCACTCATTTGAAATTTATTTTAAGATAGACAATTAAGTAGCAAATGTTAGCTTCATTATCATAACAGAAGTAATGATTCACGAAACAGTTGCAGTTCAGTTGTTCATCTAAAATATGATGATTTTATTAATTTGCCCATGTCCCATGGATAAGATCCCTGTGGTGCTATTGGTGGCACTGTCGAGCGAATGACAATGAAAGCAAACCTTGCTCAAGTTTATGAAAATCGGATTGGACTATGGACTCAGAAACTATGATCAAAATTCATTTTTCTATGCGCAAAACCCGATTAACCGATTGGTCGCGAGAAGTTGCATTCGTCAGGGAATCCTGTTCCATTGTTTTGAATTGAAAATTAGCCGGATCGAAAGTTCTGTCCAAAATACTAATTTCAAACCCTGCATTGGCAAAATGACTTTTTTGACACTTACTGGAAATTTTTCAATGAGTTTGATAGAGAAACTATTAGTGTCATTTTAGACTTTTATGTGCTTTCAACCCTTTTGAACGAACGAGAAAGCATCAATACCGCTTTAACCGATTCAATACGGATCATATATATAACCGCTGTCAAAAACCAGTTTCAAGAGATAGAGCCTTGCTTTCTTCAGCAAAAATGTTCAAAATTAACTGTTCCGTCCTGGAAAAATATTTCACAGGTCAGGTTACGGGTATGTGATTATCTAGAGCATACTTGAGTTGTAATTTTGATGTTCTAGGGAATCAACACCATACTTCACCATATTCTGGTTAAATAATAAAAATTGAAATGCTTTATGATAACATCCTGCGCCTGTTCAGCGTTATAACAGATCTTTTTCAACAAGGTTCCACACGATCTAACGATTGACAAGCTTAAGTACTTTGGCTTCCCCGATTGGATAACTGGATGGCTACATTCTTATTTATCAGGAAGAACAGCATCTGTGAAAGTCAACGGAGCAAGTTCCCGCAACTTTAGCATCATGCCAGGTGTCCCACAAGGTAGTGTGCTGGGACAACTGATTCTCATCTTGTTTGTGAACGATTTGTGCTTCCGTTTGAAATCATGTCACCTGCTATACGCCGATGATCTAAAAATGTACAAGGTAATATCCTCACATCTCGACCGTCAGGCGCTCCAGAACGATATCGAAGAACTTCAAAGATGGTGCACGGAAAACGGAATGGAGCTCAATGCAAAAAAGTGCAAAGTAATATCGTTCTCCCGTCGTCAATCCAGGATAGAGTTTGAATATTTTATCAACTCGGCTTCTCTTGATCGCGTTGAATCGATTCGGGACCTAGGTGTAATTATAGATAGCAAGCTTAGGTTTAACGAGCACATCAGTATGACAACAGCAAAGGCTTTTGCTGCCCTAGGATTTATTCGTCGTAACACTGGTTGTTCTACAGATGTTTATGCGCTCAAGTCACTTTACTGTTGTTTAGTCCGCAGAATGTTGGAATATGCTGTTTGTGTTTGGTCGCCTTCTCATGCAGTCCAAACCCTCCGAATGGAAAGAGTTCAACGCTATTTTCTCATATACGCTTTACGCCAGCTCCCATGGAATGACTCTCTGAACCTTCCAGACTACGCCAGTCGATGCAGGCTCATAGACCTTGAAACATTAGCGCTTAGACGCATTAAACTGTAAAGAATGTTCATATTTGATCTTATAAATAATTACATAGATAGCCCTTCACTTCTCCAAAACATAAATTTGTATGCACCTACACGTCAGCTTCGCAACAGGCCTACTCTTTCCGTTAGACGCCACAGAACCTCCTACGGGTACAATAATCCGTTTGATAGTTGTGTAAGAATGTTTAATGATGTCACTGCTGTTTTCGATTTTAATATGTCCAAGTCAATGTTTAAGAATAGGATTAGAAATTTAGCATGAGAATCAGTCTGTGGAATTGTTTTTACATTCGAGACGAAGTAATAAATAAATATCTACGATACTCCTAATAGTCCTTGAATTCAGATCTTAATATTCAAATCGATCAACAAGTTGATCTACGATGTCCAAACTATTTCAATGGGTTAAAATAGCTCCACTGAACTTCGTTAAACCTTTATAAACACACGGCAGAATTCATTCGACATCTATGACACTCCAAACTGCCCTTGAGAGATCCTAATATCCAAATCGATAATCATGAAGATCTTCGAAGTCTTAACTATTTTTATGAGATAAAATAGCTCCACGGAACTTTGTTACACCGAGTTCAGTGCAAGATTTCTCTTGTTTCGGACAGCAGAACGATCGCGCGATCTGCCGAAATATTGTGTTCTGCATTGCGCGGCCGGTAATAAAGTTAATCAGTCCAGTGCGTGATTTCTCGTGTTTCAGATTCTCCAGTAAGCAGAGCGATCGGCCTGTCGTCGAAATTTAGTTTTACTCTGTGCGGGTGAGTAAGTTAATCAGAAAGATAATTACAATATTTAGCGTTTTTCGATTGTTATAGTTTTAAATCAAACTACACGCTATACACGACAAACCGTTTACCGAAACGAACCCTGCCACACTCCCTACCCCATATATCCAACATCCCAGTGATTTCTCGTGGAAGTGCAAATGACTCGTCGGCTTCTATCAAAGCGAGTATCACGTCAACAATTTCCTACCTATTCCTTAATTGACCTACATTCGGACACGGCCGGCGCTGGTATTGCTTATTCTTTGGTCAGCAGTTCTTACACATTAAAGATGATGTTAGTCCCAAACTTCATCTATTTTTACTATTACTATTTTTATTTGTTGGAATAGCTCCACGGTACCTCATTACACCATCACAGACACACTACAGAATTCGTTCGACATCTACGACACTCCAAACTATCCTTGAATTCAGATCTTAATATACAAATCGATCAACATGAAGAACTTCGATGTCCCTACTAGTTTTATGAGTTGGAATAGCTCCAGGTTACCTCGTAACACCAGAGAATTCGTTCGATGCCTACGACACTTCAAACTGTCCTTGAATATAGATTTTAATATTAAAAACGATCAACATGAATATCTTCGATGTCCCCACTAGTTTTATGAGTTGGAATAACTCCACGGGGCTTCGTTCCCTACCAGAACACATGTTCCACATAGGTTACTGCAACTTATATGTAACCGGATTAAGTTACAATCAAGTTGCTGCAACCATTTTTGTCTGACTTGTGCTGCTCGGGTTACACCATTACAGACAAACTACAGAATTCGTGCGACATCTAGAACACTCAAAACTATCCCTGTGTACAGATCTTAATATTCAAAATGATCAACATGAAGATCTTCGAATAGCTCCACGGAACATCCGTGTATAATTTTAGACACATTACATAATGCGCTGAACATCTAGTACACTTCAAACTGTCCTTGATCTCAGATCTTTATATTCAAATCGACCAACAAAATGATCTTTGATATCCCCACTGTTTTTATGAGTTGGAATAGCTCCACGCAGCTTCGTTCCACCATTACAGACACACTACAGAATTCGTGTGATATCTACGACACTTCAAACTGTTCTTTTTTTATTATCTTTATTAATGAGGTTTTCGGCCCTGGGCCGGTTCACCTCGCATAAAACTGTTCTATTTTTACTGAACTATTTTTATGAGTTGGAATAGCTCCACGTCAGTCGTGTTTTTTTTCCAGTAGGGTGGGAATCTGCATCCAGACACCGGTGGGCTACCGGCGAACGGGGTTTAGCTATTGCCGACCCGCTAAAACCACCCTGTTCACAGACCCTGAGTCTCCCCGGAACAGACTTTTCGGTATTACTTCTGGGAGGGGTCCGTGCTACTACGCACGCCCACATACTAGCTACCCACTAGCTTCAAATCACAACTAGCTACCCGCTAGTTCCTCTACCTCATAACTAGCTACCCACTAGTTCCACTACTACTTAACCAACTACCCGCTGGTACCTCACCCTCGAGACTAGCTACCCACTAGTCGGCGCTATCCGACTGCTGCTCGGCGCGCCAATTGCGCTGCAAGATGCTGGCAATCTGAGTGGTAGCGGCCGAGACCGCGTTCCACTTATCAATCTCTTGACACATCCTCTGGATAAGATTATCCGGAGTAGTGTCCCTCCCGCACACCTCTAGCATTCCGCTTCTAACATCGACGAAACGAGGACATACAAATAGTACGTGCTCGGCAGTTTCGTCGACCCCTGGGCAGTCCGGGCAGACGGGAGAGTCCGTATGCCCAAACCTATGTAGGTACCACCTAAAGCAGCCATGGCCTGACAGGAACTGTGTCAGATGGAAGTGAACTTCCCCATGCCTCCTATTAACCCATCTTGATACGCTAGGTATCAGCCGATGAGTCCACCTACCCTTAGAAAAGTTATCCCAGTCCCGTTGCCACTTGATAGTCGAAGTGACTCTAATGGCTTTACGAGCTCCTCTGGTTCCGCGCATGTCGAAACTCTCCTCGTCTTCCCGTATGACTAGTCCAATGGGTAACATACACGCAATCACACAAGCGGCATCCCGTGATACCGTGCGGTAGGCACTTATCACTCTGAGACACGCTAGCCTGTGTACACTCTCCAGCTTCTGCAAGTTACGTTCGACGCTAAGCGCTGAGGCCCAAGCTGGACCGCCGTATCTGAGGATAGATACTGCAACCCCAGCTAATAACCTGCGTCTGCTGGAGCGCACTCCCGAGCTATTGGACATCATCCTGGATAATGCCGCAATAGCTGTCGAAGCTCACCTGCAGGCGTAATCTACGTGACTGCCGAAGTTCAGTCTATCGTCGATCAGCACCCCGAGGAGCTTCACCTCCCGCTTGGAAATGATCTCACAGTCACCCACGCGAACCACTGCCTCCTGTACCGACTTACGGTTGTTAACAACAACCAACTCTGTTTTGTGATGAGCTAGCCCCAGCTGCCTTGAGCTCATCCATTCCTCTACTATAGCGATCGCGTGGGCCGCCGTAAGTTCCACTTCCTCAATCGACTCTCCGTAAACCTCCAGCGTTATGTCGTCGGCGAAGCCAACGATCTTAACACCTGGGGGGAACTTCAGTCTTAAAACACTATCGTACATAGTGTTCCATAGCACCGGGCCCAGGATAGATCCCTGAGGGACTCCTGCGGTGATAGAAGCACTACCCTCCCCTTCATCGGTCTCGTATAAGAGTACGCGATTCTGGAAATAGCTTTCCAAAATGTTGTACAGGCCCACCGGAATGCCCAACCGGAGTAACGAGAACGCGATGGCATCCCAGCTTGCGCTGTTGAATGCGTTCTTGACGTCAAGCGTCACTATCGCACAGAATCGAGTTTCCCTCCGCTTGCGTTGTATCGCTACTTCCGCAGTTTTCACAACCGAGTTGATAGCATCCACCGTGGACCTACCCTTACGAAACCCAAACTGATTGCTTGACAGGCCGTTCGTACCTTCGGTGTACGGGGTAAGCCTGTTGAAGATAATCCTCTCAAGCAACTTCCCTGTGGTGTCCAGTAGGCAGATTGGTCTGTACGCCGATGGGTCACCTGGTGGTTTCCCGGGCTTCGGCAACAGCACCAGCTTCTGTCTCTTCCACCTATCGAGGAAACTGCGCTCGTCCAGGCATCTCTGCATGGCTGTCCTGAACATGTCCGGGTTAGCCATGATCGCTGCCTTCAGAGCGAGGTTTGGAACTCCGTCGGGCCCCGGAGCTTTGTTCGTGTCAAGGGTTCGGACCACTGCAAGCAACTCTTCGTTCGTCACCGCTGCCACTTCAGCCACTTCAGCACTCGCGTTCTGCGGTGCTGGTGGTGGCCAAGGGCTTGTGGCATGGGACGGGAAGAGAACCTCGATAATGCGATTCAACCTTTCCGGTGACCGTTCGGGAGGTGCCAGCCCCCCTCTGGTCTTCGCCATTACTATCCTGTAGGCATCGCCCCAGGGATTAGCATTGGCGTTCAGGCATAGGTTGTCAAAACACTTCCTCTTACTGCTACTGATGGCCTTGTTAAGGGTCAACTTCGCAGCTTTGAACGTCAAGCGGCGTTCATCCCTCAACTGCTCAGAGCGAGCTCTCTGCATCCTTCGCCGTAGCCCTAAGGCAGGTTGACCGAAGGTCTGCGATTGCTGCACTCCACCAGTATGCTGGAAGTCTACCGTTCCTCGGTGGTGCTCTCCTCTGCATACTGGCATCGCATGCACGTGACAGGACAGCTGTCAGTGCGTCCCCTGTAAGACTGTTGGTGTTACCCTCCAGTCCCAGCGCCGCGGTGAATACTTCGCTGTCGAAGCTTTGGGCCTTCCACCCACGGACCTGACGGGGATTTCTCAACCTCGACTGCTGCACACCACAGCTGATCACGTAGCGGATGGCTAGGTGGTCGCTGTGGGTGTAGCCTTCGTCGACCCTCCAGTTCAGTCCCCCGGCTAGGCTGGGGCTACAGAACGTAACGTCAATGAACGAATCCACCCCGTTCCTACGGAACGTGCTGGTTGAGCCGTCATTGGCTAACACGACCTCCAACTTTGCTAGAGCCTCTAGCAAAGCTTGACCTCTCTGATTGGTGCAGCAGCTTCCCCACTCCACCGCCCAAGCATTGAAGTCCCCCGCTATGACAACCGGCTTCCGACCTACAAGGTCGGACGATAGCCTATCGACCATCCGGGTGAATTGCTCTATTGGCCACCGTGGTGGGGCATAGCAGCTACAATAGAACACCCCGTTGATCTTAGCTATGGCGACACCTTCGACAGGTGTGTGTACGACCTCTTGGACCGGAAACCGGCCCGTTGTGCAGATCGCCGCCATCTTGGAGTCGTCCGCGACCCAGTTTCCATTATTGACAGGGACACGGTACGGATCTACAAGAATAGCGACGTCGGTCTCTGACTCAGAGACCGACTGCCACAGCAGCTGCTGGGCAGTAGCACAATGGTTATGATTCAGCTGTGCTATCCGCACGACGATTTCTTATTGCCACCACCGAAGGGACAAGTAGGTCCACCCATAACATGGTTACGGGCTTGCTTCCTACTAGCGCAGATAAGGCACCTTGGTGTTTTATCGCAGGCCTGCGCAAAATGTCCCTCCTCTCCACAACGACGACACAGGTTACTTCGGTCCGGCCCCTTGCACTCCCATGACTTGTGACCAGATTCGAAGCACCTAAAACACTTTTCGACTAAAGGTGGCTGGAATATGCTTACTGGGCATATTGACCATCCAACCTTCAGTTTCCCGACCGCCAGGACCTTTTTGGCGTCCGCTACCGGTAACTTGAGCCAAGCTACCTGCGTGCCAAAAGGTCCACCTCTAAGACGAATAGAAGACCGCTCGACTTCTATATCGCACTGTACCTTTAAAGACGAAATGAGGTCCTCTGCCTCGGTGTCTTCATCCAGCTGTTTACACCGGAGGGTCACCTCGGTGCCCAGAGACCTCACTTCCACTCCCTCACCCAGGACCTCCTGGGCCAACCTCTTATAGGCGGTACCGCTCGCCTTTGCTCCACGCTTCAGCACCAAGATCAGTTCGCCTGCCTTGGTGCGTCTGACGCTTCGCACGTCCTCACCCAGTGTCGAAAGCTTTTCGGCACCTCGCATGGTCTTAAGAACGTCGACGTACCTCTCTTTGTCGGTCTTGACCAACAAGGCTTCGCCTCTGTCCCTAAGTTTCCTTGCGGGGTGAGGACCCTCTCCCCTCTTCTTAGATCTGCTAACGAGCTGCCAGGGATTTTCGGTCCGCTGAGCAGTCGTCGCAGGTTGGTTACCATCACCCTTGGGTTTAGTAGCCTGGGCCGCACCGTTGCCCTTCCCTCGTGGTTTCGCCTCATTGGGTGCCCTTTCTTGACGATCGGGCGCCCTATCGGACTCGACCGTACCGCTGTCCGTAACAGTAAGGCGCCGCTTAACGTTACCGGAACTACCCTCTGACTGCTGCCGGGCGCGTTTGGAGCGCGCCGCAGTCCCTCCCTCGCCGACACTCGGGGTGGTACCAATCACCTCTTGCGTCGAAGCCTTCCCTCCAAGGAAGGAGAAGGGTCCTGCCCCCTTCTCGCTTCCAACCTCCCTCCTGGTGAGCGTGCCATGTTCGCGTTTTACCGCTTGAACCGACTGTCGAAGTACCAGAAGTTTCTGTTTCAGATCCTTGCTGATTTTATTTCGACTGCTCGTGAACTCGATGATCTCATCGAGCTGCTTGGCGACTAACCGGATACCGGTTAGGGGCTCGCCTGGTGTGTTGACTGCCTGAGCATCGCTCGTGCTGTCAATCCCTCCCGCTGGGGTAGTGCTAGTCCCGTGCAAACTAGCTACTGCCTCAACACCATTCTCCTCCCTAGTGGGAGGAGACCTCGCTAGACCCCTACTATGCGAAGGGGTCTCCCGTTGCCTACGGCGCCCCTACCTCTTGAAACTGGAGTAGACATAGCTCATGGGTCTCCCTTGCAGCTGCCATCGAATCCTACTGAAGTAGTCGCCTCTATGATCTCATGGTTGTCTATGCTTGCAAGCAAGCAGGGAGGCCATGCGTGGGTTGACACTTTCGTGTTCAGAGCCAGATCGGCGTTAGTCAGGGAGTTCATCTGAGCCTACTTCTGTCTGGTCACCAACCGGACAGCAGAATTGGACAGCGTGCCGCAAGGCCCGCCACGGTTTTATGGGACGGAAGGCAGCCTTGCCATTAGCCCACCCGCCGTTTCGAGTCGGTTTCACCCGGCTCTACTAAGGGAGTAGAATGACTCGGCTGTTAGCCCTCGCAATACACAATATAACAATATACAAAACACACAACCTTTAACACGCCTGCCATAACCGTAATTGAGACTTAAATGGCAGCCTAAGTCTCAATGCGCTACCGCGCTCCCTCGTTTGTAGTCCATTTAGCCGCCTAGCCCTTCAACTGCCGTTGATACGCTATCGTTTCCAGCGAGCACCGCGCGGAGGCGAACTACGCTGCCCGCCACGTCAGTCGTGTAGACCTCAATATCTGTACTCAAGAGTGGTTTGGAGTATCGTATATATCCTGGATATGTTGTATTATGTATATACTTGTGTAATGATTTTCCATGGGGCTTCTCCAACTAACACACAAACTCGGAAACCAATGAATCACTCTGTTGGTCTTGAGGACCTCCAATATCTGAACTCAAGAATGATTTTGAGTATCGCAGGAAATTTGAGAATGTTGGGATTAGTATATACTGATCTAATGATGTCCCATGGGGTTGGTCCAACGAACACACAAGCTCAGGACCCTATGCATCACTCTGTTGGTGTTGTAGACCTTCAATATCTGAACTCAAGAATGGTTTTTAGTACCGTAGCTATTCTGGGAATGTATCAACCTATCGTCAACCTATCAATCACTCTGTTGGTCTCGTAGACCTCCAAGATCTGAACTCAAGATTTATTTGGAGTACCGTAGATATTCTGGGAATGTTGTATTTTGTGTATAGTGGTGTAATGATATCCCACGGGGCTTCTACAACTAACACACAAGCTCGGAAACCTATGAATTACTCTGTTGATCTTGTAGACCTCCAAGATCTGAACTGAAGAATAGTTAGGAGTACCGTTGATGTTATGCGATTTGATAAAAATAGTTTAATCATGTCTCAAATAGCATTGCCAACTTCAAATTATGATTGAGACCCCGTAAAACGCTTTGTGGGTTTTTTGCAACTAACACGAAAGCTCAGTAATGGTTTGGAGTACCGTATATATTCTGGAAATATTGTAGTCTGTATATACTGGTGCAATGATGTCCCATGGGTTTGCTCCATCTAACACACAAGCTCAGGACCCTATGCATCACTCTATTGGTGTTGTTTTAGACCTTCAATATCTGAACTCAAGAATGGTGTTTAGTACCGTAGCTATTCTGGGAATGTACATTTTTTATATACTGGTGTAATGGTGTCCCATGTGGTTTCTACAACTAATAAACAAGCTCAGAAATCTATTAATTGGTCTTGTAGACCTCCAAGAACTGAACTCAAGAATAGTTTGGAGTACCGTTGATGTTCTGGTAACACTGCGATTTGATAAAAATAGTTTAATGATGTCTCAAATAGCATTGCCAACTTCAAATTAGGATTGAGACTAACGCAGACCGTAAAACGCTTTGTTGTTTATGTAGATCATCAAGATCTCAACTGAAAGAAGACTTGGAAGCCTGGCTAGAGTCTTGCTCTGCATGCGGCTCCACTAGACATTAAGGTCAAATTTCAATATCATTTTGAATTCAATATACTGCTGTATGATGATGATGATGATACTACCATCTATTGTAGCAAGGCACCTGCCAGTAGCACTGGTCATATCTAACAAACTATTTGATTCTGCTTATATTATTGTTAGTATTTCATCAAACTCCTGTATGAAGGGCCAAAAATATGTGGGGTGGTTCCATAAGTTGAGACACTTATGCGAATCCACGAGATGAATAGAGAATCTCCTTCCAAAAGAGAGTTCGTACATACAATAGTACAATCTTGCCATCGTTTCCCAGATTGACCCAATAGATAGGGAGAAGAGCCCGCCCTTTATTCACGAAATGTTAACAATAGAAAGTTGGCAGTTCCACTCTTCCTATCCAAATCTCTTCATTCGGGTGCCCTGATGTTTTATATATATACGTTTATATAATAGGGTGGCTCAAATTAGCATGGAAATTTTTTTTCATTTTTTTTGGTGGGCCGCCCTCTTATTCGGATCTTTTTGATGTCCTGATGCTCTGGATAAAATTTCAATCAAATCTGTCAAGGTTTAGTTGGTGCTAAACTCGTCCGAAGTTATTATGCAAAGATGTATGCAGAAACATCCAAAAACAGTGATTTGCAGTTAGACGACACAATTTACGATGATGAACTATAGTCTTGAAGAATTTAATACAGAATGTTACGCTGAAAACCGCGAGAAGATTATTGTTTGCCCAGCGAAGTTATTAGCATTTCTCTGAAGTGGGGTTCGAGCAAATTTCGTTTCTTTTACCTTTGAAAAGAAATTAATTCACTCATACAACACTCCAGTAAAATGCTAATATCTTTGCCTAATAAACTCTAATCTTCTCGCGGTTTTCAGCATAACATTCCGTATTTAATTCTTCAAGAACTGAATGAGTATCATGATTCTTTATCGTAAATTATGCCGTCAATAAACTTGAAAAAGTGTTTTTTGAGCCACCCCTTTTTCCGATTAAAAGATTCATTTCATTCATTTATTTAGTTAACATCTAAACAGATAACACTGAATCAACAATTTGACGCTACAATACACGGTTCGAGGCCGCATCTCTCCATCCTCGGATACGCCCCACGCTCGCCAAGTCGTTCTGCACCTGGTCTGCCCATCACGCTCGCTGCGCTCCACGCCGTCTCGTTCCTGCCGGATCGGAAGCGAACACCATCTTTGCAGGGTTGCTGTCCGGCATTCTTGCAACATGTCCTGCCCATCGTACTCTTCCGGCTTTAGCTACCTTCTGGATACTGGGTTCGCCGTAGAGTTGGGCGAGCTCATGGTTCATTCTTCGACGCCACACACCGTCTTCTTGCACACCGCCAAAGATGGTCCTAAGCACCCGTCTCTCGAATACTCCGAGTGCTTGCAAGTCCACCTCGAGCATTGTCCATGTTTCATGTCCGTAGAGGACAACCGGTCTTATAAGCGTCTTGTACATGACACATTTGGTGCGGTGGCGAATCTTTTTCGACCGCAGTTTCTTCTGGAGCCCGTAGTAGGCCCGACTTCCACAGATGATGCGCCTTCGTATTTCACGACTAACGTTGTTGTCAGCCGTTAGCAAGGATCCGAGGTAGACGAATTCCTCGACCACCTCGAAGGTATCCCCATCTATCGTAAAACTGCTTCCCAGGCGGGCCCTGTCGCGCTCGGTTCCGCCCACAAGCATGTACTTTGTCTTTGACGCATTCACCACCAGTCCAACTTTTGTTGCTTCACGTTTCAGGCGGGTGTACAGTTCTGCCACCTTTGCAAATGTTCGGCCGACAATGTCCATGTCATCCGCGAAGCAAATAAATTGACTGGATCTGTTGAAAATCGTACCCCGGCTATTACACCCGGCTCTCCGCATGACACCTTCTAGCGCAATGTTGAACAACAGGCACGAAAGTCCATCACCTTGTCTTAGTCCCCGGCGCGATTCGAACGAACTGGAGTGTTCACCCGAAATCTTCACACAGTTTTGCACACCATCCACCGTTGCTTTGATCAGTCTGGTAAGCTTCCCAGGGAAGCTGTTCTCGTCCATAATTTTCCATAGCTCTACGCGGTCTATACTGTCGTATGCCGCCTTGAAATCAACGAACAGATGGTGCGTTGGGACCTGGTATTCACGGCATTTTTGAAGGACTTGCCGTACAGTAAAGATCTGGTCCGTTGTCGAGCGGCCGTCAACGAAGCCGGCTTGATAACTTCCCACGAACTCGTTCACTAATGGTGACAGACGACGGAAGATGATCTGGGATATCACTTTGTAGGCGGCATTAAGGATGGTGATCGCTCGAAAGTTCTCACACTCCGATTAAAAGATATATTTGTTTTTCTGGCTAAATTACATTTTTTTTAAAGAGTAGGCATTTCAGCTCTAAAAGCCGAAAACGACTTTTCCGAAAAATCCTGATGGCCTTACTATTCCGAACAATTTGGCAAACTACCTGGCAAAACTAGCCCTCTCGGACCCTCCTGGCCGTCGTCATAGGCAATCGACTCTATTCTACGCTTTTCGAAGGGATCCCTCCCCATGGGCGTCACTCGACAGGCCACCATTCCACCGCTGCTGAGTTGTTGTTCGCAAGCCATTGCAGTTCTCCAACAGCCGGCTTTCGAGCCGCTATACCGTCGCTGGAAGCCTTCTGCCAATCGAGCCACTCCAACATTGGCGTAAATAAGGGGGGACCGGGGGGGGCCTGGCCCCCTCCAGGCCTACTTGTGGCCCCCCCAGAAAATTATGAAAAGTAATTCCAACTTAGTCAGTTTTTATTTCATTTACATATTTCCTACATATTTCTCAATTTTGATTATGAATTCTATAAACATATTTTTTGTTGCGTTATCACATCCATGACCATTTGTTCAGCAAAGCATCGAAATATTTAAGTTGGACCCCCGGGAACATTTTCTCGATTTTTAAGCTAAAATCAATGCCGCTTCTAATTCAGTTGCTAGCTTAAAATAATAAATTTGTTCTGCATTTGTTTGACTAGTATCCTGGTCGCAGAAACATAAAAACATAATTGTATTAAGATATAAATATTTCTGTTCTATTAAACTACCATCCGCCTCAAACAAGACTGAAGCAACTACATCAAAATGAGCACATGTACACAAATCCGGTCAATGAAATTTCGAACGACCATTCTTTCGAAAATCTTCGAGTTAATCGCAAGGTATGCCGCAAAACAGTTGATCAAATTCCTATGGAGCTTTTTGCTCTAGCTATATAATTCTGGCACAGAAAGATATAAAATTATAAAACTTAAGAATCTATGTTACAATGACAGAAAGATGAACAACGCATTCCATTGAAAGTATTAGGACAAAACTTAGGCAACCTTCGCACTCACAACAGAGATTGCATTAAAGAAATATTTTTAAAATTATTTTTAAAATTAAAAAAAAAAATAATTTTTTGGCGATTTCATAAGGATCATCGGAAAACTCTTTTGTGCCTGCTTTAGTTAGAATTTGTTTTTTAGGATAAAAAAATTAGATTTAGAAACCAGTTCGTATCAGAAAACATTTCTTTTTCAGATCGATTTGGTTGCTTCTCAAGTCTCTTTGATTTTTGCAGAGAAATCTCGCTTAACTTTTCAAAATGACCTAAGTAACATTTTTTCATGAATTAATTTTATTATTGCAATCAGCAGACCAATATGAAAACTTCTGATTGCATTACTCAAATTAATTCATGTGAAAAATGTTACTTAGGTCCTTTTGAAAAGTTAAGCGAGAAATCTCTCACCTATTCAGAAAACCATAATAAAGCCTCTTCCTAACGTCAGTAACTACAAAAACCCTATGTTATTCTGGAATTTGATTTATGACTCATAATTTTATGACTCATGGAATTTATGACTCATAAAAAACACTTTAGGATTCCAAATTTGTGTTCATCGGTACTTAACTATTTCAGCACATAGCATACATTTTGGAATTGCATGAATACTTATATTGATTATGACAAAATTTCGTGAAATTTATTCCACATCTAAAGAGTTTCAAAAATTTCAAGTTTCAAAAAAATCGAGATCTTTATGCATTAAGTAATCATGAAAATGCTTGAAAACTTTCAGAAATATACTCATATCGAATTTCATTTATAGATAATTTGAAGAAGATTCTTGAATCTTAGATTACACACTTATCCACATTTAGTAACATGGAGAAGACAAGTTGACACAGACACAGCGTTTTGAAGCAATCACAGCATCATTGGAAATCAATTGTATTATTCGCGATTTTTGAGCGATTGTTTTGTTTTATCAAGAGCATCATGACAAGGTCCCGTTATTTAGACCCTTCACAGAGAGCATTCTCATTGAAGGCGCGCCTCTCGTATATCTCGTAGCATATCCTTGTCGTGCTTCTAGAAAATAATCGGTAAAGCTCCAAACCCGGGATGTTGTTCTGTCTACAAAACCATTTCAAGCTAAAGAGTTTGTTCAGTAACAAGAATTCTCGTGTGTTTCTGTTACTACCATTGTTAAAAGTTTATGTATTTAAACCCTTTACTAGCAACCCTTTTCTAGCAATAAGTTCAGCCTTCAGGGTTTTTTAAACTAATTGCTTGGAAAGCTGCTTCCGCTACATATAGTTTAGCCTCAAATGGGGGAATTCGAGTCTTTTAACTATCTGCAGGGTAAACATAATATTGTTATACTTCAAAAGCTGCTATTGGCAGCAATGACTAAATATGATTAATCCTTATTTACCACAATGTATTGCCCTAGCACGAAGAAAGCTAGGGCTCAGTTTGGTAGATCTTACTTCGTAACACACTATGAAAAAGTGATCTACCAGCGTTACGGGAATCGCCTTTTTTGGCACCTTTACTAAGATACCCTGCATTCAGTCGACAAGGGAAGTTGCGCTGTTCCAGATATTATGAAATAAACGATGCAGTAGTTGAGCGAATGTCGTAGGGTCAGATATGAGCATCTCGGCTGACATGCACACTGCAAATTCAGAATTTCACCTCGGTATTATTTATTTATACCCAGGGGCTTTGTTCGATTTCATGCTTTGGATGGCCGTTTGAATCTCTAGCAGTGATGGAGATTCAGTATTGATACGTGATATACGCCGGATCCCAACCAGCACACATGTTTCAAAGCAGTTGCCAGAACTTACAGGGGTTAGACAAAAAGGTTGAGATAGGTAAAATTATGTCAAAATTCAAATCAACATAACTTCGCGTAGAATAATCCGATTTTGAGAAAACCAGGACCATTAGAAGCGGTTATGCTGATTTGAACTTCGCAAAGTTATGCAAAGTTATGCTGATTTGAACTTCGACAAAATTTTGCCTATCTTAACCTTTTTGTCTAACCCCTGTATACGTGACCGAATTGGGTGACAATCAAGTTGCTGTAACTAGATTTGGTTGAAATGTGCTGCTAGGGATCCTAGGCAGTTCATGGCGAGGGGTAGCGACTTAGCTGGCCCTGTTCGATGCTATTCGAAGTGTTCACTGGTCAGTTTGGTCGGTCAGTAGCTGACCATTCAAGGCTTCACATGCATCGTTGCATTCGTCTTCGCCCCGTTTAAGCGTCGCACTGAGGAGTATTTCAGCCCAAATCCTGGCCAAAAGTCAAAAACATTTTTTTCAGATATTCCCATATTATTTTCCGTTTTTGTACTCTCAAATAGTAATACTAACTTGCCATGGGAACTTTGAAACAATCTTAGTTAATTGTAAGCAATGCTGGCTGCCAAAACTTCACCATAATTTACATGCCAATTTTATTGCAATTGTCTATAAAAAATATTTACGTTTTATCGTGTTTTTCTGGATTTTTAATGATTTTCAAGATGATAATCAATATAAGTACTAATAATGAGGGTATGTAAAACGTTTTCAAGTGATCTTTAATGATGATATTAATTGGTAGCTTTTTTCTACCTTTTTTACAAAAATATGATTTACAAAATAAAACTTTTGATTAGGTTCCAAACCCGATCAAGCAACAAAATTGTCAGCGTCGGAAAGATTGAAGTTTCCTTAATAAGCTCCACGAAAAACATTTCACGCATCCTCACGCAATCGTGACTTGTTTTTATTTGAATATAGTGAAGTTTGCTACAAAAAGTTAATTTTTTCTAAATATTTAATTCAAGTATTTATGATTTTGAGCGACTAAGTTCACATAAATGGTTGCTTTTAGAAGAGTTAGACTTCGATGCACGATCCATAAAAAGCATACGCATTTTTCGGATTGTTAGGCGGTTGACTTGCACTTCGAATTTATTTGATCTGCTCCAGTGTAATATCGATGCATTATTCTGAGACTTTAACATTATCCGATGACAAATTTATATAGTCGAAGTGAACAAACAAAGTACATCTTTTCGGAAAATTTAGTGAGTAATAATTGAAGAATGAAGATGATCATAAAAATCATACTCATTGGAGGAGTCAGAGGTAGGCACCACTCGTCGCAAGCACTTTGTAGTTCTCAAAGGCAGCGTTCTTGTGCCAAATGGTGCTCTAACAAATAACAATAACTGACCCCGCCAGTGGTCATATATCACTGCTACATCAATACAAAGAGCACAAAAACAAAAAAGAATACGCTTTACTGCTTATTGTATGCATTTAAAGACGACAAATGATTGACATAGTTTTGGCCACGCTTTTACACTACGTACTCCTATGTGCGTCGTGAGATATCGTAGAGGGGGCGAATGTCCCTGGTTGCTGCGGCTCTCTCTCCTTCATCGGTGAAAGAGTTCGACACTTAGTGCTAAATGAGTGAGAAACAACTCAATTTTGAGTAATCTTTCATGTTCGTGTATTTCTTTTGTCCGTGTCATTATCCCAGTCAACACATGATCATGTATGATGTCACATAGGATGCTAAAGTGGAGGCCATATTGGTACTTCCCCATACAATATATAAGTATATTGCCTCCACTTTAGCATCTTATGTTGCATCATATACGATTTTGTGTTGACTGGGATCCACTGAATTGCTTTTGAACGAGGTGTTTACCTCCAGTTAACGTACAGGGCACTTCTCGTGTTCAAAATATTGCAGCTATTTTATACTCACTGAGCACTTTTGCGAGCCCTACTCGCGCTCAAAAAGTTTTGCGATTTTATTACGAACTGGGCACTTTTGTAGGCACCACGCGTCCTTAATTTGCTTTTATTGCACTTATGCGAGCACCACTCGCGTTCAAAATATTTTAGCGATTTTTCACACGCAGTGAGCATTTTTGCAAGGAACACTCGTGCTCAAAGTATTTCAGAGATTTTGAATGCGCACTGAGTACTTTTGCGAGCTCCACTCGCGCTCAAAATGTTTAAGCGATTTTTCACGCGTACTGAGAAATTTAGCGATTTGGATACGCTCTGAGCTCTAAGGCGAGCATCACTCACGCTCAAAATGTTTTAGCGATTTATCACACGCACTGAGAAATTTGCGAGCACCACTCGTGCTCAAATGTTTTACACGCTTAAAGTCAAATACACATCGCATGAATAGTTTTCACACATTATGGCGACGCCTTGGCCAACTCTCACTATGAGTGAAAATTTTGTGTGAAACACGAGCAGTCGCTGTGTAATGTCTCACATGTGCATGATATGTGTAAGCGAGTTTGCCTCGAACTGTCAAAGTCCCTTCGGGTCGCTATGATGGCGAACGGGTGCAGAATGTGAGGCAAGAAATCGTACTTTTTCGGAGGTTTTTTTTTTTGCTTTGATGACGAAACAAAAAAATGTGCGAATACAAGCATCGCACTTTGTTTTGTTGATCGAAACGATTGGAGAAGCCTCTGAATAAGTATGGAAAAGTTGGCTTACTTTACCATCAATTTGGAAACATACAATTGAGGTTAGGTTCGATTTTCGACTGCTCTCTCACTGTGTAAAATGAACTCACCTAAAATCATCGGCTATCGGTTACACAAAAATGAGTAACATCGTAATTACTCATAATATGAGTTGTTCCAGGAGAGGCCCGTTTTGTGTGAACGGAACACAAAAATATGTAAGTCATTTTAAGCGTGTAGCGATTTGGATACACACTGAGCACTTTTGCAAGCACCACTCGCGCTCAAAATGCTTTGCGATTTTTTACACGCACTGAGCACTTTTGCGAGCAGCATCCGCGCTTTTTTGTAGTTTCATTGGGTATTTTTATTTATTAACTTTGATCGGTCCATCCTTTTCCGATGCAGAGTTTACTAATTTGAAAAAAAAAAACAGCCAGCGCAAGGATGTTAACGATCATTCAGTAATTTGCGTTCGATCATTTAGTAGTTTGTCGATAACACAGTCCAGAAGCTGAATTTCAAAATATGTTGTATGGTGGGCTTCTAGTGCGAAGGTTTTTCTACAACTTTGCCTAATGGTTCGTTATTAGAATTCAACAAATAACGGGGTTAGAGCGCTAGTTGCAGTAACTTAAACTAAATGTTTGGAATTTTGTTATCATTTAGTCTAAGTTACTGAAACTATAGCTATAACTCCGTTACTAGTGGTATTCAAACAACGAACCATTAGGCAGAGTTGTAGAAAATTCTTTGCACTTTGCACTCCACCATACAACGTATTTTAAAATTCAGCTTCTGGAATGTGTTATCGACAAACTACTAAATGATCGAACGCAAATTGCTGAATGATCGTTAACATCCTTGCAGCCAGGTTATCTGGTGAATCGAAAAAATAACATTAGGTCTAAATTATGCCCGGCAAGAATCGCCAAATGTGTGGCCTCGTGCCATCGGAAAAGGACAAGCCGAAAACGTTAGGTAATAGGTTAGGCAAAATAGTACTTACGTATCGTCCGTAACTAATCAGGGGAAAAAGGGGTTGCTTTGCAAACGTGTTATAAGTCATGGCTTATGGCCCGTTTACATATGAGCTAGTTCTAGCGGACAATGCACTATCCGACAATACTAGCGCGATATTAGCATAATGTAAACAGGAATTGTCCTCGCTAATAAGCGTTTACATTATGCTAATTTCGTGCTAGTATTGTCGGATAGTGCATTGTCCGCTAGAACTAGCTCATATGTAAACGGGCCATTACTGGTGCTCAATTCAAATTATGCTGCGTTAGCGCGGTTGCGTATGACGAGTCACGTGAGACGTAAGATAAAAGATATTTTAGTGACAAGATAAAAATTGTCGCTTCGGTTTCCTTTTTTATGGTGTCCGGAACATGTTGGATACCGAACTATCAAATCGTATGTATTTTTCCTTCATTGACATTTAGCACCCTATCCTTGCCAGCAAAAGATGCTCCGAACACGACGACAGCGACAATCTTTATCTTGTAACTGAAATATCGTTTCGTAAGATTGATAAGACAGATATCGGCAATGGTTATTATGCACATTACACATTGCCAAACAAGAATTCAAATAACAATAAATTCATGGCACACACCACGGACCAGGTGTTCACCGTACGTCAGGTATTGCAAAAAATCCACGAGTTCAACGTATCCACACATAATCTATACATCGTCTTCAAAGCCGTCTATGATACAATCGATCAGGTTATGTGCGTAGTTCAAGTTTTAGGGGCATTCTCGAGTCTCTTCGAAACGTGCAGAGGGTTACGATAGCTTTGGAGGGAGTAATACGAAAGGCAGGGATTGACACGAGTGGTACGACTTTCACGGAGTCGGTTTAGCTATTTGGTTTCGCCGACGACATTGATATTATGACATGTAACTTTGAGATGATGGAAGACTGAAGAGGGAAGCATGTTGACTAATCCGATCCGCTTACTAGTAATCAATACGTCGAAGACGAAGTACATGATATGAAGAGGCTCAAGTGAGAACAATGTTGGCCATCCACCACTAGTTTGTATCTGTGGTGATGAAATCGAGGTGGTAGAAGAATTCGGGTACTTGGGCTAACTGATGACCTTCGATAACGATACCAGCAGAAAAATTTGGTGACGCATCGTGGCAGGAAATCGTACGTACTTTGGATTCCGCAAAACGCTCCGGTTGAATAGAGTTCACCGCCGTACTAAACTGACTATCTACAAAACACTCATTAGGCCGGAAGTTCTCTATGGATACGAGAACTGGACGATGATCGTGGAGGACTAACGCTCACTCGGAGTTTTCGAAAGGAAAGTGCTGCGTACTATGTACGGATGCAAATGACGGTACGTGGAAGAGGTTGGATCAGCTGTTGGGAGAACCATACATCATTCACACCGCGAAAATCGGAATACTACGGTGGGCCTGGTACGTAGCCAGATTGTCGGACAGTAACCCGTTGAAAATAGTTCTTCAACGATCCGACGGGCACAAAAAAGCGAGGTGCGCATCGGGCAAGGTGGATCGATCAGGTGCAAGATGACTGGGGACCCTCCGCAGACTGCGTGGTTGGGGACGTGCAGCCATGGACCGAGCTGAATGGAGAAGACTTTTATGTACTACACAGGCCACTCCGGTCTTAGTCTAATAATAAATAAATAAAATTTTGTTTTCAAAATTAAATACGTCGTTTTGAATGAGTACCAGAGAATTATTACAATTTTGAATAATATATTTGAATTCCTTTCTTCAATAAGGAATTGATTCTATAGAATACTATTATTATTTAATGGTTTTTATAAAACTTGAATTCTTATCTTCGCCTCTCATCAGCTGACGCACTATGCTGGGCCAGATCGATTCAACAACTTTGGTTGGTCATTTCCGATCGAAGGTCGTCCTTTGACAGTCCGCATCTTGAGACGCTTGGCAAGGTGAGGATTTGATTCATATTCCTCCTCAAGAATCTTCTTCCTCTGCTTGTCTTTTGACGCTGCTGATCTAATTTTTTTTTCTCAAGATCTTTATTCAGCGTTTTCCTACGGTCGATCAGATCAGATCATCAGGCTGGAAATCTTGCAAATAACTATTTCCAAATCTTTGAAAATCGCATTCTGTTTGGGACATGTAAAATTAGAAGGAACATTTTTGTCCTAAATCGGAGGAGCTTTGGGAGAACTGAAAGGCTGAGATGTCGGAACTTTCTCATTAGGTGGTGCTTGTGGAGCAATTTTGACACGCTCTCCATTTACAGCAGAAGATTCCTTGTCTTTTCCTTGTCCTGGCTTTAAAAAACTTATAATTGTACCTTTCGGCTTCAAAGCGCTAATTTTCGATTTGAAAATTTCTTCAAAGTTGTAATATTTTTTATATCTGTGCAGCGGGTAAGCACGGCAGAATGCATCGAACAGCTGCTGCTGTTCCCTATTGGTTTCGATCAATCTTATAAAAAAATATTAGAAAGTTATAAACATCACTTCTGCGTAAACCTACCTTGATCAATCAAATCGAAATTCAATCCCCGATAAAGCTAGTATACAAAAAGATTTTTAATAAAACCGATAAAAACAACTCCGACGCAGTTCCTGAATGAAGCAAACCTCGCGCGGTTCGTACTTAACAATAAGAATATGAATACCAATAGTGTTCAACAATGATGGTGCAGATATGATATCCAAGCAGCACAAGTCTAATGAAACTGGTTACAGCAACCTAATACTATCGACAGACATATGATTTCCGCACAATGATTTTCGTATCACGCTGGACGCGTACAGTGACAAGATGACACACATCTTTTATTTCCACCGTTGTATCTATTTGACAGCTTGTTTTGAAACTGATCCTACCGCTTTCCAAAACTATATGTTTCATCAAAATGTATAGAAATCATAAACTGTTACTACAATTTTTATGAGTAGTATACAATATTATAATCGAGATTATAATATTTATTTGGGGCTCCTCCTTAGCCGTGCGGTAAGACGCGCGGCTACAAAGCAAGACCATGCTGAGGGTGGCTGGGTTCGATTCCCGGTGCCGGTCTAGACAGTTTTCGGATTGGAAATTGTCTCGACTTCCCTGGGCATAAAAGTATCATCGTGTTAGCCTCATGATATACGAATGCATAAATGGTAACTTGGCTTAGAAACCTCGCAGTTAATAACTGTGGAAGTGCTTAATGAACACTAAGCTGCGAGGCGGCTCTGTCCCAGTGTGGGGATGTAATGCCAATAAGAAGAAGAAGATACAATATTTATCCATATTTTTTTGAATAAATTGTGAATTCACGTCAGCAGTTCATTCATCGATATAAAAACGTCATAGTTTCCAATTCTTCGTATGGGTATTTTAGCAGAAATATGAGAGTTCTTGCAAATATTCCGCAGGGCAATTATTTCTGCGGACGTTAATCACTCTATTCTATGGTTTGGGGTGATTTCAGTGCAAACGTCACTGATCGTTTAATTCATTCGGACATTTTGAAGGATACAGCCAGCACCGTTCAATTGGGTCATAGATCCTGTAACAGGTTTATTCGGACACGGAACTCCGGGTTTTCCAAACACTTATTTACTTCGCGCTGACTACCGTTTATTTCTGCACTTCACGTTTACCTCCACGAGATCCTCCTCTCCTATCCTCCTTCCCTCTCCAAACACTAAAGATCCAATTTTGAATTTGTCCAAACCAACGGTGCAAAACATTCTTCCAAAAAGTAGATGCTGACTCATGGCAGGGCCGGATTTAGCCGGAAGGGGGCCCCGGGGCCGACAGTATGTGGGGGCCCCAAAATGTACAAAATAGGTTGGTTTTGGTACATAAGATTTGTGGGGGCCCGGGGCCATGGCCCCACCGCCCCCCCCCCCCTAAATCAGGCCCTGTATGGCAAATCAAAGAGCCCGCATCCTTCCCAACCCCCAGACCTCATTTCAATTAAAACCCATGGGATCCTTGCACAAAATGTTCGAAATCACACGATACAGAACTCAAACCATTGAATATCATGCATGGTAGATCTTTCCCGGGAACAACCCAAGAACTGGCAAAATCAATAGGAAGACATCTTCAGAACGTAATTGAAGCAAATAATGGGCTTACGAATAATTATTTTGCCAATGTAGTGAAAAATATCATCTGGAATTGCAGAAAAACGAATTTTACTCAGTCAGCTTGCAAATGTTTGTTTTTATTTCATATGTCAAACGGCGTATTTGACATTTCAAATCAACAAATTATGTTCTGTTTCGTACAATACAACGGTCGCAGGGCAGGGTACGGGAATCATCGTGCTATCGTCATACCAGCGTGATTCTGGGTGACAGACATATGATTTGTGATATTGGTATCATATATGTGTCACAAGTATAATTGTGATTAAATCGGGTCACACATAAGCTACTGTGCTCTATGTACACCATGTGTGCTGCTCGTGTATACGACTAGGTAAAGATGTGTGTGTTTTCTCGTTCGTCAATGCACTCATACCTTTCGACAATTTGGTTTTCTTACCACGCTGATAAAATTTCATTTCATATAGGGGAATCCGCCAAATGTTGAACGTCTAATTTTGTCGCTTATTGTTGAATTCCCATTAGAAATGCACGTGCGTTCAACAATATGCGAAGAAATTGGCCGTTCAACATTTGGCGAGTTAGCCTAATGATTTTTTTTAAATAATAAAGTAGGATGTCACATATTTACAAGCCCCCCCTCCCCTGTCACATATTGTCACAAGTTGTTTACCCCTCTCTCCCCTTTAACTAGTAGACGTCATTTTTGAATGAACCCTGATATGCATTATAAAATTTCTCGCCGAACGCAACTTGTTGCAAGCAAATCGGATGAGCATAAGTGCCAAAAAAGTGATTTTGTTTTGTGGATTTGAAATTAGTATTTTGGTCATAACTTCTGATTTCATAGTCCGATCCGGTCAGTTTTCAATAGGAAACAGGATTCTCTGAGCTAGGCTTTTTGCACTCCTTTTTCTCAATAAATAGTATTTTGCCCATAACTTCTAAGCCCATAGTCCGATCAGATCCGGTTATTGTGTTTCAGCAAACCTGTTTTATGCCGAGCTCTTAGTAGGGGAAAGTGGGGCAAGATGGCCATACTAAGCGGTAACCCTTGTAAAATAGTGACACTCCTTCAAATTCTGCTGATTTGTCCATAAAACACCTTTATGATGACCTGTCTTTGACATAAGTATCAATAAACACTGATTAATAAAGTTTTAGTATCTTATAAACTGGTTTTAAAAAAGGTGTTTTTATGATGCCTATATTTACCATATGGGGCAATATGACCACCCCCTCGGGGCAAGATGAGCATGAACCAAAAACTTTACCAAAATAGTCGAGTCAAGTACGAGACACTGAAGACGGCCTTACATTTGAGGTCGAAATACGTATCTGTCAAGATACAATTAAGTGGTGGAATTCAATGGGATTGTACTAACTCGTCTTATGACAAGCAAAATAGTGCTAAATTTATTTAGAATAGGGGACACATTTCTTGCACTTCTATGGATTATTGGATTATGTTCAAATGATGCTTCGTTTAAAAATGTCGTATTTCATGTTGATTTCTTGACAACTGGCACTGGCACAATATCAGAATTTGCCTAAAACTAATTTTTACTTTTAAAACCATATTTTTGTTCTAAATCATGACAGATTCACGCAGAAACTATTTTGATCATTTTTTAAACGCATTTAAGGGTTAGGCGACTCTTAATCCTGGAGATGACATTGTTCCTATACAGTTGGCAATACCGCCTAGGACGACGTATACCCAAAGATTTATATCCTATCGAACCTAATTACTGTGAATCTCCTCAAATTATTATTGTATATATGCTATAGTTATATAAAAGCTTCGGTAAATATCAATTTGTCATGAAAAATGAGTAATTTAGGCTTCAATTGTTAAATTATGAAACTAGAAAATTATAAGAAAATTCGAATTTCAACTAAACCATCTTCAAATCAATATAACAAGAACAAGTGAGGTTGTCAAAGTACATTTCTCAGTTGTATAGTCCTTTTACATGATTGTGAACCATCTCTTGTAATAATAATGTGAATATAATGCTCACTTAATGCATAATTAACGTTGGCTGTCTTGCCCCATATGGCCATCTTATCCCACTTTCCCCTAAAAGTGAAATTTTGTTTTCTGAGGTATGAATAATATTTGGCAGAGAAACAGTAATAAACAAAATTTCAGTTTTGGAAATCATCGATTTTTCCGAGTGTGAAGTTTTCACTTATTCAAGTAGACCCTACCTGCCCCAAGGTACCACAACTTACGTTCGTGATTATTACATTCCACAGCTCACGGATGAAGGTGTTTCTCAAACTTGTGTCATCAGATTTCAAATGAAAGTTCTAAACTCCGTCAAAATCAGCTTTTCATTTATTTTCTTTTATCTATTTTGAGAATCAATTGACTTCAAATCTTATGGCCTATAGAGAGATTTCTGTTCAGTATATATACAATTGACAAGTCTAAATGAAATATATTGTTTCATTCTATACAAAGATTCGTTTGCTTGCACTATCTAAAAAGTATCTCAGATTTCTATGAAATATTTGCATTTGCGTTTTGTTCGTCTCCTGACCTGATTTCAGTTTTTAAAATCTTTTTCGTTTATATATACAATTCCATTAAGTTCCATATACAATTTGATATATTTTCTTTGCATCATATCGATTTCAGCTTTTCAACTGTTCTTTTTATTCTCAGTAAAAACTGTATAATATTTTAACTAAGTACTTAAACCACTAGCTATGTATATATATCTTCAAAGAATAACTACTTATCAGTCAAGGGGGATCTTTGCTCTCAATCGATAATATCTTTTTATGTTTTTCTGTTTTTGTATTTTTTCTTCTGTTTCGCTAAAACTTAAACGATAATAAAAATATAATTTGGTATATTACACACACTCGCATTCCGGGAGTACGTTTCACTTTGCCTAATGCTCAATCATCTTTGTAATGCTAGCTTCAATTTCATGCGATTTTCCTTTCCGTTCGTTTGCTTCACATTAAATGCAATGACTGTCAAGTTTTCTATCTCAATTTCCCTCGCCTGTCTCGCGAGAGGAAAAACAGACGCCAGCCAGATTGCATTGTACCTGAGCGATGCTCTGTTCTACTATGAGGGGTGATGAGACAAGAAAATGTTTCTTTGCTTATTTTTTTTTTCTGTCCAAGACATCCTTTCGTACTGTTATCTGTCTGTCCCGCTGCAGGGAAAGCTGGGCTAGATTTGGTTGGAAAAGGACGATTTGGTGTGTGTGGCAGGGATTCGAAGAAGGGAATTGGCAAAAACTTAATACGTATATGAAATCTCGTTTCTACATCTTATCTCAACGTTTCGTTTTTTCTTCTCGCTGAGAGGAGTATCTTCTAATAGTGAAAACTTTTTCCTACAAAAGAATTCTTGTATCCTGGCTAAATCTCTTTCAATTTTTCGCTTCGGTAAAACTTTTTAAACGCTCAAACCACAAACGCAACGTTTATATTCCCTTCTGCTGGCATTTCGTTAAAATAACTTTACTATTCAGTAACAATTTCAAAACACACGCCGGTTTTACTTGCTTCTGTTTGTGCTACGCATAAACTTTAACCGTTTCTCTCTAAAACAAAGCTTACTGATTTTTGTAGTTCAATTTTCATTATTACAGCGATATACACAGTTTCGTTTCTGCTAAAAAGTTTAAAGCTCAAGCCGAATTTTCGTTAAGCTACGATAAAATTTCGAATTTTAGATCTTAATAGACTTCCCTAAGAACAAGTTCAAGAAAAACGCTCACTGTCCAATATTCGTTGAACCCTAATGTTTTCCGATTACAGTTTTCCAATTTTCTTATTACTTTTTTTTTGGTTTCTGAACTGTTGTTTTGTTTCTCGACTAATAAGGCCACGCATTATTTTTTTTCTTCTCCCTCATCTTCTCTGTGCAGAAACAAAGAAGGTGGAAGATTGTAATATAGTTGTTGGGATTTGATGTGGAGTGACTGGCTGCGAGTGAATCCGATGGCGAAGGCGCGCGCGATGGCGGTAGAAGATATGCGCTACTGAACACACACATTTACATATGAGTAAGTAATTTCACTTTCTGATGGGAGTTAAAATGGGGGAGGGGGTACTTTCGTGGGTGGTGGGACGGGGTCGTGTAAGAGTACAATGCATGAGGAGATCCTTTTTCGCTTGCGTTCAGAGCCAGCATTCACGTGGATGAGATTAAGATCAAGGTTCACTTGCAGATGATAGGAGCGAATGCTTCTGATTTAGAGTGAAAAGAGAAATGCTTCAAGATTGCAAATAAATTAAATTTACATTGGTGTTGATTCCATTACTTCAAAAAACGCAAATAGCGCAAATAATATTGTTAAAAGGAAACACGTATTCAGTAATTTAGTTGAGGAACAGAATCAAAGAATGTAAAAATTCAAATTTACAAACATTAAATAAAAATAATCAAAATCGTAATTGTTGTCATAATCATAATTAACTCTGTGAGTTCAAATATGTCACGCTACCATCTTGCAAGATTTTATCACATTCAAACCCTACATACATGTGTAGAGCATCTCTACCCCATCCAACGGAAAGCTGCCCATCGGCAATGTAGAGTACTAGAAGCTGCTTACATATATCTATGCACAGGGCGCACTAAGTAGTAAGAGGTAAATATCCGGACGCTTACGCTAGACGTGTGTCGCCAGGGCACCTTTCCGCAGATCCCCGTTTGCTGGAAGAATGAATTGGCCAGGCCCGGGACTTGTTCCGGACTGTGGCAGTGTTGGCGTTGGCTGACTCTGTTGGGACGTTTGGTCCATGCTGGTGTTGGCGCCGGACGACGATCGCACCGATTCGGGACTCGTCAGGCCTGAGGTGATGCCGACGATGCTGCCGCTGTTCAGCCCGTTTCCGACACCCAAATTGACGCCCATCGATAGAAGCGAGCTTTGGCCACGACCGGCACTGTACGGAGGTGGCGCCGGAGTTACCGCCGGGTTTGCGGTGCTCGGTGGCGGTAGTGGTGGCAGCTGAGCCGTGCTGCTACGCAAATACGGATTTCCGTAGGTGGCACTGTACCGTGGATCTATGCTTGGAGCGGTCATGAGGGAAGTGTCTACGGAGAGGAGAGAACAAACAATAATATTAGAATATGAATGGCGACTGTGGAAAAAAATGAACACTTACTCATCAGGCTGTTTGACAGCGATCCCATGCCACTTCCAATGCTCGGAAGCCCATTGTCCTGTCTGAGCTCGCGATGCCTCGTCAGACTCATGTTTCCGTTTGGCAGCTGACCGTTGGTGTTCACATGAAGCGGCATGTTGTAGTCGTGAGCGTAGTCCACGTACGGCACATATCCTCCATTGTTTTGACCAATTTTGGACTGCAGTGGTCCCAGTCCGTCAGTGAAGTCACCTGAATATCTGTGAAATTCCGAAGTTATAAGTCGGTTCGATCATAAAATTGGGTGCAGCAAAACTAACCTATAATCGTTAGGAATTCGCACTGGGCCAGCCAGTGGGACGCCTCCTCCGACACAGGTTCCCCCATTGCCACTGTTGTTGCTTCCACTCGACGAACCCAAAATGTTCATTGCCAGTCTCGTCGCAATACTGTCGGTGCCGGAACAGGTTTCCGAATATTCGTGATCACGATCGATTTTCAGATCGCTCACATTCGATGATCGGTCGCTTTCCTTGCAAGCTTTCTCGGTGATGTAGTGTTGCTGTTGGACGAAAAAGACAATGGTTTTACATCTTATGTTGGGAAACGTTTGACATGATCGCTATTTAAGGCAGAATGAGCAAAACAAATTAGCATGAGAAAGATCATCAACTTCAATCTTACCTCTGGAATAACATCAGCTGGTGGAAGCTTCTTCTTGCTCTTTTTCACACAAAAGCACATTGTAATGATGATCACGATGATCACCAGTACGAATCCTCCGATTGAGCCGAATATGATAACCGGAAGCAGTATCGTGTCTGTGCAAAAGAAAACGGATACAAGTCAACTTATTTGATCAATTGAATGAGAGCTCGACGGCAATCTTACCTTTGGAAACTTTGAAATCGATTTCGATCGAGTCCATACCGTACTCGTTGATCACAGTGCAGTTGTACACGCCAAAGTGCTGCTTCTGGCTGTTGTTGATGATGAGTGTGGATCGCACCCCTTCCGGTTGGTGATTCTCCAGTATTGTGTAGTCGTTTTCGTTGTTGATCTCCAGCCCATTGTAGGTCCAGATGACGTGTTTCGCTTTGGGGACGGATAGTGCTTCGCACTGAATTTGCGAGTTATCGTTGACCGCTCCGTACTGCAACCGCTGGGACCGGATCCGGGGTGGTCCTTTCAGATATAGGGACGCCATTGCCTCGATCTCCGGAAAGCCCATGACGCTCGCTTTGCAGTAGTAGCTACCGGCCGTTTCCCGGGAAGCGATGACGGTGATGTTGGCAAATGTAGATATGACGCGATTCGTTTCTTCGTGAACCCAAATGATCTCCGGAGTGGGATTCCCGTCAACGTCACACGTGAGGGTTACGGGTCGATCGTAATCCGCTTCCACCGATTTCGGTCGAGAACGGAAGGTTGGTCCATAGCTGATGTCCAGAATTTCGCTCTCTTCGCTTTTGCCAACGGCGTTGTGCACCTCACACTTGATAACTGCGTCGTGGTACTTTTTCGAAACGTTGTGAATGATCTGTTTTCACGGGAAATAGTTATGAAGCTTTGAGCATGACATATGAAAATAGATCGAACTTACCATTTCGGTGGTATAATCCCCTGTGACTGGTTCATCGGCAATGAACCACTTGTAGCTGACGTCACTTGGATTTGCATCTGCATGGCAGGACAGTCGTATTTCAGCTCCTTCAGGGATCCTTCCTCCTGCAAGCGCTCCACCGATTACCGACACGCTGACTTTGGGAGCGTATTTCACTTCCAACTTCAGTTTAACAGAACGATACGTTCGGTCAGCCGTATTCTGCGCTTGACAAGTGAAGGAAGTGTTGTGGTGTTCCTTTTTTGGTGTCAATTTCAGGATCGATTTTGCCGTGTACCGGCCAGTATCAGTGAGCGGTTCCTTGACGTATTCAATACCGGAGGTGATAACATTTCCGAGACCATCGATCCATGTAATCTGAGAGAGATTGAGTACTGAAGTGAATGCCCTTTTGGGATAAACTGTGAATATTTACCTCGGCAGCTGGTTTACCACCAACGGAAACGCATTCCAGCTCGATCTCCCGATCCTCGGTTGTTACGAGAAAGTCTCCTTGAATGATCTTCGGTGGCTCAGGAGGTACCAATACGGTTATGGTTGCGAACCGTGATCGCATACCGGGCGTTCCTGTCGAGGTAACAAATGTGTGCAATGTTCCATTCGATAATCGCAAAAAATATATTACTTACCATCTTTCCCGGGACTGACTTGACACTGGTACCGCGCCTCGTCATCCAGCATCACCGGATAAATCTCCAGCGAGTAGTCACCCTCTTCGTCGCTGCCGATCATCGAGTACCGATCGAAACCGCTAAGGTTCCGGTGCCAGCCCAGTCCGAAGTCGTCCTTGGTCCACTGGAGTTGACCGACCTTGGACTCAACCCGGCAAGGCAGGGTGACCTTCGATCCGACGATTGCCGTTTGGTCTTGCGGTTCCATGGCGAACCGCTGGGTGCCGGTGTTGACTATATTGGCTGCCGAGCCGACCAAGATCAGCAGGACGAGCCCGAGATGGCTCACCACTTGGAAGTAAGGTGCGGGTGTCGTCATTATTGGTGTAGTTCGATGTTTGATTTTGGTGCGTTATGTGCGATGAAAGTCAGGCTCTTGATCGGAGTCCTGATCGATCGTTAGCAGATATGTTTATGTGTGTGTGAGTGAATGGACCGCGCTGTGGAAGATGTGATGAATCACTTGGAGCTTAGCTGCTACCGTTTGGTTGACATTGCATCAGATAAGCTCTGATGGTTCGCTTAACATTCAATGTTAGTCAGAGATCATCACACAAATAGATGGAAAATCTGTAACGAAAGAAAATTTGAGATGAAATAAGTTTCAAAGTCAAGGACAGAATAATCAATATTTTATGATCGGTAACGATCAGTCATTAGGACTAGCGCGAGTTTTCGAAAGAATAGTTTCTGCATAGACTCTATATGAGGTGCGGATAAAAGACGGCATATGAAGGAGGTGAATGAACTAAGATTTGCACAAAAAACATCCATCATCGAGGAAGGGTCGTTTGGCCTAAATTCATTCGGTCGAAAGTCATTTGTCCGAATGACATTTGACCGAACAACACATTAGGATGAAGTCACCTAAACCAATTCCGTTTGGCCGACAGTGACATACGGCGGATCAAGTCATTTAGACAGAAATGCCGTTTGGTTGGGATAGTCGTTTGGCCGAACAGGTTATTTGGCCGAAAAAGTCGTTTGTCCGAACAAAGGACTAACAACGTCTTAAATGTGTTTTGTTGAACGGCTCATATGGACAAAAAATAGTGCCTGTGAATGGTGTGAAGTGTGACAATGACAATTGAGATGTGAGAAGTAAAAAATGAGAAGTGAGAAATGTTAATGAGATGTCTCACTTTTCATTTATAAGCTTTCGGTTTTTTATAAACGTGACATTTCTCACCTCTCATTTCTCATATATCATTTCTCATCACTTCAGAGAACATACTGAAAAAAAAAGCCGAGGACAGAAATTCGCCGAATGAAGAATTCCGAAAAATTTGTCGAAGAAATTCCGAAGAATTTTCAAAATTTTCCAATCCAAATCCAATCCAAATCCAATCCAAATCCAAATCCAATCCAAATCCAATCCAAACCAACCAAACCAACCAAACCAATCCAAACCAATCCAAACCAATCCAAACCAATCCAAACCAATCCAAATCAATCAAAATCCAATCAAACCAATCCAAATCCAATCCAAATCAATCCAAACCAATCCAAACCAATCCAAATCAATCCAAACCAATCCAAACCAATCCAAATCAATCAAACCAATCCAAATCAATCCAAACCAATCCAAATCAACCAAACCAATCCAAACCAATCCAAACCAATCCAAACCAATCAAATCAATCCAAACCAATCCAAACCAATCCAAATCCAATCCAAACCAATCCAAACCAATCCAAACCAATCCAAACCAATCCAAATCCAATCCAAACCAATCCAAACCAATCCAAACCAATCCAAACCAATCCAACCAATCCAAACCAATCCAATCCAATCAATCCAAATCAATCCAACCAATCCAAACCAATCCAAATCCAATCCAATCCAATCCAAACCAATCCAAACCAATCCAAACCAATCCAACCAATCCAAACCAATCCAAACCAATCCAATCCAATCCAAACCAATCCAAATCCAATCCAAACCAATCCAAACCAATCCAAACCAATCCAAACCAATCCAAATCAATCCAAACCAATCCAAACCAATCCAAACCAATCCAAACCAATCCAAACCAATCCAAACCAATCAAACCAATCCAAATCAATCCAAACCAACCAAACCAATCCAATCCAAATCCAATCCAATCCAATCCATCTAATCCAATCCAAACCAACCAAATCCAATCCAAACCAATCCAATCCAATCCAAATCAATCCAAAATCCAATCCAAACGGTCAATCCAAACCAATCCAAACCAATCCAACCAATCCAAACCAATCCAAACCAATCCAAATCAATCCAAATCAACCAAACCAATCCAAACCAACCAAACCAATCAAACCAATCCAAACCAATCCAAATCCAATCCAAACCAATCCAATCCAGTCCAATCCAATCCAAATCCAATCCAAATCCAATCCAAATCAATCCAAACCAATCCAAACCAATCCAACCAATCCAAACCAATCCAAACCAATCCAAATCCAATCCAACCAATCCAAACCAATCCAAACCAATCCAAATCAATCCAACCAATCCAAACCAATCCAAACCAATCCAACCAATCCAAACCAATCCAAATCAATCCAAACCAATCCAAATCAATCCAAATCAATCCAAATCAATCCAAATCAATCCAAATCAATCCAAACCAATCCAATCTCAATCCAATCCAAATCCATTCCAAATCCAATCCAAATCAATCCGAACCAATCCAAACCAATCCAAATCCAATCCAAACCAATCCAAATCAATCCAAATCCAATCCAAATCAATCCAAACCAATCCAAATCCAATCCAAATCAATCCAAACCAATCAAATCAATCCAAATCAAATCCAAAATCAATCCAAATCCAATCCAAATTCAATCCAAATCCAATCCAAATCCAATCCAAATCCAATCCAAATCCAATCCAAATCCAATCCAAATCCAATCCAAATCCAATCCAAATCCAATCCACATCCAATCCAAACCAAACGACATTTTTGACCGTATGTCCGGTTCGACTGAATGACCTTTTCGGCCATCTGGCTCTTTCCGCAAAACCACTTTTTCAGCTAAAAGACAGTTTCGGTCAAATGGCCAAACGACAGTTTCGACCATATGTCCTGTTCAGCCGTACGACGCTTTCGGCCGAATGACTCGTTCGGCGAAACGACGCTTTCGGTCAAAGGCCCTTTCTACCGAACGACCAGTTTGGTTAAACGAGAAATGACTTTTTCCGCCAAATGAAATTTTGGTCAAATGACTTTCAGCCAGATAGGTTGTTCAGCCAAATCACATATTCGGACAAACAACTTTCGGCCTAGTGGCCTTCAGCCAAATGGGTTTCGGTCGAATTACTTTTATCGGAACAGCCCTTCCCCATCCAAAATATGAAAATCAGACGACTGCACGTTAAAAGAATGTCGGACAATAATACGATGTAAATGGTTCTGCCAATTGAAGGATCGTTGAACTTTAGTCTAAGGATAGGAAATAGGGAGCGAGACCATTTGGGCAGCACACGCTATCCCCGTCAGCAACGTTAATAACTCGACCGCGTTCCAATCAAATGGCTTGATTTTGTGTACATCACTAGATATCGACAGAAACTAACCATGTACTAAAAAACAAAGTAATTCTGTTGTAATGCGTTAGAGTGATGAATGTTGCAGTCGGGAATCACTGCCCAAATGGTTCTCTACCCTAATTATAAATTAATTATTCAATTAAGAATTGAAAATCAATTAAAGAAATATAATAAATCAGCTTACAAACGATCTAACTCCCACTTTAGAATATGGTTAGCCCTCTGAATGCCAAGTTTATTCACTGTCGAATTTGATGCATTGATTGTTATATAAGAACCAATCATGTCCCTTAAAGGAACGGCTATGAAATTCATTGCCAAACTCGTCAATAAAAAACTGATCATGACTGGCCTTTACATGAAAAAGTTGTCATTTTCTGCAACTTAGAAGTTTGGCTGAAGGAAATCGTTCGATTTATATCATTACCAACAATTTCCCCTCCGCTCGCTTTAAAATCCAATTCTATATAAAATATTCATGCCTGCCGGCACCCTAACGGAATTATCAAATCTACACATTCGCCTTTAATTATATAATGAAACAGTGCGTCTAAGTTTGAAAGATGATAATTATAAACATATCCATATTATTGTAAATGTATTCAAATTTACGCACTTCACAGTTAAATGAGACATAATTTTCGGAGACTGTATCTAGCATTGAAAGACATGTGAATGGGATGAGAGGGATGAAGACAGTCAAGAAATTTACTTGAATTAGAATGTTACAAATTTCATTTCAGAATGGAACCGATATTAGGAACAGAAAAAAAAGGCAAAGCTTAAACTGGTTTACCAATTCCTCATAATACAATTGTCTCGATTCGAACGACTTGATATGGATTTTATGTTTTGTCATGAATTAACGATAAATATAATCCTTATTGTGTGAAGCCATTTCAAAAAGTGTCTGTTCACCGCTGCATTAAAAACTGTTTCGAAAAAATACCCAACCCTGGCTAGTTTTAATGTCTCAGATCTGTATCAAAATTCAAACATCCGAACAAAACGGATTCCGCCGGCAGCTTACGCAAGTCCCAGCCGCATAACATGGAAAGAAGTCATAAAGTTTTGACATTCCCGGGAGGCCACCAGATGCTGGGTGTTGGACCTCCTACAAAAAAAAAAGTAAAATAAATTTAATAGAACATAAAATCAAATCTCCAACCACGACCGGGATCTTTAAATTCGATTGAAAACTCGTAAAATCGCCGAAGAAATTTACATGCTGTGCTCTTGACAGGCAGAGATATTCATTCGATCTGTACCTTCGCCACTGCACTGCCACCTACCGTGTTCCGTCCGGATGGCACGTGGACGAACAGAAAGCGAGACACCATCATCCCAGGCAGCAGGGGATTCCGTTTACGAAGTGGTAGGTACGTTTATTATCCAAACAAAGCCTCCGATCGAATCAATTGCGCATTCGAGCGGGATTTTATGCCATACCTTCTTCTGTCTCCCTCTCAATCTCGTTTGCAACCTTGTCTATGGCGATGATGTCTTATCTGATGTCCAATAACTTTATATCACACTCAATTACGTTCAATTATTACTGTTTCGCATCGAATTCCACCGGGAGCCGTTATCTAGATTCCAGGCGATGTTAAAGGTTATTGGCACTTTTGACTTCTGATTGAAATTGGATCCAGAAATGCTCGACAATCCCGGAGCAATGCAACCCGGGATACATCCTTCCACGGAAACTAATTACCGTTGCTTATCCATGCGGCACAATCGTCATCAAAAGGTTTACACCGTTCGCCACCCACTTTGAACCGCCTCCCTGCTGCGTCGCATCTGAAGAGGAGCAACCAGCCGGTCCCGCAGGAGATGAACAAAAAGAAATTCTTCAAGTGACATTCATAACTTTATTGCATTCATTATCCTAAGCGAGGACGGAAACCGTTGCTACCTTTTGCTATTATGTTCCGTTTCTCGGGTGCAAATGTGTTTACTTTTCATCTGCTTTTCAATTTGCCACAGCTCAAGTGGAATGTTATTCAGAAGCCTAACCGCTGCCGCCATCAAGTGCCTACCACCGGTTCACGTGCCCTGTCTATATGCAATAAATGTCTACCGCACCCTTCTAATATATCTTGGGACCCAGCACTACTGCCATGGCCGAGTCAGGAAGATCCCCCCGGTTTCCCGGCCGGGATCCGCCGCACCCTCTATAATATATCTTGGGGAGCATACAGTCCTACCACTGAGGGCGAGGTAGGGAAGTCCCCCTCTTGGAATCCGGGTCAAGAACTTTGCTTTCTTCAGAACTAACTGGAAGAAAACGCAATTAATTAAGCACACGGGGCGGGTGGTGAAATTGTCAGACTTTGTCGCATTGAGTGCGGGAAAATGGGAGCAAAGTACAAACGAGACATGGTCCGGAGGCACCACTCTGATGGTATGGGGTTGGTTGAAAGTTTGGTTAAGTATCAGCTGGAATGGAATACAGTTACTGTACAAATCTTTTCAGTTGAGAGTGAACAGAACCACTAGGAGGTGGAGAAAGTGGGTTTTAGAATAAATTTCTCTACACGTTGGAATGAGAACGTGTTAGAATAGAGACTTTAAAACATTTGTACTGGCTAGTCAGTCATTTTCTAGAAAATTCATCAAATATGAACCCGAAAATCACAATCCAATTTCCTTTTGGTAATTAATTGTTGGCATTACATCCTCCATCCGTCTCGCAGCTTTGTGTACATTAAAGACAAACCTCCCCGAATTCAAAACTAAAAGCACTCGCGTTTTCAAGGGCACCCCATTCAAAACAGAAGCCACGCGCAACTGTCATTTTTATTATTCCAGATTTGCTGCATCGCAGCATGCGTGGAAAAAAAAAGTTGGGCCTGGCTTCCATTTTTAATGCGGTTGGGTTCCCTTGGAAACACGAGTGCATTTAGTTTTGGATTCTGAAAGGCTTGTCCTTAAGCATTGCCACAATAATTAACTGCGAGGTTTCCAACCTATTTTTTGCATTAGCATACCACGCAGCTAACACGATGATACTTTCATGCCAGAGAAGTCGAGACAACTATTAATCTGAACATTTCATAGATCGGAACGGGTATCGACTTCAGCCAACCTCAACAAAGTATAGCTGCGTGCCTAGCCGCTATATTAAGAAAGGCCCACCCTCATACATACATACATACATACTTTCTCATCAGCTGGCAGAAATCCTCGATTGCACGGACAATCCGGATAATACCACAACCAAAAATTTCTACTACACTTCCGGCTGATACATTCCGATTCGACCAGTTTGTTTGTCACCTTGAGTCAAGCCATTTCGAAACCCGAAACATCCTTTTATCTAAACTATGCGCTAGGGTGCAATACGACCCCGGGCACGATTTAGGAGTGCCCCCAATCGATTAACATTTTCACCTACAGAAACATTTTTTAAAATAAAATTTTGTTTTTATGCCCAACAAGGTAACAAATGGCTATTAAATTGTCCACCAAAACTGAAATTTGGTGAAGGTTTATATTTTGGTCAGCTCAACGTCCAAACAATGTTGTTATTTGAAACTTGATGATTATATGTCCCAAAAGTATTTTTTTTTATTTGGAAGTTTCTTTCTTCCTTCTCATCTAGTAGGCGTGTTTTTTAATAATAATAATGTCAGATCTCGACGTGTCATATATTTTATTTTTTTCCAATGGGAATATTTCTTTGGCAATATGTTCATTGGATAAAATGATCGATTGAGCTCAAATTTGGTAGTCTTTTTGTCGACGTAGGACTACCATCGAACGTCAGGAACAAATATAGTTAAATATCTTGGCTGTGCATATGCACAGCATATGTTTCGAAATGGACAAATTGATATGAAATTTGCGAAAAATAATCCACGTGTCTTGGAGGGACTCGAACCCTCAACCTCCTACTCTCTAGATAGGTGTGATAACCCCTACACAACAAGACCACTTAAAGGTCACGTTTGCGGAAAAGCCATCAGAATTCGAGTACCAACCTCCACCGCGGTTAGCTCTCTTTTTGCAAATTGAATATCTTTCGGATGCTTGATTTGTCCAATCTCCACATGTGCTTTACTGTTGTATATCCACAGTCAAGCGAGTGCACATTGTTTATTAAACGAGAGGATCGCACTCCTTGCCCCCCAACAACGGGCTGGTATAGAATGCGAATCAATCGCACTCTGCTGCGCCAAAGGCTTACTTGGCTAAAGCATTTGATGAGTTTGTTTGCCTTACGTGAGCGGTCGCGTGTACTCAGACGACTAATGACGGTGAAAGACCGACACTTGATTACAATAAAACGGCCGAGTTGCCGAATAATATGCAATTAATTAAGGGCCCCTTCCTTAACCTGGTCATCTGGTAAAAAATGTCGTTCGGCCAAACAGCTTATTTGACAGAAAAAGTCGTTTGGTGAATACCGTCTTTTAGCAGAAAGGATCATTTGGCCGGAACTGTCTTTTAGCCAAACAAACTAACCATTAGGCCGAATCCCATTAGATCGCAAGTCCCTTGGCCGAAATGGAAAATGTTGTTTGACTCAAAAAACTCGATCGAAAGGCCGAACAAGTCATTTGGCCGAAAAAGTCGAAAATGTCGTTCCGTCGAGCTGGCCATTTAGCCGAAACAATCGTTTGACCGAAATAGTTCGTTTGACCGTTTGGCAGAAATGACCGTTTAGACGAAATTGTCATAGCATAGCATGAACCCCTTGCACAAATCGTAGATGGACGGTCCATGTTTCTCGAAGGCAGCGAAGCTAGTACCGAAAACGAAAAATACAATCTATTCGCGCGTCGATTCAAACAAGTGTTCCATGATGTTACTGCTTCCACGATGCAAGTGAACGATGCTATGACTGGAATACCACGGGATGTGATTGTCCTGAAATATTGCACTGACTCGTTAAGTGCTTCGTTAGTTAAGCTGTTTAATCTCTCGGTTCAGCAATGCGAATTTCCCGTCCGTTGGAAATTCTCTTATATGTTTCCAATCTACAAAAAGGAGACAAACGAGACATCCTAAATTATCGCGGAATCACCTCTTTGAGCGCCTGTTAAAAGCTGTTCGAAATAATTGTGCAGAAGCCACTGTCTTCCTCCTCTAAAAGCTTCATCAACGCCGATCAACACGGATTTTACTTGATGTGATCAGTTTCAACGAATCGCAGTTCACCTCCAGCTGTTTCCGCTGCATGGATTCGGGGTGGCAGAGTGACGCTGCGTATATGGACCTGAAGGCGGCATTTGATACAGTGGACCATGAAATCCTTCTCGCCAAATTGGAGAAGCTTGGCGTTTCATCAAGCTCTGTGCTTTGGTTCCGGTCCTACTTGATGAACCGCTCGGTACGGGTTAAGATAGGTTTGTCGGAGTCGGAAACATTCTGCAACAACTCGGGAGTTCTGCGGGGCAGTAATCTTGCCCCTCTGCTTTTCTCGATTTTCATAAACGATGTCTCGCTGTTGCTACCTGCTACCTGCTGGCTGTCGAAGCAGATTTGACATAGACTGCTTGAAGCTACAACATATGGTGTATACCTTCGCAGATTGGTGTTTGCGTAATTTGTTGTGTCTAAGCATCGAAAAATGCAACATCATTTCGTACCATCGCAAGAACTATCATCTTTGACTATAGCCTTTCTGGGCGTAGTCTTACCCGAGTGCAGCACCTGCAGGATATCGGCGTTATCTTGGACAGTGAGCTTACATTTCGAGTTCACTACAACAGCCAACCGACAATTGGGCTTTATGTTCAAAATTGCAGACGAGTTCCGTGATCCATTTTGTTTCAAAGCCCTCTACTGTTCACTGGTACGATCAATTTTGGAGTCGAATGTTGTCGTATGGAGCCCATTCCACGACAGCTGGATCGCCCGGATAGAAGCTATTCAAAAAAAGGTTTTTTTTAGATATGCACTTCGGTTCCTCAGGTGGCGCGATCCAAAGAACCTGCCACCGTACGCGGAACGTTGCTGTCTTCTGCAAATAGAACCGCTTGAGGCGAGCCGATCAATTGCTCAGGTCGTTTTTGCAGGGATGCTACTTCCGGTAGATATCGACTGTCCTTTTCTGTTAACTCAGCTAAATTTGTACGCTCCTGAGGGCCACTCCGTCAACGCGATTTTTTGTACCTGAACCCACGAAGCACCGACTATGCTCTACGCGAGCTTATTTGTTCAATTAGCCACCAACTAAATAAGTTTTTTAGCCTATTTGATTTTCATGTTTCCCCGGATGAAGCGGGCTTGGTAGTCATATGGCTACTGCTTCTGCCTCATACGCAGGAGGTCGTGGGTTCAATCCCAGGTCCGTTCCATTCCCCTACTTTGTATCTTTCTCTTCATTTCTCATGTTCTAGCAATCGCTAGAACTGGAAATGGACTTCCATATCGTTTCCATTACTATTCCTATACCTTCAACTTGAGTATTCTAACAGTAATCTGCTAGAATTGGAAATGAACTATAGAGCTCGTTTCCTACATCCAACTAGAAATTCCATCAGTTACCTTCTCCTACCTATCACATTGGCAGCTCGTTAACCAAGACGGACCTCTGCCTCTCCAACCTAACCCAGAAATTCCAACAAATTCCGCATGAACTCGTGGCAAGTGCAGAGGTATATTCGGCTTGCAGTGGGCGAGCGATTGCATCATCATTTCCTCCCCCTTCCCTACATTGAAGATGTGTGCTAGTCCCAAGCAAACATCTGTTGGTTCCCTGTGCAAGAACAGCTGATCTGGTCATAATGGAGTAGCAACTACGAGCAGTCAATCAAGCTCAAGCTCAAGCTCAAGCTATTTGATTTTCATGTTTCCCCGGACGTGTTTCGTCAACGGATGCTCAATCTTTTCCACACCGCTGATCGTTTCCAGTTAGGTTAAGTTTTATTCATCATCTGTCAGTTGGATTTTAAATTAGAAGAAATTGTCATTTGGATGAAAAGGATATATGGCCGAATATTCAGTTCTCTCGGATCTGTTAATTTGGCCGAAAATGCCATTTGGTCTTTAAGCAGAAATGACCATTTGGCCGAAAATGTCGTTTAGTCAAACAAATAAACCATTGAGCCGAATCCCATCTGGCTGCAAGTCCATTGGTTGAAAATATCATCTGGTCGAAATGGAAAATGTTTTTTGGCTGAAAAAGCTTGATCGAAATGGATATTAGGCCGAGAAACCGGCCGACCGAAAGATCATTTGGCCGTCTGACAGAAAGGGTCAATTGATCGAAATTGTCATTTGATCGTAATGGACATAAGGCGGAAAATATCGTTAGTCGAACTGGTCATTTGGCCGAAAAATTCGCATGACCGAACAAGTCATTTTGCTGATATGATCGTTTGGCAGAAATGACTATTTAGACGAAATTGTCATTTGGCTGAAAGGGTTTTATGGCAAAAAAAATTAGTTAATGCGAACCGGTCATTTGGCCGAAAATGCCGTTTGACCAAAATGGTCTTTTGGACATGGAAACCGCTTATAAAATTTCCGATCAAAAGTCAGTATTCATTTGGTTTAAAACCGAAAAAGCAATGATGTTTTCCTTGGAAAATAATTGCGAGCAGCTTCCTTTCCATTACAACAATGACAGGAAGGTTATAGTACACATGTCCGTGGCGGGAGGAAATACTCGATACGTGCGGGTGTACGACTTGACTCCGGAGGTAACAGTTATGTCGAAATATGGGAAAGTAACATAAACAGTGCGTGAGCAATATCCAGCCGAGTTCCAGCTGGACATGTTCACTGGTGTGCGTGGGCTATACCTAGGGCTGTACATGAGCGTCGAGCAGGATATTCCTGAGGTGGTTTACTTCCAACACCGAAAAGGTAGAATCAGTTACGACGGTATGAAAACAAAATATTTCGGTTGCAAATCGGTTACGCATTTGAAAAAAGTGTGTCCGGTGGTACAAAAGCGACGGAATGAAAATATAATTCAACAGAAGGCAACGATGAAGCTCGGTAGCGTTGTGTTGGAGGAAACGAAAGAAATCGCAACAGCAACCGATACGCTTCATGATGGACCTAGTGGTGCTATACAGCACAGCGAGAAATCAAAAGAGCAAGCGAAAAGAACGAAAATGAAGCGACTACAAGTACTGGATTTGAGTACAGCGAATGCAGCCAAATCTTCGACAAAAGATACGGACGGTATCGTCACTACATCGCCAGCAGACTCGCCTACGGAGAAGAGAAGGTTTAGAGTTCCAACTTATGAATGGATTGATGACGAAAACGAGCGTCAACAGATTATAGAGGATACAAAAATCAGGATAGCATCCGCTTATAATATTGCCGTTGATAACATTGAAATTTATCATGACTAGTTTATTTTTAATTCTAAAGAGTGCAATTAAATTCAATTTTGTTAAACCATTAACACTTGATACTGGCTCTGTAAAGTGTTATACAAGACTGGGCCTACCAAATAAACAAATTAAAAAAAGGAAGTATCATTTGGCCGAACATGTCGTTTAGCCAAACAAGCAAACCATGGCCGAATCTCCTACGACTGCAAGTCCTTGGCCGAAAATGACATCTGGCCAAAAAGGAAAATGTCATTTGACTGAAAAAGCTTGATCGAAATGGATGCGGCATAACACCCAAACGGTTTGGCCGAACAGGTCATTTGACCGAGAAAATCGTTTTGCCGAAATGGTCGTGTGACAGAAAGGGCCATTTGGCCGAAAACGTCATTTGGTAGTAATGGACATACGACATTCGGATAAAAAATTTGTTCGACCGAACAAGTCATTTGGCAGAAATGGCCATCTAGACGAAATTGGCATTTGGCCGAAAGGGATATATAGCCAGAAAATTTAATTCGCGCGAACTGGTCATCTGATCGAAAATGCCGTTTGGCTTATATGGTCTTTTAGCAGAAATGGACCTTTTGACCGAAAATGTTGTTTGGCCGAACAAACAAGCCATCTGGCCGAAAATGCCATCTGGTTGAAAGAAAAATGTCATTTGGCTGAAAAAAAAAGCACAAAATGGTTATTATTCCAAAACGGTTTGGTCTAACAAATCATTTGGCTAATAAGTCATTTGGCCGAAAAAAGTCGTTTGGCCGAACAGGGCATTGGGCCGAAAATGATATAAGGCGAAACAGGACGAAAAAAATCTATTTTTTTATTCCAAAATTACTGTAGATGCACGAAAGTTAGATATTTGATGCTGTTTTGGAATAATTTGATGTGGCAAGTAAAATGAACACTAGTATCAAAATTACATAAATTCATGATAAAAGTTGTGCAATTGTGGAGCGGAAGTAGGAGAAACAAACAATATCATAAGACAAAGATTAAAATAAGAACAACTAAATTTATTTTCAAAACAACTGATATATCAAAAAATTTCTACTTCAGAAAAATAACAAGAGCTATCGTGAAATACTGTTTGTGGAAAATGAATTAGCTGTTTTGGAACGAAGAAAAAGTGGGTGAATATCAAGTTTTTCACGTATTCTAAATCTGCAGGAATAAACTGATTCAGACCCATTTTTTTAGATTTGTTAAAGCCGTGAGATAATCTAAGGTTTGCATTTCAAAATTATAAATTATACTTTTTTTTGAATTTGAGAGTGTGGATATTGTAGTGATCAGCCATTTATTTTTTATTTATTTTATACCAAGAAAAACAAGTATTTCCATCGATCAAGTTTACTGTGTTCCTTATTTATTTTTTCCAAACGACTCTCCTAGGGGTCGTTCAAAAATGTCGTCACAGATTTTAGGGGGGGGGGGATTTGATGACAGTGACAGCACCCCGGTCATTTGTTCACTCCGAAAACGAATTTTAGGTAAGAGGTCCGGTGGGCTAACTTTTATATGGCAATAAACTCAAATCGACGAATCTAGGTGATGTCTGTCTGTGTGTATGTATGTTCGTGTGTATGTTTGTGCAAGAAAAACGCACTCATTATTTGGAAAAATATATTAAGCTTGTTTAGTGGAATGTATTAAACCGTCTAAGACGAATTAAGTACTGTCCATTTAAACAGTCCATGGACAGTACTTAATTCGTCTTAGACGCACTCATTAGTTAGGCATTTATCTTTAACTGATTTGCTCGCAACAAGTTGTATTTGACGGAGAATCCTGTCCCATTTCTATTGAAAATTGGCCAAGACTATGGGCTCAAAAGGTACGGCCAAAATACATTTTATATAACGTACGATGGAGACACCATTACTGCTTGGGGGTCTTTACAGGATTTTATTCATGGTATTTTGTTTGTTGGTCTGCATGATCCATGTAGTTATTGTACTATTATTCATTTTATAAGCATAGCTTAACCATGGAAGATTTTTTGTAAGTAAAAGTGACATCGGAAACGTCATGAGATACCAGTCACTAAGCCTCTAAAGTTGCATTAGAGCTAACACTATCTAACCCCTGGACAAAATGTGATTGCAATAACAGTCAGCATTCTTTTTAATAATACTGCCAACTAATGGAGGCTAGATTACACACACACATAAAAACTATTTGGTTAAGATATCTTAATATTACTTTACGTTAGCAAATCAATATCCTCCGCTGTTAGAAGAACTCATTTAGCAGGACGTTATGCGAACGAAACAATCGATTTTAATCCGATTGAATGGTACATTGCCTAGAGCTACATATTTATGGACTTGCTAATGAGTACACACAATGTCCATGACAGTTCAGATATTCGGCAGATGTCGAAGGTATTACACATTTTGCACTGGTTCACTGGGTGATGTGTAAATGTCCGTTGCCTAAAGCTAGATGTTAAATATTCACTCTGTGCGACCTATGGTCGATGACGGTGATCCTGTCTTTATTCAATACAGATTTGAATAACAGATGGATCGTGTATTCGAAGTTTTTAAACGTGCACGCTTGCCTCGTTGAAGGCGATTTGTCAAGAATTATTTTTACAGGCCTATTAATGTGTACATTTTGCCAAGAATACTTCAAGAATATTTTCATGACTTCTAAAATAATTTACAATGAAAATGTTAGTGACACTAAAGTGAAAGTCAAACCGAAAAGTTCTTTGAAAAATTCCAAAGAATATTTTCTTCGTTGGTTAAGTTAAGTTAAATTAAAAAAAAATCACAATGAAATCAAATGATTTTTTGAGGCAATTTATTACATATTACTTGAAAAAAATCCAAGAGACACAACGAACGATAAAAATTACTTTCAAAAATTCACGTCTCCGCAGGCTAAAATTGCTTTCGGCGTAAGACACTGCTATCGCCGAGCAAAATTTAAAAAAATTCGTCGCCAACGATTTTTGGACCGACGCACACCTTAATGTAAATATCTGTTTGATCTGTCGGAAAAAGTGAAAAGGTTGACCGGTTTGCAAAGGACTGAATTAATTACAGGTCAGAGACTGCTATTACTATCCTTTCCAAACAGCTATTTAAAGTTCTTGCAAGTTGAAGATGCTGTAAATAAGCAATCGGTGCAAATGGGATAGACATTATCTACCTACTTGTTTATCGATTGTACATTTTCAAAGCGGGCGATGCAAGACAGACAAATCCATCAAAAGCTCGCTAACTCTGGAACGAACAAAAACATTGTGACAGGACATTGAACCACTCGTCTTCTACATACTCTTGGCATGCACACATGTTACGAATTACATTGTATTCGACAATAATTCCCAGCTAATCTCATTCTGTATCGTCCCTAATCTGATAACAATTCTTTATCATCTTCTGATGTTACTGACCCATCAACTCGACAAAAGAATCTATTCACAAGAAGAAATTCCTTCTTTTTCTTGGCGAATGCCTTCAAATCATCTTAGCTCCCCCTATCTGCTATCTAGACGACAATTTCCAACACAAATAAGCAAACGATGTAGGTAGACTGGTGTTCTGAACTGAATCACATAAAAATTTGATTGGATATTATGACATAAGAAAACTTGCATCATCATATTCAATAGTGAATGCAATTACCATTACCAACGAAAACCAAGAAGTTATGTACAGAAGTTTCCCATTTTTTTTTCACTGTGACATTTACGCATGCCATGGGTCATTCTAATCCTCAACGTCACTCATGTCTCTATTAGGGTTTCATTTGTATTTTCCAAGAAGCTTCTTCTCCGGGAGTAAAGCTATTGCTTCCTGTCCGTAACACATTACATATCGATTGGCAGACAGCACGCACCGACACACAAACACACCCGTCAGATGTGTGTCCAATATATCTAGGCTAAGCTTCTTACTTGCTTTTCCTCTATTGAACTCATCACTTGAAGGAAAATAATCCTTTTTCCTTCGTTCCACTGCTCCGCCCTGCTACACACAGTGCACCAGTTCGGAAGGAAACCGCACACAGCAAAAAGGGTGGTCCCCTCTGGTCCTGGTCAGAGCAAAAAAAAATGGCTTGCGATAAGCTTCTTTTCTATAATGGACATTCGGCACTTTGGTCAAGGCAAACGAAAGCGACCCGAAACTAAGCGGTCTGTCCATCCGCCGGTGTGGCAGCAGCTTTTCGCATCAGCCGTAATATTACGAATTTCTTCGACCCGACCGACACGTATATATTGAGCAATGATACAACTAATGGGAGTCAAGTTTATTACATTCGAAATAATTAACTGTAATCCTAACAAATGGTGGTACGGTACGGTATAATCATTCAAACTGGGAAGACCGATAGTTTGTTCTCGGTGACAATAATGAGTTTCGTAATAGCCCTGTCCAACGAGAACTCGTTGTTGAGAGCATTGAATCGCTTTAACTTTCTTTTGGTTGGTGAGTCGGTGTTGTTGCCTGAGTAAATTAAGATTTTATTTCATTCCTATTTTACTGCTACACAACAAATACATCTTCAGAAGATTAAAAATTGTGCATATTTGCATGTCAGTCCCATTTTGTCCTTAGCCAAGCGGTAAGATGCGCGAATATATATGGAGACACGGTAAGTTGAGTTGTGAGCCTAAGGTTGAGTTGAGGACCTACTTATAGAATTAGATATCAATCTGTTTCTGTCTTTCTTTGTGGGGCCTAGTTCCTTGTAAATCTTGAGGGTCTCCAGTACTCTTGCGAGCAAAGGCATAGGATTGCCATTCCGTTGATGGCGAGCTTGATTCTCGGGGTGTTTTCGGGTTGGAAACTTTCTCGACACCCTGTGAATGGTGTATCCATTGTACTTGCCTCACGAGATGCATACGCATGCAATGGCGGGCATAGAAAAGCTTTCAATTAATAATCAAGGAAATTCTAATAGAATACTAAGTTGATAAGCGGCCCAAGTTCCAGTTTCAATGTAGAGCCATTGAAGCAGAAGAAGAAGTTCCTTGCAATTAAAAACACTGTATCAAAATAAACTGCTAGGCATTTGAAGGAAATAAATGAGCATGGCATTTGCATCAAAAGGTTCACTTGGCCTGAATGGCAATTTAACAAAAGCATCAAGTCCCTTTCATTTTGTTGATTCCTGTTTTATTGCGAGTCAACCGTTGTTTAACCAAATTTCTGTTTTGTTCCTCAATCTCCCTGAATAGTACATTTGAATTCTGGAATACCATCCAAAGAATAGGAAAACTAATCGACCTCCTCATGTTTCCCTAACAGCTCATTCACAGGACCTACCCGGGTACCGTCCTAAAAACACATGTAATGAAAACTTTTCTCCGTTGTTCGGCTCTACAATCGTTTTCCTTTTCAATGTCAAGTTGAATACCCGGCGTCGTTCTCGTTGTCGTTGAAAGTTACCCTTCCTGTAGACAGTCAGTGCCATCCACGGTTGATTCCTCCCGCTTAGTGCGCCGTCGATCGATTCGGTCCATTAGCAGAGGAAAATCAGTTAACAATAGCATTACCATGCATGGCATGGCGCATCCCGAGAGAGTGGACAGATGTCACACCGCACCGTGGAGGATCCGAGTTGGGCTGAGCTGTCACTCGTCCACCAACCAGCAGCCGGTATGGTATTGGGGATGATGACCATAAACGCCCGAAAGGAATAGTGTATTGAATGATCGAATTGATCTTGAACAATATCTTAAATTTGAAAATAATTACAGCATAGGTACGTCTCCAATGATTTCAAATGTCTCAAAGGTCGCGTTTTAAATTGGGAAATTTATTCAAACATCTCGAAAGATGCACTTTGCACAATATTCCCCCACTGGATGTGACAACTGTTTTCCCGACACCTTCACTCTGTTCAAGCAGAATCATCCTTCCTGATGGGATGGGACAGGAAAGGGTTTCCATTCTCTCGGATGATGTTTGTTGATGCTTTTTTATGCTCGTCCTTCCGTTTCAACCCGCTGCCACTCTTAATCCAAGGCACGAGCAACATCGGAACGGTGTTGGTCACATAACTCCCCGAATACCAATGCTGGCTGGTGTTTGGGACCATTTAGTGGATATAGTCGACAGTACGTTATAGTACGACGGCAGCGTACCTTGTCGCATATTGGGATGCATCTTATGCGTAGGGGGGCCTGGTATTGAAGGCAGTTTGAGCTTCCGGCCAGTCGTACCTGGTTTAAATCCTTGGCTTTATTGTCGCACAATGCTTGATGATGGTGGTTGGTGATGACGACCGACGCCAACGAAAATGACGGATCCACGCTGCACGGAACAGCGTTAATCGGCTTTAGGAGAAAAGTGTCTACCGGCTGTCGGATCAAGCATGCTATCCACGTGACGCGGTGGAGGCTTGGGGCCAACAGCAGCCGACGGATACCGGAGAAAAAAGGACAAAGAAGCGATTATCACGCATCGATTATCTAGAATTAACGTTACTGAGAAAACAACGGGAGCGTGGACGGCGGGCTGCGGTGTGACAGGTGCGACGAAGGGAGGCGGGCTTGGGAAAATAAGCGAACGCCGGTCCATTTGGTGTTGTTGCCCAGGAGGGCTTTTCCAATCATCTACGTCCGCCTGCGTTTCTTTTATTTTTGCGCTACGATGATGCTTGACATCTGATGTGTCAATGCAAGGGACAGTATTGATTGATTGTAGCCCTGCAGCGATGGGCAGAGTGTTTTCCCAGGAAAATGAGATCATTCGACGAATCACAATTGGTTCTGCTTCGAGGAGGATATACGATGCGGCAGTTACACTCGGTGCTGGCTGGCGTGTTTGTTTCCAGTGCAGCCCGGCTTCACAAATAGCCATGTCACGGTTGTCGGGGTGGATAGGGGGGTCGGCTGAATTATTTAAAATTGGTTGTATTAATTCCATGTAGTGAGAAATGCTTTTTTTCTGTCTGTGCTATAAGTGTTATAGGTTACAAGAAATTATTAGTTTCCTTTTACGAACTGAACAAATTCTGAATTGATTTGAATGTTAGTATCTACCTCGATTTGAACATTGTCTTTGAAATAACAGGTTTAAAAAGGTCATTGGGAATACGTTGGTTGGACTAAAAAGCAACGCCCAAGACATTTTCTGTCCTTGATTTCAATATTTGTTAATTCATTGTCGCTCAACAATTTTTGAATCCCTGCTGCATGCATGCCCAAAGGTTAACAGGCAAAACATAACAAAGAAGATGAACCAGAAATGTGCGCAATAGTAAATTGATTGGAAATATGAAAATAGGCAAAAAACAGAAAAGTTTCATTTGTCGCACATGTGCAGTAAAATATTTTTTTTAGATCAAGTTGGTCTTGTCTAATAAGTCGATCACTTCTTGAATTTTTTCTGCAACTTGAACGATGTCATTGTGCAACCAGAAAAACGACGGTGTCTACACAGAAAAACACGAGGACGACTATAATTTCATACTTACTGCCCATGAGCATTTGTCTCGTGTCGAGTTACGAATTACATTCGATTTCACTGTGAAACACATTCAACATTCTTTGCGACCTAAGGAGAGTAAATTTTTTGCGGCCTTCAGAGAAGAAAATAATACACTAAAAAAAGCAGAACAGGGATAATTTTAAGCCAAACCAAAAAAAAAACAACATTATTTTGGAGTTCATTATTCAAATTAACTTACATGAAAATATGTTTGGAATAACTTCTATGAACATGAGTCCACGTGGACATTTGTTACCCCTGCCCCCCTCTGGACAAACGTTGACTAAATAGCATCCCTCCTTTCCCCTAAGTTGTCAACGTAGTATATAGTATATGGTTCACGTAACATATAATATCACACTGTAATATATTGCTTTTATGTGGAGAAAGAAGAAAGAAGGAAGAAGAAAAATAACAAGGAAGAGGATTGGTAGAAGAAGAAAAAGTAAGAACCAGAGTAATATTAAGTCAGACGTTGATCTACCTTAAAATGTTTGAAATATTCGACCAAACGACCCTTTCGGCCAAGCGATATTCAACTAAATGATCTGACATCATTGCGGTGGCAATTTTTCCGGGTATAAACAATTGAACAGAGAAATCCACTGGAAAGTTCGTAAAACAATGGAAAGATTTCGTTTGCTCCAGTGATCAACTCCAGACCAGAGATTCTTAAGGCAGGCGGGACATCTTATTCCAGCGGTTGGTTCGGCATCAGCGAATCCAGCAGAAATTCTAAGAATTCTTCCTGGGAAAGTTTCAATAAATTCGCTTCAGTCGGAACAAAGTGCTCCACGTATTACAACATTTTTAATCAAGTTTTGATGCTCAGCCTTTCAACACTGCAAACACTATAACATGTTTGAAAAATATCATGAGGCTTCCACGATGTCTCAAGAGCAATGCAAGGAATGTGGTGAACTGTTTATAGTTATATTGATGTTTGAATGTTGTAGAAATTCTTAATCCACTGGCAAGGAATGAATCCAGAAGAGGATGGAAAAGAAAAGATGGAATTATGCATTTCGACTTGTTCTACGGAGCTGTGCGGTCTCCAAAACAAAATCAGCGAGAACAAAGCGAGAACAAAGCGAGAATCATCACTTCTCTATGGGTGCTGCCTATCCTATTCTGTTTTCCGCATTTGTATACAAGTTTGATAAATTTATTATCATGGCTTGTTTTGATTAGGAACAGTTTTTGCTTTTCTCATATCGTTGGTCGTTATCTATTGAGAGCGATTTCTGCAAACCCTGTCCACTGGACGACCCAAAGCAATCATAGAACATTGCTGGCGAAGGCAAAAGCTTTAGGCTGTATGCATATCGGTGCGAGCATTTTAACCGAGCTTCAGTCAACAAAATGTTGCTAGGACGCCTAAAAACAATAATAATGAAATGTCTCATCTGTCTATTAACGGATAGACTTCCTGGTTACTGTGATTGAGAAAGTCGAGTCGCTCATGATCTCGTACCCACCTTAGGGGAAGAAGGGACAATATGCCCTAGCTAAGCATAAACTGCTTTTATGCCTTAGCTATAACGATTTTCATGGGTGTTTCTACCTCAGACAATAGCTAAACAATATAGCTAGCTGATGCCATATTAAAATTAGAAAAAAATCTCAATCATATTGATAATATTCACATTTAAAAAAGTGGTGATATTTCGTTGCCGGAAAACTCATGAGGCAAAACGCCTTTTAGCCGGCAGCTCTTAGGGAACAACGTACCACGCGTCGGCGCATCAGCATTCTGGTATGGACAGTGCGTGGAGACGCGAGTACATTGTAGGATAGTTCCACTAGGGCGTTTTGCCTCGCCGAAATGTTAAATGTTTCATCAAAATGTGGAAAATTTAAGTTTTTCCTATATTCCTATCTGTTATTTTGACACTTTTTTTCGCCTAACCTACATAATTTTATGTCTACACACTTAAAATAAATCGCCGAATTCGGTAAAATTTTACCGAAATCTCAACAGCAGAACTGTTCGGTAAATAATTTAACTGATTTTCGGTGATTTTGACAGTTGAGCAATGGAAAAAATTACAAAAAATCTGTAAAATAAATTACCGAACAGTTCTGCTGTTGAGATTTCGGTAAAATTTACCGAATACGGTGAAATGAGGTAAGTGTGTAGTTTTGTTCGGGCTATCTCAAACATGGTAAATCAAGACAACATTTTCAAAACGACTTATCTGGTTTTGTAAACAAAGATTCAAACGACGATTAGACGAATCTGATAGCTCTCCCACGCAAACTAACACCATCAATACGTAGGTGAAGGTTTCCGCTACCTGTTGATGGTGTTGGTTTGCGTGGGAGAGCTATCAAATTCTTTAAATCGTCGTTTGAATCTTTGTTTACAAAAGCAGATAAGTCGTTTTGAAAATTTTGTCTTGAAATGTAAGTGTAAGCGTTTTGGGGCCTCTTCCCCTACGCATGGAGAGCGAAGTGCACGAACGAAGCCCAAACGTTTTCGAAGGGTGGTTCAGTATCGCAGTAAATAAAAGCCACATCTCGACGTTTTTTAGGAATCTATGACAAAAGGTCGAAAGACAAAAGGTCGAAAGGACAAAAGGTCGAAAGACAAAAGGTCGAAAAGACAAAAGGTCGAAAGGTCAGAAGGTCGAAAAGTCAAAACGTCGAAAGGGACAAAAGGTCGAAAGGACAAAAGGTCGAAAAGGACAAAAGGTCGAAAAAAGGTCGAAAAGGACAAAAGGTCGAAACGGACAAAAGGTCGAAAAGGACAAAAGGTCGAAAGGGACAAAAGGTCGATCAAGTACAAGTTGATAACAAGTTGGGTGTATTCTGAAAGAATTTATGAAATGCATTTAACTTCAAGTAGAAATAACACATTCATCACATCATTCAAAGTTGAAGAATGAGCAATTTTCAAAGAAGGAGTAATTACTATGAAATAATATTATGAATATCTAGATAGTTCTGTTAGAGATAAAAAGATTGTTGATTTAGGAAATGAATAAAGCTTGTATTGCGCGGACAGAGTTGTCCTATACAGTTGGCAAAAAAGTTGCTCTTTCATTTTAAACTATTTTAGCAATTAAATAAAATTCATTCAATGAGTGCAAATAATGGATGAAAATCTAGGTTTTCTGAATGTCGCTTCGATATGTCAAAATAGTGCACTCCGCAGCTACGCAGGCGCACGCATTGAAAAAACACCGTAGTATACGCCGGTGTATTTGATGTGCAGCGTGCACCATTATGACAGATCGAAGTGATATTTAGAAAACTCAACATCCATCTACTAGTTGTACTCACTGAATAAATTTTATTTATTTGTTAAAAATTGTAAAAAATAAAACAGCAGAGCTTTTGTTAACTGTGTAGGGCAACTCTGGTGATAGATTGACTCTCTCCGTTTCAGTTCCTTGTCCATTTCGACCTTTTGATCTTATTGATATTCAGTTTCTTCCGACCTTTTGTCCCGTTCGACGTTCTGTCCGTTTCGACCTTTTGTCCCGTTCGACGTTTTGTCCTTTCGACCTTTTGTCCCTTTCGACCTTTTGTCCTTTTCGACCATTTGTCCCTTCGACCTTTTGGCTTTCGACGTTTTGTCTTTCAACCTTTTGTCCTTTCGACCTTTTGTCTTTCGACCTTTTGTCCGTAACCCGTTTTTTAGCGCTTGGTTGGTTGGTTATTGTCAATTTAAAAGAAACATGAAAACCTTTTTCGGATTTTCGCCGGACACGTGTTTGAGTACATTTTCGGTTCCTATACGAACGACGAAACGGTCCTTAAATGGATGGTAATTCGTATTTTCTCATCATTAACCAAGAATTGTATCAAGCGATGGAACCACAATCTCTACGACCGACCATGATGTTTCAAAAACACTATGATAATAAATCCAATACTAAAGTCATTCTTATTGTTGATTCACATTGTCCAGCAATTGTTCCATGAAATCGTGTAAATCTGCCACTTTGTAGTTTTCGGTGTTTGCTTGTGTTGGGTCAACTGCGCCTTTTATAACCTTCTGCCTTCCCGTCAGTTTTTGCATCAAAGAAAGCGTAGTTTAACAGTGTCAAAAATAATCGCCGTTGTCACAGAAGGGTATGCGTAACAGTAAAGGCCTAACACAGCATGTGCGACATCTGCATTCGGTTTTAAATGTAAAAGTGTTTCCGATCAGTAGAGGGCAGGGTTTACAGAAATCGCTCTCAATAGATAACGAACAACGATAAATGAGAGGCAAAAACTGTTCTGAATCATAACATGCCATGATAACAAATTTATCAAACTTGTATATAGTGCGGAAAACAGAATCGGATAGGCAGCCCCCACAGAAAAATGGTGATTCCCGCTTTGTTTTCGCTCCTTTCGTGTTGGTTACTGCACAGTAGATTAAAAAAACACCTTAATAAAGATAAAAAAAAGCAATATTCCATCACAATTTTAGGATATTTGGAATTCAAATTATGGCGCCCAATTTGGGAACAGTGGATTTGCTATCCATATAAATATTTGACGAAAAAAATAATTTGTTTTTTCTCAGGCGGATATTTGTAGATTTGACAGATTTGATGAATTGATTGAATTGGCTCAAAAAAAAAAATGTTGAGTAGATATCAAAGAAAGGAGATCCAGTCTTCCCAAATGCTAGGATTTCATGCGAAGTCAATTCCATATAAAAAATCGTTCATGATCACACACAGCAAGTCGAAAAATCTGCGTATTTTGGAGGAAAAATATTCGAAAAATCAGAGAGGATCTTTCTGCTTTTATCAAAGCAAGTTCTTTGAGAAGTATCAAAATATTTTCAAATCCGATTTTTGACAGCACTCCAAAAAACCGATTGTGCATCAATTTAAAACAATTTAAAGACTATCACACATCAAAGCTGAATTATATTTTTTTAGAGGGTCTGTACAAACCATGTAAGTTTGTTCATTTTTGGCTGTTATACATCGGAAATGAGAAAGGGGGATCAAGTCTCCCCAGTTTCCCCTATTGTTGTTTGTACGCATTTTCATATCATTGGTCGGGGTACAGCTGACTTGTGATATTTTGTTTGTAGAATGAAAACCGAAAATAATTCATATCAATTCATTTGTACATTTGTTGTTGGATAGAAGAAGGATATCCGATACGATTTGTAATCAATTGGATCCGCTATACGAAAATTTGGAATTGGAAGAAAATGAATAATTTTTCATTGACGCCTGGTGTGATTTGGCTGAGCCCCGGACCTATTGTGATCCAATTTTGTTTTGAGTAACCGGTCGGGTTCTTTATCGTTTCTTCGTTATGGCGAAGCAGGCTTTATGCACAATGAGGTATCAGTCGAAACTTTGCAAGCAAGAAATGGCGTCCACTCCGTAATAGTAAAGTTGAAGTTTAATCACTATAAAACTACTATTTTGAGCAAACTAAGTACAGTGATAATCTTTTCAACTTACACTTCATTCCTTATCATTACTTTCTTCAGAAACGCCCTATTTTCGATAAATTTGTGTAATTATGCAACATTTCATGTTTTTTTAACTACCATTCTTCCAATTTGAAAACATTCCTTCCTGCCCTGTAAATGATCTCCATTCTCTATTTAAAGATGGCAATGCATGTGTATTCAACTAATGACATTGATATTCGACACAACTATTCAAATTAGTATTGTATTTATATTGTAAAGACCCGCAATCAAACTGCACAATTTAGTTATTATTAATGCTTCAGATGATTAGCTGAAGAGTAAGCTTCCTGCATGTCATGTTTTTGTTGTGAACAACAAGAAATATTTTGTTTGTTTTGTTTTATTTATATTAGGCCGAACATTTTCAAAAGAGAAGAAGAGAAATTCGTACTTTTCTATTAATAACTCATTGTCTCATTTTTATTTTGGAGATTTTTCGACCTCTGTTTTGTAGGTAAGTTGACTCGGCCTATTCATTTCTGAAACTTTATTTTGTATTTTATGACCTAAATGACAATCTTTTCTATGTTAAATTGTCATAAAAACTGTGTCAAAAATAAAAATTAGGATTTTTTTTTAAATTTAGTAACTTGACCTCCATTTTCAACAGAATGTCCTGCTTTTTGTAACGATATTGGTAAAATATCCTCCCTTTAGAAAATTCAATATGGTCACCCTAGTGCTGAAGTACTTGTACGCGAAGCGGTACCAATACTATACGCATGATGTTCTGGTTGCAAGGCTATCAGAGTCGTTCTGCGTGGATTCAATCCCGATCAAGAATGCAAAACAAAATTATAACAAGGGGTGTTATTTATTTCAGAAAAATATTGTAACAAAATGTGTTATAAATTTTGCTGGTTAGTTGTTAAAATAACAAAAAATATATCAAAAATATCTCTAGCCGTAACATAATTAAAACAGAGGTTGATACCTTTATATCAACATTATAACAAACGTTGATATAATTTTTCTGTACAAAAATCTTCCTTCAAGGTAATTGCCTACATCACGGATAGAAATCTTGTACGCTACCACGCCGGATTTCCATCCATAATGTAGGCAATTAACTTTGTTCAAGTATGTGTTAATATCGAGCGGGTTCAAGTTATACTGAAGGTGATTACCACCGATTTTATTTCCAATGTCTACAAAAAATGTAGGCAATTATTTTGTGAAAATATTCATAACTAATGTTGTTATAATTTTGATATGAAATAAAACTGGCCGAAGACACATTTTTATCGAATTATCTAATTATAACGCACGTTGTTTTAAATAACAACAATTGATAGAATTGAGTTATAATTTTGTTATGCATTTCTGATCGGGATGACGTCGAAAAGAGAAATCTAAAGGAATCTCTGGAGGACAACGATCCGAAGAATTTTAGGCCCCCACTGCCTCGAAACTGTTTCATGAACGCTCGATGCATCTGATGCGATGGGGATCACGGAGTCCACAAGTGTAAATAAATGTAGGAAGCGCACCTCAAGTGCGCCAACTGTAAGAACATAAGCACCGGGCCTTCACGATGGCCTGCCCGAAGCGTGTTCTGCGAAATTCACAAGAAGGCCGCTAGCAAAAATCGAAGAAGTCCTCCACTACTCTATAGTCGATTTTTTTTAGGCATTTCGCCCTCTTGGCGGCCAATCTCGTTCCTTCCACTGCTGCAACCGCAGCAAAAAGTTGGAAAAAGCTGACCTAGATCCCTTCCCTTTTCATGTCGCAAGTCATGCAACATATGATCTATCCCACAGTGATAGATAGGTGCTTCGTCCCATTAAATTCCGCCGGCAACAAGATGAGTGCCCTCTATTCTCGGAAGATCTTCTCTTCACGCCGGAGCAGCTGGCTCCGATCTTCAGCCAATTTGCGGCTCGTCTGCGAAGCTGCAAGACCCCGTTTAAAACTCCGTTTCTTTCCGTCATTGAAAATGGCTTATGGGGTTGGTCTGATCAAGTGAACGCTGGCTCGCTTGTTCATCGCCGATACCCATCTGGAACCCGAAGTAAATGCAACAAATCCGAATTTTAGGCTGGTGAGGTCAGATCGGTTAAACTACATAGGGGAAGAAGTGGCCATCGCCAAACAACATAGCCTGCCGCCTGCTTCCGAGCTTCGAGTTAAAGTTCAACGAAGTCGATGAAGAGGAAGTTACCACATTCATCGGCATCATCACGATCCTCGTGGATTATTGCTCCACGCTAGCCAAAGCCGGTGATGGAATATCCGATGATCTACGAAGAGACTGATCATGCTAGCAAGGCGGCAGGGCTGTTAATTATTACAGGAAACCTTAAAGCAAAACATCAAGCATGGGTCAACTTGCGCTCCAATCAAAAAGGCATAATATGGTGCATCGATAAGATGGAGAGCCATTACACCATCCTGAGATCCAGCTATCCAACCTGGTTAACATGGTCTGGCCCGCTTAACATATTCAACTCCCAGACAGTAGTCTATCTAGAGCCCAAGTTGGGCCTTAAGTCAGTCGGCGCCAGCTCTCCTTGAAAAACTGGGATCGGTTCTAAAGGTTAGAGGTGTGCGCTCCACCGACAGTTTTTGGCGTTACGCCGCCTAAAATTTGAGCAATAGCATATTATTACCACGTTAGATTACAATTTCTGTATAGTTCGAAGAGTTGATTGAAAAATTCCGAAGAATTTGCCGTTGGATTTCCAAAGAATCTCCTATACCAGAATATCATGAGGAAATTTGAAAAAAATCAGGGGGATAATTCGTAAAAACTCCCGAGAAAATTAAAAAAAAAAATTATGAAGTTTCAAAGATTTTTTCCCAGAGAAAGTTCTTTAATATGCGCAAGAAAATTGTAAAGAGTTTTCAGAGGGAATACCGAAATATTCCAAACAATTTCCCAAACAATCCTAAGAATTTCCTTAGGAACTTCCAAAAAGGAAAATTTTAAAGAATTTCTCGAGAAAATTTCTGAGTACTTTCTGATGAAATTTCAAAGAATTTACCGAAGAAATCCAAAGAATTTGTGAAGGATGAGTTGCTTGACAAAAATTATCCAGGCCAGAATGGTGGACCTCAGAAATAATGTTTCCTTCAATAAGATCCGCGCTCTCCCAAATTGTGTAAAGCCGTTCTGAAAATTAATCAAAATTTTAAAATCCAAGCCTCTGCCCATTCCATCTTCACATTAAATCTTTACTACATCTCTACGGATAACTTAATAACGCCTGCAGAAGTGTTCTAATAATCTTGAACAGAACATCGTTAGTCCACTCACGTTTCCGTTAGCAAGCATCAAGCATGCTAACATCGAACATTGAACGCACTTTCCGCTGAACTCCTGCAACTTCCCATCAGTGCCTCCAACGCCTTTTTTCTGTCGGCCAGGACAGGGCTTTCCAAATCTCAAGCAGCAGAGCGAGCTTCAACGCGCACGACATCATCACAGGAGTCGCCCAGGGTATTATTCGTGGGCCTCTGCTGCAAAATTGGAACTTCCAGAAGGCAGCATCCTGTCTCTGTTTGCGGATGACACCATTCTCCTCTACAAAAGTAGATTTATTAGAGCGATTGTGGCGAGGCCGGGTTGTCCTGACATTGTACTTCACTAGTTGGAAGATCTTCAGTAACGCGGCGAAGACCCAGGACATCATCTTTCTCCAATGCAAATCCCCTAAACGTGTTCCATCTGAGGATTGTAAAGTAATTCTAAAAAGCACGACAGTGTAATGGGCCAATGAGACTAACTCGATAGCAAGCTTATTTTCCGACAACAGGTTGACAAAACAGTGAAGGTTACGAAGTGCAATGTTTTGTTGAAGCTAAATATTGTATTTTGATCAACCGTCGGTCGAAAAATAAGCTTGCTGTCTACAAGTAAATCATCCTCCCTGTGACTCCATGCCGGTCTGGGTAGGCTGCACAAAAGCTCTTCATCTGAAACTCCAACAAGTTCAAAATAAGTTCCTGATGATGATACCCAACACCCTTCCCAGGACACGAACATCTGAGGTCACCGCCTGGACCGGATAAAAACTTTGCATGAACGCTTGTTTTGCTTCCGATAATCCACTAATTCATTAGATAGTCCCGAAAAAAGTTAACAATTTGATTCAAACAAAGTAAAGCCTCTTTTTGTGAAATCTAAAAACATGTAGGTATCTGGAATATAAAAGGACCACCTCATCCAAGCACTTACTATGTTATAAAAATATTGTTGGCAAAAATGAATCAAACAAAAATGAATTTTACAACAAAAATGGTAAAAGCTCATTCTCACAACGGATGGCTTAATGAACGCATCTAATCGATAATGCAGCACGGAAGAAAAAAAGTACCCAAAATTGAGTATTTTTAAACTTACTTTTGAGTTATTTTTTCTCTTCTCTTTCATCCACTCTTTCTTTTGTTGTCAAAAACAAAAGAGCCAAACAATCCAACGACGCCAGTTAAATACGGAAAGCCAATTTTAAGTTTTATTACCTGAGGTCGAAATTAAGTGAATTAAACTTAAATTCGGATCAATAAATTTTCCGTTGGGTACTTTTTTAACATGGGAGTAAAGGCAAACTACTTCGACCCTACTTACTCAATTATGGCTTCCCGTACGGATGTTCGAGGTTGGGTGAATTAAACTCACTATTGGGTAGTTTATTTCTTCCATGAGTAGTCAACAAGAAGAGGCCTACTAAGATTGGCAGAAAATGGAACCAGCTGGCGAATTGTCGGACAGTCGCTGTCGGAATGTCACCAGTTGGACCTCATACGACCCTGGTTGATGATGATGACAAAGCGTTGCCCCAGCGAGAGATAGAGTACAAGCAGTATCTGAAGACAGCATTCCAAGCCATGAGACAACACTGTGTAGAACATTCGTGAGCAAACGGAATTCGAACAGTTTGTTGTAAAAGCAGCGCTAGAGATAAGCGGAAAGAGTAGATGTTTGAAAAGATATTTTCTTTACCCTTGCCCCCATTTGAAATCGGATTCTGTTTTTCAAAAATTAATGATGTCCATTTTCTGTTAACAGATTTTTCAAGGCTTTTTAATTAAAAAAGAATGACATTCTAACTAACTGGATTGAAATTCCATGGATTATTCGGTATGGTCTATCTCAAAATCAAGTGCCTGCAGAATACCGTGTTGCGACAATAAATAATAAGATTTCATGGCGTGGGAACCTTTGATACTTAATTTCTTATGACACAGCAAAACTTGTTTTCATAACATTCTACATATAATTATTATGGAGCCATTAATGCAAATCTAGGTGGCATCCTTTATCTCGTTTTTGCAAGATGCTCTACGCGACATATTTTAATCAACTTGTTGAACTTCTTATGCCAAGAATGTATTCTGAAACAAAACGGTTCAACATTATCGCCCAAGCAAGCAATCTACCAGTCATTATGTTTTAAAATTTATGAGAAATAACAAGCAATGGTGCAGATACTTGTTCTATTTTCCGATTATCCCACATATGAACGACATCGTCCGATTACAACGGGACTGAATAGTTTCTTCGCTTCTATCAGGCAGCGGAGACCTGTCTTCAACCGTCATCAGCGCCGACATTTTTCGCTCCCGTTGAAAGCCGACCGAGTTCGCTGTCAGATGGTCACTGCCCAGTGCAATTATTTGCATTCCATCGACTAGTTTTCTCACCAGGTGACATTGTAGCGCACTAGCGCTGATGATGGACGCGGCATAATCGATTGTAATTGGCCTTGATCACCATACGGCCGCAGCCAGTCGAGGCGCGTCGTATTCTTCGTAGCCGCGAGCTCATCACGTACTGCGTGCAGATGCTATCGGCAGCTCATCTAATCTAGCGGTATCATTCCGATGTTCAACCTACCGCACTTCGGAAGTCGCCAATCTAAGCCTAACCGCAATTAGATTCCAGTGGTCGCGGTATCCATCACAAACGCGTGCGATTGCCTTGCGCTACTTGTCTAATCGAACACGTTCGCACCTCCGAATCCGAACACGGAAAAGCTCGAGGATCCGTCAAAATCATCGAACCTCCAGTAAGCTCCCAGCAAAATTATTCATAATCTTCGAATTGGTTTGCAATTATCTGGCAGACGATTATATTGGTGGCGACGACTCGGTGGCAGCTGCTGCTGTTTTCAACGCCCCAAGTATGCACACAATACGGAGGCCCCCAAGAGTGGGTTATTATTTGCTGCCATAAATTTCTGCGCCCCTCCGAACGAACAGAAAAAAAATACAACCCATCCAATAACCGCACAACAGAAACATCGTACTGGAAAAATCGAAACAAGTAGATGTGCGCTTTGGCTACAAGTGGACCGAACGAGGCGGCGCACGCCGTGTTCCATCACCGAAAGACCAAAAAAGTCAAAGGTTTAGCTTTCGTGCGCTGCGGGTGTATCTTCTCCCAGTCGGATTTATGCAGGGGCAGATCGATCTGGGGGTCACTTGTGCTTTATATGTATACAAATGCTTAATGTTTTATTCATAGGGACTGTAGCAATCCAAAAGGTGGCCTGATATATGCCATTGGGATCTCTTTCCCTGATTTCGACCCTGTCCAAATGGTTGGCAGAAGCAGTGGGGACGGTCGCGCGACTGGAGATGCTGTGCTATAAAAGCATAATAATAATAAGCGGCAGTGGTGGTGGTGGCAGTGCGGTAACTGCAACAGCAGGGGTGATGGGGAGGAACACTCTGGAGGATCGATCGCTGCCGGACCTGCAGATGAAACCGTCAAATCACAAAGCAGCCAAGAATGGTGGCCTAATAAGAGCAAGAAGACACCGACAACCACGATGATGATGATGATGATGGAGCAGCGAGAATCAATACGCTTAAATACACGCACAAGTGCGTATAGTGGTTTAATTTGATGAGTTTGCCGTGGTATAAATTAAAGGTAAACACAGCGAGCGAGAGGTGAAGAATCCCGCCGTCCTGCGCCGTTCGACACCAAACACGCTGGTGTGGTAGGGCGGAAGGGAGGTTTATACGTGGCCAACCGCAGCATCCGCTGTGTGTCAAGAGACCCGCTAGCCATCAGCGATTTGCAACAACCATCCCGCTTTAGACCTGGTCCTATAAATTGTGCCATGGATGAAGAGAGTGTTGCAGGTCCTTCGAGGTGAGGCTTTTGAGTTTGCCACGAAGAGCAAGCAGCAGAGGACCAAATAGCGGTAGAAAGTGCGCTTTTTTGCTAGGGTTTGCGAAACAAATCCTAATCGATATACACATACATTAGAAAGCATCTTGAGATATTTTTAAATAAAGTTTACTTCTCAGTGACATTGTGTCTCTGAACTGAGACATTTCTATCGTATTTAGCCGATGGGATAAGAATGGTTCAATAATACCTTTTTGCTTCTATATCAAACTAAAAATTAACTTTTAAGACTTGATTTACACACAAAAGGCCTTGATTACGGTTGAACATCGAAGGGGATTAGAAAACAAGAGCACACACAAGGTCATTTGAAACCGTTTGGGCAAACCCTACACGGCCACCGCACTCCAATCGCATCAATCAGTCGAAAATTAACCTCACAGCAACTCCCGAGGTTGCCGCTGCGTGAACGAGAAAAACAGGATCTCCTCTCGGCTTCCTCGGTCTCAACACCGGTGATGCTGCTGGTCGCCACCACTACTGCCCGTCCTCCATAAAATATATCTTATGTTGTGTCTCTACACTTTGCTCTTAATTTCGTGATTATACCCGCGATAGCAACCGCAGTGTGTGAGTGTTGTTGGTCTTCTTGGTTGTTTTCCACCTCATCAAATGAATTTTTCCTTCTCCGGACCGGCCTTATTATTATATGGTTCAGTTTTTTCCTTACTTCTGAGCCTGCTTTCTTCATTATAACTTGACGTTTTGACCGCATAGTATCCTCTTAGGAGAGGTGCATTTTGATGCCTATGGGAGAGTGGAACAAATTGCATCTGTGAAGTGTAAGTCAAACTCTCAAATGTTGATCAAAAGATCAAAAATGCAATGCGAAATAAATTTAAAATCAAAGAGCAATTGATATTATTCAAAATGTCATGATTTTTCGCCGAATCAAGTAAAATTGAGCAACTTTTGCAAAAAAAAAAAAGTATTGAATTTTATTCACACGGCCGTGTCAAAAAAAACCGTCTATAAACAGAATAGGATATTCTTCTATTGCTCTTGTAATCATTATGGTCATAGACGAAAATTGTGTTTATGAAGTGAAACAACCCAAACGGTGCATTTTCTTGAAATTAAATCAGGGTTTCCACAAAACCCTTTATAAATGTAGTTTTTGGTTGCTACATCAAAAAATTAAGAATGAACTAATTTAGTTTTTTTTCTGGGATGCATGTTGAGCCCCCATACCCAATCGAGCCGTGGTCCTTTTGTATCGCAGCACGGATACGGCAGCAGCATCATCATCGCCGTCATCATCAGCCAGCCATCCAATCCACCACGGCCCTTCCAGGCATACTCAAGAAGGCTCGGACCGAACAGCAACATCAACAGCACCAGCGCAACGACGCAATAATCGGTGCCAAGGATACTGTGAGAACTTCTGGCAGGTGTCTCAAGTTTCCGAAGAAAATGGGTCCACAGAGAAGGAGGAAAAAATCAGGTTATACACACCGAGTCGGGAGGAAAACATCGGCTAACAAGAAGAAAGAATTAAAATAGCCTGCATCCAGTTGATTACACGTTACAACCCCGATGGTAATGACTTTCTTGAGCCCCGCCACACTTCTTTGTGCTGTTCCCGCGCCTTGCAGCAGACGCGTAGTCGGTGTCAGCATCTTTGTCATAATTTTTCATCTCGCGCCAAGCGATGCTTTTTGCGTTTTGGAAAGTTTCCTTTTTCGCCCCATCCTTCGAGAGGCAATTTGTGATTGGTTTGACATCGGTCGCCAGCTGCGTCCTGGATTTGTTTCCAGTTTGGAATCTTCTCATTTTCGCAAAGGTGGCGCAGAGCGCGGTCGACGTGCGATTGAAGGATTTTGAACTCTAAGACCACCAGAAACTTTTACCCCGACTCAAGGATCTTTGAGCCAGCCAGTTCATAATCCTTTGGCTCTGGCAAAATGTGCGTGGCGAAAGCTTGTAATACCAGCGCCGAAGGTTATCATTATGCTTCATAATTGCCAAGTAGTGTGTCTCTCGCGCGACAGCATACTACTTAGTGTGCTAAGCCGGTTCTTTGGAATGTCGTCGCCATCATCATCGTCCCAACCAACCAACCAACCACGATGAGGTGATAAATTACAGTGTTGCAAAAGGACTTCGCTTTCTTTATTTATCCATCACTTCAAGGCAAACGGTAGGTAATCGGTCTTTTTCGCTGCTCGATACATCGGGATCGGCGATAAAATGCGGTTAAAGGCTTCAGATAGGTTGGATGTGCATCAAAGCAGCGTTTCTCAATAAAAGTTAATTGGGATTCACAAACTTGGTTTACATGAGGGGCATAATACTGAAGTAACAATTTGGATAGGTCTTTGTTAAGTACAAACTCGGTGGACAAGTAAAAGTTCCGAAAAACGAAAAGGATGACTGTTATTAGAAATTTTTGGCTTATAGATTGCATAAACAATTTTATTCAATGATCCATACATAAACTTCCTGAAGTGTAGATTTTATGCTCAAACTAACAGTGAGAAAAACTCTAACGTGGCATCACCTCAATATACTTTTGCTATTTTACATTTTTATTGATTTGAAGTACGCTGGATTGTTAAAAATATCCATAATGTGTAAACATCAAATCAATCGGTAAAACATCGAACATCATAATCAATATTGCTTCTTTGCAATACATGCCAGCTTCTCGAATCCAAATTATAACTCATGACCATTGTCCAGCGTTGCGTATTTTATTAAACTGCACAGAAAGATCATCCAATGAATACAAAAATTCACGAGCAATTATTTAGATACAATGAATCATGTTTATTTAGTGTTGCCCAAATAATATATCCAAAAGTGTTCGAAGCATTGGTTCTAGGATTGTTTAAATTACCTTGTCGAACATAGCTATTTAGTTACTCACTAGAAGCTCAATTTGATGTATTACCTGGAAAGAAAAAAACGTAATCGGTTAGAATTTAAAAGTAAGTAATTAGAAAAATAATACAAAAACAAGTTCAAAGCCTTAAGATATCGACATTTTTCTATAAGACATCTTTCCATACGAACTTTTCAGCTTATGAACGCACGAACAAACAGATTGAGAAGTGCTGATTTCTGAAATATGTATATCAAGCAACATGAACGTATAACGCCCGTAAACTAGCTCGCAAAAATGCAGCTAATCTAGTTTTCCAATGCAGACAGACACATCCTTTGCGCAGGCAACAGAAAACAGAAATGAAGATGCACGGCCGATAGCATGCCATCGCGTCCATCCGCCCCGGGGCTGGGGCACGTTGTTATCTAGCCTAGGCCATCCTGTCCCATGACACCGGACTATCAGCGCTCCTGGCCGCCTTCGGGGTGATTCTTTATGAACTTGAAGGCAGCCACGCGAAAGGCAAAACAGCGCCACCGTCGCCACTACTGCCACCACCACCGCACGCACAGCCAAAGGTTCGCGGTGACACGGCATTACCGCTGATGACTGTTCGCTTAATAAATGGCGAACGCATTAAGGTCCGGTTTGTGTATACTGCAGCAAGGATGCGGTGCGCTGTCGCTGGGGGTGGCGTGGCGTGACGTTCGACGGCGGGCGGCGGCTGCCGAGCAGCAGCCAACAGCCAGCCAGCAAAGCCAGCGTTGAGTGAATGAGGATAATTGAAATCACTCGCGTTCGCGTGTTTGCTTTGGCTTATAAAGGGGCGCACTTATTCACGCTGTGCTGTTGCTGTCGCTGCATCGCTGCAAGATAGCCATCAAGTTGCAAATGATGCTGGGTGACAGCTTTTTATTCGGGGGGAAATTTAAGCATGAAATATGAGAGTTTAATGCAATGATAGGTCGATTGGGGGAAAGGTTCCTTTTAAGGTGTGCCCACGTACGATGTCGAAAGTTATTATAAGAACATATTGATTTACGAGCGATTTTTTTTCTGTCGTAAATCACATTTAAATAGACAGAAAAATCAGACTTTGGATAGACATAAGACCATTTCTAACGTTCACCGAAGGTTTTTTTTTTAATGTAAATGAAGTTCTTGAAAGTTGAGTAAATATAAATGAAAATAAATTCCGATTGAAAGTAGCCCAAGGTATCTGGTGAAAGTCAAGCTGGTCAATTCTGCTTAGAAATTCTTCACGAAACGGATTGTTATTGATCCAGAAGTTGTCCAAGAGTTTGTGTTTCCATCTGCTTTCTTAAAAAAAGACGATAAAACGTACCGGTATCAACGTGTAACAAGGTCCAGAAGGCAACGAATCGGAACGATGAAGAAAACATGGTTGCCAAAATCCATACCAATAAGCATTACCGAAAGCGCCTCTTAATGGACCACGAGACCTCCATCGAGTTGGACACAATGCAAATGCCGAGGCGCTGCCACAGCACGGTTGACTGTTTCCAAGGAGGTAGGAAGAAAAAGATGGACAAATTCATTAAAAGGTTTAGGTTTTAGGGACGACGGCCTCCAGAAATGTCTTCCGTCCTTTATTTGGACTTAGTACCGCACTACCGCACATTGTGGGACTGCTGATGGTACAAAACAAGGGTAAAATAGTTTTCTAACGAGAAAAACGTCAACACACTGAACTAACCCGGAAATTTGCCCGAAAAAGAAGTTCTGGATCATCAAAGCTAGAAAACGAGGTAGCCCTTACAGTGTCGGTAAAATTATCAAAAGTTGAACAAAATTTACTTATATAGCAAAGTGCGAGCTATGATATAAGGAAGATCCAACCCCAGCAAAATTTTGGTTTTATAATGGTTTAATAATAGTCTTGTAGAGCGGAATATGGTTTTCAAGACCGTAACGATAACGCTGTAGAAGCAATGAAGCTAACGGTAACGCTGTAGCTTATTATTATTTTTAAATCTGTACTCGTACCGCCTGTAAAGCTTTTCAAGCATCTTTTTCCATGTTCTCATGATTAATAAACTACATAACTTCATTTCTTACAATTGTAAGAAAACAACGAAAAACAAGATTAGTAATTATAGGAAAAAGTCTACGTCAGCTCTGAGACTGAATCCAATACTTTATAATTGTATGTGCATCCAACTTAACTTCCAGTGTCAGTCAGTGATATTTTGAAAGAAAACTGTCTGTATTACAATCTGTCAGATCGAATCCGGGAGTTGGAAATTGTTAGTTTTAGTGCAACACCAGTTACCCGCTCCATATTGTCTGGTCCAGTCCAAGGTCACTTTCGCATATAATAAGCCCTGTCTGTTGGAGCTACAGATTGTTTAGCTGTTTGCGCGTTTGATGAAAGTAGAGAATCGAAGTAGTAAGTGCGTGTGAATGGCAGCAAATCAATTTTGCTGCCATAAATTTTCTTCAGCTACCATTAACCAACCATTAGCTGAACGTTTTTCTAACTTATTTTCATTCGCATTCGCATTCTCATTGAGCAATTCGCACAAATTCGTAGGAGGTACAATCCAACCCATTTGTATGACAGTAGCATCACTTCCATCCGTTACCACAGATATTGATTTGGAATCTGACAATCTCTTAGATGGAAGCAATGCACTATCCAATAGTCGAGATCTGTCCTGGCCACGTCCTTTCGAATGCTGAGAAAGGGGAAGGATGATTAGTTGGACACCTAACTTAAGAAAGATGCAGAGAACTCTACACAACTCTACTCGCAATAAGTTGCATTCGACGGAGAATCCTGTCCCATTGTTTCCTATTGAAAATTGGCCAGATCGGACTATGAGACCAAAAGTTATGGCCAAAATACGATTTATAAACAAAATAACACGCTAAAAAATTCTCACTCAATTTTTTTAGTATATCTGATGTACGAGAAAGGCACAAACACCGCTAGGTGGACTAATCAGGGTTTTTTTTACTAATTTAAATTAAATTGCTGTATTACCTAGTGTAGTGGCCTTTTTTTTGCGCTGCCTGGCCGACAGTACTAGCGATCATCAAATTGAAATAGGGGAGAACGGGGCAAGACCGCTACCCGGGGAAAAAAGAGTTATTGTACATTTTTCTCTCTAAATAACCCCGTACACTACTAAACTATAGATATGTTTATTTTGTTTATTTTGTTTATTTTTTAGTTTTTAGTCTTTTGGTATTTCAGTTTTCAGTCCTGCAGTCCTTAATTCCTTCAGTAGCTCTGTCTCTCAATCAGTCCTTCATTCTTTCAGGTTTTCAGTCTTCCAATCTTACAGATTTTCAGTCGTTCAGTTTTTCAGTCTTTTCTTTTTATTTTTTACTATCAGGCCCAACGAACCTCGTTTTGCCTAAAATTGATTTATTCTCTGATTAGTTCTAGTTCAATTGTGTGGGAGCCTCCCTTTCCAGAATACAAATTTTCACATCGATCGGTTCAGTAGTTTCCGAGTCTATAAGGTTCAAACAGACCAAAATTAATTTTTATGTGCATAGATTTATTTAGAATCTTTCGGTCTTTTAATCTTTCGGTTACTTTCAGCTTTCCAATCTATCAGTCATTCAATCTTTCATCAGTTTATCAGTACTTAAATTTTTCGGATTTTTTAGTCTTTAAGTTAATTCTTCTTTTTTATTCTTTTTGAAAAGTCTTCAGTGTTTCAATTTCCAGTCTTTAAAATTTTCAGTTTTCCAGTCCCTTACTCTTTCAATCTTCTAGTCTTTCAGTCCATCAGTCTTTCAGTATTTCAGTCGTTCAGTCCAGCAGCCTTTCAGTCTTCCAGACTTTCTGTCTATTGGTCAATTCATTCTTACAATCTTTAGATTTTCCTGTCTACCAATCTATCAGTTTTTCAGTCCTACAGCCGTTCAGTCTTACAGTTTTTCAGTCGTTCCTTTTTTATTCTTTTCGAAAAGTCTTTCAGTCTTTCAGACTTTCAATCTTTCAGCCTGCAGTCTTGCAATATTTCAATCTTCTAGTTTCTCCCAGTCTTCAAGTTTTTTTAGTTTTTTCTTCTTATGTTCTTTAAAAAAATCAATCTTCCTATCTCTCAGTTTTTAAGTCTTGCAGTCTTTAAAATCTTTCAGTATTCCAATCCTTCAGTCTATCAATCTATCACAGTTTCAGTCTTTCAGACTTTCAGTCTTCCAATCTTTCAGCCTTTCAGTCCTTCAGTCTTTCAGTTTTTCAATCATTCAGTTTTTTGATGTTTTAGCTTTCCAGTCTACTAGTCTTGAAATCTTTTAGTTATCCAGTCTTGCATCCTCAAAGTGTTTTAAAATTTCAGACTTTTAGTCTTTCGTTCAAGTTAAATAACAACAAGTGTAACAGTTTATTCTAGTGTTTGTCACACATTCAGCAAGTGAAAAACTTTCTTTTGCAGAAGTTATGTTTTTGCTTTAACGCACTTCTACTTTTATGTAAACGGTAATAAATTGTGCTCATTATTTTTGGGCAATGCATTTCAATAATGGAATTGAAAAACTAAGTGCAAAAAAAATCTCATAACCCACACAAAAGAATGTAAGGTACCCCGGGGCAAGTGAAAATACGGGGTAAGTGGGTACTATGGCTGCCGATTAATCGGTGAACGTTTTCAATGGTAACAATGTTCTAGAAAGATGAAGCAGAACTATCAACGAATTCACCTGACACAAAAATATTTGGAATCAAAACCATTTGCGGCACCATACTAATGGTATTGCTTAATCATGACTTTAAACTACCGCGAAAAGCTATTACCTTTATTTTAATTTGATTGATTTCCAACAAAATATTCGTTTCTAAATTCATCATTGATGTAGAAAGTGAATATTTTGAGCAATTAAATAATTTTGTGACATTGTAAATTATTTAAAAGTTTTGATTTAAGCCAAAATCTGCAATAATCACTTGCCTTTAAGTTTTAACATACATGGGGCAAGTGGGACATATTTGAACAACATTTCGATTGAGCCATTTTACCTGTTTTTAGATTGTTGTCTAGTGAAAAATAACATCGACACTCATATATCATATGGACAGAATCAAATGCAGTTGATATCGTTGGTTTCGATGTTAAGAAGTAATATACAGTTGATTTACCAAAAGCGAATTTTATTTTCTGAAACTTATCTCCCGCATGGAAAAGAGCAATGGTTTTAACTATGCGAAAATTTCAGTTTACAGTGCAACAGATTATAAATAGACTATTTATTCTACAACAGATCAACAGGTTTGGTCTTCTGTTTTGTTATTTTCTAACTTCGTATCAGATTTACAGGTTTTCAGATAAATAAAGTGCTCAACACATGAATTGGCCATTTCGTTCTAAATTTACAACACTGCACATCGCCTGAATAAAAACTTACCTTTTGTAGTTCTAATTTATTTAATAATTTGTGTTCTATACAGAGAAACATTCATTCGGAAAGTGAACAAAGATGTGCTTATCCTTCCCATCTAACACATTTGGTAAGAAAGGAAGCTAATGGAAAGCCAGGCAACATCCGCAATTAAACAGTAAACCGGCTGTTGTCTTGTTTTTATATCTGTTAATTGTAATCCCTTTCTTGTTGCAAAAACAAAAGTCTAACAAGCAATAAACCTCCATCCTTGATCTGCAACACTACGACTCAGGAATGACATGAACATTATATCTACATTCTTCAAATTAGTTTCGTTCGGCAATATAGAGCAGAATAGGTCCCACTTGCCCTGTTTTAAGGGGTAAGTGGGTCCCACAGTTAAATTTATTTCCGTCACTACCAATATTTTTTGTTACTGAATAAATGGCTTACAACACGTCTACACTTCAACAACGGAAGCATATAATGATGTATCCGTGGTTAATGTCCTGAAATACCCTGTTTTCTAAGTATGCGTTAACAATTTAACCAACTTAACTTCCTGACCGTTAGAAATTGTGGAGATGCAGAGGTATACTCGGTCTCTAGTAGCAACAAAGACCACATCCCAACCACTATTCACTTCACCACCCAAATCCTAACCAATCTTCACTTGGATCGAAGTAAAATTTTCAGCATTTCTGAGCAATCACGGAGTAGTAACCATTAATATGTACAATCAGTCTTAGTTGTTCCTAAGCTAAGCTAATAAGCCCCGTATGTTTGTGCTACAATTATTCATCATTTATTTCTATTTAGAAAAACATATTGAAATAATTTAAAAAAAATATTCCGATGATGGCTTCAGAGAAGGAAATAACTTTCCTAGGACAGGAATAAAAAACACTCTTAGTGTCCACACAATCATGAAATCATGTCGGCAGGAAACACTTTATTCGGTAACGTTCATCATTCTTTGGGATCTTCTAGAGCACTACAACTTCTCTATTTACGTTGCCGCTATCACATTTTTTTTATTCGATCACTCTAAGACGCCATACCAGCCTAAACAAACGTTAGAAACGTGCAGCAGAACGTTCACGCGCTCTCATAGGCTGTTAAGATCTGTAACCAATGCTTCATAATTATGCCTTGAAGTGCATGGTTTCGTCAGGCACAACCCAAAACCTGCAAATTTTCAGCAAAGACGTTTTAAATTTTTGTGATTATCTCGAATTTTGCGGATCATTCTGTATGAGTTGATGCAAATGCATGAGTTTTGTGTGTGTCAAAAATAATACTCAAAACATCGACAAGTTCATGTACTTTATTGAATTTTTCGAAAAGTTGTCAACTGTTATAAATTGTTAATTGTCAAAAGCAATGCGTATTTAAAAAATTGGTGATTTGGCATGCGTCTTTTCCAATTGAAGCTTTATACAAGCTTTCGTACTTTTCCATCAAAATGTCATAAACAAAAAAGAACGAGTCAGTACCGTCGATAATGAAAATTTTCAAACAAACAAGACATTCCCAAAACATTTTTGAACCAAATGTTTTCGTACTCTTCGTCGGAATACGTATTTCTGCACTAGGATTCAGATTATTTTATCCCATTGTATACATAACATTACATAACTTTAGTCAAAAATAAAAAATGGATGAATAGGACATTTGGCCGAAAAGGTCATTTGACCGAATAGAACATTATGCCGAATAGGACGTTTGGCCGAATATAGGACATTTGGTCGAATAGGACATTTGGCCGAATAGGTCATTTGAAAAGTGAGAAATGAGGTAAGAAAAGTGAGACGTCTCACTACTAACTTCTCATTTCTCATTGCTTATTGTAAAAGTGAGGAGTGAGTATTGAGACGATTCACTTCTCACTTCGCACTACTCACTTTTCACAGTGAGAAGTGAGAAATGAGGAGTGAGAAGTGAGGCGTCTCACCAAATGTCCTATTCGGCCAAATGACATATTCGGTCAAATGACCTATTCGGCTATATGACCCTTTCAGCCAAATGACTAGTGGCCTTCGACTGAACGGTATTCGGCTAAACGGCCCTTTCCCTTTTTATCGATTTTCAAAAATAGTGATGAATAATTTGCAAAAAAAGGGAAATTGGGGTAAAGTGATCTTGAAAGCTCCACTTTGCTTTGTATGAAACTATTCCCACTCGATCTCCTCTTCGATTCAAAAAATTTCTCCTAGTTGAGATATTGAATTCTTCTGCGATTCGGGTCCTTTCTTTTCTTTACTTTCTTATGTTAAAAAAAACTGTATCTGCTCGAAATAACGCAATGTTGGATGTTATTGACATTATTGACAAAGCGATGAGCTCTTGTTCTTAGTTTGTACAGGATATGCAGAAGTCGCGCTCAAAAGATAACTACCCACAATAAAAGAGAAGCAATAACCTCTTTGAATCAAAAACAAGTCATGAAAACAAGTTTATCGAATATCGTATACTGGATTTGCATAAGAGCTCCATGCATATTTTTGATGATTTTGATTTGCTTCCTGTTTAAGGAAAACTTGCCGAATTAAGACTCATTTGGTTGTCCCATCTTGACGCTTATGCGAATAGGGGCAATATACAAGTGTGAAAAAGATTAAAAACAGAATAGGTTAGGCAGCCCCCACCAAGAAGTCATGTTAAGTCATTCTCGCTAATTTTGTGTTGCGAATGCATCAGAACCGGTGCCTCCCGCAATTCATGCTTTTCTATGAAATTTATCATAAAGTATAGCCCTCCCAACTAGTCTTTTATCAGTACAACTTGTAAAAAACGTCTGTCACGGTATGCTACATATCGTGAGTGTATACAGAGAGGATAAATATGAGATTTTTTAAATTTTGCCTTGGGTTCAATCGAATCGGATGAAAGTATTTTTTTTTAGATTTCTATTTGACCGAAATTCTTTCAGATGAAAGCCATTCGGCCGAAGGCCACCATGCCGAAAACTGTTTGGCCAAACAAACCCATCTGGCCGAAAGTCATTCTACCCAACAGACTTATGACCGTACAAGTCATAAAGCAGAAAACGTCGTTTGGCTGAACGGGTCATATGGCCAGGACCGGATTTAGCCGGAAGGGGGCCCCGGGGCCGACGGTATGTGGGGGCCCAAAAATGTACAAAAAAGGTTGGTTTTGGTACATAAGATTTGTGGGGGCCCGGGGCCACGGCCAATGTAATGAATTTTGATGTTTAGTTGGACTCTAAATTAGCATTTGATGCGAATCGATCGTCAATAATATCGAAAGCAAATAGGCAATCCTTACTTCCCACAGTGAGAAGTGAGAAATAGAATGTTGATTTGAGAAATTAGAAGTGATTAGTGAAAAATGAAAAGTAAGGAACGAGGAGCTCGAACTGAGACGTCTTATTTCTTATTTCTCACTTCTCAGTTTTTATTTGTCACTTCTCACAGTATGAAATGAGAATAAGAAAATAGAAGAAGCGGTTTTTTAAATGGCTGAAAACGTATCTGAAATCAAGAGTTCAATACGTAAAAGTGAACGGCAACAAGTCGTCAACTTTCAATGCCACCTCAGGTGTCCCACAGGGAAGTCATGTAAGGCCACTTCTGTTTGTGATGGTAATGAACGACTTCCCAAACTATGTGACACATTCTTTCATCTTGATTTACGCCGACGATGTCAAAATATTTAGGGCAATCAAATGTATACCAGATTCTGTACTTCTACAAACCGATCTCCAACATTTTGGAAGATTTTGCAGAGAGAATGGGCTCAGTGTCAACGCTACCCAAAGTTCTGTGATGACGTTCACAAGGAAACAAACAGTCGATAATTTTCGAGTACCAGTATGAGCAGGCAGATATTGTGTTCCTAACTAACATCATATCAGGTTGTACCGAGAGTCGACACCTCCGAAGACAAATTCAGCTGATTCACGAGCCTGCGATTAGATTTATGAGGGAGTTTGACCGTTTTCAAAACGTCATTTCTTTAGATATGGGGTCCGAGATGATAAAGAGTAGGTTAAGACTATTTTCATTTTACCGTTGTCAATTGCAATGATTTGTGTTATATTGATATTATAGATTTTAAGATAGACTTGGTTGAGGGTGGACAAACCTACATTCCAATAAATAAATAAATAAGGACTCACTTATCATTTTCGCTAATCATTTCTCACTTCTTAAATTTAACCTCTCACTTTTATAGTGGGTAGTGAGATATGACAAGTAAGATATCTTTCATATCATTTCTCACTTTTTACTGCGAAAAGTGAAAAGTGTCAAGTGACAGGTCTCACTTATCAAATCTCATTTCTCCCTTCAAATAGTGTGAAGTGAGATATAAGATGTGAAAAGTAAGTCATCTCACTCCTAATTTTTCACTCCTAACCATGATAAGTCAGAGTGAGAGGCGGTATGTCTCACTGCTCAGTCCTCAATGCTCACTACTTAGTTATCACTTCTCGCTATGAGAAGTAAAGTGAAAAATGCTTAGTAAGAAGTAAGAAATGATACGTGATATGGTTAAAAGTAAAATGTAACAATTTTTCATCATCATTTCCAGCACACTAGAAGCGAGAAGTCAAACGTGGGATTCTATACATCTCACTTCTTACTTCGCCCAGTGTCAAGTGAGAGGGAAGTGATAAGTGAGACGTCTCGCATCTCGCTTCTAATTTCTTCCTCCTGACTGTGATAAGTGATTCGACTCACAAACTTAATTTTTTTTTAACCGATATTTCAGCAATTTGTTCAACTTTTACCGAGATTCGCACGGACGTGCCCCAGTAAACATGTTTTTCGCTGAGATTTCTGTCAAAGTTGCTGAAAACCAGCAAATAATTTACCGAAACCCAGCTAACAAACCTCATTTTTGACGGGATATCAGTTTTTTTTTATTTTGCTGGGTACACGGCTGTGCGGATTTTGCCGAGCTGCAGAAATAAAAACTGAGTGTGCACTTCTCACTTCTTAATTCTCAATTCTTACTTATCACTTCTCACTATGATAAGTGCGAAATAAGAAATGAGAAGTGAGAAATTATTAGTTAGAAGTGAGGATTGAGAAAAAGAAGCAAAAAGTTGACTGAAAAGTGAGACGTGATTTAGCTAAAAGTAAATGTGGCAAATTTTCACCTTTATTTACAGCTTGCTAGAAGCGAAGGATATAACATGTTTTAAAATAACAAGTAAATAGTACAGCACTTTGCACAATAGTACTCATTTGAATCGCCTGAAAACAAAACATGTAAAGCTACTGATTAGTTATTTATGAATTACTTCTAAGCGTAGTTTAACTAACCGATAGTTCTAATTGTTCATTCCGAAATGAAATTTTAATAAACTTAAACGGGTACTTATATCAAACGTTCCACCCAGATCATTGCTGCCATCATGCCCTATTTGAGAATGCTCAATAAATCCTAACAATCAGAAATTGATATTATCATATAAAAATCACCGACAATACCAGACATCTAATAATCAATACTTGTCCAACTTTCTCTGCACCAACAGCACCGGCCTATCGCCGGTCGTTACAGATGAGTTGGGTATTGTCTCTGCGGTCGAAAAGGGGTAATTTATCGATCGCTACAAACTAGCCGTACCAATTGCTAGTTACTGTGTGTGTACGCGTTTGCTTCAAACAGCCAACAGCCAAAACCGACCATTTATCGGACCCGGCCGCAGAGTCCTGGAATGCTTTCGTCGGGACCTACCTATCTCTACGATTATTATTACCATCAACGAAACGAAAACCTCATCATCGCTAATAAGCCTTAAACAGTCCGGTCCGACACATGCAGACACAGACATAGAGCGTCAAAGCTTGTCCGCCGGCCGCAATGTGGCAGCAGTAGGTGCTGTCGGACGGCGATGGAGGTGTCCGGCGGTGAAGAAAGAAAGGAAAACAATCGAAATCCTAAAGCCCAAGCTTTTAAGCCTTCTAATAATACTCTGCATCGGGACAAACAAAGCTATCAAGCCGTAATTGATATATACTGTGCTTTGTGCTCGGCGTGTGTGTTCGAGTGCAGATCGCTCTAGCAGCTCACTGTGGGGATCCGTGTGGTCATAAATTGCTTCCATCCGGCTGGTTAGGACAATAAATCTCACCCGCGTAATTATTTCTGTTCATTATGGATTCGTTTCACCCACAAGTTTAAGAACAATATTGGTTACACGTGAGCACTAAATTGACTGTCACCTTGAGCAGGTTCTGGCTACTTTGAAGATGTCCTTAAGTTTGCAGAAACTCTAAAACTGAACATCAGAACAGTTTGGATTAAACCATTCCAGAATCAATGTTTAACAATTTTATGTCCACTTGCAGGTGCGAAACTTCTCCACAGTCAGCATCGATAATACAAAAAAACAGAACTTTAGCGGGAGGAAATGGTCAGCAATCGGACAGCAGTAAACTAAAAAAAAACGAAACGTAACAGAAATGACCGTTTATCTTGGCGGCCATCCGGTACGTCTGAACTCATTTGCTGCCGCTCGGCCCGGCTGGTCGATTTGGTCGCATTGATGTTGTGCGGTGCTGGCCCCATAGAGTAGGGGCATTATTCCATCGGAATTGATTTCACGCCCCTAATGATTGGGGCTTGTCTCTTCCAGCACCACCGCACAATTCAATCACTTCGGCGGCGGTGCGGCGACGATGGTCAAGAAGAAATGCTGCCGGGCGCGTGTGAGTGGGTTCCTGTGCGTCGTAATCTACAAATAACTACGGACTCAATTTGGACCTTCGCATGTTCCCAGCCAGTAGTGAACATTAAAGTGCGGCCGGCAGCGATTGAGTCTCACCATCTTTCGCGGTCGTCGCGGTTGTTTCAGTCGTTGATTAGGGGATTAAGACCCCGGTGTGCACGTCACCGCAGAGGTCGGAATTGATTTGTTGCGGGAATCGGATAAATGACAGATCACACAGGTCCCAGCAGCGCAGCTCCCCGTCGCCCATCCGTGGGTAGTTCGGTAGTGGTTTTAACATTTTACAACGCCGAGGCCGATCCGCGAGAAACGAACGAGGTTAACGGTAGCAAAATGACAGCGCACCCATTCGTGTGCCTTGATCGGCAGGCCACGCGAATCGAATCGGCTTCGTTACCGGCGGAGTCCGATCAATGCCCGGCTGGCTGGCTGGTTAGGCCTGGGACAAAGAGAAGATCAAGAAAGGCCAATCACATGTAAGGGACGACAACGAAGACGACGGTGGTGGGGCTTTGGGTGAAACGATCGACGAGGAATAATAACGTTAACGTACATACACAGTTTCAGATCGCGAGCTTTGATCGAGATCGAGAGATGATGTTGTCGGAGGAGCGTCTGTGCGGTAGAGCACGGTGATGTGAACAGTTGATCACAATGCAAGGGGTTAACAGAGACTCTTTGAAAACTTATTAACGGTTTCCAGACCATAAATATAGTAAATTAGGTAATTAAAAAATATATACTGGTCAGACGTGTAACACTTGAAAAAATATATTAGAACGAATAATATTAATAAAAAAAATTATCGGATAAAGAAAATGTCCATGATTTTTTTTTTAAATTAATTTAGGCCGATACAAATATTTAAAATCTATTTTGTCTCCCCCCTCCTCGGATTTTTTTGCCAAAAAATAATATTTTGAGGGGGCAACAAAATAAAATTCGGATAATTTTGAGGATTTTCAAAACATTCTTTAACAAATCCGAGGAGTTTTTTGATTTGTTTCATTTTAATATTTATTTTTATTTATTTTTTATTATCACCCCCCCTTGACCTTTCGGAGACCAGTAGGACAAAAAGTTAATTAAATATTTGTAACGGCCTTATGGTTTCCTAAAATTGGCATTTTATTTATCTAAATAAGCAGAAGGTTGGAGATATAATAAACATATTTACAAACACCATTCTTACGCATTCTTCACCTCATAGCTCCTGAGTATCAAAAATTAGATTTGTTTCTAATTAGAGTATTTTTTTAACGCATTTAATGATACATCTGACTAGTCAAGTGACGCTTCGACCCCGGGTCTACACCCTTCCTACGTCTATGCTACCGCCCCAGAGATCTACCCTCATTTCACTTCTTTGCGATCACTTGACTCCGATACAGGTTTGCGCCAAGAATTAATACACGAATTACTTTCTGCGTCGCCCTGTCCGTATCTCATCGATAAATCAAGAAATATGGGGAGCTTGCACTCATGTTATTAAACAAGAAATTGAACACCATACACAAGCGCGCCGAGAGTGACCTTTCGAAAGCCTCGTTGCTGGTGATGCTGGAGCTAGCCTTCCAGTCCCGTACGACAAAAAGGTACAGTCCGAAAAAAAATTCGTCGGCAGGTGTTTGGATGAATCCCGAAAACTCGAAAGACCACTACATACTGGCATCGTCGGATGGGGGGACACGAAAAAAAGAGATAATTTCGAAACGAAAGTATGACAGGGCCTTCGCACACAGGCTCAGCTCCACCAGCAGCGCTATGGCTCGGATGCAAAATCTTTTGAAGTTGATATTTCTTTTTGTGTAGCCCGGGGGAACTTGGGCCGGGGCATTCTCCGCTGCGTTTGCGACTGTGTTCTGAACACTCGCCGCCGCAGTCGCCTACCTTCATCATCATCATCGTCGTCGTCGTCGTCGGCATCTCCATCTCCAACGGCCGGCGACCGACGGTGGTTGACAAAGCTTGCCGAAGATATGACGTGCCACGGACGCGAGATATTAAAAGGCAATTTTTCAAAAAGCGTCAACAAGTTAATTTCCGGATGTTGACAATTAAATCTTCCTGTGTTCAAACTAAAGCGACGACAAAATAGGCTTTTTGGAGGGGCGCCAACGGAATGGGGACAAACTGCAGATCCGCGGGGGTTTTAATGGCTGGAAATGATATGAACATACATCTCAAACGAAGTCATAATGTGAAGGTTGTCCGTTGAATGAAACATACCTACAAGACATCTTTTTGCGTTAGTTGGTATTCTTGTTCAACAAGTGAACGCTTTTTTGAATACTGTGCCTGGTAGCGTTTATTTTAAATAATGAAATTAAATTATTTTTCGTATTTTACATTTGCATGTACGTAAGAGAACAAATATAACGCAGAAAATTCGATTATTTCTATGGAGGCTTTTAAACTTAAGATATTGATGTGTGTTTTGATTTTGATTACGCGTAATAGCCATTTTCAGTTTCAGGGACACAACGTTCATAGATTTGTTTACCAAGCATAGAATGAATTAAGAAACTACATATTTGAAATTACCATATTCAAACAAACATGTGCTAAGCTGAGCCCATTTGCAAAAAAGCTCAAATGAACCTGCAAGACTCTTCAGGGATTTACAGACATTAAGTGCCATCACATCATCCTATAGTGGAAAAACATCCGACCATGGATCGACAGTGCTCGCACTGCTGATGGTCTCGTAGCAATCCGTTTACGACCGAAGCCGCAGCCACAGAATCAGTCAGTGTCAGGGAGGGCACCGAAAGAAATGAGCTCAAGAATTATGATGTAAGTACATCATAAATATGACACTACGCTACCCAGGAGTATAATCTAATATGCAACGAGTACGAGTGCGAGAAAAGCTCCCACCTGCACGGGACTGCTTCTTATCTTTGGTGGCCTGGCGAAGGAGATGTGTGCTCCTGCCACACGGCAACCCGTTCTGAGTGTTCCAATTTCTAAAAACAGACGCCGAACAAAGGGAATGACTTTACAGCACGAAACCTACTGCTACCGACGCCGTGCCAGACCAGGACCAACCACTTCTAACTGGCTAGTGGTGCTAGCAGCGCATTAAGGTAAACAAAGGTGAAGGAAGCACCGAAGAGACGCGCCGCAGTCCTAGGCTTTCCACGTGGAATGCCCATTTATATGAGACCGCGCTGCGCTGCTACCACGGCAGTCACCACCACCGCATAAACATATCATAATCGGTTCTTGGCATTGAGCTGCTGGCTGGTGCGCTTGCTCACGTGAGCGTGCGATTTGAATTTAAAACAAAAAATTTCGTCTTTTGTTTAGTTTAACAAATTGTTGCCGGTGATTAATGTTGGGGACGATGTACTCGACGTACGTGATGAGCTACAGCACGTGCAGAATAGGATTATCAGTAGTTGATCCAAGCAAAAGGAACTGTACAAAGAAGAAAGTCGGACATAACAAACCAACAGGGTTAAAACACTACGAGTGGAAAGGGTGTTGTCGTAAGACTGCCTCAATGACTACAAAACAATGAAATTACAATGAGATCTGCGGCATCATGTGTTTTCATAATTTCTCTAAAAAATATATCACCTACCATTTGCCAACAGAGCAAAAGTTTTAAGAGCGTTCATATTTTATATTTTGATAAGTTCTAAAAGATGTATTTATAATTTTAAAAAATCCGCTTAAGTTTGATAATTCCTTATCACAATTGACAAAGGCTGATTGTTAGACAAACTACTGCTATGAATTTCGGAAAATTTCATCCTGGAATTCCGACGAATTCTATTAAGAAATTTAAACGAATTTCTTTCACCAATTTAGCGAAAACTCTTTCATAAGTTCAGGTATTTTGTATCATAAATTCTGATGAATAACACGAAGATGTGCTTAAATTAAGTTTTGTTGTTTATGTCTAGAATTCAGACGAACAATGAAATATATGATTTCGGAAGAATATCATCCCAGAAATCAAACAATTGTTTGCAACACTTCAGATGATTTCTACCTCAAAATTGTAGTCAAATTATTTACACTATTGCAGATGAATTTCAAATCAAGAAAATCAAGGAAGTTGCATTCAAGAGTTCAGACAAATTTTATCTAGAAACTCAAAGGGTTTTTTTTTTAAATTCATGTAGAAAATCTTACCAGTCTTTCCGTATTTCAGAGGAACGTTTAGGATGACTGGAAGCGATTGGCCCCGGATTGAGTCCAGTGGAGGAGTATTCTCCATTCGGCGTAGGCTCATCGTGGAGGAGCTATAGCCCATCAAGGGATTTAAGAGGACTTCCTTTCCAAGATTATAACAAATTATTTCCATGAAATTAAACAAATTCCTCCCTGGAATTTAAGCAAATTAAAGAAATTTTCTTCATGGAGTTCAGACTCATTCCTACTTGAAACTCAGACGAATTCTTGCCAAGTATTTTAACAAACTTGATCTTGGAGATCATCTAAATTCTATCCGAAATTGAAACCAAACTCTCGAATTTTACCCAGAGATGGTTTAAGTTGTACTTGATGGTTTTTAGACGAGTAACATCCAGGAATTCCGACAAATATTTTTGGTGGGGATTGATCCATTATGAACACAAATATTTTTTCAAATTCTAATGAGCTTCTTTTAGAAATGCGATCAAATTACTTCCAGGAATTCAGACGAATTCTTTCCTGTAATTCAGACAAATTGCATCCAGAAAAAAAAATGAATTCTTTCTATGTGTTCAGACGACTATCTTCTAGAAATTCAGATATTGAAATTCAGATGCATTTTTTCCAATGGTTAAAAAGAATATCTTAGGCTAATTCGGCCAAATTTAGCTAAGGATTCAGGAAAATCTCTCTGATAAGTTTAGATATTTTACCTCAGGAAGTCAGATAAATTTCTACCCAGAAATGCTATTTTGAGTTTCCCCAAAGGGTAATGTGCAAATTGTATAATCAATCCAAGCGAATATTTGGAAGATGCGAACGAATTCCTTCCCGGAATTGAGACGTTCCTCTTTCTGGGTTTCGAATCCATTTCAGAAATTCAAATCAGTGTTGTGATGAGTCATTATCAGACGATAATGATTGCAATTTTCATGTGAAAACAGTAGGTGGGTTGTCGCCGGCGACAACTTCTCAAATTTTGTCCTCAAACGATAATTAACACAGGATTTTCATTCAACCATTAATCTTTACTAATATCAGCTAACTGTCAACAGTCCCGTTATATCTTCTATTTGACGTTATGGTGTCATGGTAGTGAGGAGAAAGAGTTCAAAATTTAACGGTAAATGCTTTAAATCACAATACGATTTTTAAACGATTCTTAATCTCTGGCGAGTTTTTATCACTTGATAATTTAAAAGTAGGATCGCGGGTGAGATTGATCATCCTCGATTTTTTGAAAATTTGATTTTTCCCATCCCTGATTCGAACAATTTCTGGGAGGAAGTTTCCGGTCAGAAACTCTTCAATTGGCACGTCCGCAAAATGTGTGTAGCGGTTGGAGACGAGCCAGCCTCGGGCTGAAAGTCTTTCCAGATATATACAAAATTTGTGTGGCGCACCATCACTTATGAGTTTTATCGCCAGGTATATTCGCTCATGCTCCGCTTCTTTCCTGGAATTTCTCGCAAGTTCTGATCAGAGGATCCGCTAAACATCCTGAAGATAATCCGGCAACACTAGCCAGTGCATCCCCTTGAAGTCTGTCCTGCAGTTGCTTTAGATTTTCCAGGCTCGAAAACCCACACACCATAAACCTTCGGAATATGTTGAGCTGCCGTTTCGAAATACGATCGATTTTGCGCACATTGCTTTGCCGACTCCAGCTGCTCCTTACCTGGTCCTCTGATTCTTTGGTTTTGTCTCTTCTCTCGACGAGCATTCGCATGTTCTACCTGCACGTCCTCTACCGTCCAAGCACTTTTCTACTTTCCGCTTGGGCTGACAGCACAATCTTAGTCGTTCAAAGCGTTACGCTTTTACCGCTTCTCTCGAGTTGACTCCACATCGACTCTCGCTTCTTTACAAACGCCTGCTCCGTGGGGAGCTCAGCATTAAGCACTTCTCCCTAGCAGCACACATGCTTCACATAGGTTGCTGCAACTCATATGTGACCAGATTTAGTCACAATCAAGTTGCTGCAACCATTTTTGTCTGACTTGTGCTGCTCGGGCTGCTCGTGCTCTGGGTGCCGTTCCACCATCTTGCGCTGAAGCTGAAGCCTCAATACTTGCATCTCCCGTCAATCAAAATCCATTCGAAACGGATAGGTTATTTAGCCGAAAGGAACATACGGTAAAAAAGTCGTTCGGTCGGACTGATAAGTGACCATAAAATCGTTTCGCCGAACGTTTCGTCATTTAGCCAAAATAGTTGGTATACAGAAAAGTCGTTTAGGTTGAAAATGTTGTTTGTCCGAACAGGTAATTCTGCAGAAAAGGTTATTTGAAAATACCGTTTGAAACAAATAGTCGTTTGGCAGAAATAGCAATTTTTCCGGATATGTCGTTTATTGAACAATAAGGCCATAGGACCAAACATGTTGAATGGCCGAACAATAGTCAATGCGAAGTGAAATGATGAAGTGATTGATGATAATTCAAAAGTAACAAGTAAGAAGCAGTGGGAAATGAGAAGTAATAAATCTCGCGTGATTTTTGAAAACGTCGTAAGTCCATATGAGAGACTCTCTTTCATTACGCTCTCTTTTGCTAATATCTAGACTAGTTTAAAATTTGTTGCAATATTTTCACCTCAGCACATTAGACAAAGCTATTTTCTTCAGATCGGTGCTGGAAAATCCAATGTAAATGTTAGTATGGCTTTGTAATAATCGAAAGAGAAAGTAAACAAAGAGAGCCTCTCTTTTGGACTTACGACGTTTTCAAAAATCACGCGAGAAATAAAAAGTAATAAGCTACAAGTCTCGCTTTTTACTTCTTATTAGTCATGTTTAGTTTCACATTTCTAATTTCTGCGAAGTGATAAATGAGAAGTGAAAATGAAGAAAAAAAGTGGGATGTCTCACTTCTAGCTTCTGACTGCTCATTTTTTACTCCTAAGTTTTTACAGTGAGAAATAGGATATGAAGAGTGAGAGGAGAGATGAATTACATCTCACATTTCATTGATCACTTTCTTCATCTCACTTCTCACTTTTGACTGCGAGAAAAAAGATATGAAAAGTAAGAAGTGAGATGTAACACCCCAGTTCTCATTTCTCACAGTGTGAGGTGAGTAATCAGAAGTAAGATAAAATACCTCCCACATCTCTAGTCTTATTTCTCACCTGTTATTTCTTACTTCTTAATACTCATTTCTCACTTTCCAAAAAAAAGAAAGTGAAAAATGAAAATGAAAATTGAGAAGTGATGATGAGAAATAGAAAATGAGAAATGAGTTGTAATTAATGAGAAGTGAGAGGTTCTATTATATGAGAAGTGAAATATCATAAGTGATAAGTGAGACGTCTCTTACTGAAACGTCTCACTAATCATTCCTCACTTCCCTTGAAAAGTTCTCATTTCGAACTTTCCAAAGGATGAAGTGAGAAAATAAAAGTTAGAAGCTAGAAATGAGACATCTCATTTCTCAATTCCTTTTTCTCACTTTTCAATTATCATTGATAACTTCGCAATTTTTACATTCACTATTGTTCGATCGAACAACATTTTCCGTAATATTAGCTGACCGGCAAATTAAATTTTTGGCCGTGTGATTCGCTCCGCCAAATGGCCCTTTATGTCAATCGACAATTTTAAACAAACGGCATTTTCGACAAAATGATCTTCTTCTTCATCCTCAATGGCTCTACATTCCAACTGGAACTTGGCCTGCTTTTCAATTTAGTATTCTATAAGAATTTCTTCAGTTATTAATATACAGCGATAATCTCCAAAGCAAATCGTCAGCTGGGCTTTATTGCTAAAATTGCCAAAGACTTTACCGATCCATATTGCTTGAAGTCTCTGTATTGTGCGCTTGTACGACCTATCCTTGAGACCGCTTCTGTTATCTGGACGCCAAATGATGTAGGGTAAAGACCCAATAGTGGAGGAACTAAGCACGTTCTACCACTATTTGTTGGTTCACACTAAGCCTCTACTTCATTTCACTTACCTCAAGGGTGCACATGAAAGTTTATTAATTTTATTTTATCCGGAAGGTGTTCTAATGGCAGCAGCATCCATCATTGTTACCTAAAATGGTACCTCCAATTATTGGTGCAGTGTTCCAATAGTTGCGGTATTTTTTAATTCGTGTTCCTATAGTTGCGAATCCCATTGTTTTCATATGGGACTCGCAACTATAGGAACACTACCACAACTATTGGTGCAAAGAAGAGAAAAGGATAAGGTATTTTATTGATACTTTACCAATTTTGATGCAATTCTCGACCCGTTTTCCTCTATTTCGTGTAATGACAGGTCAACAAATTGATATACTATATGGGTTGCTGCGTTAAATACGCAGATTGTGTAAAAACAACGCTACCGCAACTATAGGAACACCCACGACTATGGGAACTTTAACCCTATCATGGTCCCTAAGGATTGAACGTGTTCAGCGGAGGTTCATTCGGTTGGCATTACGTAGTTTGCCCTGGCGTGACCCATTGAATCTTCCAGCTTACCCTGATCGCTGTAAACTGCTTGGTATGGACACCCTTGAAAGAAGAAGAAAAATTCAGCAGGCAACATTCCTTGCAAAGGTGCTGAACAACGAAATTGATTCTCCGCAGCTGCTTGCGCTTCTGGACTTCCGCGCAATTCAACGTCCTCTCCGGCAACGATCACTGCTACAGGACAGGTTCCATCGAACGGCGTTCGGCTACAATGAGCCACTATCGTCGATGATCCGGACGTTCACGGTAGTTGAGGATCTTTTCGATTTTAACCAAACAAGCACACGCTTCAAAAAGAAGATTTATCGTTCGTCATTGCTGTAGGTGTAATTATCGTGTGTTATGACTAGTTAAGTAGAGTATTTTATTCATTAAGACATTGTAGTCAGATGGATCAGCACTAAATAAATAAATAAATAAATTGAAAGCAAACGAACAACAATTTTCGGCAAAACGATCTATTTTGTCCAACTACCTGTTCAGCCATATTATATTTTCGGTCAAATGACCAGTTTGGCCGAGTGAAACAACCGACCGAACTGATGAATGACTACAAAAACCTTTTGTTGAACAGGTTATTTAGCCGAAAAAGTTGTTTGGCAGATAGGCCCATTTGACCAAAAATATCGTTCGACCGAAAATACCGGTTGACGAAAATAGTTGTTTGGCAGAAAGATGTCATTCGGCTGAACGGATATAGAACCGTTAATGCCGTTTGTTGAACGGGTCATATGACCTTAAATGTTGTACGGCCGAACAAAAGCTGAATTTAAGGTGAATAATAAGTAGTGAATCATGATAACTAGATTGATAATTGAGAAATTGGAAATGAAAATTGAAAAGTGAGAAAAAATTGAGAAGTGAGACGTTGTATTTTTCAATTCACACTTGTCATTTATCGCTTCTCAGTTCTCACTATGGCAAGTATCGGCACGTTTGAAGGATGAGAAACGATAGCGGTACAAGATAATGAGGAACCGTTTTAATTCAAAAATAGCCCAACAACAGTTCCTGAACCGTTTCTTGGACAGCAGAAATCCACCTAGAGCTCTTTGGCAACGGATAAAGATCCTCGGTGTCGGCAAGGATCGGCAAGGCATCGCATCCGTGTGGTTTCCCTCCAGATGAGGTGAATCGTACATTTGTAACGAATTTTACGAACTCACGTGGGACAAGGCTCGTACAGCTTTTGTTTCCGACCTGTGCTAGATTGCGAAGTCGTCAACGCTGTATGTGATATAAAATCGAATGCAACGAGACTTGACGACTTACCAATAATCTTCGTTAAGATCATTCTTTCGCTGGTTGTCCAACAAGTAGCGCATTTGTTCAACTTGATCATTGAGACGACTACATTCCCGGATTTCTGGAAGCATGCGAAGGTTATAAAACTGAAGAAGAATCCGTTTCTGAGCTGCATCACCAATCTACGCCCAATTAGTATACTTTGCGCTTTGTCGAAAGCTTTTAAAAAGCTTCTAGAACAACAAATAACAGCATACATTGAAGACAACAGGCTTTTGTCAGATTTCCAGGCAGGATTTCGCCGCGGGCAAAGCATCAAAACCGCAGTTCTTCGAGTGTACGATGACATGGGAAACACCGTCGATAAAAGAGGCTCTGGTATATTGCTGTTACTAGACTTCCCTAAGGCTTTTGATACCATCCCTCACAACAAACAAGTGGATAGACTTCAAACACAGTCAAACTTCTCCCTTGACGCCGTAAACCTAATGGGGTCGTATCTATATGGCAGAAAACAAGCGATTTTCTGTGGCGATTGTTGCTCTGGCAGCGTCGAGGTGCCGTCTGGTGTAGCGCAAAACTCAGTCGTGGGTCCACTACTCTTCAGCTGTCACATCAACGATTTACCAACGGCACTGAAGTATTGCTGAATTCAAATTTTAGGGCAGACTGGTCACGGCGGAATAGTCTTCGAGTAAATCCAGCTAAAAGCAAGGCCTTGTTCGTCACAAGCCGACGCCGTATTGTTGGTGGATTTACTCCACCTGTTCCTGGAATCGTAATGGATGGTCAGATCATCGAATGGTCAGATAAAGCAAACAACCTCAGATTCGTTTTTCAAAGCGGTTTGCAGTGGGATGGACTGATTACTCAACAATGTGGCAAGATCTACGCCAGCCTGCTCTCGCTGTACTGCTGTACCTTCGCTCTTCAAATCCCTGATTCTGCCACATTTCATGTTCGGCGATATATTGCATGTTCATCCGAGTGCAAACTCTTTAGAACGACTTCACGTGGCGCTAAGCTGCTGTGTACGCTACGTCTATGGATTAAAATGGATGGATTATTGGACGCCCTTTAGAATACTTCTATGCGCAACGCTCCTGCATTTTTCTGAAAAACCTGGCGACAACTCAGTCTCCCGCGATACTTCATTGGATTATGGGAGGCTTCTTCAGTACCGTGGTAGACGTTTGCAGAATCTTGTGGTCCCGGCTAACAATACGCTATGCTATGCTAGTTCGCTGTTAGTTCGAGGTGTGGTAAACTGGAATTTCGTTACCGCCCGTTGTAAAACGTTCTTCGTCGGAAGCAAGTTTCAAGAGTGGCTGCATCGATTTTTGGAACCGCCCTTATTTTCTTTCCTCACTTTTCACAGTGAGAAGTGAGAAATGTTAAGTAAGGAGTGAGAACTTAAATGTCTCATTTCTTATTTTCTTCTTCTCACTTGATACTTCGCACTTTTCTCTTCTTACTGTGAGGAATAAGAAATGGAAGGTAAGAAGTAAGAAGTAAGAAATAAGAAATGAGATGTGAAACATCTCACTTCTACCTACTTATTTCCAACTGCTCATTTCACCTCATTCCATCTCACTTCTTATTTCGCATTTTTAACTTTTTATTTCACCCTTTTTAACTTTTAACAGCGATAAGTGATTTCTTCATTCATATCAAAAATGTCTCATTTCTCACTACTCAGAAAAAGAGCATTCCACATCTTATTTCGTACAACTCACTTTTCAGAATTGAAGTGAGAACTAAAAAGTCTCATTTTTTACTTCCTTCTTCTCACTTGTTACTTCACACTTTTCACTTTTTACTGTGACAAATGAACCGGTGCCAGCGAAAGTGGTACATAAACCATTTTTGTCGATTTTGTGTTTTTTACACCAACGGCTTCTATTACCAAAGATCTGGTAGGGGAATGACGAAAAAGTGATTTTTGACAACTAAATCTGGAGATATGTACTTTTTAATTTCTGGTATATATCACAATGGCAATTTCGTTGACAGGAAAAGTGGTACATGTACAGTTCTACCCACTAAAATCAGCTTTTTGAAAAGAAAATTTAACAACAAAGATGTTCCCGCAACAGATTTGAACTCTATTTTAAATTTCAAAATGGTTTACTACCGTTTAAAATAATTTTATAAATGAACATGTACCACTTTTTCTGGCAACGATTTTCGGTTTCTGTTGCATTTTGTTCCCATTAATAGTGGTACATGTGCATTTTGTTCAAACAAACTTGAAATTTGTCAAGAAACTTCGCATATTTCTCATTATTACCTTTAGGCACACCAGTCATAACACTGTACCAACAGTTCAATTGCAAAAAATAGCTACAGTGACCTGCATAATAAAAAGCCCACTTGCCGTTTTTCATACAAAATGGTCAACTTTGGAGATCTAGATCTCGATTGCGTGTGAACCAATTTTGCTGAAAATTTGACCAGAGCTCAGATATAGCTTGAATTTTACCACACCTAAGTTTCGACCATATTGATTCATAGGGTAAAAAAATATCGCGGTAATACTAATACCACAGACAAACAGACGTAACACTAGAGAAATTACCATCGACCATGACTTCAACGATCAATTTGAATTTGATTATTTGCGCGCTTCACAACTAGAGGCGCTAGCGTCGAAATCCTTCGAGTTCGACATTTCACTTCAGCGCCTTCTAGTGACAATGTCACACGAAACATTGTTTCGTGTAACATGCTCGCAAGATGGTGGTACAGTAGTTGAACGATGGATTTTTGAGAAAAATGTTCAAGCTGTTACGTCTGTTTGTCTGTGCTAATACGATTTTTTTGGTAAAAAATTGATTTTATAATATCTTGAAAACTACAACTCTTAGTGTACAAGTATATTCCGCAAACTTTTTTGTATTGCCAAAATACGCGTTTTTGCTGAATAAGTCATCAGTTTACAACCTATAGAATTCAAGATATTTAAAAAATAATTTTTTGCCAAGAAATTCATTTTGGTATTACTGCAATAAGTTTTTCATAGAGTAATCAATATCGTCAAAACTCAGTTGTGGTAAAATTCAAGTTATATCTGAGCTCTGGTCAAATTTTCAGCAAAATTGGTTCACACACAATTGAGATCTAGATCCCCAAAGTTGACAAATTTGTATGAAAAACGGCGTATGGGCTTTTTATTATGCCGGTCACTGTAATTTGAATTTTATTTTTGGGGTTTTTGGAAAAATTCGTCTCCTGTAAAATTTACTTAATGTAACATGTACCACTTTCGCTGGCACCGGTTCAAATAAGAAATGAAAGGTAAGAAGTAAGAAGCTCGAAGAAGTACTTATTTCAATATTTTTATTTACTCTTTACTTTATTTACCTAATAAAATTTTCGACCATTTGACTTCTCCCGAAAATACGGACACAATTAGAAATTATTACCATTTCATAACTATTGATAGTTGGTTTGTTTTTATGGCTGCATTCTGTTATTTACCTTTGTCTTAACACTTTTGTCCGCGGTTCAATCGTTTTCATCAATGGGAGAAATTTCAGCTGAACTACGTGAGAAAGCTGGCAAAAATGGAAGATGTGAGTGAGAAAGCGATCAGTAAATGAGGATCACACGTTTAAGGTTCAACTGAAAATGAGTCGGAAAAAAGATTCTACTAACCCTGGTTTGAATGAAGGTAAAAAGAACGTATTCGAACAAAAAATGAGATTTCAGAGCGAGATGCGGCAAAAAATACTTGGTATTTCGAACTAGAACTTTCATAATACTGAAGAACGTTCAAATCTTCGAACCTATAAGAAACGCAGCCAGAAATAAAAGGCATCGATCAGACCAAGAGTGAGAAAGCTGTAAGACAGGATGCTGTCTGGCATTTCGAACTGCATAATTATGGATGACGAAACCTTTGCGAAAATTGGCTACAAATCCTTGCCGGGGGCACAATGTTGTGTGATGCGAGAAGGGCAAGTATTGGAGCGCTTTAGCATTTTAGTGAGAAAGTAAGCGCCTGCTAAGCTATTTGTAGTTGCGATAAGGCTTCACAACCCTTCATCAGAACTGTTTCGATAAACAGCAAAATATGCACCAAAGGATGCTTTCGTTACTTTCGTTCCAAAAGAGCAATCCTCCCAAATTCGACCAACTGACGAGTATTGGACATTGACGAAGGTACATCTTAGGAAACATGTGTCAGCAATGCCGAGCAACGATGAATAACTAATTGATAAAAATATTCCGTTATCCGGTTATCTAACATTTTGAAAACTGAACTTGTTATCATTTTGGTTGAATCAACCGCCAACATAATAAAAATTATGCCAGAATTTCGTTCCTGAACTAACTAAATGAAAACAAATTAAGTTATCATTGATACCAAGTTGATAACACATTTTGTTATATACATGCTTAAGCATTCAATTAATAACTGATGAAATACTAATAGGATACTAGTTGGAACGTAGAGGCATAGAAGAATAAGATGACGAAGAGTCCACTGTATGCATTACTATTTATGTCTCACATGCACCTAGTTCTAGAGGAACTCGCAGTAATATTTGAAAATAGACAATTTGAATATTGAACAACTGTTTTCTAAAGTTTCTTTCATTTCTTTGAGATGTCAATTTCAGAAGCTTAAAACCAGACTAAAGACCTTTGAATTAAATATGCTTCCGAAAATGCATCGAAGTTCAACCTTCACCACGAAACAGATAACAGATTTATACCATTAGCGACAACCCTTGAAATGTCAATTCCAAAACTCCTTCGCTCCACTTCATTTGCTAATCCGCTAACAGAGCGGTACAAGCGCGACAAATTGAAAAACTAGCTATCCCTCTAAAATGTTTTCATAAACTGACATTGCTGGCCATGAAATGGAATCATCTAACCGACCTACAACCGATCCCATCAAGAAAAGCCAACAGCGCTCCACTTGGAAGCCGGCCCCCCGAACTGGGTCACTCAATGCGTTGTCGCTTAATCTTTTGCCGCATAGACATCGCTACCAACCAACCGCCGTGCCATTGCATTGGTAGGAACAGAGCTGGCCGTCGCTGTGCATCAGCTTAGATGTACCTATAGATTCTGATCGTATTCTGCGCACATTTTCCTCTGTTGTCGTTTCCATCAAATCGAAACCGGGGCGACGACCGGATGGAGAGCAGGATTGTCCACCAGAAAGCTGGGCCGTAAGCAGCGCAGCAGAGGGAAAAAGCTCAACCTGATTCCCCGGTCGGTCGTCGGGTCCGTTGCGGTGCGGTGCGGTGCAGCATTCACTTTGATACTGCTGCGAAGTGCGTTCATAACAAACCTGGGGCATGAAATTTATAGCGGAAACATATGCTATTAATGTGAGGCCCGCTGGAAGCGTCTCCGGTTATTGTAGCGCATATTACCTACCCGAAAAAAACTTGTTCATAGATTTTATGTGCCGCTTGTGTGGAAAGCTTTCGGTGCCAAAAGGGGGGAACGATTGCATAAATTAAACCCTCCTATTAAGACCCCAGAAAGACTTGCTCTGGTTTTTTCATTCGGCATCTTTCGCTTCCGGAGTTCAAACTCCAAACGAGCACTTGTCCGACAGAGAAGGCCCTCTTCGGTGGACAGGAAGACAAAAGTTTCCCCGCTGCTTGCCAGCCAGCGGTGATGTTCACTTTGGTAGTCATAAATTGGTGAAACCGATAATACTTCCTCGTGCGTTCGAACAATGATTTAAAGCAGCATTTTTGGAATCGTTCACCTTATTGAGTTTTAATCTTATCGGTCGCGGCTGGAGCCATTTCGATTTAAGTACCTTGCTCGGTTGTTTACTCTGGGGCACGAGCGCCCTCGAAAGAATGCCAATCCTGAAGCGAGCGAGCACCCCTCGACCGAATATGGCCCGGCTGTGTTTAGATAATTCAAATTGACACGATCACCGCGGCACACTCCACGATATGGAAACTACACCAATTTGCTAAGTAATTTCATTAACATGGACTGTCAGTTGTCCGACAACTCCCTGCCGACCATCAAGAGTCGATTGCACGGAGCTCGTTACAGGCGTTCTAAACATTTGACTACGCGTTCCATTTTCAATCTTATAGCCTATTCAGATTACGCCATTAATGACATAATAATTGGCGTTTCAGGGTAAATACGCTTTATGATGTCATTATTTACGTAATATTCCATACATTTTGCGCTGTCAAAAGATACCCGCTAAAAAGAGTCATTAAGAATTTATTACGAACAATTATTACGAGAGAGCTTTCGTTCTAACTGGAATGCAGGGAGAAATTCAACAAAACAAAACTGACAAGCGTCACGCTCTCTTTGCCAGAGAGAAAATTCTCTCTGTTTTCATTTCGTTTCGTAGTTGACAGTCATGCTCTTTCTGTCGCAGCAGGGTCGAATGCATGTTAGATGGAAATCTTCTGAGCGCTGAAGAATAACTCGGATTGTGATGGTTTTGTGGAAAGCATTTTATATGATGAAAAATAATGATGATAATTATTTATTCTCAACTTATTCAACATGAATTGTTTAAAAAATAGATGCTCTCTAGAATTAACATGAAGTATTTAACTTAAACCTAGATTTAATAGAACAAATCGTATAAATTTTCAAAGTTCAAGGGCCAATGCGGAAGACAATTTAGGACAAACGTAGACAAACGTAGGAATGGTTGTAAAACGAATATATTTGATGAATAAACATGATTTCATAAATTGTTTCAATTCTGCTCCTTGAATGGCTAAATATACTTTGGATTTCAACATTTTTCACGTGGGACAACTGAACGATTTGAATGGGATGTATATATAAAGTAGAATAACCTTAAATAAAACATGGATTGGTAATGCATTAATTCATCCAAAATCCAGTTTAAATTATATCACATTCACACGATTCGATTTTGTTAGTAGCTGTATCATTGATTGTCGATTAGAGCTCAATGGTTAAGTTTCCATTTTTGAAAAAAAAAATTGCTGAGTTGCCCTTCATACATGGAGATACTGGTGGAAATACATTTTAGTTCGATAATATTTCTTGAAAATTGGTCCAATCGTCCTTTTTTTATTTATTTGTGAGAATTCCCAAAAGTATCTAAATTTTTCTATCAAATCTCCGTTCGATCATGGTACAGAATCAAAATACTTTTTAAACTTGAAAATAAATTGAGGAATAGTGTGATTCCCCGTAGAACGGCGCACCCGACTAATGAATGTAGCTTCGATCATTATCCTTAATGAGAGCTTCAAATATTCTTCGAAAATCCCTTTTCATATTTTTTTTATATTTTTTTTTTCGTAGAAACTTTGTTCAGAAAAAAATGTTCGATTGTCGCCACACAAATACTTGATTTCGCAAATTAAATTTTAAAACTCTCCTTGAATTCAACCCTGTATTAGCGTGCAAATGAGGAAACATGGAAACGTCAAGATATATTATCTTGCTGCAGTCTGAACACCTCGTAATAATTGGATACCCTCTCACTTAACAAAGTCATAAATAGCCCAATCTGAATAGGCTATTATTGGCCATGTGCGATGCGTGGGGACTCTATCAAGAGAGCAATATGATGGTGATAATGATATGATTAGGTATTACTGCCAGAGGTATGTATTCTATTGAGGTTTTCGCAAACTGCAAAGATCTTAACACTTGTGGGAGCTACTCGGTAATGCTCTTAGCTTTAAAGCTGAAAACGTTGGAGTTCAGATTATGCAAACATCATTTGTAACAGTCTGGGTCAATATAAGTTTTTTTTTATTCCTACGTACTCGCAGCATCCAAAATTACATGGACCAATAAAAAATTATTGCAAAATAGGGAGCCACTGGTCCGCGGTATTATTATAGTGCCAAAGTGCTAACTCAGTCAAAGCGTACGCTCTACGGCTTCAGGTTTGTGCGTCCACCTGACGTGGGCGCATGGAAAATGTATTTTTTGCCTTTCCTACTTCGAACCATCAGCAACGTTTCAACTGCAACCACGACGGTATCGACTATGAATAGTTAGCGGACGAGAAACAGCCACAATCATATCGGTGGAAAGGCACAGAGGCAAGGTACCAGCGCAGAGAGCATAAACAGCAAATTGCTTTTTTACGTCGTGCGTCAGTACCTCGCGCGGGAGTGGACAATTGCTATCAAGCGCCACCTTTCCAATGGTTTCAGCAGTAATAGCGCAAGCCGCCAAGTATGGTATGGAGCCGCACTCGAGGGGTGACGGCGACAATTTTGTTACTACCAAAAAAAGTCTTCGCTACCACGTCCACTACAGCGGGGTCAGGTACAGAAGCGAACAACCGAAAAGGCGAACCCCGATGGGTAGGTCGTCGCCGATGGTGGAACATAGCCGAAGGAATGTCAAAAATGTAACAAAAGTTTTCAGTCACGATAAGGAGATCTCGGGTGGCTACACCAGTGGCCGGGCGCAAGTGGAGAGCTCAGAAGTTGGTTTGGGTGAAATATGATTTTCAATGTGGCCAACTGACAAGTAACAATGGTTTTACAAAGCATTGAGTCTTTTGACAGATTACACAGCCGCTGACAAACTACGACCAGGTGTCGACTGAGTACGGGCGGCTGCTAATTGTGATAAATTTCATTATGTTTCCCTTTTTCATTTTTTTTCGGTGTAACCAATGTTTAGCATTCTTGATTGCATGAATAATGGGGCAGCGCTTTGGAGTATTTTGTTTGCTCGTTTTTTGAACGAAGTGCTACAGAAAGAATTTGATAAATATGATCATTTACATCATCAACATGAGAGGAATCACCTACGAACAATTTCTTTGATGAAGCATATTTAAATTTGAGGAATATGAATCATTTTGTTATGTGTGACATGTTTTTGAAATTACCAAAAGAAATCTAGAATCATAAATGAAGTGTATTCCAACCCCTTCGGCAATGAAATTGTTGTCGAAACTGTAATTTGGCCGAATGAGTCATACGACCGTAGCTATCGTTCGTAAACCTCGACATAGGCCTAAAATAATGTTTGGCCTAACTATAGTGAATGTGAAAAGTGTGAAGTGATCAATGATAACAGAAAAGTAACAAATAAGAATCAGATGTGAGAAATAAGAATAATAGTTGGTGGAACCTATCACTACCCGAGCAAAGGCAGATAACTGAAATGATATCAAACTGATAACACGATTAGTTATCCTTATTATCATTTTGATATTTAGTTATCAATCATGTGATTAAGTGATAACTGAATAATAACAAATTTTATTATCAATACAAATTTTCTTCTAAATTTCGCGTCGTTCAGAAATGGGGCTAAGCATTCTACCCTTACCAACATACTACTTCTGTTAAATGTAGCCGGCCTATGCTATGAATATTGTGACAAGAACTGTTTCCAAACACTGAACTGAAATTTTCGTCTAAGCAGAGAGTGATTTTCCCCGTTACCCTCGATATCTATTTTGTTTATTTATTATTTGTTTATTTCTTGACAGAGAAATAAGGAATTTACACAAGAGTTGAAATTTTCTTATTTGTTTTAAGCTATGCTTATTAACTTTACTTTCATTTCAGGTGTCGTTGAATAATGAAATATGTATCTGAGAACCAATTAAGCGTTGTAGTTTATTAAGTGCTTAAAATGGCTTGCAGCTCTCGGAACATATGATCCAAGGGCATGTGCTCATTCAAGAACGGTGAATAATCTTGACTAACCGCCAAGCTAATCGCAACATAATTCATCTTGGGATCCACAGTGCTTATATATATGGAGAAGCGGAAATTTTAACCGGAAATGTCGGATAATCAAGAAATTGCAACGATCTGGTCTGTTGTGGAGAAAACAATCATGCTCGCACTTTAGTCGATCTAGCAATGGGCTCAACTATTGACAGTTTAAACCTAGGTTTGGACGCAAAAGACAAACCAGAGCTAGATCATCTGCAGCCAAACCTTCAATAGTCGATGTTGAAAGGACGGTCGACGCATGGGAATATTGAGATGTGAAATAGAAAATCCTTTGGAAGGTGTTTTGTCACAGTAACCCAAAAATATGTTTTAACTAGTCGACCCGGCAAACCTGGCAGACATTGTAGGTTAAAATGCACGTTGTGGACTCGGTACCCATACGAATCCTAATTTTAGTTTTCCACAATTTACTCAACCTTACTCGTGATTTTCGCATGAGCAAATATCATATAAACCCGCCGGAAACGATAAAAACATATCTGCAGGAGGAATTAAGTCATAGAACTTTGGGGCTTTGAGTCATGGCCCCGGGCCCTCACATAACAGTATGTACCAAAATCAACCTTTTTCGTACATTTAGGGGCTCCCGAAAACTGTCGACCCCGACCCTGGATTCGCCAAATGGCAAAATTTTTCACGGATTAATTCTTGCTGGGATCAGCAGTTTTGCTGTTTATATATGCATTTGAAAACATGAAACGTTTCACTGCGAATTACAAGGTTGTGGTTTAGTTAGAATAAAACTAGAACCGAAATCGATCTACAGCATGGCGCTGCTAGTAACCTAATGATTGACAATTAGAGAGAAAAATTAACCTAAGCCTATTATTTGGCCTATTATGTATAAACCTATTATACTGAAAAAAAAAACAATAAAAGTACGATAAACCGTATTTATTCTAATTGATTGCTGGTTCGCTATTTTGAATTAAATTCGATTATCATTTTTGTTATATTGACTGGTAATTCAACCAAAACGATAACAATTCTAGTTATCAATATAACTGGATAATAAAGTTTGTTATTAATAAGTTATTCTGCTCTCAACTCTGTACAGCTGACTGTTATTTACATAAAATGGTATCATGATTTGATTATAAATAGTTTTCAGTAAATGCAAGATTGTAGAAAGCGTATTGCTCTTCTCTTCTGCTCCTCAAGAAAGCGTAATTGGGTGAGTGCCTAGAGACGACGCCGTACAATCACTCGATTCAAGTTCGAATCCCAGTGAATGGCAAATTTTTTTTCAATGCGTAACGAAGTCGGCAAAGAAGATTCAACTATTTTGGTATCATTTTTGTCATGTTGGCTGTTAAGTCAGCCAAAATGATAACAAGTTCAGTTATCAATATGTCAGATAACCGGATAACAGAATTTGTTATCAATTAGTTATTTATTTGTGCTCGGGTACTCGCTTCTTATTTCTCACTTGCAATTCTCAACTATCTCAGTGAGAACACGCTTAAAATCAATAACACAGAGATGTGTTTGCTTCACACAAAACGGACCTAATGCAGAACATCCCCTAGATGAGCGACAGTTACACAGCCACAAAAATAGCTCGTGTGTTTTTATTGAAGCTTGGATTTCAATATTTTCAACAGTATTTGGTTCCTCATGAAACAAGGAATCTGTACAAACGTTTACATGTTGAAAAGGACCGTTATCACGACCGTACGAGGCATTTTTGTGTCTGTGTAACTGTCGCTCATCTAGGGGATGTTCTGCATTAGGGTCTGTTTTGTGTGAAGCAAACACATCTCTGTGTTATTGATTTTAAGCGTGAAGTAAAATCTTGGCGAGTGAGAAGTGGAACGCTCTACTTCTCAATTATTACTCTGCATTTCTTACTCTTCGCACTTTGCGCTCTCACTCCTAATTTCTCACTTCTTATCACTCATTATCAATCATTTTACACTTTCCAAATTCACTATTGTTCAATCAAAACAAATTTTCGGTAATTTGACCTGATCGACCATTTTCGGCCGTATGAAACATTCGGGCAAACAAAAATTGCGACCAAATAGCCTTTGCTGTTAAACGACCACTTTGGTTCAATCAAAATTAGTTTTCGGGTATTAGACCACCAAAATTGGACATTAATTTACTATGTTCTTAAAACTCAGATGTTAATATGTACATTATGTGGAAGATTTTGATCTGGAAAATTGGAGGTAACCACTTTCCACGACGCTCAGTACGCTTGACTGGTGCTTTTAACCAACTTAGCTACAAAGGTCCTTCGTAGCTTAGTTAATTAAAAGCACCAGCCTAGCGTACTGAGGGCCGTGGGTTCGAGTCCCATCGAAGGAAAGTGGTTACCTCCAATACATTTTTCAGATCAAATTCTTCCACATAATGATCATTTTGTCCAAACGACATTTTCGCCCAATGACCTACTCGACCGAATTTATTTTTCGGCCAAATAACCTTTCCATCCAAACGTAGTGAGTAAATTCATTGGTGCGCGATCATACGTGTTTAGGTAGGATTAATAAGTGTGCGATTGAACGTGTCTTATATATGACGTGGAACATTTACAAGACCCGTTTTACTTTGTTCTGCTTTGGGCGGTTCGTAAATAAATTAAAGAATATATTTTAATAGCTTTTTGGCATATATCTTTATTAACAAACGCTTTATACTATCGAAAAGAGCTCACTTTTATTTATCTTACCAACTAACAAAAATTTTCTTTCCCGAACCACTATTTCGGCCAAACGAAATTGAGGGAAGGGCCGTTTAGTCGAAAGCACGAAGCATAAGTACAAACAATATTTTTTTTAAGGGAAACGCTTAATAATTTCCACAGCAAACTAATAGGAGATTCCTCGGAAAATTCTTCAGGAAACTCTTCAATTATTCTTCGTGAAGTGCCTCGTAATTTCTTCGAATAACTGTAAGGAATTTCCTTAGGAAAAATCTTCGGAATTTCTTTGAAAAACTATTCGGGATTTCTTCGCGAACGTCTCGAAATTTCTTCGAAACGCGTTCCGAAATTTCATAGGAAAAGTATCTGGATTTTTTTCGGGAGACGCTTTGAAATTTTGGGAAACGTAGCGCATCGGACGCAGAACTTTCGCGAGATCCGGGCAAATAGATTGTTTTATGTGGTCGAAAAGTAAATCAATTACTGCGTGATCGATCGTGTTTTGAGCGCTCGTTAGTCGGATGCAGAACAATCGCGCTATAATCGAAATGCTTAGTTCTGCTTTGTGTGGGTGAGTAAATTATTATTTAGTCGCTTACCAAAATGTCTTCCTATAGACTACTTTCTCGTCTAATCAACTATCCCTTCTACGTTGCACCCGCGGTGATGTCGAGGGCTCCTCGGGCTCCTCTTTGTTGCAATGAGTGTTGAACTTATTTTCCTCGGGGAAAGGTCGTTTAGCCGAAACTTATTCGGCAGAACAAACCATTAGGGCGAAAAGATCATTTGGCCGAACGGGTCATTTGACCGAAAGGGTCATTTGGCTGAAAAGGTCCATTGGCCGAACGGGTTGTTTGGCCGAAAGGGTCATTTGACCGAAAGAGTCATTTGGCCGAAATAATCGTTTGACTGAAAGGATAATTTGCCCTAAAGGGTCATTTGGCCTCGGCCATTTGGCCGAACATTTGGCCGAATAGGTCATTTGGTCGAACAAGACATTTGGCCAAATAGATCATTTGAAAAGTGAGAAATTAGGAGTGAGAAGAAAGAAAGTGCGAAGTGATTAGTAAGGCGTCTCATTACCCACTTCTCACTGTGAAAAATGAGGAGCGCGAAGTGAGTAGTGAGACGTATCACTACTCACTTCGCGCTATTCATTTTTCACAATGAGAAGTGAGAAATGAGGAGTGAGAAGGGAGACGTCTCTCTATTCCCTCCTAATTTCTCACTTTTCAAATGACCTAGTCGGCCAAATGACACTTTTAACCAAACGACGCTTTCGGCCAAACGACCCTTTCGGCCAAATGAATCTTCCGGTCAAATGACCCTTTCTGTCGAACGACTCTTTTGGCGAAACGACCCTTTCGGCCAAACGACCCTTTCGGCCAAATGAACTTTTCGGTCAAATGACCCTTTCTGTCAAACGACCCTTTTGGCGAAACGACTTTCAGCCTAATGCTCTGTTCGGCCAAATAGTATATTCGGCCAAACAACTTTCAGCCTAGTAGAATTCGGCCAAACGGCCCATCTCCATTTTCCTCTCCTAATCCTGAATTGACTGCGGCTGACATCGTTATTGGTCTTGATTTGATGAAACTCGAAAGCATGTAAAGTGAGATCAGTTTTCTATTCACAAGAAGGCTATTCAATTACTGAGCTATACATATTTGTTGTTTCTCGGCCAATCACGGCTAGTAATTAAGACGAATACAGTCAATCAACTTAAGCAAGCTAAGGAAACGCTTAGATATTTTCACAGAAAACGTTTTTCTCTGAAAACTCTTCGGAATTTCCTCAGGAAACGTTCCGAAACTTCTCGAGGAAACTCTTAGGAATTTTCTTCGGGAAACGCTTCCAAATTGCCTCGGCAATCGCTTTGGAATTTTCTCATGAAATACTTCGAATATTGTCACATAATTCTTGAAAATTTCCTCGGAAAATGCTTCAAAATTTCTTCGAGAACTCTTTAGAAACTCCTCGGAAAAAAAAATCAAAGTTTCCTCGGGAAATGCTTGGGAGCTTTCTCAAGAACACCGTTGACCGGAAACTCCCCAGGAAATGCATCAAATGTATTTTTTTTATTTTTTTATCATTGTTTTAGTTAGTTTACTTAACGTTTACTTACTCAAAACTTTTTAGGAATACTTCGGAATTTTTAAATGACATGAGAAGCTTTTGATCAGCAGTGTAAGCGATTTGGAATAGTGGCGCGCCGGTGAAAAAATGTCGGCGGCGGCAAGACTCCAAAAACAGTCGTCGGCATGCATCGCATACCTCTAGTCGAAACGGTCGTTTTGCAGAAAGGACCAATTGACCGAAAATATCATTTATCCAAACGGGTCATACGACCGCAAATGCCGCAAATGTCATTTGCTGAGTAGAGAATATAGCCGAAAATGTCGTTTGGCTGAAAAATAGTTTATTGAAAGTGCGAAGTGTAATAATAAAAGGGAAGTGAACAGTAAGAAACTAGAAGAGAAAAATTAGAAGTGAGGCATCTCATTTATTTTATTCTCCCCTTTTATTTATTATTTCTCACTGTTTACACTTTTTAGACAATAGGTTGAAAGGACAATAGGTCAAAAAACAAAAGGTCGAAATGACAAAAGGTCGAAGGTCGAAATGGTCGAAAGGTCAAATGGTCGAAAAGACAAAACGTCGAAAGGGACAGAAGGCCAAAAGGACAAAAGGTCGGAAGGGACAAAAGGTTGGAAGAAACAAAAGGTGGAAAAGGACAAAAAGTCGAAGGGGACAGAAGGTCGAAAGGCACTAAGGGTCGAAAAGGACAAAAGTTCAAAAAGGACAAAAGGTCGAAAGGGACAAAAGGTCCTTCAAGATCAAGTTGTTAACAATAAGATGTCCCACTTTTCGCTTCTAACACCTCGTATCTCACTTCACATTCCCATTTGTCCCTTCACACTTCGGGTTAGGGACAAAAGGTCGAAAGACAACAAATCGAAAGGACATAAGGTCGAAAGATAAATGATCGAAAAGGTCAAAAGGTCGACAGAAAAAAACGTCGAACGGGACAAAAGGTCGATGTGCACTAAAGGTCGAAAAGGACAAAAGGTCATTCAAGAACAAATTGTTCCTAACCCGAAGTGTGAAGGGATAAATGGGAATGAGCAGTGAGACACGAGGAGTTAGAAGTGAGAAGTGGGACAGCTCATTTCCCACTTTTTTCTCACATATAACTGTGAAAAGAAAAAAAAATACGATGTGAGAAGTAAAACATGAAACGTGAAAAGTGATACGTCTTACGTTCACGTTTAACATCTCATTTCACACTACTCACTAATGTTTCTCAATTTTCACTTTTATTTCTTTTTCCTCACTGTAAAAATGGACAAATAATAATTGAGAAGTGAGATATATATGATAACATTTTTCAAAACGACCATTTCTGCTAAACAGTATTTTCGGCTTAGCGACCTGTTCTGCTAAATGAAGTTAAGCCGAACGACATTTGCGGACGAATGTACGTCCATTTCCTTTCGGCCTAACAACCAATCAGCGGCCAAACCAAACTCAATGATTCCACCTTATGACAATTTCAAACTAATGACTACCCGTACTAATGGCCATAAAGGCCAATGAGTAACTGATTCAACGACATAATACAGAATATGAAACCGAATCGCTTGTTATTAAAATCGAACTCCATCATCTAAATTCTCTATCATGCCAACTCCCCATTTTTTGCCTCTTTCTACCAAATCGAACTACGTCAAACGAGTGTGTGCGCCTGTCGAAAAATGATTGACTGTAACCAAATCCCCGAAAAGCAAAACCAGAGCAAAGAAAGGAATGCACATCTGCCGGTCGAGAATAAGTAAAAGGTCAACTCTCATCACCATCTTCATCTCCATATTTTCCCCTACTGCTGCTGCTATTACTGGGGCTTCCTTCGTGAAGGTATCCAATGGTTGTTTTCGAGGTTTACCGCAGACGAGATGTAATTCAATCTCACCCTTCGATTAACTTTTACCATCCACACACTGACTGCCGCATCGGCCTTCGATACGTGTGTGATGCCAGGCCAGCAGCAGAGAGAGCTAAATGATCCTCCGAGTTGTCCCCCAGCTGAACCGTTCTGTGACTGCGCAGAGGCAGTTCGGCATCAACAACGCAGGGCTGTTGCGTTCGCTTTTTTTAAGAGGCGTTTCACAGTCTATTCCCTCTCAATGAGAGATAGTAAAAAAAAGAAAACCAATGATTCAATGCTGATTTTAATTAATGCCAAGAGATCAAAATTTCCGATAAATATCGATCATTTAGCCGATTCTTCCGTTATGAAATAATGCTGCAAAAAAATTATTACGAAAAAAAAACAAAAATTACCCTGTTATTGATGTTTTAAATAGAATGTTGAGAAGAATAATTAAATCTTCAAAGTAAGTTCATCATAAATCGATTTATTGTTACTTAAAGTTATCAAGATGTGTACTACAAAAACTTCAATATTTAAGTAAATCACAGCGTATTCCTGTTCTTATAACGGTCATAGAAGTTTTGTAGTTTTGTTTATCTTTTGTAGTGGATTTCACGCACAAAATTATAATAAAATATAAGTTGTCAAATAAATGTAAGCTCTGTTCTACGCATCTTTAACTTGGTGAATAAATTAACGATTCGCGTTAGTAAAACACAAAGTGTCTACCCACCATCCCTGCAACAGGGAGTCGTTGGGTGGCAGTCGAGTGTGGCGGAAAGATTGACTTGATATCACTTCTATTTGTTATTTTTTTGTAGCCTCACAACCCTTACTTCTAAACACAGGCCGCGTTGCCGCTCGGCAGCTCCACCCGGCGATGATGGTTGCTCGCTTGTAATCCTCTTTACCGAAACAGCAAAGCTCGATCCTGTGGAAGCTTCAGCCAGCACAGAGAAAGACGCAATGCGGTTGGGTTTGTGTGTTGTTGCATCTCTTCGGCGTCGCCTGCTGCCTTGCTGACCTCCCGGGGGTGTGGGATGTTGTTTTAATTCGATCGCTTGATTGAAGCCCTCATGGTCGGTCGGAGACAAAAACCGCAAACTTTTCGAAACAGGGCTTGCCTCCCTATATACGATTATCGGCATACCCACCGCAGCCCGAACGAGCCAGAGAGAGCTCGGAAAACTTGATTCCAACTACTCTCGGGGCGTTCGAGTCTGGTTTTTTATTCATCCAACAGAGAAACAGGGCCCGGCAGAAGTGCTGCAGAAGGCACCAAAGATTGAACACCTCTGGTTAGAGTCTGGAATAATTTCCAAAACCGCAGCTTCTTCGTCAGTTTTCATCCGAGTCGAGCGTTGAAATCGGATCATAGCGGTGCAAGGGACGGACCGAGCAAATGCCAACAGATTTGCTGTAGCTGCAAGAACGAGGTTGAGGTTTTTGCTTGTCTGACGGTTTCCATAGCGTACAGTGTGATAGGATTGAGTGAAGGAGATGCTGATACAGAAGATTTTCCTATGACCACAGAGACCACTACCGGTATTCTCGGAGTTGTGCGCTCATCCGGGAAGTCGACAGGGTTGTGCGTTTCTAGGAAGTTTAATTACTGCTCATAACGGTTCAGCCGGGTTGATGGTCACATGATTCCTTAAACCGCTCCGAGTGGTATGGCATGGATAGCACTTATCATCATCCATCATTATGCACGAGGGGTTGATTACATTGATACCGAAGGAAGCTTGCGCTTGCTCCATCATGCAAATTGCTTATCTGACGAGACATAATGACTGATCAAAAGAAAATAATTCCACCTGTCCACAAGCACAAACGTTAAAGAACAACGTTGAAAAATCGAACGAGGCTTACATTTATGGCGCGATGAAGTTTATTTATTCGCTTCGTCAACTACAGTTACACTGCTGAGTATATAACGAATACCTTTGAAATGATATTGCAAACACCACAATAATTCAGATGGGTTAAACGACAGGTTCTACGATTATGTTTGAAAGGGAGAATGTAGTTTTGCGTAATACCATAAATGTTACAAAATTAAAACCAAAAATGATTAAAAATGTAATTGAAAATAAAAACAACCTAAAGCACGACACCTTCACTCCCTAGCAGTTTACTTACACGCATTTTTCATCACCTTTTATTTTTAAGGTCCAATAAAAATGAATCAAATAAAATATTTTTCACCGCGAATATATTGCATGATAAACAGTAAAGTAATTCAGTGAAGTGGTAGTTTATTCAAAGATTATCTAAACTACTCTTCCATAAACAGTTCACTAATGTGCGAATGTTATAAATCCTAACAACTCAAACTAAATTAACACAGTGCCGTAAAGGGAAATCCAGCGAATGCATTTTAATCGATTCACTTATGTCCTCAAGGCAGCCGTCGTACATTAACAAGGTGATAAATTTCCTAAATATCTTTGTTGAATAGCAACAGCACTTACCGAACGGGATCACCTTTCTAAGAAATGCAATAAATTACATACGATGACCCAAGCCGAGCACTCAGGCCAGGCCTCCTCCCAACACCTCAAGGTCTAACAGAAAAATGAGCGCGGTCAGCCAAAGAGAAATGATTCAATTAATTTCCCATCTTTATTTCCAAATTCATTTAGCTTTATTATTATTTCTAACTTTATTTCAACCATTTATGTATTCTTTAGTCTGAGTGGAAAATCGGGGAACCAGAAAAAAAATAACTCGGCATCCAACAATGAGAAGGAATGACCTCTGATTCGAATGGCCCGAGGAAGGCTATAACCGTAAGGTGCGAGAAACAAAAAAAAAGTCGACTCCGGGTTAAATTAAGATATCTTGCCTCATCGCAGGGTGTCCTCTCCTTGTAGGCAGCTGTCCTGGACCATCTCGCCTCTCTGTCTCTCTCTCTCTATCTGTTTCACGAAAAGCGTATTCTTTATTCAATTTGATTTTTATTTCGGTGCAACGAGACGATCATAGCAGTAGCACCAGCCAGCGCAGCCAGCATCAACGGCCAAGAGGAAAAAGAAAAACGACCGAAAGGAACCATTTGCCTCCTTCGTTTTTATTTCCCAAAGATGATACTAAAATCGTAGCATCTTCTTTTGGCTTCCCCAAATGTTTACACATATATTCACTCCAAGTCGGCTCGTTTGGCTCATTCGCTCTGGTTAAGCATCATTTCACTACAGCTCCCGCTGCATCCACTTTGAGTTACGGGGAGAAGCATAAACGGTGCAATAATTTGCTGCACACTCTGTTCTGTTTAGTGCTGATATATTTCCAAATCAAACAATTTTGAATCAATATTGCACAATGGATTATAAGAAAATTAGTAGTTTCCAAAATTCCATCTTCCATCACACAAAATTAATTTGTGACATTTTGGGTCACTTTTTCACAAATAATCGATAATCCATAAAGCAATTGTCTCAGATTTTCTTTTTTCAAAAAATTCTTTCTGGAATTTTAGAAATTTTTCAGGTTTTATTCAGCGATTCTTGCGAAAATCCTTCCAGAAATTCAAAAAATCATATGTTTGCCTCTGAACCAATTTTGAATCTTGTTGTTCAGTTTTGGGCATCCGGGATCGGATCCGGGGACACCTTTATATCATATTAAGTCTTAGTGTTGGTCGTTTGGCAAAAAAGGTAATATGTCATTTGGCTGAACAGATAATACGACAGGAAATGTCGTTTTATCAAACATTATGGCTGAAATGTCGTTTAGCCGAACAGGTCAGTTGACCGAAAAAATTGCTTTATGACATACATATTTAAGGATTTAAGGAGGAAGCGTCGTTTGAACGAATGCTACTTGGCCGAATAGGACAGTTTGTCGTAAAGGTCATTAAGCTGAACAAGTCATTTGATCGAAAGAAAGTTTTGGCGGAACATGTCATTCGGCCGAAAATGTAATTTGGTCGAAAATATCACTGGGCCGATCGGGTCGTACAGCCCAAACGAACATGCCATACCGCCGAAAATGTCAGTAGGCTGAATGAGTCATACAATCAAAAGTATCGTTTCGCCGAACGGATCTTATGGCCGAAAATGTTTTTTTTTATCAACAAAAAATAGGGTGTTTGACAAAATGGGCCATTTAAAATCGTAACATAATATTTGGTCACAAAAATTAATTAATTTATTTATTTATTTGCTTGATCACCTTCATCTGACCTATGTCTTTGTCTTAATCTAATAGGCCCTTCTTCTATTTATTGGCATAACATCATCTAAATCTGTCTTTGTGTTCGTTCAGAACTCCCAGAGTTATAAAATGCGAGGTTGCAAAGCCAGGTTACCATTTTTGCATTCTTGCTAACAAGACTTTCAATCTCAGAAAAGTGAATCAAACCCAGCAACCTTCAGCAAGGTCTTGCTTTGTAGCGCATTTTACCTCACGGCTATGGAAGGGCGTTTGGCTGAATCTCATTCGGAAATAAGCCATTTGGTCGGAGGCCCTTATGCCAAAAGTTGTTTGATCGAATATGTCACTTGACCGAATGAACCATTGGGCCAAAACCCATCTGGCTGAAAATCATATGGCCGAAGTGGACATACGGCCAAAAATGTCTATTTGCCGACCTGGTTATTTGACCGAAAAAGTCGTTCGTCCGAACAGGTTATCTCATCGAAAAAGTAATTTAGACGAACTGCCGATCGGCCGAAATGGTCGCTTGGCAAAAAGGGCCATTTGGCCGAAAATGTCATTTTGCCCAACAGATAATACGACAGAAAATGTCGTTTTATCAGGGTTTCGACTTTTCGTTTCAGTGAGACCAAAGCAAGCGTTTTTCGGGCCAAGGGAGAATGTATTTTTGTTGTTTATGTTGAGGATCATCTTTCACCCATCAATATTTTCTCTAGAATTAGCCTTGGAAGATAAACGAAAATCTTGCCTATTAGATGGAAATCCTTTTTCGATTCATCACTTTTACCACTCACTCACTTTTCGCGAGAATTATCGCAGAACAATAACAAAATTGTATGGTCGCGCCGGGATTCGAACCCAGAATAGTAACAATAATAGCTGTGGGGATGCGCTTACTCTAGCCACACTACCACGCTATCTGTATGGAAGCATTAAGTTATATGTTCCACATAAGCTACTACCATTTGCATTTATGATGCCACGAAAAGACTCGAATATGAAAGAAAAAGAGCAAACCAACGTTTGGCGGCAATCGAAGTGAGCGAAAAATAGTTATCACTCTCCAGGCTGTTTTTCTTTCCCGAAAAGTGATTTCTCTCCGAAATGTTTTGCGAGGGAGCATCTTGTGCTCCTGAGATTGAGTGAACATTACGAACCCTGCGTTTTATCAAACATATTATATGGCCGAGATTGTCATTTAGCCGAACAGGTCATTTGACCGAAAAAATGATTGTCTTCATTTTACCGAACTGGTCATATGGCCGAGAATGTTGTTTGGCTGAACGGATATCACAGGACCGTGAATGTCGTTTGCATAACGGACGAAATTGTCGTTCAGTCAAACAATAGTAAATGTAAAAATTGATAACTGGGAAGAGAGTTGTATGGAACATGAATTGAGAATTGAGAAGTGAAAAATGCGGAGTTGAAAGTAAGAAGTGAGAAGTGAGACCTCTCACAATGAAAAATGAGATATGGAAAAATAGGCGGTGAGAAATTTCTTTTCCCATTTCTCACTTCTTTTCTTAGCCTTCTTTTTTATCACTTTTCACTTCACATTTTTCACAGTAAAAAGTGAAATAAATGCAAAGTAAGAAGTGAGAAATTAAAAGTAAGAAGTGAGGTATCTCATTTCTCACTTCTCGCCCCTTATTTCTCACTACTCCTGTGGAAAGTCAGAAACGAGGGGTGAGAAGTGAAGCGTCGCACTCCTCTCTGTGATTATCGCTTCGCACTGTTCACTTTACACCTTGAGAAGCCAGATTTTTCAAGTTTTATTTCTCACTTCCCATTTCAAACTACTCACTTTTTGCAGCGAGAATTGTGAAATAAAGAGTGAGAAGTGAAACGTCTTCTGGCTCACATGTTATCCCTCATTCTCACTTCTCTCCTTTCAGTGAAAAATGATAAATGTGAAATGGGAAAAAAGAAATGAATTGTGAAAAATTAATAGTGAGAAGAAAGAAGTTGAACATTTCGCTTCTCGTTTCTCATTTTCGTTTTTTTTGTTTCCCACTTCTCAATTAGTGCTTTTGGCAGTGAGAAGTAAGACCCTAGCATTACAGATATTCCACATAGATTATTGCAAATCATATGTGACCAGGAGGCCCTCCTTAGTCGTGCGGTTACAAAGCATGACCATGCTGAGGGTAGATGAGTTTGATTCTCGGTGCCGGTCTAGACAATTTTCGGATTGAAAATTGTCTTAGCTTCTCTGGGCATAAAAGTATCATCGTTTTAGCCCCATGAATTACGAATGCAGAAAAGCTAACTTGGCTTAGGAACCTCGCAGTTAATAACTGTGGAAGTGCTTAATGAACACTAAGCTGCGAGGCGGCAATGTCCCAGTGAAGGATGTAACGCCAATGAAAAAGAAGAAGATGTGACCCGATTGAGTCACAATCAAGTTGCTCCAATCATTTTTGTCTGACTTGTACTGCTCGAGATGTCTCACATCTTATTTCACATTTTTCACTTTTCATTTCTTATTTTCCCTTTTCATTTATTATTAATCACTCCACACTTCCACATTCACTATTGATGATGATGATCTATTATAACATGGCACCTGCCAGTAGCACTGGTCGTATCTGACAAACAATCTGATCCTGTTTATATCATTGTTTTGATTGTATTTCATCAAACTGGGTTGTGCAGTTCCATAAGCAGAAACATTTATGCGAAATCCACGGGATGAGAAGAGATTCTCCTTCCAGAAGAAAGTTCGTACAAACAATAATACAATCAAGCCCTTATTTCCCAAATTGACTCAATAGATGAAGAGAAGAGCCCGTCCTTTATCCACGAAATATTAACAATAGGTTATTTACAATAAGTTGGGAATCCCACTCTTCCTATCCAAATCGCTTCAATCGGGTGCCTCGATGGACATTTTTTTACAGCGAAAAGTGAGTAATGAAGAGTGAGAAGTGAGACGTTTCGCACTGTGAAAAGTGAGTAGTGATACGTCTCACCACTCACTTCGCGCTTCTTGCTTTTTACAGCGAGAAGTGATAAATAAGGAGTGAGAAGTGAGACGTCTTATTTCTCACTCTTTAATTCTTACTTCTAACTGCGAAAAGTGGGTAGTGATACATCTCTCTCCTAATTTCTCTCCTAATTTCTCACTTTTCAAATTACCTATTTGGCCAATTGGCCCTTCCGGGCAAATGACCCTTTCGGCCAAATGACCCTTCCCTATTCAACCAAAAGTCCTATTCGGACAAACGACCTGTTCGGCCAAATAACCCTTTCTGCCAAACAGCGTTGGTAAAATCACTCATAAATCTCAATCAACGAGCGCTCCCGTGCGAATGAAATCGTCTGCGATTTTAAAGGAATGCATCACGCTTGAATTTTTTATGCTAAAACGCATCATTTCACTCATTTGCCAAAAAATCATTTTGACTCAAAAACGCATTTGAAATCAATTTGGGGGAAATTTATTGCTTATACATAAAAGAATGTCTAATACGATGCGGGCTTGGTAGTCATATGGCTACTGCTTCTGCCTCATACGCAGGAGGTCGTGGGTTCAATCCCAGGTCCGTTCCATTCTCCTACTTTGTATCTTTCTCTTTATTCCTCATGTTCTAGCAATCGCTAGAACTGGAAATGGACTTCCATACCATTTCCATTACTATTCCTATACCTTCAATTTGAGCATTCTAACATTAATCTGCTAGAATTGGAAATTAACGTATAGAGCTCGTTGCCTACATCCAATTAGAAATTCCATCAGTTACCTTCTCCTATCTATCACATTGGCAGCTCGTTAACCAAGACGGACCTCTGCCTCTCCAACCTAACCCAGAAATTCCAACAAATTCCGCATGAACTCGTGGCAAGTGCAGTGGGCGAGTGGTTGCATCATCAATTCCTCCCCCTTCCCTACATTGACTTGCATTCTGACGTGGCAGGCGCCAGCATGACCTAACAAATGAGATCACCAGTACTTGTACATTGAAGATGTGTGCTAGTACCAAGCAAACATCTGTTTGTTCCCTGTGCAAGAACAGCTGATCTGGTCATAATGGAGTAGCAACTACGAGCAGTCAATCAAGCTCAAGCTCAAGCTCAAGCTATACATAAAAGAATGTCTAATATTTTATGCGACAAACGTCATTTCACTGTTTTTATCGAAGGAGAACAAAAGAAGACCTGCGATGATTCAAATGGATGATTCAACTCATCCATGAGTTTTTAGGTGTTGAGTTGGGTGCGTTTCATCCATGAGTTTTGAGATTTTGAGTTTTTACCAACACTGCTGCCAAATGACATTCAGATGGGTTTCGGCCGAATGTTTTGTTCGGCCCAATGGCATTCTGCCAAATGGCTTTCGGTCGAATGAATTTCGACATTTTCGGAAATAAAACCACGTTTTCGGTCAAAAGGCTCTTTCAATTATTTTGGCCATATGACATATTCGACCAAACAACATTTTCGGCCAAATGGTCCTCTCCGCAAAACGACCATTTCAACCAAATGGTATTTCCGGACGAATGACCTATTGACCCAAATAGCCAGTTCTACCATATGTCCCTTTCGGCCGTATGGTGCTTCTGGCCAAATGGCATTTTCAGCCCAACTGTTTTCGGGGATTTGGCTAGATGACTTTCGGCCTAACGTGCAATTTGGCTGAATAACATTCGACCAAATAGTTTCCGGCCGTACGACTTTCGGCCAAACGAACCATCTTCGCTTAGGAAGGCCGCTAATATGGTTTAACCAGATAAAAATGAACACATTACAAAAAATAATGATGTCAAAATCTCTTTTAAAAACTTATTTTAGCTCAAAATGTTATGGTGCTGTGCTAAGTGATGGTGAAAATTGCAATGTTTTCGGCCGTAGATGCCCATACGACATTTTTCTAAACTCATTTCAGCTGAACGTCAAATTTAAGTTTGTCGGCCATCTATTCAGTCATTTGAAATAATCGGCTTCATAATCGTTTCGGCCGAATATACGATGTTGAATTGCACAAACGATGTTAATCATTTTATCGGTATGTCAACCGAAATCACATTTACTTGACATTCCATGGATCAGCTTCCGAACCGCCGCCGAAACTGCGCCGGAGGCTGCTATAATTCGCTACGGCAACCGTAAAGCGTTCAAGCGATTACGTTGCCCGGATAAAGTGCTTGTTCTTTGGCGCTCCAACCAACCAACGTTCGTCGTCATTGGTCCTCGTCCGACGGCGTCCGCTAAGCCGGCCTGCCGGCCGGTCGAAGATGCTCCTCCGATTCGGCCAGAAGTTGTTGATGGTACACCTCGATATTGCAGCAACTGGATCCTTGTCTGGATCCGATTTTATCTTTGAAATTTATATATTTGGAAAAATCTCTTTTCACGGCGCACGGATGCAGCAGCAGCCGCATCCACAACCGCCAGACAGCCGTTGCCGCTCATATTTCTTCTGCACGCTTTCCGGTGAACAAATCCGGAGCGGTAGTTATTTTGCAAACAGTTTCAGAATATATTGGCACGCTTTGGGAGCATCCTTTTGCGCCACGCCACGACGATTCGTCTGTCTGAACGAACGTAGGCTGGAGTGGAATAGCCGGCTTCCATAAAGTGCAGCCCGTGAATGTTCTTGTAAAGTGATACGATGTTGCAGTATCAGCATTACCGAGGGAACGACTTTACCCTTTCGTCAGCCATGCTCTAAATTTCCCTAAACAGATAATGCTGCTTATGTGCCTAGCCTAACTAAACATATCACTTGGAGGCGGCTTTAGTGACGCGTTTTCGATCGATGTCGATCGCTGGCTGGCAGCGGGCACCGCAGGCAGTCAAAAAAAAGCAAATCGTTTTATGGCTTCCTTCTCGTTTCATTTATGACTGCTTTACGTACAGGATGCTTTAAAATGAATTGAAGTTTTGGCTGATAAGATGTTTTTTCTTAATGAGTCTACATAACAATCCAACCATCTTGGTTTGATAAAAATTGATTATTAGTTTTCAATAACAATTGTTATACTAACTCCGAAACTAACGGGGAACATGTGAATCCAGTTAAAATTGATTCACATCATCATCGATTTATACATTTATATCAGCCCAGCTTGTTCAATGTATTTCGAAATTCCGAAGCATGTTTTTTTCATCGTAGATAAAAGGCAGCGAAGAAGCACCAGATTTCGATAAATGGATCAAATTTCCGACCAATCGACTTTGAACAGCAAATTAAACAATCTCACCACCAAATAGTCACAACGCATACATACATAGTAATATACGATCGAACGGGCACAGAATTGCTTCAGTTTCTAGACTGGAACCGAGTGGAACGAGAATGTCCCTTTCATTGCTGCAGAAGTAAAGAAGACGTAAAATAAATTCAAGGATTCTGAAGCGCTTTGCCTGTCCGGTTTCTATGCGCTTTTGACCATAAAAAGTGGACCATGAATGAATGAAACAACTGCGCATTGGTATGGGAAGGATCGCTATCAATATGTAGCTTTATCGCGGTCCCTTTATCTACCTGTTCCTGCAGGTTTCGTTAGGGGAATATTTATTCGTCCGTGATATGAAAAGTAAAAACAAAATCAAAACTCAAACTGATACAGAAACCATCTTCCAGCGGAAGATGGGAAAATGGAGCAATACGTTACTGTTTTATCTAAATTGAATGAGAGTCCACTTCATTAAGTGAAACAATTTAAGATAATGTCTGGAAACCGGTTTGTTTTTCTTTTCGTGGTTTGAAGGGGAAATTGTGCGCTCTCAACTGCTTCTGATTTTTACGGAATGATATCGTTAGAAGTTATTGAGCAATGGACTTTGAAATATGGTGGACTTTTTATTATGCAATTTTGCCTACTGAGTACTTTTAGTGCTGTGGAGCATCATAATTGTAGAATGTATGTATGTTCATATGTATCTGAAACTAATTCACCATTTTTTTTCAACAATATTGCCTTGAGCCTGGATTAAAAAACGTTTCTTTTGAAATCAGAAAGATTTATAATACAGCGGTGGTTTATTTTAAATAATGGAGTGTGAACATGTGGACGTCATTGAACTCGGTGTCAGAAGAAGAAAATTGTTTTGAGTGAAAAAAAAAATATTTTTAGAGCGTTGTTTTGTGGAATGTATTTATTTGTCATATGACGAGTTAGAGCAATTTCAATAAATTCCATCATTCAAGTGGACGACCACACACCATCCGCCAGAAGGTTGGATGGCGACACGTTCCGATGGTTTACCAACCCTGTTTATCCTGTGCAAATTGGCGAGGAAATAGAAATAAAAATGATGTTGAAATTTAAAAAAATCTCTCGAAATAGTCAGAAAAATATTCCGCAAGAGTTTGGAGGAACTATCTACTGTGAAAATTCTGAACAATTTCCTTTAAAAATGTCCCATTCCCATGGAACTCTGAGGAATATTGCTCGTGGGAATTCCGGAGCAAAAAAAAACATTCCATCAGACCACTTTTCGAGCACCCCGAGAACATCAACCCCGGGTAATAAACCCCAACAGACTCAGCGCCCTAGAGAACCCGGGCACTACAAACCGGCTTAAGTGCTACCACTTTCAACAGTCCACTGTCTCCTCTGGAAGAGAAACTCCAACATTAATCCAGCTCCTCTAGCTGACCCTATCTCTGGATACAGACATCATCCAAACCTTGTCTCTCAAAGCATTTTTAACAGCACCTCTCCGACTACATCCAGCACAAATAAACTGTTACGTCTTCCAACCAAGGTGTCATGCGGAGAGCCGGGTGTAACAGCCGGGGTACGATTTTCAATAGATCCAGTCAATTTATTTGCTTCGCGGATGACATGGACATTGTCGGCCGAACATTTGCAAAGGTGGCAGAACTGTACACCCGCCTGAAACGTGAAGCAACAAAAGTTGGACTGGTGGTGAATGCGTCAAAGACAAAGTACATGCTTGTGGGCGGAACCGAGCGCGACAGGGCCCGCCTGGGAAGCAGTGTTACGATAGACGGGGATACCTTCGAGGTGGTCGAGGAATTCGTCTACCTCGGATCCCTGCTAACGGCTGACAACAACGTTAGCCGTGAAATACGAAGGCGCATCATCAGTGGAAGTCGGGCCTACTACGGGCTCCAGAAGAAACTGCGGTCGAAAAAGATTCGCCACCGCACCAAATGTGTCATGTACAAGACGCTTATAAGACCGGTTGTCCTCTACGGACATGAAACATGGACAATAGGGTGTCCCAAAATTGGACCAAGTCTGGGATTTTGGGGGCTCAACCTTCAAATGAAAGCTTAGGGTATAACAAAAGAAAAATTGTTCTACGACAACTCTGGGAAATGACGTTTAGGGGTGGCCCCGACGCGTTTTATGAAAAAAGTGCATTTTTTATAGGTAACATCGAAAATACCGGTATATCGGAAAGAAATTCGATGAAACCCATCAATTTTATATTTTTTACATTTAACTCAGGGTCTATAATTTATGGTAAAACTTTGATACCGCATGTTTTAGCTCTATATATTTTTCACTGATGCTTTTAATGCCCAAAAATGATGAATTTTTCTTAATATTTTTTTATTAATGCATCCAAAACGGGTATCCATCATAATGCTTTCGAAACTAGATATACATAGAAAGGTGGGGAATTTGATAACGAATATTTTGCTAAAAATAGCAACCTCCTATCTCTATCCGTTTAAAAGTTATTCACGATTTACTGCAGCTTGGAAAAAGACTTTTTGAAATTTCGGATCATAATACCTGGATCATGTTTAAGTAAAGAAATGCCTACTTTTCCATATCAACCAAATGAGTGCTTTAATAACCAATATAGCATTCATATGAGTTGCATAAAATTGATTTTAATACTTATTTGAGTGTTATAATGGAAACCCAACGATGGACCAGCAGTAACATGACTGACTACAAATTGTTCAGTTAGTCTGGGTGAGTACTCAAATAGATTGATGAATATGGTTTCAAAACTACCCATAGGTAGGTTCAGCTATCGTTTCATGGTTTGGTGAGCTGTGCAATGTTTCACGATAACATGGAAATTAATTGTTTTCTGACCAACTTGATTTTTAAACCAGCACGATCATGTGAAGTTAATCCGGCTGGATCATTTTGGTCCCGATTTATCGATGCAATCAATTTATCATTGTATTCATTATTGGTAGGCAAAATAGTTCGTAATTAGTGTAGATTGTTCTTATTTCCAGAGATTCCGTAGATGGTAGATGCCAAATATTTCAATATGCATTATAAAATAATAATGATAATAGTAATTTGTGTAACTAGTTGCAATAAGATGATTTAATCAGCATGGTTGTACGTTTATCCAACGAGGCTTGCCGAATGAGATAAATACTACGAGTGCTGATAAAATCGAGTTTTGCAATTAGTTGCACACACTATTTTTTTGCAATGGCGTAAAATGAGCTTCAATATGGCGTAAAATATGACAAATCGATATCAAAATGATCTAGTTGGATTTGCTTCACATGATCGTTCTTGCAAAAAATCAAGATGGTCACAAAACAACTAATTTCCATGTTTTCGAGAAACATTGCACAGCTCGACAAACCATGACACGAAAACTGAACCTACCTATGGGTAGTTTTGAAAGCATATTCATCAATCTATTTGAGCACTCACCCAGACTAACTGAACAATTTGTAGTCAGTCATGTTACTGCTGGTCCATCGTTGGGTTTCCATTATAACACTCAAATAAGTATTAAAATTAATTTTATGCAACTCATATGAATACTATATTAGTTATTAAAGCGCTCATTTGGTTGGTATGGAAAAGTAGGCGTTTTTTTACTTAAACATGATCCAGGTATTATGATCCGAAATTTCAAAAAGCCTTTTTCCAAGCTGCAGTAAATCGTGAATAACTTTTAAACGGATAGAGATAGAAGGTTGCTATTTTTAGCAAAATATTCGTTATAAAATTCCCCACCTTTCTATGTATATCTAGTTTCGAAAGCATTATGATGGATACCCGTTTTGGATGCATTAATAAAAAAATATTAAGAAAAATTCATCATTTTTGGGCATTTAAAGCATCAGTAAAAAATATATAGACCTAAAACATGTGGTATCAAAGTTTTACCATAAAGTATAGACCCTAAGTTAAATGTAAAAAATATAAAATGGATGGGTTTCATCGAATTTCTTTCCGATATACCGGTATTTTCGATGTTACCTATAAAAAATGCACTTTTTTCATAAAAAGCGTCGGGGCCACCCCTAAACGTCATTTCCCAGAGTTGTCGTAGAACAATTTTTCTTTTGTTTTACCCTATGCTTTCATTTGAAGGTTGAGCCCCCAAAATCCCAGACTTTGTCCAATTTTGGGACACCCTAATGGACAATGCTCGAGGAGGACTTGCAAGCACTCGGAGTATTCGAGAGACGGGTGCTTAGGACCATCTTTGGCGGTGTGCAAGAAGACGGTGTGTGGCGGCGAAGAATGAACCATGAGCTCGCCCAACTCTACGGCGAACCCAGTATCCAGAAGGTAGCTAAAGCCGGAAGGGTACGATGGGCAGGACATGTTGCAAGAATGCCGGACAGCAACCCTGCAAAGATGGTGTTCGCTTCCGATCCGGCAGGTACGAGACGGCGTGGAGCGCAGCGAGCGAGATGGGCAGACCAGGTGCAGAACGACTTGGCGAGCGTGGGGCGTATCCGAGGATGGAGAGATGCAGCCTCGAACCGTGTATTGTGGCGTCAAATTGTTGATTCAGTGTTATCTGTTTAGATGTTAACTAAATAAATGAATGAATGTCTTCTAACCTACCACTAAATCGATCATAAGCAGCCTGCCAGCTTCCTTTCCGACCCCTACGCTTCCACTAGGTGATAAACTCCACCTGTTGTGGAACCTTAACGGTCAATGGAATAACCTACCCAACCTGGAGCTCTTAACCAATGATAGCTCTCCGTGGATCATTGGCCTTCAGGAGATCAATCGGGACTCTCATGAACCCATAGATCGTCGACTTGGAAGAAAGTATATGTAGGTACTAGTATCCAGCGGCGATCTGCTGTTTAACGAAGATCTTCCGGTCGATAGTCGAGAAGTGTCTTCCGATTTATTTGGGAGCAATCACTTCACTTCCTAATATTGGTAACCGTTCCCGACCCGTTCCCGTTACACTGCCGCCGATTGGGAGTATAGAAATACTCCGTCAACAGTGCTGTCAACTTCATCCCACAAACCAACAGCTGGCCATGACGGAAGGCACTCCGTTGGTGGTCGGAACAAACGCGTCGAGTGGTGAATGCGAGAAGAAAGGCCCTTCGAGCGCTCAAGATGCTTCACGATGGACATCCAGGTAAGGTTACCGCGTTACAGACATACAAAAAGAAACACTATGAATGCTTGTCAGTCATTTAAGATGCCAGGAGAAGACACTGGGAGGATTTCCGGATCAATCCACTGCTGAACTATATGGAAAGTCAAGGCTTTTTGAGGGAAGCGTTGATCGTCCCATATGCACCGCAACATGCAAGATAGTAACATCTTCGATCCCCCCGAGGTGGTCAGCGCATCAAACTACCTCTAACGCCGTTCACCGTTGGGCCACTTCGGTAGGAGTCTTAATGACAGCTAGTAAGTGTTTTCGTGGTAACGTCTGCAGAAGGAGGCCCCAACTATCCGGCCCAAATCATTAGGCAGGGCGAGCTTCCCATCTCAAACCGAAGAGAGTTGCCACCGTCCAGCATGGACACCATTTCTTGTCCCACCAACTCTGCTAGCGTTATCTCAGCAATCCAGAGTGAGCAGCCCAAGCACTCTTGGATCCAAATCGTCCTCGCTAATAGGTTCCGGAATACAACTTCTGCTTGGATCCCGGAACACTTCGAGTATCGGGGAATTTCAGCGTCGATCTACTTGCAGACTACCAAGGCCGGCGTTTTGCAACATTCGTCTCTTTGACCGATACTAAGACCTGTATTTTGGTGTAATCAGGATTGGGACAACCAGTGGAAGGCATCTCAGTTGCATGTCTCCTAACCACTGTCTGGATCGGCCTACTCTATTTGAAAGACCAGCAGTTAGTCTCTCGGCTATAAGATGGACATACCTGACTTGCGTAGTCTGCGGAGCCCTCAATACGTCAGCATTCCGAGCTCTCGCAATCTATTCATAAATCCAACTCTTTCACACGTATTGTTTTGTACAATATTCCTGATGTTCGAAATTTGATCTCATCAGCACCCGCTGAGCTGCGGAGAACGACGGAGGTCCTTCATAGCTTAGTGAGGGAAGCACCTGTCTAACGTACTGCGTCGTTGGATCTAACTTCACCTCAGGAAGCGTTTACCCTCCAATAAATTTTTCGAACAAAATCTTGCAATTGAACAAATTCTAATTGAACGTTTAATCGAAAATGTTATTAGGCTAAAAAACGGTATGACCAAAAGCGACATTACGGCAAGAAATGTCGCTCAACCGAAGTGGTAATTTGGCCGAAAAAGTCGGATGACCGAACAAATCATTTGACCGTGAATGTCGTTCCGCAGATAGGGCTATTTGGAAGAAAATGTCGAAGACGTCATTGGACCGAAGAAGTCTTTTGGCCGAAAATTCCATTTACCGAGTTTCTTCCACTATGGCTGAAATATCGTTTGGCCGAACAATAGTGAATGTGAACGATGTGAAGTGGTTAAAGATAATTGAGTAGTGTGAAATGAAAAATGAGAAGTGAGAAATAAGAAGTGAGTAGTGAGACGCCTCACTTCTTTCTTCTCACTGTAAAAAGTGAGAAGTAGGAAATGAGAAAGGGGAAATGAGAAGGAAGAAATGAGGAGTAAAAAGTGAGAAGTGAGACGTGTTACTTCTCACTGTAAAAAGTGATAATTACGTACCGAGTAATGAAGAGTGAAAGGCAAGATGTCTCACTTGTCACATCTCTTTTATCACTTCTCACTTCACTCTTCTCATTATCAAAAGTAAGAAGTAAGAATTAAGAAGTGAGTCGCTTCACTTCCCATTTCGCACTTGTCACTTTTAGTTTCTCATTTCGCACATCTCACAGTAAGAATGAAAAGAGAATGAAAAGTGAGAAGTAACAAATGAGAAATGAGAAGTAAGAAAAGGGATGTCTCACATTTCTTTTCTCACTTCCCTATACTATTTCCTTACAAATAACGGGGAAGGGTCGTTTGGCCGAAACCCATTCGGCCGACTGCCACTAGGCCGATCAAATCATTAGACCGGAACTCATCTGGCCGAAAGTCATTTGGCTGACAGGGTCGTTTGGCCGAAAGGGTAATTTGGCCGAAAGGGTCATTCGGCCGGAAGGGTCATCAGGCCGAAAGGGTTATTTGGCTGAAAAAGTCATTTGACCGAAAGGGTAGTTTGGCCGAAAGGGTCATTTGGCCGAAAGGGTCATTTGGACGAAAGGGTTATTTGGCTCAAAGGTCCCGAGAATAAATAAAAATAAAACACTGAACACTGAGATTCCACGCTACGGCTCTGACTGTACGTTTTGATTATATTTATTGAACGGCTATTCAGACTTACAATTTGTACGAGTTTATTATTTACCAGACGCTTCTACACGGAATTGTTGAAAGAGACACAATCCCCGTGTCCAAACGTCGGGTAGATAATAAACTTGTTGTAGAAATTGTAAGACTGAGTATGAATGGCTACTCAAATATAATTTATTACAACATTTTATTTATATGAAAAAAGAAAAAGCTTACCGGACCAGTAGATGGTTATCGACTTGAGCATGAGCATGAGCGATTCTTATATTAACTTGTTATTACTGCAATTTTTCATAACAGAGGTTGTTATAAGACATGTGCCATTAGTACATAAAATTGCAAAAAATATAACAAAAGTTCTTCTAGTTTTAACAAAAACATTACTAAATATCTTTTCAATGGAATCAAAAATATAACATGGAAAGTGATGAAAATAACTAGAATTACACCAAATTATGTTACTGAAAAGAACATATGCATGACTGGTTGTGGTACAAATTAAATTCTAACTAACTAGAGAGGGGTTTTTAAGAAAGGTTGTTACTCGTTGAAGACCGAACTGGAACTGGAATCGTATTAATTATATCACATTTTGTTTTAATGTTGTTATGATGATCATTTGGCTGAAAGCCATTTGGCCGAATGCCACTAGGCCGAAAGATGTTTGGCCGAATATACCATTTGGCCGATCAGACCATTAGGCCGAAAGTCATTAGGCCGAGATGGTCGGTTGGCCGAAAGGGTAATTTGGCCGAAAAGGTCATTTGGCCGAAAGGCCGAAAGGGTCGTTAGGCTGAAAGGGTAGTTTGGCCGAAAGGGTCGTTTGGCCGAAAAGGTCATTTGGCCAAAACGGCTGTTTGGCAGAAAGGGTCATTTGGCCGAAATAGTCATTTTTGACAGCGAGAAATGAGAAATTAGAGGTGAGAAGTGAGACGTCTCACTACTCACTTTTCACAGCGAGAAGTGATAAATGAAGAGTGAGTCTCACGTCTCATGTCTCACTCCTCATCTTCCACTTCTCACTACTCACTTTTACAGCGAGAAGTTAGAAATGATGAGTGAGAAGTGAGACGTCTCACATCACGTCTCACGTAGTTATTCTCTGGACCTTTGGGCCTATCGGAAGTTTTGAACCACTCCTGGACCTAGTTGGGTCAATAAAATCCAACTCTGAAAGGAGATGGTCGATGGTAAGAGTTGTTATCGGACCTAGTCGGATCAAAAACCCTGTGACCTATTCAGATCAAGAAAAATCCAAAGCCGATTGATGGTTTGAAGGAATATTACTGGACTTCGTTGCGTCAAAATTCCAACTCTGGCATGAGTCAATGAAAGGAACCACAATAACCCAGTTACCCGTCCTTGGAATGGGTTAGTTGGTTTATTGAAATCTAGCTATGAAGTGAGAAACATCAATATATTGAAATAACAATTTGAAGATGATACTTTTGGATTTTTTTCAATAACCGCTTTTCGAAGACCCCGAGAGACCAGAATAGATGTTAAAACTTTAAAGCTCAATACATATGACATGTAGATGTGGAAATAATTAAATATTTTTGTTTACTATACATTACTGATATATTTTGGCTTTTTCAGTTTGATGTATTCATGGCTTATGTTCGTATTGCCCGACGTTTCGGCCTATTTATTGGGTATTTTTCAAGGAAAAAGCTTTTTTTATTCAAAATATCTTTTTCATAGATCTCTGGACTAAATATATTTCTTATTTCATCGGACCTTCAACTCATACAATTGGGTCCTGGTGCCCTATCTCTGTTATGATTGTAAACGATAGTGCATCGTTAAAGGATACACCGATGTTATTTAAATCCTACTGTCTAAGACGAGTTTATTTAGTACTTTTCATTTAATAATTTCAATTCGCAAAAAAGAGCTAACCGCGGTGGAGGTTGGTACTCGGATTCTGATGGCTTTTCCGCAAACGGGACCTTTAAGTGGTATTGTTGTGTAGGGGTTATCACGCCTATCTAGCGAGTAGGAGGTTGAGGGTTCGAGTCCCTCCAAGACACGTAGATTCTTTTTCGCAAATTTCATATCACTTTGTCCATTTCGATACATGTGCTGTGCATATGCACAACCAAAATGTTTAACAAAAAACAGTTATTTTTGTATTTGAGGTATTTTAAGGCATTTTCCGACGAGACGAGCCAGCCTTGGGCTGAAAGCGACCCTAATAAAGGTATAAAAAAAAAAACATTTTTCGGTCTGAGTAGCTACTGTTTCTGAAAAGGCATCATTTCAGAACGAATGAACCATCAGTACAAAACGTCAGGTCCACATACTTACTGTCGAAAGTTGAGTAAAGTGTCCTGCGGTGTTCTGCTAGTACGGTTTGAACCCACTGTTTTGTACGTCAAACAAGACCGAACATTTTGAGGAAGCATTTTCTATTTATTTTTAAATTTCAAGTTAAACCATGTTCTATTCGATTTCTGAGTCGGAAACAAATCTGACACGCTCAGGATGATAAGTTTCATCGTTCCCTGAATGAAAATCGCCCAATCTCCCAATTTTTTTTCTCATAGGGTGATTCTTGATTTTGGCGCCCCCTAAAGGCTGGCGCCCTTGGCGGGGGTCAACCTGGCCAACCACACGCTACGGCGCTGCGTACAGTCGATCCATAATCAGTTCAAATGAATTTGGATTGAATCTTTTGTTGAGAGACACCTACGAAATTTTACAGAGCTGTTTAAGGGGAAAATCCTTATGAACAGGAAGCATCATCACCAAGGAAATGTTTATGTCAAAGAATGGACTTAGTACAAAAAAAGTAGTTAGCCATAATAAATGGCTTTGTCGCATGGAAAAAGTAAAACCAAACAGATTTACTTGTCATTAAATGGGATAGTATGAACTCGTCTTATGACAAAAGAAGATATTCCACTAAAAGCTCAAAATAATTTTCTTATCCAAACAGATTTAACTGATTAGAGTAATCGGTGGAGGTACGTGATTTATTGGCAGAACTAGATGTTCTCAAAAAATGACATCATGCACACACGGGATTTTCTTTACTGTGCAACATGGGGAAAGCCAATCAGAGTACGCTGTCATATTACCGAACTCCCACCGCTTGACCTTCGATTTCCGTTCCGGCTTTATTGGAAAAGTTCACATGCTCCAGAACGGGCAACCCGCGCCGTATCTCAAACATCTTTCCTTTTGATGACGCGCCTAAATACTGGGTTGTCATCGTCTCTGCTAATGTAGCCATTTTTGACGTCGGAAACCTACTTCCCGGCGGTGGATAACAAGGCCCATATTTCATCCGAGCGTCCATATAAAGTCATAAAATTTAATAGCGTCCACCTCGGAGAGATCACATCTGATTAACAAATTGTGCTCGGGCTAACATTAATTATTCATAATTCGCTTAAGGGTTTAAATATTCGAGCCATCATCGGGGGATGCTGCTGACCGCACTGATTGTTGCACTGCTGCTAAATCTAAATACGCGCTCAGATTGTTTATTTACGGCTGTGGGGACTCGAAACTGCCAGACGGCGCCAGCTCTCGCACCTCGACAAGATTTGTGTTTGCCTTGTGCTTGTGCTGTTGTAGTTCCTCCGAGACGTTTAAAACTCGTCGTCAAAGTCGTTCCACCGTCGCCGGTGTGCTTGTTGTTCGCTGAATACGGTTTTGCTGCTCCACGTTTGAGGGTGTTGTGGGATTTCTATCGTTTTGCTATTTTCCGAACGCATCTATGCACGCAGAAAGGTGACGGAATCTTTTCAGCATATATACAAGTTGGAGCTCATGGGAGCTGTCATTCGACCACTAGAGTAAATAATAACATTTTATGGACGACCTATTAAATAGGTCGCGAATAAACAAGAAAAGCACGTTTCACCATAAGGTGAGTGTATTTTTGTTACTATCCCCATACGTCCATCGACCCTTTCTGGTGGCGGTCGAATCAACGGCTTTATGGGTTGAGCAGCGTGGCCCCCCAGAATCTTGTGGCACATTTCGGTCATTTCAGGAAGGTTTTCACCGGTGTCGTCATCTCAGGCGACCGCAGTCGAAAATGTATCGACATCGTCACCACCATCCGTCCCGAAAGAGGTATAGAAGAGGGCCCGGTTTTCGAGATTAAAATGATTAATGCTTCAACTGCCCGCGATGGTTCGACTCTGGCGATGGGCTTATTTTTTCATTAAATTGGACTTTAATTTTGCATGCATAATAAATTTGAAACCTGATTGGGACCCACCGCCACTCGGCGCCCCGCGCGACGCACGACGGAGTGGAGCCGGGAAGGACGTGTTGAGAGCACACAGGTCGTTCGGTGACGGGAGATAGAAATCTTTTATTCGCGCAACCTTGGAATTTGGTGCGTAGGTGTCAAATGTTGTTATAGCGGTTTGTTACCCCAACGCTGGCGCTGCTGGCTGGCGGCAATGGCCGCCCTGCTGATGTGATGTGGTGTGGCTGGTTTTTAGTAATAATAAAAACAACAATCTTCAGCAGGCAGGCACGGGCAAAGCTGATGGGTTGGTCGAGTGCCGGCTGTCTCTCCCTCTGGTTATTTAGCTGCTCGAACGGACAACAGCCAGCGGTTGTGATTTAGGTCTTGACCGGGGACGAGGCAAGGTTTTCAACCTTTTGGAAATCTTGCTCGGCAAACAACTGATGAATGCTACATGTCATGACCCGAACATATAATTTGGTGAAACACAGATATGACTTGGATAGCGACGTTTAACTTCAAACATAGGAAATTTATGCGCACTGTAATTATTTTTTCAGAAATCATTCGTGGTTAGATGTGGAATCTGTTGCTTCCGTATTATTGAGTCCTTCAACTAATAAGACTTGCTTCAGATCTTAAATGATAACAAGGCACTTTATCAGAAATTCATTTACAATTATTTATAAGAATTTTACAAAACTTTGCACCTTTTGGTTGGATGTATTAACTTTCATGTCACTTTTTTCCCTTTTCTGTATTAGCTAGCTAACAGAGCTAGAAAGAGTGTCTTTGCGGACTAGGATGCTAGAAATATTAGGAAGTTATTTGCAAAAAGTGTTATCAGATAATCAAAAATTATTTTGACATTAACAATTTTATGGTTATTTACTAAAAATTATTGCTTCAAAATCTTCCCTATGAAGATCGATAGCCTTCACGTTATTCAAACAATTAAAAAAAAACGGGTCGTTTGACCGAAAGCCATTTGGCGGATTGCCATTCAATCGAATGCCACTTAGTCGAATAACACGTTGAGCCGAAAGTCATGTAGCCGAATTTCTGATCACTAATTGAAAACCAGTGCTGATAAATGTCGTCTCATTCACTTGGGCGCCGAAAAGAAAATCTAGTCAGCAATATTTTGCCCCTGTTGTTTGCTGTGTCGTCTCAATTGAGAACCTAGAACCTATAGTCCATTGAGAGTTGCTCTTCTGTCAATTGAAAACTGGGCTATTCGATTGACAGGTGAACGGAAAAATGGAATATTGCAGCGAAAACAAATGTGTAGATACCGATTCAATATGTAATATTGATGTCGAATTGATGTTTGTGCCACTTAATACAAATGTCACTCCGAAAATTGGTTTCCACACTGACAGGATATGTTCTAATAGTTAATCTAATGAAAGCGTTTGCTGCTGTCAATTGAATAGATAGTAGGTTGTGAATTGAGGTCATATTCCTGTCCAAAAGTTCAATTTAATTGACCTTTCCCGTCAAAAAATTTTATTCGCTCAATCGATTCTTTGGTTTATTTATGGTTAGTTTTCCTAAAGAACTCATATTTTTTTGACGCCTCTAAGTATTTTTAAAATTTAAAACAAAAATCGAAAAAGCGTGTTTTTTAAGATTGGCCCGATTTTGAACGAACATCGGGTGAATTTTCCAGGCCGTTTCACACGTACAGCACTTTTTCGATTTTTGTTTTTGATTTTAAAAATAGTTAGAGGCTTAAAAAAATATGGGTTCTTTGGGAAAGTTGACCTTAAATAAGCCAAAGAATCGACTGAGACAATAAAACGAGATACATTTTTTGACGGAAAAGGTCAATTGAGGTTTCACGACACAACCGAACAGGACATTAGTTTGAAAACGGTTTGTCAAAAATTAGTGGCGTTTCCTCAACCTCATTCTACCTGTGCAATGTATTGAAATTTAAGAAATTGGCGTGCGGAAATGCGTAGAATAACTAGATTTTGATTAGTTTAAACGATTCTGATAATTTTATTTTCCATTTGGGCTGTCAAAATATCAAAATTTTCATTTTTTTTGGTCAGTGCACAGGTAAAAAGTGAGGTTACGCGACGCCACTGCCAAAAATGACATTTGGCCGAAAGTGACATACGGCCAAACTGGTAAATTGACCGAAAACCCCGTTTGCTCTAACAGATCGTTTGACCGAAATATCCAGGGCCGGATTTAAGGGGGGAGGGGTTTGCGTGGCCCCGGGCCCCCACAAATCTTACGTGCCACAACCAACATTTTAGTCCATTTTGGGGCCCCCACAAGCTGTCGGCCCCGGTCCTTCCTTCCAGCTAAATCCGGCCTTGGAAATATCATAGCTGTAGCTGTACAGATAATATGGAAAAAATGTCGACCATTTCGGCTATATTATCAAGTAGCTCATTTAGCTGAACAAGCATTCCAGCTAAAAACCAAACGACTTGTACAGTCAAAGGACTAGTTCGGCCAACGACATTTTGGGCTACATGTTCCTTTTAGACATATGATTCTTTCTGTCAAACAACCATTTCGGCGTAACGGCATTTCCGGCTAAATGATCAGTTCGGAGAACGACAGTTTCGACCGCATGTCCATTTCGGCTAAACGGTTGTCGGCATAATGGTTTGTTCGGCTAAACCACTCAGCCAAAAGTCACTTACTTCCGTTTGGCCGAAAGTCATTTGGTGGAAAGCCTAAAGTCATCTAGCCGAACTGAAAGTTTTGCCGAAACGGATATTAAATCGGAAATGATTTGGCAGAAAATTTCATTTGGCTTGAGGCGACATAGGAACAAAAGGGGACATACGGACGGTTTTGTATGAATTGTCACGCTGCTTGGAACTCCCCTCCCCCCTATGTAGAAGCGTGACGTACTTTGTGGATGGCCCCATAGGGGAAGAGTCGTTTGGCCGAAAGTCATTTGGTCGAATGTCACAAGGTCGACCAAACCATTAGGCCGAAATTCATCTGGCCGAAAGTCATTTGGCCGAACAGGTCATTAAGCCGAAAGGGTCATTTGGCCGAATAGGGCATTTGGCTGAATAGGTCATTTGGTCGAATAGGTTACTTCGCACTAATCATTTCTCACTTCTCACTGTGAAAAGTGAGTGGATGTTTTACTTTTCAATTTACACTACTCACTTTTCACAGTGAGAAGAGAGCAATGAGAAATGATTGGTGAGAAATGAGAAAAGAGACGTCTCACTTCGCACTTCTCACTAATCATTTCTCACTTCGCACTACTTACTTTTCACAGTGAGGAATGTGAAGAGAGAAATTATTAGTTTGAAGTGAGAAATGCGACTTCTCACTCTTTTCACAATAATCATTGCTCACTTCTCACTTCGAAAAGTGAGAAGTGAGAAATGATTAGTGAGAAGTTGTAAGCACTTTTCACACTTCGCACTACTCACTTTTCACAGTGAGAAGTGAAAAAGTGACTGTAAAAAAATAGTAGTGCGAAGTGAGAAATGAGACGTCTCACTTCTCATCCTCATTTCTCTCTTCGCTGTGAGAAGTGAGAATTGATGATTGAAAGGTGAGAAGTGAAACGTCGAATGACCTATTCCGCCAAATGACTCATTCGGCCAAATGACTTATTCGGCCATATTATGTACCTATTTGGCCAAATGACCCATTCGGCCTAATGACCCATTCGTCCAAATGGGAGCTTCTCACGTCGGTGGTGGACTAAATTGAGCCCACCCACGCAAACCAACGCCATTTAATGAAAGAAAAGGATTCGCTGCTTCCATTAGTGGTATTGAATTGCGTGAGAGAGCTCAAATTGGCCTACCAGCGACGTGAGAAGCTCTCATTAGGATGAATGGGTCATTTGGCCAAATAGGTAATTTGGCCGAATAAGTCATTCGACCAAATAGGTCATTTGGCCGAATTAGTCATTTGGCGGAATAGGTCATTCGACGTTTCACTTCTCACCTTTCAATCATCAATTCTCACTTCTCACTGCGAAATGTTTACAAAAGCAGTTTTGCCCTTTTGAAATGTTGGTGACAAAATAGCGTATTCGGCCAAATGAACAGTTCGGCCATATGACATGTTGGGCCAAATGACCTATTCGGCCAAATGACCAAGTCGGCCATATGACTTTTTCGGCCTAATGACCCATTCGGTCGAATGACTTATTCGGTCAAATGACCCATTCGGCCAAATTACCTATTCAGCCGAATGACCTGTTCGGCTAAATAAACTGTTCGGCCAAATGACCCATTCGGCTAGATGATCCATTCGGCCAAATGACCCATTCGGCCAGATGATCCGTTCGGCAAAATGACTTATTCGGCCAAATGACTTATTCGGCCAAATTACTTATTCGGTCAAATGACCTATTTGGCCAAATGACTTGTTCGGCCAAATCACTTGTTCGGGCATGGTATATTCGGCCAAACAACTTTCGGTGGCCTTTGGCCAAGTGGCATTCGGCCGAATGGTTTTCGGCCAAACGACCCTTTCCGCAGCCGAAATGGACAGACGATCAAAAATGTCGTTCGGCCGAATTGGTACTATCATGGCCAAAAATGTACATTGCTGAATGGGACATTCTGCCGAAAATGGCGGACCGTTCGGCCAAATGGCTCTTTCTATCACACGACCATTTCCGTCCATTTCGGTAGAACGATTTTTTTTGGCAAATAACATCATCCATTCACTCATAACTGCGAGGAAAGCATCTTCACAACTTCATAAAGGGTGATTTAGTATGAATATTTCTCTACAAAATTTTAACTGGCAGGATGTCACCATGAACATGAATGTTAACGCTGCTGTTATTACGGTCTTCAACACATTGATCTACTCGATTGATCAGTTTTTTGGGACTTCGTGGATTTACAACGGGAAGAATCCGGTCTCCCAACTGTTATGACTAATGGGAATATCAAACAAACGTCTGCTGAAGGAATTTGTGATCTTCTATTAGAGCAATGCTCTTGGGCGTTTTCAAATCATCTTCTTACTAAACGAATAAGAAGTTCAGCAAGCTGCTCCCAATGTCAATGTTATCTTATCCAGTTGGCCACCAACCCATCGTCACCGCCGAGTACGTCACCGAATGCTTTTCCGGAACACTGGAAAAAATCCTACATTTTCAAGAAAGGTGGTAAGCAGCAAGTTAAGAACTCTAGGGGAATTGCTGCTCTACGTGCAGTATCAAAGCTATTTGAGAACATAGTGGTCCACAATTTTTGCCTTTTTTATCTCACAAATGCCATCCTCAAACGATCAACAACTACCAACCTACTTGTTTATTCGTCAATCATCATTAAGGCTCATCAAAAAGGACAACATTCGATTTATACGGACTTCACAGCAGACTTTGATAAAATCAATCATAAAATTGTTGTGGACAATTTCGAGCGTCTCGGCTTCTCCAGGCCTTTCCAGAATTGGCTCCAGTCCTATCTGAGCAACCAAGAAATGGCAATCAAAATTGGAAATTGCATTTCACACTTTTTTCCGATGACTTCAAAGGTGCCTCAAGGCAGCCATCTTTGGCCACTTGTGTTTATTGAAACTGCCCATGATCTCATAGTTGACGCAACAACCATTCAAAATTTCAGCGAATTCAACTTACTACGACTACGGTAGTGCTAGATTAGCTAACGTTTAGAGATCATATTACGTACGTGACTTCTAAGGCCTCTCGAATCCATGGCTTTATATTCCGAATTTCCAAAACATTTCGATGTTGTGCATTGACTCAAAGCTCTCTATTGTTCTTTAATCTATCAGTATACTATTTGTCATAAGGATTTGGATACAAATTAATAATAATAATTCTAATCTGTTGATGCATAGAAGAGAGGTGGAGGTATTGCGTCCGCTTCAGTAGGAGCTAATGAATTGTTCATCTCAAGCGGACTTCTTCCTGCTCCAAATAAATCAATGATCAGTTCAGCCGAACGACACTTTCTGAAAAACGAACAATTTCGACAAATGGCCAAAGGACTTTTCCAGTCAAATGGCCTGTTCAAACTACATATTCGGCCGAATGACATTTTCAGCTAAATTACTTTCGACAAGATGGGTTTTAGTCTAATGGTTTGTTCGGACAAATGACATATTCCCCGACTTAGTGGCCTTTGTCGCCTTCGGACTAGGAGCTTTCGGCCGAATGACTTTCAGTAGAACGACCCTTCCCTGTTTAAAAATTGATTTCGACAAGGAATTCTTTGTGTTTTCAAGAGGAAATCTTTCAGAATTTGCATGGAAAACTTTTCACAAGAAGATGTTCGTAAGTAACACAAATAAATTTCCGGAATAAGCACCTGAATTTCGCGGAAAATAACTCGAGTTTTCTAGAGAGAAAGCTTGCCGAAATGAAAAAAAAAAAACAATTTGTTTTAGAAAATTCCGCCGACTTCTACAAATTTAGATCGCCGTGGAAACTTATAAATCAGCTGCATGGCAGATTTTAAACAGCGGCGCGCCGATCAAAAAATGTCGGCTGCGGCATGGCACGGCGGCGCACACCTCTATTCGCGATTGCAAACCTGATTACTGCAAGGAGGGCTCCAGTAACAGCGAGTTCAACGGCAGCACCCAAAAGAGTAATGTTCGCTTACCCGAAAGCTGACCTCTCGCTCTCGTGTGATGTGACGTGGTGGGCGGTGGCGGCCGGCAAATCGTGTTAGGTAGGCAGGCAGGCCGCAAACGAGCTGACAATTTCGCCTGTCAGTTGTTCACAACACGAGAGTCAGCGGTTTCGGAAAGGCGCAGATAATGCGTATCCGATGAGTCTTCAGAAAAATATTAAATCTCATTAACGATGCGGTGCTGTGATGAGATGAGATGAAATATTGGAGGCGACGGGCGGGCGGCAGACCCGAACCTGACAGTCAGTCGAGTCAGTGTAAATGCGGTAAAAAGAATTGGGTACGGCGATGATGAAGACAAGACATTGAACCGAAGGCATCTCCTTTGGAAAGCCGATTTTTTCTTTTAAATTTTGTCTTTATCATTCCGGCTATTCGACAGCTACCGAAGGAAGGCCACCCATCGATTTTCTCCCCATTCCTTGTTCTCGACGAAGTGGTTTGTTTGTAGGCTCTCTCGAGCGTTCGGGTTTAGGGCCCTTCCCTTGGGTTGGATTGAACGAAATTTTTATTTTTTCTTATTAAGATGTTTCTTCGAAGTGAACAAAATAGATTTTAATTAGATTTTCACTTGGTTGCCGGTGGGTTGCGGGAAGGTTGGGATCGTTTAACGATTTTCCGTCAACAACAATCGGAAAGACACCGCTGGTGGTGGCTTCTAGACTTCATCGTTCGTTGGATTGACCTTACCTTGTCGATAGTTGGCTCTGTAATGATAAACGGACCCACCTGGAAAAGAACAGAAAAGCAATTCATTAGAGTTTAGTCCGTGAGTGTTTGTTTGGCATTAGAGAATTTCGGGCAACGGAAGAATGTTGGGGTGAAGGCGTCCAAACTTGTTCCAGAGATTGAGCCAAGCGTGTGGGCGCAGAAAGCCGATTAGGATTGAATGGTTGCCCTTCGATTTCTCGTCAATAACGTTACTGGCAAATACATTGTTTGCTTCTTTTTTTATTAGTCTGCCTTTCAACTTTGTGTTCTAATAGGAAGTAATAATGTAGGTGTATAATTTGTCTATCGTTTGGACCGAGAATTAAAAGCGTGACCCCCGATGCTAAATGTAAGCAACATTGATAAATAACACCTTTTAATTTAATTTAAACCGAAATTAGTAAATTTTATTTCATTCCTCGGACCTCTGTAGGCTGATTTTCTCAAACTCGGTCTTCAATCTTGACATTAATTGAAAATTCAATCAACAACATATGACAGAACGTTCCATGCTGTGTAAATTTTAATCGTTCTCAGGAAATGAGTGAAGAACGAATAAATTAAGTGAAAAAAGTTTTCAGGAAATAAAGCATTCATATACAATTGAGTTGTGGAACAATTCGATATAATGAGATGACAAAGGAACACGCATTGAAGTAAATCGACACGGCAATTTGGACCTCGATCGGCCTGTTGTTACCATTTGAAAACAGATTTTTCGCTCGCTTTTATTTTTCAATGGAATTTCCACATTCAAATAGCCCGTGGCGTCCTGTTCATATCAGGTACTCGTCACTCTCAAATTGATGTTCTCACACATCATTATTAAAATCTAGCAGGAAACAATTGAGAATATTAAAATCAAAGAAAAAGTTTAACAACTCGATTTTACGTGAGATTTGATTCTAAACCAACATATTGCCAGTTTATTTGGAACGCTTCAAGAATCTATTCTGATGAGTTCAATTCGCGTTCGGCCAAAACGACACATATTCTCCTTTTGCGTCCAACCCTCTCAATGGTTTTCAGCTGTTTCACATACGCTGCATTCAAGAGCTGCCAAATTACACAAACTTCAAACAGAGCTGCCTATTAAAACAAAGAACAAACACGCTCACACGAGATGGATGGATGGATGGAGGATGCTGCAACGCTGCCTGTAATCCTCATCGTTTCGAAACATGCCATCAATTGACCCTGCAATCATCATAATCATGGTTCCGTTCGTTAGTTGGATTGGTCTCTTCAGTGTAAACCATTCTCCACTTCAACTTGCACTAGTTTCGTTTTCCAGCTCGACCGATCGGACCGACGCACATGAGTCTGCCGTTCTCATCCGTTCGCTCGCTGGCTGATTGAAGCTTCTGGGATCATTATGGACCGAAGGAAAAAAAATCCAAAAATCATCATACCGAGAATGCACCCATCGACATCGAGTCCGAATAAAAACCAGGCGAAACAGAATAAACCACTCTAGATAATGCTCGTATAATTTCACTCTCAGTTTCATCATATCGTCATCATCATATATAGTCGTCATGTGATTTGAGGCGGGGGTCGGCACAAGGGTGTTGCAAAGCGTGTGTGCGCCCATTCCGTTCCCCAAATCCATCCAACCATAAAACGAGCTGCTGTCACAACTGAACTGAAAAATGAAAATCTTGGGACAGAAGTTAGGAAATTTCGGCCGCGGCTTGCTCTGGATCTTACGGGTCATAAATTAGAACCCATGCACACCGGCTCCGACGGCTTGAATTAAGATGGACGGGCCTGGTAACCGACAGCAGTGCGACGGTAACGCCCGAGTTCCTTTGACCTCCGGGCGGAATCCCCAATCGGTTGGTCGGTCGGTCAGAGCGGTTGGCGTTTGACTCCGGTTGGAAAGAACTAACTAATCTCTCCGGTGCCATGGGAGGAAAGTTTAAACGACACACCGCTGTGTTGTTGCCATTGGTTTGGTTGACTATTTTGTACACCCAAAGCACCTTGCTCAGTGAGTGCCGTGTCAATTTGAAGAAGAATTAGTATTAAATTACGAAAACTTTATATAATGAGGTATATTACAATGTCAATTCATTGTGTATTGCAAAAATACTTATGCATGCCTGTCCCTAATTTTTCGCATTTTTGCTCCAGCGGCGGCAAGACAAAAATTCCAATGACTTTTTTAAGGCTCTGAGACAGTTAATAACGAAAAAAATTCGGCCTCTTGCATTTAGCGGCAAAACTCCCATTGACATTATCCATCATCAAAAGACCCATTTTCCCATTCAAGAAAAGAGATTCATTTGGGTGTAGCAGGTTACTCCAATATGCAACGTTGTTTCCCCAAGGGACGGGACGGGACTTTTGTGCTCCAGTCAAGTTCCGTTGCAGAGCAGCAGAGCAGCAGCGTCTTATCTCATTAAAAGGAGAACGAAAGAAGTGTTAGAAGTGGTTTCAGAGGATCCTACCCCTTCGCCGGTTCCTCCTTGGCCCGCTTTCTGTTGCTCCGAATATGGTGGATAGTGGTCGGTTTCCGGAGTAGCTTTGCGGTAAAGAATCATTCCGGGTGTTCATTCACCAAAGACTAGCAGCCAGGCAGCACTAACGAAACGGTAGCAGGCAGGAAGATGCTCTCTCTCTCGTGCGGAGCCACACTTTGGCGGTGCAATGCACGAGTGTACTTTCCGAGGACTAAATTGGTATTTTTCGAAATGTCTGCAGTAAAGATCATCACTTGCATGGATGGCAGTTGGGGGTAATTTATGTTTCGGAATGTTGGCAATTTCACACTCGGTGCTGTTCCAAGAAGTATCGCTAATTCTCCATTGTTTCCAGCCACTTGCCAACTAAACAAATAATCCAGAATGCAGCACAGTCGTTTTTTTTGTGTTTCGCACAGAGCTTATTTACAGATTAAATGTATGGCTTGGGATCAACACCAGCCTCGCGTGTTGGACTATATTTGGACCGTTGTTTGCAGTGATCGAAATCCGATACCATGTTCCAGAATACGCCCCCGTTTGAGCCGCTGACTGTTGCCACAATCGCGCTTGATTAACATTCATCGAACGTACGTTATCAACGATAGCACCAAATGAGGAGCTTTGGAAGCACATGCTACTAAGGCGCGTGAAAAAACACACTGCCGAAATTGTGGGTGGATACCCGCATATGCCACCGAATAAAACGTCCAAAATTATTTTCGGCTTAATCAGATGAGTGGGTGACCGTTACTCGATATCTGAGGAAGCTGCTCGTCATCTGTTGCATTTTATGAGTGACATGATTGTTTTAAATTTATACTGAGATTGGAATCAAATTAAGGTTTAATGAAAAACCGAACTGAATTTGGAAGCAAATATTCAGCAACATCAAGCTGAATGACTGGATTGGACAAATTAATTTGTCGGGAATAAAGTTATTTTTCTCTAAACCAAATATTTTTTACAAAGCCAATGTCTTATTGAGCTAGCAAAGAATTTAACCAACGGATTTGTTAAGATTTTTAGGTTACTTGAGTTATTTAAAAGTTCGACTCATATGACTTGTCAATTTGTTCATCCATTTGGATGGTTGGATAGTCTTCTTGTAATAAAGAAAGCAATTTTTACTGCATTTGCCTCGGTTTTTTTTTTTAACAAAATTATTAAATGCCGCGTCCTCAGATCAGGAAAGAAGTATTTTCCATTTCAATGAGAGAATCTTCCATTATTCGAGGATCGAATAATACATTTAAACCAAAGAATATTGAAGCCGACACAATTTTGTGACGTTGCCAATTGACCTAGATGAATTCCAATCCGAAATCAATCCGGATAATGCAAATTTAATCAAAGTTGGACTTGTTGTAGATAATTATCAATATGGAGGGCTTCGTGGCGGAGTTATGAATATCGACAAGATCGCACACTTAATGTGGAATGTGGGTTCGATTCCCACCTCAGTCGAAACATTTTCCAAAACGTTGGTAACAGAAATACGAGGTTGCTAACAATAAGAACATTTTTTTTATATTCTAGAATAAAAACCAATATCATATAAAAATCTGCGAGAAACCAGGTTTTATGGAAAAATCCAAAATAAATGCATCAATTGTTGATGAAATCAAAAGCCGTTAAGGAGGAAGGGCTGATTGGCCGAAAGTCAGTCGGTGAGTCGAAAACCTATTTGGCCGTATATGTTGCCATTCGGCTGAACTGTTCATTCCAATTGACAGAAATGGTCGTTTTGACAGAAAGAGCCATTTGGCCAAATGAGTCATATGGCCGAAAATGTCCATTGACCGAAAATGTCAATCGAATCGACTGACCGAAATATACGGCACTCATATTCAATGCCGTTTTTTTTTTATTTGAAAGGACCATCTGGCCGAAAATGTGACTTAGGGACCCAGACAACCACACATCGCATAAGAATTAATATCGTTTACCGATCCATATTTCATCAAAATCGCATTGTGGTGCGAATTTCATCAGTTCATTTATATCTTTTCCCGCACAGTAGGTTATTTTACGAGTTTATTCAAGCTTCATTTGTTGACATCGCATATTCCTGCAAACAAACCCAAATGAAATCGGATTATCTGTCAAACATAGTTTGTTATCACAAACTACATCGCAATGTATAACGAACAAACTCGCCTAAAAATCGTGCACATCGCATACACTACCGTGCAACGTCGGATAAGAAATACATATATATCGCCTCCACTTTTGTACGTAAAAAACGTTTTCGCGACTATTATGCGATGAAATTTGTGCGCAAAGGCATCGCATAACAGAAAAAACAATTCCATTATGCATGCATTCTGGTTGTCTGGGGAAGATCCATTAATTACGTAACGCAAAAAATGGGCATTTTCAAAACGTCACACTTTTTGTATGAAACATTTCAAAATTTTTTATGGACCGTCACACTTTGCTCAACCCCCCCTCCCCCCTATAAGCGTTACGTAATTTGTGGACGCTCCCTTAGTCAAACGAATGATATGACATAGCAGAACATTCGACCAAACAGGCCATTTCCATTTCACGTTAAGTCGAACATGTTGTTTTGTCAGGAAAATCATTTGGTCGGTTAGATCCAGACCAGATTAAAACACATTACAAAACAAATGAAGTGCGGAATATTGTGATGAAAAAGGGGCCGTTTTTTGCTTTTGGTAAAATCTCTTGGCAAGGGACGCAAGAAAATAACAATTCAACTTATTGCTGAGAGCTTGTAAAAAATAACAACAAATAATAATAAGATTGTGGATGAATATCTGTGAATTTTGTAGCTCAATTTTCGAAGTGGCTTTCAGTCGTTAATACTAGCGTTGACAATTTTTTTTCATCGCTGACGTTTAGATTCAGGGATGGGATCTTCTTCAGGGCTGGATGGCAATCCGGATTGAAACGTCGGCGATGGAATAAAATTGTCAACGCTATTATTCACGACCGAAAGCCACGTCGAAAATTGAACAATAATAATAAAGGCACATTAGTTTAATTTACTACAAATATTTAAATTCATAAACAAAATATTTCTCACTTAGAAGTTAGAAGTGAGAAGTTAAAAGTGGGAAGTGAAATGTCTCATTTTTCACTTCCCTTGAGAATTGAGAGATACGAAATGGAAAATCGGAAATGAGATGCCTTACTTCTCGCTTATCATTTCTCACTTTTTTTTCTTACTTCTCACTGTGAAATGGGAAATAAGTTGTTCAATTTTTTACTTCATTTCATGGGGCGAACGAGTCGGGAGCCAACAGACCGAAATCTTGACGATAATGCACAGGTGCTGTAAACTTGTAGCAAAGTATATCGTCGGTGAACGATGTCACGAACAGAAACGCACATGAACTGACACGAAACGTAAAGCTGCTACGAAAGAGGCATGGGCAGGGATAGATAATGCTGGAAACAGAGTTAAACGATACGTACTTGCTGAGGAAAAGGCATTTTTGGAGATATCGAGATAGCAAGATATGGTATACGACTGGGATGGGAAGTGAAGGGAAGGGAGAACTGTTCTCATTAGTAGCTTCCTAGCTTTCAGAGGTGCCTAGACGCAACGGCCAGACTTTAGAAAACGTTTGTAGTCGATTGGTGCTACCATCAACAGTACTCGACGTCATTGCCACGCTACGTCTACGATATGGACGTTCCGAAATATTGATAAACAGTTTGATATGAGTGATCTGCTTGAAACTAGTTCCACGTCCAGATAAACTAAGCTCCCAGACTTCAGTGAATCAGATGTGGTACGCGATGCAACAAGTGTAACATTGTTCGAAAATAAAGTACAGGAGAATAGACAATTTAGCCGAACAGGTCATTCGGCTGAACAACTCGTTTAGTTGAAAATGCAGTTTGGCAAGAATGGATATTTGGCCGAACATGGCCGAAAATGTCGTTTGACCGAAGAGGCCAATTGGTTGTAAATTCCGTTTGGCCAAAAATGTAATTTGGCAGAATGGGTTATTTGGCCTAAATGTCATATGGCCGAAAATTACGTTTGTCCGTACAATAGTGAATGTGAAAATTGTGAACTTATTGACAATAATTGAGAAGCGAGAAGTATGAAATGCGAAGTACCCAGTGAGAAGTAACAAATGTGGATTTAGAAGTGTGAATTGAGACGTCTCACTAATTACTTCTCACTCCTCATTTTTTATTTTTCAAACTTTGCATATCTTCTTTTCAAAAGTGAGAACCAGGTATTGCATTGCATTCGATCTTCTGAGCAAAGATACTGATGATATCCAGGGATATCGATCTTAGTTATCTATCTGCTCAGTAAACAAAGTGCAATGTTCGCCATGGAGAAATATTTTTTCACTGTTTTTGAACAAACCCGGAAACACGCTGGCTATCTGGGTCATCATTGAATGCTCAAATGATAATATCTTTCCGGAGTGCTCTTTGATTCGGGATAATATCTTTGCATAAGCAAAGATAATATCCTGTGCTCAGATGATATTGCACTGCCTGGTGAGAACTAAGAAGTGCGATGTGAAGAGTGAGGAGTTTCACTTCTCACTATGAGAAGTGCAAAATTAGAAGTGAAGAATAAGTAGTGAGAAATGAGAGCTACGTATCGTCCGTTAGTATAAATGCCAATCTATTCAACTAAACGAAATTTTCTGCCAAGTGGCCCAAACTACTTTTTCAGACAATTGACCTGTTCGGCCGAATTACATTTTCGGCCATATGACCTGTTGGGTCAAAAGACATATCCGGCCATATGATCCATTCGGGATAATGACATTTTCAGCCATATGCCCCTTTCTGCCAAATAACCTTATAAATAACCATTTCGGTCAAACGAACTTTTTCGCCATATGACCTGTTCGGCCAAACGACATTTTCGTCCGTACGACTTGTTCGCTGTTTTCGGTCTGATAACCGTTTTAGCCAAACGTCCAATTCGGTCATATTAAATGTGGCAAGGAGAATTTTAGCCAAAGGCCTTTCGGCCAAACGACTATTCTCCGAAAAAGTGCCCTTAAATTGACAACGAACGAGCTAGCCGAAACAGAACCAACCAGGATATTGTAGGGTATAAGATAAGATCCGTTTATTAGAAACAGATAGATAGATAGATAGATAGCAGGCGTGTTTAAAGATTCGCTAGACAGCTCTCAAATCAAATCAGTTATTGATCTAATCTCAGTTCGAACAGACCTATATAAAAAAGGGCAATAGTCTCCAGAAAAACGTCAAATCTCTACAGATATGTTTTTCCCATAGAAGCAGTCATTTATTCTAAAAGACGGTGAAAGTGAGGAGAATATGGTATGCGGTTCAAAATTCCCAATGCGTCAATAGCCAATTAGTGAAAGGATCAGATCTTAGAGTGTCGCTCGTTGCTGTTTTGTTCATTTTTGATTGTTCAAATATGCCACCAGCGCTGACTTACAAAACATGTTCTATTAGGTACGCATTAGGAAAACTGACATTCGTTGCGTTTCTTATGCAGCGTTGGTTGCTGCGACTTTATTGTGACTAAATCTGGCCATATAGAAGTTGCAACAATCTATTTGAAACATGTATGCTGCTTGGGGCCCTCCTTAGCCGTGCGGTAAGACGCGCGGCTACAAAGCAAGACCATGCTGAGGGTGGCTGGGTTCGATTCCCGGTGCCGGTCTAGATAATTTTCGGATTGGAAATTGTTTCGATTTCCCTGGGCATAAAAGTATCATCGTGCTAGCCTCTTGATATACGAATGCAAAAATGGTAACCTGGCTTAGAAACCTCGCAGTTAATAACTGTGGAAGTGCTTAATAAACACTAAGCTGCGAGGCGGCTCTGTCCCAGTGTGTGGATGTAATGCCAATAAGAAGAAGAAGAAGAAGATGCTGCTCGGGGAAGTTGGATTTGTAAATCAGATAGGCGGTCCAACCACGCGCAATTGGACGTTGAACAACAAAATGGTATCAGGAAAAAAAATATTTTTATAGTGATCTTAATACTCTTCTTATGGCGTAAGAAAAGTAAAAAGAAATATTTATGGAAAACTTTAAATAGGGTTTTTAATATAGAAAAAACATTTGAATTTTTGGTGGAAGGGTCGTTTAGCCAAAACCCATCTAGCCGAAGTTTATTTGGCCGAATAGGCCATTTGGCCGAGTAGGAAATTTGGCCGAATAGGACATTTGGCCGAATATCCAAGCAGCACAAGTCCAATGAAACTGGTTACAGCAACCTAATTGTGACTAAATCTGGTCGCACATAGGCTACTGTGATCTATTCACAACATGTGTGCGGCTCGGATAGGACATTTGGCTGAATAGGACATTTATCCGAATAAGACATTTGGCCGAGTAGGATATTTAGAAGAATATGACATTTGGCCGAATAGGTCATTTGGCCAAACAGATCATTTGGCTGAACAGGTCAATTAACCGAACATGTTATTTGGCCGAGCAGGAAACTTTTCACAGTAAGAAGTGAGAAGTGAGACGGTTCACTATTCACTTCTCACCTCTCACTTTTTTACATTCAGCAGTTAGAGATGAGAAGTGAGTAGTGATACGTCTCATTTCTCACTTTTTTACAGTGAGAAGTGAGAAATAAGAAGTGAGTAGTGATACGTCTCACTTCTCACTCCTCATTTCTCACTTCTTACTGTAAAAATTGATAAGTGAGAAATGACGAGTGAGAAGGGAGCTGTCTCACTTCTCTTTTCTTATTTCTCACTTTTAATTGCGAAAAGTGAATAGTGAGACATCTCACTGCTCACTTCCCACAACTCACTTTTTACAACGAGAAGTGAGACGTTTCACTACTCACTGTAAAACTTTGCTCAACTCAATTTTCACAGTGAGAAGTGAAGAGTGATAAGTGAGTAGTGCGAGCTTCTAACATTGAGAAGTGAGAAGTGAGTAGTGAGCTGTCTCACTTCTCCCATCGCACTTCTCACTTTCACAGTGAGTAGGAAAATAAGTAGTGAGAAGTGAGACGTCCCACTTTGCACACCTCATTTGTCACTTTCCAAATGACCGATTCAGCCAAATGATCTGTTCGGTTAAATAACCTATTCGGTCAAATGACCTATTCGGCCAAATAACCCTTCCGACCAAATGACTTTCGGCCTAGTGGCCTTCGGCCAAATGGTATTCGGTCTAACGGCCCTTCCCCGTTTTTTTGTATTTATTTAAAAGAATACTTTTTTCCAAATATCATAATCTATTTTTCACACTCGTTAACCATAAATTTGATGTTTAAAATATATTTTAAAAATTTATTGAAATTTCACTGCTTGCCAGTTAACTCACAGGTTGACAGCTCAGCCCATAGTAAAATGAAGTTAGGGGTCAGGGGTGCTCAATATGCAAAATTATTAAATTTTCAAAAATGATTTAAAATAGTTCCCGTGCGCCAAAATTCTTAATATTTTAGATTTAGGCTCACTTTTTACAATAGATTTAAAATATTCTAAAAAACCCAATTTTCAATAAAAAATACAATCACAAGGGCTGTTGTTTTTGCTGGCTACCAACAGTGCTTTGATCATATATAAATTACCATAATATTATGAAATAATTTGGTAGAGAAATATGGTGGAATAATTTGTTATACAGTCGCCTCTCTACATTTCGATATTGAAGGGACCATCGAGATAAGGAGAGATCGAGGAATGGAAGGAAAATTGAAATGGGTGCTAGATTAAAAAATGCTCGTTGCTATGAAAAACGACAACAAAACAAATGTCATCTCTTGTTGTTCATGTGTTTGTTATTGTCCAAAAATCGTCTAGTAGCCTAGAAATATGAATATATCGACATACGGAGAGAGAATCCTGAGCAAAATATGACCAGAACACATCGAGATAATGAGATATCGAGATAGGGAGGTTATCGAGATGTAGAATGCTCAAATGTATGTAAATCGAAGGAACCGAGAAAACCATCGACATAGGGGGAGATATCGAGATATAGAACATCGAGATGTGGAGAGTCGACTGTAGTATAACATGCTCGTATTTCATAGATATGCATAATATAGATAGATATCATAGATAGTGCAAATCGATCCACAGACGGCTGAGATCTTGAAGTGACATTTTTGTAACGCACAAACACATACTCGCACACGCATACATACTTACAGACATGTGTTCAGTTTGTTTAGCTGAGTCGATTGGTATATTTGACTTTGGTATCAGAGCCTCGGATAAAAAGTAAATTTTTCTTAGGGTGTAAGAAGAGTAAAAACACGATGCAAGTTCCCAGAAGTATAATATTACATACTTCCTTGTTACGGCTGATTAGGTCACATTTGATGTTGTTATCTTCCTTTAGCTTTGAACCGCATCACCTAATAACTCTCTTTTCGCAGTACGCGAAGTTTTATTCGGCCTAGCAACAGCCCGTTATGCCATTTGACATTTTCGGACAAAGACCAATTCGGCAAACGACATATTCAGCCGTATATTTCTTTCGTTTAAACGACATTTACAGTTATACAACCCGTACGGTCCAACGACATTTTCGTCCATATGACTTATTTAGCCATAAAGCCTGTTCGGCCAAATGATGACTTAGAGATACGTCTTTACCGGCTGACTAGTTTTCGGTGTAATAGCCGTTCATTTCGACTTGTCAACTGCCGTTAACATCTTCATCTTTATCTCTTCTCAAAAGCAATTCTTCAAATAAACATATGCTTCCGACTTGCTCGTATAGCACTAAAATAGCTCAAATGGAACTTCCCTTAATATTGGATTTCCATTGTATTTAAAAGACAGCTTTTCCGTTCACCTTACCGTGGGTAGCATGGCTATCGTTTGGATCAGTAATTCCGAGAACTACGGCACTACCGAAACAAACGACACTGACTGCACCCACAACGCATCGTCACGATCGACATCGGCAGTGTGAAAGTGAAAAAGTAGTTGATTGTGTTTCGCTTAGAGCAACGAAACGACACCTACACTCTCGTTGAAAGATTTGGAATCGGTGTGTCGGTTTGAAACTCGCTGACTTTCAAATCGTTGGTTTGGAATACCACACCCCCAGTTTGAGAGGCTTGTGCCATCGCCTTTACTGCCAATTTTCTGGTTTGTTCCGGCTTCTCAAAATTTTTATAAGTGTAACAGAAATGATGACAAAATATGCTGAAAATGCTTTACGAAATTATAACCGAATTTATTGTCGGCAGTGTAAACTGATACATGCCACTGATGGCTTAGCTGACTCTGTCCTATGTTCGGCGGGTAAAGTCGGAAGTGTTGATACCGGTAATGGATCAAGGCGTTACCACCACACCACATATGGCAAGTGTTATGGAAATTCGGGTTGTGTTTCGGAGAATTCGTCTGTTGGTCAGCTAACTGAACGGACGGCCCTCCTGATGTGGATCACGGAATATGATTCAAGGCTGTGCTCCCAGTGCTGTATGATTGCCCGAGGTTAAGATTTCATAAGCGAACGCGTTTAGTGCACAGTTGAAACTTGTTGGTGATGGTTCTACAGTATCGTGTTTTCAGTTCTCAATTCTAATTGAGAAAAGATGGTCAATCTATACCTTTTTTGTCCCAACCGTTCTAACACTTTTCCAAATCAGAATCAAACGTTTCGTCAAACAATCAATCTCTCAGCTTGGGCGTGGCAAGTCTAAATTAAAAATAACAATCATTTTGTTTGACAAATATGTGACCCAGCTTCGATTTCCATTAACATATCAATTCCCTCTGCAGTAGGACTATCCTCAGGTCTCGGAAGTGCATCCTACTGAAAAGTATTAGGGGAAGGGAGGGCATTACGCCCTAGCTAAGCAAAGACTGCTTTAATGTCTTAGCTGTAACGATTTTCACGGATATTTTTGCCTCATGCAACAGTCAGTTAAACAATGTAACTATCTGTCGCCTTCTTAAAATTTGTGAAAATCAAAATCGTATTGATAATATTAACATTTCTAAAAATTGGTGACATTTTGTTGCCGGGAACCTCATGAGGTAAAACGTCTTTTAGCTGGCAGTTCTTAGAGAACAACGCACCACGCGTCGGAGAATCAGAATTCTGGTATGGAAAGTGCGTGGAGACGCGTAATACATTGTAGGTTACTCCCCTAAGTTTATGTGGGAAATTTCCTACCTTCCTATCGATTATTGGCACTTTTTTTTCGACTTAACTAGGGGGAATGACGGCTTTGGCAGGTTTTGTTCTATTATTGGCAGGGGTTTTTTTATGACTGACTATGCTCAAATTTGGCCTAAACATTCTTTGCATATCAAAGAATATTGTGGCCAAATTTCATAAAATTTGGTCGACAAAAACCCCCCTGCCAATAATAGAACAAAACCTGCCAAAGCCGTCTTTCCCCCTACATAATTTAAGGTCTAGTGTTGTTACGAACATCTCAAACACGGTAAATATGACAGAATACCTAAAAAGCGTTTTCCACCGGGAGGGACTTTTGGAGCATTTTTCCCTAACACTCGTACCCCACATACAGGAGGTCATTGCTTCGAAGCGATGATTGCAACACTTTTGGTTTTGCGGCATCCAATTTTTAAATCCCTCGCTGACTGGATCATCCCGAAGCGTGCTTTTAATTTCGCGTTCTTTCAGTGCAAGCTCGCATACATTTGATTGTATGGCCTACCTGCAATATATCCCGGCGAAAGAATTCAGCGTACGAATGAATACAAACTCACACGCAATGATAATAATGTTGATGATCAGCCCCGTTGGTGGATGCTGAATGCGGGGTCGCACACACGGATGGAGAGAATGAAAAGGCTTCGGATAAAAAAAAACTGCCGCATCGGTGGAAACTATGACCGCGTGGTGTGTTGCCCCCTTTTCCACCGAGGCGCCGGGCCGTAGCAATGATAGAACAAATTGCTTTGACATCTCGCAGGGGACCGAAAGTGCAACGTACCACCACCAGCAGCAGTACCCCCCACAACCGCACACACTGACTGGTGTTGGGGGTCCAGTCCAGGTCAATTCTAGCTGGCAGCTACTGGCAACAATCTATGTTCGTTCATGTGGGTACAGCCAACCAGCCAGCCGGCCGTCTCCGACGACGACGACGACCGACCGGTCGGTCGATCACGAGCAGCAATCAAGCGAAACTCCAGCATAAAGCAGAGGCTCATTGGAGCGTAAAATAAAAGAGTGAAATTGCTTTCGCCTGTGATGTTCTGTCCTCGTGGAATGAAGCTGGTCCAATGGTGTGGTTAGGATCGGTAGGGATACCAGTTACAAATTTTATTTAGTTTGGCTCCTTTCTGGTAAAATTTTTGGTGAGACTTTTCCATTTAATTTGTTTTCAAAAAATTAGTTAATGATATAAATGGCATTTTTCAATGCAATTAGTTTTGCCAAAAGTGTAGGATAGCTCTGCATACCTGATGGTGGAAAGTTTTTTTTTTCTGTCGGGTACATATTGTGATTTATTCGGGAAATTTTGGATTTAGCAGGGATTCACCTTCCTATGTTTGTTTACAAAATCATGTTCGGTCAAATCGAAAATTGGTCCCGATATTCCATGAAACATATATTGGAGGGTCACAAGATAACAATTTCTTTACGCTTCATCAAGAAACGGTACGCACAAGATTCTGGTAATTAAATTTGATATGATATGTAATGTTTAACGCTTGGTTAGAAGTTTCCACTTTGAACAGTGTTTACTTCGTTAAAAGTTCCGGTTGATTCTGTTCTTGAGTAATCTTCAGCTTGACAATTTTACGTATGCACAAGTGCTCAATATATCATTTTTCTGCACACGCCCATGCCGTCCCTTTGAATGCACTCTGGCATGGAGCAAGTGATGCAAACAGAAACACAATCCATACAAAGTGAAAGATCAAATCGTGCTGAGCAGAACATCAAGTGGCAAGCAATTTCTGTAGGTACTGACTGGCACAAATGCAGAAGTAAGTACAACTTTATAGTTTCGGCAGCCCCCAGGTTGGTTAATTGTTGGAACCCAATTATTGTGCATTGCTGGCTACCGACCGAACGAAAGGCTCTTTGATGTGATGCTCCCGTGAATGAACTGACCTCCAGCTGACTGACACTGAAACAGACTGGAATAACATATACTTTACGGCTTATAACTTCACTTGATGTTGAGTTCCCAGAACTCCCAACGACTGTGACAAAGCCGACCGACCAACGGACGAGAACTAAAATTAGTTGATTGATTATTCGGAAGCTGTCACCCCTTGACTTCAGACGAGCTAAATGCAGACAGACATTGGTGGGAAGCCGGGTCGCACAGGGTAAGGGAGGCCAAAGCCAGGGAAAAGTTTTCCCTGTCGCGTGAATTGATTTTCTCCGTCGTCAGTCGAATGCACAGAAGAGAGAGTACATCATCAAGGCTGTTTTTTGTTCTAGAGAGGAAGTGGTTTCAACTTGATGATGGAAAGTAAAAAAGGCTCAATGCTGAGTATAGTTATAGTGGTGAAAAAAAAAAGTGCCGGCCCAATGAATTGCCCTCCGTTGGGAGGCGCATTTTCCAGACTGAGTGCTCGACTAACGATAGGACGTTCTTCCCTCGCATTCTGGCCGGCCGCCGCTTGCCATATCAGGAATCGAGTCCGCATAGGCACAGGACGAGCAAATGGAAAATTAATACTGTCACCGGGGGGACTCCAGCTGTATAGTGGAAACCGTCTTGCCATCATAGAAAGTGGTTGAATGGGGAGGAAATAATTTAATAAGTGTTCGGGGAAAGATGAAAGAAATTAATAATGACTAGGCCGATGGAGGAATCGACGGTGGAAGGAGAAGCCACTGACTTGCTCGGTTTTGGCAGATCTTGGACCGGAGGCATTTTGTGACACCAGTCAGGAGCGGAGGCCACCGCGCGCCGCCCACTGGGACCAATTTGATGATCCTGCTAATGGAATGTCGTTAGGAGATTAGTGAACATTGTAATGAATTCTCGTTCAGAATAGCAATTTTTCAGGTTTTACTTTGCTTTTATTTGCTTATTAAGATGCCTGTTTACCCTGCTTTTACCCCAATGGCGCGGGGTTAAATCCCAATTGACATCCTACCGAAGATAAAAATAGCTCTTCACACCTTTGCTTGGCTAGGAAATAGAACTGAGACTCTTAGTTCTTGATGCGATGCTTAGACTTTTGAAACCTTTAGTTCAAACGCGTTAGTTCCCGGTAAGTAGCATTAAGTTTTTGGTGAAATTTTGACCAGGAATGCTTTCTTTGCTTTCAAAAGGAACACATTCTCATAGTTTTGCCACATATTAATACTTGAATCATTAAGGCAATTTATCTAAGAGTTTTCATAGAAAGAAATTCTCTGAGCTGTAGAAATTTCTGGAAAAGTTTGTAAATAATAACTTCTATGTTCTAAATTCTGCATTACCTCTAGTTTTTAGAAAATAAAGTTCCGAACATAGACCTGCTGGATCTAATTTGAAGATTGGATATGATCAGACCTATTTTTATTCGTCAAGCATTTGTTGCTTTTATCATATGCCAACATAATTTGACGAATTCTTAATTCAATAATGCCGGCCGGGATACGAGCCCGTCTTGGTGAACGACTTCAACCAGATTGTTCGATTTTACGTTCCCTAGCACCCCAACAATATCCTGGGATCCAAGCGAGGATTGTCGATCGTTGTACATTGGGGAGGATGGACTGAATCCATGGCACACTGGTTCAGAAGCCCCCAAAACGTGCGTTTTTTAGTTTTCGACCTGAAAACTACATTTTAGAGTCATGATGTCTTCAGAAGAGTTGAAGGATATTTCTTGGGCTTTCTTTTGATAAGAAAATATCAATGATCTATCCACCTAGAAGGGCGGTATGAAATAAAAAATTTACGCAGATGTACAAAAGCAGTGGTTGTCCTCTGCAATGTTATAAAGAATGTGAATTGGAACATCTTTTCTGAAGACACAATATTGGACAAACGGTTTTGTAACGAATTAGAGCACGTTTTGTATGAATGACCCCTAAAAATCATATTTTGAGCATAACTTTTTTGAAAATGATTTTAGCACTATGGTTTATTCTAGAAAGTTGTGCATAATGACAAAAAACATGTTTGTCTAGAAGACTACTTTGATCTATCTTGAAACCTGTCAAAGTTATTAAGGAATCTTTAGAAAAAATAGTCAATTTTCACATCAACACACCATGAAAAGCGGCAAGAGGCGGCAAGCCAAACAGCCACCATCTGAAAGATTCGGTTTTAAGCTACCGAATGCACAATGTTTTGTTTTGTTCCGTCGTGTTCCACTATTGTTTTGAATCAAATTAAAATAGTCCTTAATGCACGTCTTTCAGTACAACTGTTACGTAAACAATTAAAAAGTGGCTAACATGATTAGTTATTTATTGCATGATTACAATCTCCATCAAGACGAACATTTAAGACGAAGGGAAAAGCAGAGAGTTGTAACCATGCAATAAATAACGATGATAATCACTTTAGCTGACCATAGAACTGTTTTGAAGCCTCTGGAAGATACCAGGGGAAGGCCGTACGCTTTCTCGGGTGTTCGCTTCGAAGCGTAGCGATTGCTCTGGTGGAGTCAGTCAAGACTGGGTATGATTGAGGGTGTAAGGGTCGCAGTTTTGGACAGAAAAAAAAACACTGAACTGCTTGGGTTGAGAACACAGTCATGCTGCTACCTGTGACTCCTAAGCCAATCCCTAGTCTCAGACCGATGTTCGTGGTTTCTGTATTCTAAGCTCAGCAATTCAGCAATTGACTTTCGGAGAGCCTTTGTATTGTCTCCTCTTTTGGAGCGTATTGTATTGTCTCGCGATGGAGCGATTTATGGAGAAGTGGCTCCCCACTCCATACCAGTGGATTCTGGCCACTGATGGAAGATGGTTACCGAGCGCAGGGTCCGGAATCCTTCAATATGAAGTAGCAAGTCGCCTGCCTCAGTGAAGGCAGACTTGGCAGGTGGGAGAGTAAGAAACCTGGAACGGCAGTTGACTTCCTAGGACTGAAAGTGAGGCAGAACAGTAAGGCCACGGTCGATGGAAACGCAGAGTACTTATATCGTAACATTATTAATAACAAAGTACTTATTATCGTCAACTTATATCGTTGGGGATAGGGTGTTCACCCAACTTGATGTACGGTCCTGACAGTTGACGCTTCCATCGACAGACGCAGCCGCGAACGCATTCGTGGCAATCATTCAAAACCCGACCGAGGTGGCCCAACGGAGGACGGCACTTACGGTGGATTGGGCTCTAATGCGAGTGTGTTCGGGTGTGTGGCCGATGATGGCCAATAAGATGTCGTCGGCGTAAATGGGAACGTCGTGCGGTAGGATACAAACGACCCCGTCCATGACGATCATAAATTAAGTTACCGCAAGGATTGACCTTTGGCTAAAATATTGTCCGCAAATCTTCATTTGAGTTGCTGAGTTGCTTAAATACTAAATGCATATGATTGAACGCCGAAGGGATGCCAAGTTAGCGTGTTTACACTCTTCAAAAGCGTTCTGAAGGACAAGAACAAGGAAAGAAAGAAAAAAAGGTTTCAAAAATTTCAACTAAAAAAATCAATTTTTACAGAGTTTCTTAATTTTTTAAATATTAAATTTTCAAATTTCTTATTACCTCAAATTTTAATTTTTTTAAATATTCATTTTGTTTAATTTAAAAAAAATTAAATCTCTAAATTCACTTTAAAAAAAATTACATCTTTTTCTTTAAACTTAAAAAAAATCAGGATTCAAAATTTTAATTTTTAAAATTCAAGATTTTAAAACTTTGAATTTTATATTAGTTTCCAATTCACAATTAATATTTGAATGAATTAATCCCTATTTTTCAAAATTTCTAATTCCTTAATGTTTAAATTCTGAGAGGAATCAGTTTACAAATTTTGTTTTTCATTCCCAAATTTCAAAAGTTTTCAATATTTCAGTTAGGGGAACAGACGGCTTTGGCAGGTTTTGTTCTATTATTGGCAGGGGGGTTTTTGTCGACCGATTTTTATGAAATTTGGCCACAATATTCTTTGATATGCAAAGAATGTTTGGGCCAAATTTGAGCATAATCAGTCATAAAAAACCCCCTGACAATAATAGAACAAAACCTGCCAAAGCCGTCATTACCCCTATCAAATTTCTAAATTTTTGGATGTCAAAATATTTGAATTAATTTTTTTTAGATTTCTGGATATTAATTTTTTTTAAATAAAAAAAAACAAATTTTAAAATAATTAAATTTTAAACAATCAAAATTTGAAATTTTTGACGTAAAATTTTGTTTTTGTCGGTCAACCCAAATAGTTTTAAATTTCCAAATTTTTAAATATGGAAATAATAAGTAAGAGAAAAAATAATTAAAAAAAAACAATTAAAAGAAAATCAATTTTAAAATTTCATAGTCTCCAAATTTTTAAATTTTTCAATTTTTAAATATTAAATTGTCAAATTTCTTATTCCGCTGACTTTTGATTTTTTCAAATGGGTTGAGTGTTTGGTTTGGTTTTGGCCACCTTAGTGTCTAATTTGGCCAACCCTGGAAAATGCATATTTTCCAAAAAATATCGATCAGTTTCAATAGTGCAGATGTATGAGGGATAAAGCTCCTGTTAGAGCTACTAAAAACCTCGAAAATCGCTTCATTTTTGGAGCTATGCGAGAAACTGGCCAAAATAGGAACATGACCAAAACTGGTACAGTTCCGCTTTTCAATTTGACTAATTTTAAAATTTTAAAAACTTTTGTTTTTTTAATTCCTTTAATTAGAAAAAATCCTTAAATCTATGAAATTTTTAATTTATGAAATTAAAATTCTTTATTATTTAAATCTTTTTAACTAAAACTTATTTCAACTTTAAACATTTTCAAATTTTGAATTTCATCAATTAAAAATTCTTTAACTTTTTATTTTATTTTATTTTTAATTTTGAATTTTATTTCAGTTATTAAAAAATCAAATTTAAAAAAATTCAAGTTTCAAAATTTTCATTTTTAAATTTTTAAGAATTAAAATTTTAAAATTTAAAGAAAAAATAATGAATTAATCCCTAATTTTTGAAAATTTTAAATCCCTAATATTTAAATTTTCAGTTTACTCCTCTCAATTTACAAATTTTGTTTTTCGTTTTCAAATTTCAAAAGGTTTCAATATTTCAATTTTAAAGTTATAAAATTTCTAAATTTTTGAGTGTCAAAATATTTGAATTTTGTTTTTTTCAATTTCTGAATATTCAAATTTTTTAAAATAAAAAAATAATTTATAAACTTTTTTGAACTTTTAACATTTTCAAATTTTAAATTCCATCAATTCAAAATTCTTAAATTTATAATTTAAATTTTTAAAATTTCTAAATTTGAATTTTATTTCAGTTATTGATATATTATGATTTGATGATGATTTCATACTTATTTTTGAAAATTTTAAATTCCTTAATATTTATTATTTTTTCAGTTTATTCCTTGCATTTTACAAATTTTGTTTTTCATTTCCAAAATTTCAAAAGTTTTCAATATTTAAATTTTGAAGTTGTCAGATGAGTGTCAAAATATTTGAATTTTATATTTCTTTAGATTTTTTAAAATTTGATAAATTTTGATTAAAAATTTTGTTTTTGTCAGTCAATCCAAATAGTTTTAAATTTTTAAGTATAGAAATAATAAGTAAGAGAGAAAAAATGAAAAAAATGAATAGAAAACAAATCTATATATATAAAACAAAGTTGGCATTTGTACGACCGAGCATCACTCAAGAAAAGACAACCCAATTTTTGCTAATTTATATCCCTTTTCTTCTTCTATTTACGAGGAAAAATGTTAAGATGAAATGGAATACTTTAAAGATCAATGCCCAATATTTTCGTTGAAATGGGTTTTCGTACAATTTTTCAAATATTTTTCAATTTTGATCTCTTCTATATATATAAAACAAAGTTGGCATTTGTACGACCGCGCATCACTCAAGCATAGACAACCTAATTTTTGCTGATTTATATCCCTTTTCTTCTTCTATTTACGAGGAAAAATGTTAAGATGAAATGGAATACTTTAAAGATCAATGCCCAATATTTTCGTTGAAATGGGTTTTCGTACAATTTTTCATATTTTTTTCAATTTTGATCTCTTCTATATATATAAAACAAAGTTGGCATTTGTACGACCGCGCATCACTCAAGCATAGACAACCTAATTATTGCTGATTTATATCCCTTTTCTTCTTCTCTTTACGAGGAAAAACGTTTAGATGAAATGGAGTACTTTAAAGATCAATGCCCAATCTTTTCGTTGAAATGGGGTTTCGTACAATTTTCATGATTTTTTAAAATTTTGATCATCTCTTCTTCAAAGATGGCATTCGTACAACCGCGCATCACTCAAGAAAAGACAACCCAATTTTTGCTAATTTATATCCCTTTTCTTCTTCTATTTACGAGGAAAAATGTTAAGATGAAATGGAATACTTTAAAGATTAATGCCCAATCTTTTCCTTGAATTGGTTTCCGTACAATTTTTCATGATTTTTGTCAATTTTGATCATCTATATATATAAAACAAAGTTGGCATTTGTATGACCGCGCATGGCTTAAGAATAGACAGCTTAATTTTTGATAATTTATATCCCTTTCTTTTTGAAAAAATGGACAATCGAAATAAAATCTCTCCGATGAAATGGTTTGTCGTGCATTTTGTATGATAATTTCAAATCATGTCATCTAAGTTGAAATTATCATCAGATAACGGAAAGATCGATAAAATAATGTCAAAAAACGGAAAAATTATTTTGAAAAACTGGTTTGTTTTTTAGATAAATTGTGTACGTGAAAAAATATCTCAGCGAATTGATCAGTTTTGGGCGAGACAAAGTTCGCCGGGTCAGCTAGTCAATTATAAAATCCCAGTTTCTAAACTTTTAAATTTTTTCAATTTTTTTATCCAGTCATAAGACGAGTTTAGACAATCCCATTGAATTCCACCACTTAATTAAGTGGTGGAATTCAATGGGATTGTCTAAACTCGTCTTATGACAGGTGAAAACATTCCACTAAAAAGCTCAAAATAATTTTCTTATCATAATTTTTTTATATTAAATTGTCAAATTTCTTATTCTGTTGACTTTTGATTTTGTCAAACAGGTATTCAATTTGATTACTTTTAAATTTTTTAATTTTTTTTTAATTCCTGAAATTAAAAAAGAATGTTTAAATCTTTGCAATTTTAAATTTGTAAAATTTAAATACTTTATTATTTAAATCTTTATAACTACAACTTTTTTAAACTTTTAACATTTTCCTAATAAATTTTTTCTAATTTCTAAATTTGAATTTTATTTCAGTTATTAATATCAAAATTTAGTTAATTTTTAAATTCTTCGAGATTTACAATTCTTCAAAATATTTTATTTTAGTTTATTCCTCTCATTTTCAATTTAATTTTTAAATTTTGAATTTTTTCACGTTTAAATTTAAAAAGTATCAAATTTACAAATTTTGAGTTTTTGAAATTCTAAATTTTAAGATTTTTAAACACTCAAATTTTTAAATTTCAAATTTCTCAAAAAAAAATCAAATATTTTTTTAGTTTTTAAATATTGAATCAACATTTTCAAACAATAAAATTTTGAAAGTTTTGTTTTTTTTATTTGTCTTTATTAAAGAGGCTTGCAGCGCTTTGCTAAATCTGCTCTTAGGATTTTAATTTAAAATTCTAAAGTTCTCAAGTCTTTCATTTTTTTAATTTCAAAATTATCAAATATTGGAATACAGTCATATCCAGATTTTATCACCCCTCTGGTAAATTTTGGGGTGATAAAATAGGGTGTGACAAAATCGGAAAATTTTTAATTTCTTTTTTTTTTGTTTTTTTCACAAATATCAGATTGAGCCTTAGAAAGGCAAAACGCGTGAACGGTACTCATTATTTCTTGTCGAAAATGCTTACAGAATCCGTGCTCAGAAGTTATTCATAATAAATCACGGGCGGTAAAACTTATTTCATGAAAATCATTGTTGTTTGCGGTACTATTTACAAAACTAAAAAGAACTTGGTTTGTCACCCGGGCCGAAAACGTGATAAAATCGGGTCGAAAACGTGATAAAATCGAGGAAGACAAAATCGGGGAGTGACAAAATCGCGTCGACAGTAAATTTGAATTTATTTTTCCTCGCGGTTTTCAAAAATGAATGTTTAATAAATAAGATCAATTTTTAAAAATTTCAGAATTTTTTAATTAAAAGAAATTTAAACTTTGTGTTCTTTTTGTAATTTCTAAAATTTTAATTTCCAGATTTTTTTAATTTTTCCGTTTTAAATTTCTTTAAATTTAAAATCCTAAAATATTTATCTCTTTATTTTTCAAATTGTTGGACTAAGTTTTTTATATATCAAAATTTTGAAAATTGGAAACTAAGAAGTTAAAAGAAACATTGTTTCAAAAAATAAAATGGTCTAATTTTAAAATTATATGATTTTGAGATTTTTAAATTTAGAAACATCAAAATTTTGATATTATAAATTTATGAAATTTAAATATGTGTAGTTTTGAAGTTTCAAGTTTTTGTCTGAAAAAATTATAATTTTTACATAGGTAATTAACATAATTTTGATTTTATTCTCCAAATTTTGAAAATTTTCAAAAATCTACAGGAGATTTAAAATTTTATGATCTAAAATTTTTCGATTGCCAAGTTTCTAATTCTTTGAATTTATGAATTAAAAAATATTCAAATTCGAGGGGAGGATGTATCTGCATACATTGTTAATGTATCTGCATTTTCATATTTTCTATTCTCTACATTTTTAAATTACTTAATTTTTGAAGTTTTAAATTTAAATCTTTTACATTTTAAAACGTTAAAATTTTAACATATTTAAATTTATAGTTTTTCAATGTTTTAATTTTCAAACCTTTGAATGTATGTAAGGGACCATCGACTCATGGAAATATCGAGATGAGGAAGAGAACTTCTTTGGAAAGTTGTTTCAAGGGACCATCACAGTAACCCGGAAAATATTTTTTAATATGGCATAATTTGCTTCCATGAGTCGATATCGAGTCATAGAACATCGACTCATGGAGGTTTGACTGTATAGAGATTTTCATCCCACGGTTGACTCAAAATAAATTTTTAAATTTATATATTTTTAAATCCTTAATTTCTTAACTTTTTCAAATATTTTTTTTTCTAATTTTTACATATTTCAAGATTTAAATTTTAAATAGGTAATTTTGATAAAATTTTGTATTTTTTTAAAAGTTTTAAGCCTTTAACTTTTTAAGGCCAAAATTTTTATATTTTTTCAAACTCTTACATTTTATATAGTTAAATTTTCACATGTTTATATTTTAGATTTTCACTTTTTTTTATTTGAATTTCAAAATTTTTGAACCTTGAAAATTTTAATTTTATTGAGATTTAATTAATAAAATTTATTATTTTTTAAAAGATTTAGAACAGCCAAAAAGAAAATCAAACCAACAGCCAAAAACGATGAGGAAAGCGACCATTGATGTAAGTCACCGCCGGCGAGTTGAAAACAGTCATAACAGCAGTTGATATTTTCCTATTCTATGGTTTGACAACCGGAAATTCATGCGTGGACCACATTGTCCACGTGGACCACATTGTCCGGCTGAAGGTTTAAAACTTTCAATATCTTGTCAGTCAGACAACACTGGAAAAAAATGTGGTGAGTCGGTCTTCTTTGGGTACATCGAAGTGAGCTCTACTGAATTGAACAAATCTTATTATATAGTTTAAACAGTAAGAAAAACTGTTCTTGGGCAATGTCTTTATTAAACAGCAAAAGTTTGCCTGTAGTACGCGAAAACTCAGGTGACTTAAAGGGTACAACAAGCCGTTGAACAACTTCCGTTTAAGAGATATGTACTGCCGCTAACCGCAAGTCAGACTTATCTGGATATGGCGTCCATATACAGATAAGTCTGACTTGCGGTTAGGGGCAGTGTAGTTGTCAAGAGCCATGGTCTTGTTGATAAGCTGGAATGGTATTTTTTCAATTGTTTATATTTTCCGGAGTATAATAAGAGTAATGTTGTTGATCAGATAAAAACCCATGTTTTGAAACATAACCATTCATACTAAATAATAGGCAACCATTTTTCTCCAAATCATTGAAATCAATAAAAAATTATTAACATAATAAGCTATGTAAATGCAAAGAGGGAAAAAGAATCGGACAACGTCACGAAACAGAAACATTCAAACAGCTCCGCATTTCGAGCTCGACCCAAGGACAACCAAACAAACCGTATCATTTTTAACGAACCGCAAGCATCGGTGAAAAGGCATCTACACAATCGATAAAATCTCAACTGGGCCGAAGCGAGACAGTCAGCGCCCGAGCGCCAATGCCTCGGTCGCCCGGAGGCGAAAATTAGGATAGAACGAAGAACAAATCGTCGGGTGACGCCCGTGAAAAAAAAAATCACCCTGAAATTGGCACTCATTAATAAGCACAAAAACAAATAGGTCCAAATCGGTACGAAGATACCGAAGCGTGGCGGACCGCTCTATGCCCTGGCAACCAAACGTGGCCCCCGGGCCACCAACTGAAACCAAAATCTGTCGAAGATCAATAAAAGAACAATTCGTTCGAAAAAAGGATAGGCTATATTTCCACGTCCGTGATTGGAATTTTTTCCTCATTTCCTCTTGCTGTTCCGCTGAGTCACCCTCCCCCCGGAAGCGTGCGGAATCCTTCCTGCTTCGCCGTTTTTCATTTCGGGACCTGTTGAGAAAATTTAGGGTTTTCCGCACCCCGGCCGGCAGAGGCGGATGGCGCAGAAAGACGATGCGAGATGAATCCCGATAACGACACTCCTCAATGTGGCGTCGTAAAATTGACGATTTCCTGCCACCATCAACTGTAGCGGCCAGGACGTGGCCGCCGCAACACCGCCAAAGGAAGATGCTGCAATAATAAAAACATTTACGTCAATTCATCCGCTCGAGTCGTTGGCGGTGAACTTTAACGGGCGTCCTGATGGTTGGCTGTTGCTGCTGCATAAACAAAAATGCTCGTTCGTAGTGGTGGTGGGTGGGTGGCGTAGTGGCGGTAGCAAGGCAAGGACCGACTGACACCGACCGACATCCCACCGAGACTGCACGCTATTATTGTTCTTGTAGAAATGTCAGAGAAAAGCTTCCCCGAAGGAATTGTTTACTTTAGCGACTATAAAGGAGAACAAAAGATGCGACCGTACCCGCCGCCGCACAGTGGCCGGAAATGAGGACGATGAAGGTGGTGCCGTTCAGGGAGTAGAAGAACAGAGGAGGAAATATGCACCAATTGAGGAAATTCTGGTAAAGTCATAATTTGATCATCAAGTTCATGGATTTGAACGTTAGCAATTAGAGTTCTACAGTTTGCACATCGACAGTTTGCAAAGATAGATGAAAAAGTCATGACGTTGTTGACAATTTGTGCTGAAAATCGCAAGAAGATAAAACATTGGGATCGCTGCGACGCACGGTTCATATGCGAGTAGGTTGAGGAAATGCTAGGCTGATGTGATAGGTCCGTTTGATTGTCAGTTTTTTCCCACATCCCATTATCCAGTTGTGCTAAGAAGATTAAGCTTCAAACTAATAACTAAAATGGGTTAACCTTTAGGGACGTTTTGCTGCCGGCGAGGACAAAATCCGATAATTCCTAATTCATTTTCTTCCAGGAAAATTCCAAATCCGTTTTTGATTTCATCTGAATTTCACACGGATGGAAACCACTGTGCACCGTGCTTGGTGCAGTGATCCAGGGAGCGGCAGAACTTCTCGATTTGATACCTAATCCTGAGCTTGGAAATAAACAAGTCGCTCGCTCCGAAGCTCAGTTTCCGGCCCCGAAGGGATTTGTAGTGCCAACTGTCCGGCTATCGGAAATAGACGATAATAATTTATCGAACAGCAGCCCACTCCCGATGGTCGGGATGGGGTGAATGGACGTGGGCGTTCGGTATGGCTGCCCGGCTCCTCGGCCCGGTCATTGTGGATGGGGAAGCAGATATGCGAATAAAGTAATCCAATTTACATCCGCAATCAAGGCCCATTCGGGCATTGATAAGTTGTGCAGCTCGGGAGAAATTTCACTTCCGTTTGCATGATGTGCACGTGCGATTCAATGAGTTGAAAAGTATCGATTTTGTATTCTTCGATTCTGTTATCGACTCGGCATTGTGAACTTAGAAGAGGTAAGTTCATGTTTTATTGATATGTAGAAGGGAAGTGCTGCAATTATGGATATTGGTAGTAATGTAACGTATTTACTGGTATCAGAATAGCGATTTATATCCAATCCAGGAGAAAAAAAAATTTTTTTTTATATTAGGGCGTAAAATAAATTGTTTGAACACAAGATTTTTTGTCTGTTTCGCTTCTCGTAAGTTTCTATAACCAAAAACCTTACTTGGGAGAAAAGTGCTTGCGGAAATTTGAACAAATGTAATTGATTGAAAACATTTTCGAGACAGGGTGAAATGTTGCTGACGGTGACGAATAAATTTAGCTTTAGAAAAACTGTGATTTCGGAAATGTAAGAAAATCACAACTGATAGCATATTTTGGATAATTTAGAAGATCTACCAAAATTAAAGACAATAGGTATACAAGTTTTGAAAGACGTTTTGTGTTCGGGAGAAAATAAAACAATGTTTGAGCTTGATTCAAATGTATTGAATAGCATTTATCGGTAAACCATTTCGTGGAATGCCAATTCGATTCGACATATATCATTTTGCGGTCTGTGTTATTTCGCTATGCATCATATACCGTGGTCAGCACCACAGTGGCTTCCATTTACTTACAACAGATCACTATAAGGGAGGAAGTCGCTTAGTGTTCAGAAGACATTTTAACAATTATTAACTACCAGGTTCCAAAGTCAAGTGAATTGAGCAATACTTTAGTACCGTTGCTGGATCGTTGATGTGGCAGCTGAAGAGTACGAGACCAAAAGCTGAGCTTGAGATCTCAGAATAAGCTTCTCGATTTATGAGCAGGGTTCTTACGGAAAGCGAACGAGACCATCAATCCAAAATCCAAATAATCATCTCCTCCACCCTTCCACGTAGGATGTTCGCAATGCTGGTCTGTGCCTGTTTGTTTGATGTTGGGAAAAGCATACGTCTCAGTCTCAAAAGCGTGTTGCACTAATAGAAGCGATCACGAGCATCAAATGCATAGTAAGGATAATTCTATTGCGAGGAAGTAAAGCATTTGCACCAAGGAGTTAAGCTTCAGGGGGAAATACGCGTGAAGGTTTGATAGCGCCAAGGGGTCTGGGTCTTTTGGCATAAAGTCATTTGGCATAACGCCATTTGGTATAAAGGCCATTTGGCACAACGGTCTTTTGGCATAACGGATATTTGGCATAATTTTGAACTGCAAAAAAAGTGGGTCATTTGACATAACGGGCATATGGCATAATTTGGAACTGTTAAAAGGGAAAGGGGTATTTGATGTATTTTTTCACATAGTTAGAGTAGATCGAGGAAATGTTCTGATAGATTTAGACTGATGATAGACAATTTTCCGATGAACGGTCAAACGAAGCTGCAGAACTACTTACTAGAAAGGGATCACATCCGTCATTGACTTATTCCAGAAAAACGCCTACATCCAAAAAGAGAATCTTGATTCCCTTTGCTTGATTTCGGACAAATAGCTACTTTTGAAGAAAGGATTAAATTCAAGATAGTCTCAATCCGGGCAAAAGCTTACTTTCAAAAAAGGAATCACTTCCAACATTGCCTTACTTCGGGTTAACGCCCGGTATTAAATTCAACCTTATTCAGGAGAACTCCTACATCCAAAGGACGAATCACATCTACCATTGCCATATTCTAGACAATCTTCTATTTCCACAAAAAGAAACACCTTTACTTAAAAAAGGGATCAAATCCACCAGTGCTTTAATCCAGGAAAAAGCCAAATTTTAAAGAAGGTATCACATCCACTATTGCCTTAATCCGGACAAACGCCTAATTTTAAAGAAGGAATCACTTCCACCATTGACCTAATCCGAGCAAAAAGTGATCACATCCACACTTGCCTTAATCCGAGCAAGCGCCTAGTTTTAATGAAGGGGTTACATCAATCATTGCCTTAATCCGGGTGAGCATCTACTTTTAAAGAAAGGGTCACATCCACCATCGCCTTATGCCAAGCACACGCCTTCATTAAAAAAAGAGATCATATCCATTGTAGTAATTCGAGCAAATAAATACTTGTAAAGGAGGAATTACATCCACCATGTCCTAATTCCAGGCAAGCGTCTACTATTAAAGAAGGAATCACATTCACCATTGGCCTCATCCGAACAAGCGCCTACTTTTAAATATGTGATCACATCACCATTTTCTTAATCCGGGCGAGCGCCTACTTTTAAATAAGGGGTCATATCCACCATTGTCTTAATCCGGGCAAACGCCTACTTTTAAAGAAGGGATCACATCCACCTTTGCCTTAACCCGGGCAAACACATCCCGATGGATCAATTATTTCCAATGGAGATATAACATTTATCATTGCTTCATACTCGGCTAATGCATGCTTTCTTCGAAAGGATTATGTCTTTAAAATGTTATTATCAAACTGTGTGGTTGATGTATTTCGGTTTTTTTTTCAGCATAACTTAGTTTAGTAACTAATTTCAGGAAAACAAAGAAAATTATGCCATATGTCCGTTATGCCAAATGACCCTCACTTTGGTCGCTGTTCTTAATTATGCCAAAGGCCCGTTATGCCAAATGACATTATGCCAAATGGCGTTATGCCAAATGGTCCGCTCCCAGCGCCACGTAATGATGAAAAAGTTCAGATTAGGCGGGAATCGGTACCCACACTCAACAGCACACAAACGCGCTTAGACGACTGATGGCTCTAACCGCAAATCCAAAAATTTGAATTTTGTCAAGAAAATTGAATAAACTTGAAGGTTCTCGTTCAATTTAGAATTTCGGCTATTGTTCCGATCTTGGGTTTTTGAAATAAACTTATGGAACGACCACCTCAGTTTTAAAATTATGCAATGATTTTTTTTTTATTCACCCGACGTTTCGAAACGGGCAATGTGTCTTTTTCAAAGGAAAAGACACAATTCCCGTGTCGAAACGTCAGGTAAATAGATAAACTCGTTGTAAAACTGTAAGACTAAGTATCTGTTCAATAAATATAAAAAAACGTATAGGGGATCCATAATCAGCAATTTTGAATTGGTTCGTGAATTTAGTAAGTCTTCAATTTTTTGTCTGTATGTGGGATTCCTTGGAATGATTACTCATGATTGAGTAGTCTATAACTCGACATATTTAACAATCCTCTGCATGAATATACTCTTTAGACCTGAGTCACTTGGACGAATTTAAAGCGATTTGATCGAATTTTTTTTTTTCCGAAATGGCTAATAAAACGAGAACTAGTGACCGAATATTATGGTCGGATCGTTTGCTCGAAGCTTATTTGGCTGAAAGCCATTTGGCCGAATAACACAATATGCCGAAAGTCTAGCCGAATTCCATTTGAACGAATTGGACGGTTACAGGACAAACTTGTCCTTCAGTCAAAAAAGTTCGACCAAGCGAGGGCATTTGATTGAAAATGTCTTTTGGCCGAAAATGTCGTTTGGACGAGCAGGTAATTTAATAGAAAATGCTGTTTGACCGAAATGGTCGTTTGGATCATTCAGCCGATTAGATCATTTAGTCGAAAATATGGATATAATGTGGATTGGCCGAACGGATCTTACGACCACAAATGCGACTGTTAAAAGTGTGAAGCAAATAATGACAAATGAGACGTGAGAAGTAAGAAATGGGAAGTTCTTCACTTCAGATGAGGATGGTTTTCGCACATGGCTACATGGCCACATGTTTGATCAAACGACATTTTCGGTCATATGATGCGTTCGGCCAAATGTCATTTTCCGCCAAATGGTTCTTTCTGCCAAATGATCATTCCGGTCAATTGACCTGCCCGGCCGAACGACATTGCCGGCCAAATGACAAGTTCGGCGAAATGACTTTCGGTCAGATGAGAATTAGCCAAATGGTATATTCGGTCAAGCAACTATCGGGTATCGGTCAAATGACCCTTTCTCCTGGCCGAACGGGTTATACGGTCGAAAATGTCGTTTCGTGGAACAGATCATTTGACTGAAATTGTACTTGGTTGAAAGAGTCATATGACCGAAAAGATCATTTGGCCGAAAATATCGAATAACATAATTAACCGGTCATGCTTGTTTAAACGAATCAACTTTAAGATCAAAGACAAACATTAGATCAAATAAGTCAGTTGACAGAATGGACCATTTCAGAATAAGCGAAACATGTTGCAAATACGTTGAAAAACATGGAAAACATGAAACATGAAAACAAATACGTTGGAAAACAAATTTCGCAAGAATTACAAGAAGCATACAATTTTCTATGTTCAAAGTGTTGTGTAGTTTGTTCTGGTAGTTTTAAAGTAAGTGTTCATATACCCGTAACTCGACGTCAGTGTGTTGGTTTTGTTAAAAATTAGCAACAGTTCGGTGTTATTGTGATTACGAATTCCCGCTTAGTGTTAGCACCGATTAGTTTACGTTCACGTTTACGTTAGACCGAATGTATTCCCATTAAATACTTGAAAACGCCTTAAACTGTGAGCAGTAGTAAACGAGAAGTGAGAGTTGAAAAATTAACAGATAGACCGAATGTATTCCCATTAAATACTTGAAAACGCCTTCCACTGTGAGCAGTAGTAAACGAGAAGTGAGAGTTGAGAAATTAACAGTTGGAAATAAGCAGAAGAAAGTGCGAAGTTAGCAGTGAGAAGTGAGAAGTAATCTAAGCGAAGTGATAAGTAAGAAATGAGGCATAGCTGAGAAATGAAATAAATGTGATAAAATGGAAAGTGAAAAATGAGACAACATCTCACTTTTCATTGATCATTTTTCGCTTCTCATACTATAAAGCGATAAGAACAGCGAGAAGTACATCGTCTCAATTCTCACAGATCTTTCCTCATCATGTGAAATGAGCAACGAGAAGTTCAAAATGAGAACTGTGATTCGAGAAATGAGGAGTGTGAAGTGAGAAATAAGAGAAACTAGAAATAAGAAATCAGTAATGAGTCATCTCACATTTCTCACTTCACACTATGAGTTGTGAGAAATGAGCAGTGCGAAGTAAGACGTCACGTCACTTCTCACTCCATAATTTCTCAGTCTGTGGAGTGAGACGTCAGAAATGAAAAATTACGTCTCACTTCTCTCTTATCATTTCTACTTCAGAAAAAAATATTCAAGCTCTTTTAGTGGAATGTCTTCAACTGTCTAAGACAAGTTTAGTACTTTCCAATTAATTCCACCACGTTTTGTTATCTTTACAGATACGTATTTCGAGCTTAAGTGTGAGGCCGTCTTTAGTGTCTCGTATACTGAAATTCGTATCTGTAAAGATAACAAAAGTGGTGGAATTAAATGGAAAGTACTGAACTCGTCTTGGACAGTTGATTCCTACTTCTTTTTTGTCACTTCTCTCTAATCAATTCTATCTTTTCTCAGCCGTGTGACACGTTTGGCCAAATGACATTTTTAGCAATAAGATCTGCCCGGTTAAAAGACATTTTCGATCGTATAATCATAATCGATCAAACAACTGTTTCGGTCGTGTGCCCCTTTTGATCAATTTACATTTGCAGCCGTATGACCTGTTCGGTTAAATGTTTTTCTGCCAGATGGGTTTCGGCCTAATGGTTATGACCAATTCGCTCAAAGAATGATTTTCGGCCAAACGGTACTTTAGGGATCCATTGCAAGCTTTTAGGAATGATGGAATGCACTTTTCAGCTACTTTTTAATAGTTTATTGACTTATTTGTAAAAAAAACTTGACGTTTTTTTCTGCAGCTGCAAACCGCTTGCCAAATGATATTTTTGCCTTCCTTATACAACAAAGTTGTGCCGAATGATTATCATTTGACTCCGAAAACGAACTTTTTATACGAGTGTTTTATACGGTGGTAGGTCATTTGGCCTAAAGTCGTTTGGCATAAAGGTCGTTTGGCATAATGTCGATTGGCATAACGGCCGTTTAGCCTAATGGTCATTTGTTGATGTCACTTAAGTACGATCAAATCCAGTCATATATGAGTTGTTGGAACCAAATCGGTCTAAATTGTGCTGCTTGGATGGCATAATAGTTGTGTAATAAGCAAATTCGAAAATAATGCAAAATGTGTTCAATTTATTATAACTTTTGTTGTCTTTACATCAAAGAGATACGCTGCATTTTTTAGATGCGCATTTTCCACTTTTTTGATCGGCAGAACACAAAAGAAGATGTGATTCCTTCTTTCAATTCGGGCATTTGATCGCTTTCAGGCAAGGAAAGGAATGATTCCTTCTTTCAAGGAATGCTTCTACCCGGCAGAAAGCAAAAGATGATGTGGTTCCTTCATTCAATTGAACCGGTGCCAGCGAAAGTGGTACATGTTACATTGAGTAAATTTTTCAGGAGACGCATTTTCACAAAAACATCGAATAATAAATTCATATTTGCATTTTTTTGCAACTAAACTGTACCAACATGTTATGACTGATGTGCCTAAAGATAGTAGTGAAAAATAAGCGAAGTTTATGACAAATTTCAAGTTTATTGGAACAAACTGCACATGCACCACTATTAATGGGAACAAAAGGAATCATAAATTGAAAAACGTTGACAGTAAAAGTGGTACATGTACATTTTTAAAATCATCTTAAACAGCAGTAAACTATTTTGAAATTCAAAAAAGGATTAAAATCTGTTGCGAAAACAGACATGTTGCTGAATTTTCTTTAAAATAACCTTATTTTAGGGGGTGGAACTGTACATGTACCACTTTTTCTGGCAACGAAATGGCCATTGTGATATATACCAGAAAATAAAATGTGCATATCTCGAGATTTAGTTGCCAAAAATCACTTTTGCGTTATTCCCTTACTAGATCTTTGCGAATAGAAGACGTTGGTGTAAAAAACCCAAAATTGACAAAAATGGTTTATGTACCACTTTCGCTGGCACCGGTTCAATTGAGACATTTGCTCGGGTTATGGCAAGTGGAGATATGATTCCTTCTTCCGAATGACACATTTTCCTGGCGGCAGAAGGTTAGAGAGGATATTTGCTCGGTTTACGGCAAGGAGAGATATGATCCCTTTTTCCATAGAATACATTTTTTTCGGCTAGATAGCCATATGGCTACTGCTTATACCTTATAAGCAGGAGGTCGTGGGTTCAATCCCAGGTCCGTTCCATTCTCCTACTATGTATCTTTTTCTATATTTCTCATGTTCCAGTAATGGTTAGAACTGGAAATGGTGCAGAGGTATATTCGGCTTGCAGTGGGAGAATGATAGCATCATCATTTAATCCTTCTTCCCTACATTGACTTGTATTCTGACGTGGCATGCGCCAGTGTGACCTAACAGAGCAGACCACCAGGACTTGTACATTGAAGATGAGTACTAGTTTCAAACAAAATATCTGTTGGTTCTGGTTGGTTGATTCTGTACAATATGTGCTGATCTGGTCATAATGGAGCAGCAACTACGTGCAGTCAATCAAGCTCAAGCTCAAGAATGCATTTTTCCGGCAGAAGGAAAAAGAGGATATGGCTCCTTATTTCAGTTTTTTCAGGGTTCTTATGTCAGAGTTCAGTCACTCCGAATGTAGACAGGAGAGATTAGCGCGGGTGTGAAAAATCATTTTCAGTGCAAAACGTAAACAAACTCGGTGTCTATCCCATACAAAAATCCAAGATGGCTGAAACATGAAACTGGCATACTGCAACATCTGTTTGTATTCATCTTGAGTTCAGGCATTTGCTTGGTTTAAGACAAGAGGGCATATGATTCAATCTTTCTATTCATGCATTTAATCGGTTCAATGCAAGGGCAGATATGATCCTTTCTTTCAAACAATGTATTTACGCGGACAGAAGGTAAGAGAGGATATGACTTCTTCTTTCAATTCAGACGTTCAGACTTTCATTACAGGCATTTGCTCAGTTGAAGGCAAGGGCACATATGATCCCTTCTTTCGAAGAATGCATTTGTCCGGCAGAAGGCCGTTTAGTTGGTGACTAAACTCGACAAATGGAAGTAACGTCAAAATTTACAATTCCGTATATATCCTGTCAATACGCAGACTAATCCCACATTTTTCGGATCTACATAAATAAAACCAGCAACTTGTTAATGTTGAGTTCACTGTCCGGTTTCTAAACGATTTTTCTCCATACAAATGTTTGGTCAGCCTAACAAGTCTAACCTCACGTTAAAATACATCCTTCTACTAAAGTTGAGGCTATTACATTAAATAAATAGGCTACTTCCATTTTCCACGCCAACTATTTTATCCTGTTAGCGACTTCATGTTGTCACCGCAGCAAACCACCAGTACGATTCGCTTCGACATCGATTCTCAAAAAGACATATCCCCAGTTATAAAGCGCAAATTACCGGCGGAAACTGTTGATGCGACAAAATACGCCCGAACGATCATCGCGCGTCAAAAAGTGGACCATCATCCCCTCCCTTCCCGAACAACAAAAAAAAAACAACAACATCAAGGACCTTAAAATTACGTTTACGACGACCAAGTTGTCGTGTGTGTAAACTGCTAGCCACACATACACACATCCACTTCGCACGCCTTTAATAACTCACTCGGGTGAGCCCACAATGTGTTCATTTTAAATTTTATGTGCCGTGTTAAACCCGGCAATGACATCAACGCCGCCAACATCGATGACGACGCGAGGATGAGAACAACACCCACACGCATTCTTCATTCCATTCCTCCCACCACGCAGCTCCTGCGCCAAGAACCGGCTCAAGTCACCCACGCCAAGCACTTTCGGCAGCAGCCTCAGCAGCTGAGTGTCGTCGCCCGACCGCGCGGTGCTGGATGAGGCTTGTTGCTCCTGTTCCGCCGTGACACGACGACGGCTAGTCCGATAAATCCTTCCGCAGCCACCACTATCTGCGCGCTAGGGCAACTTTATCAGAGCTGAAAAGAAAGATTGTTCAGCCTCATATGTTTCATTGGCTTATTTTTATTTGGTGTAATTTGTTTTCCCACTTCTCGGTTGACTGATTTTATCGCATCCTGACGCTCCGATTGAATGGGAGCTGTGGGACCGAGACCGAGCGAGCGAGAGGGTGGAGGGGATAGAGACAGAGGTGAAAAAAAAGTTGTTACAGATCGTGGCGCATCGGAACTGGGAGTCGAAGGGGTCAAAAGCCGAAGGGAGCAAGCATAAAACCAAAAATAAAACACATAAAAATTTAACAGCATTCCGGCGTTCTACAATCTACATGCAGAAGTAGCATAAAGTGAGCTGAGCTGCTGCACTGTGGGTTATTTGTTTGTAAGCAGGTGGTCAATACTTTATTTATGTTTGCTCTGCAACCATAAAAATGTTTTAGGTTAGGGATAATTTGAAGGTCTAATGCCCAAAGTGGATTGATTCTAATTCAATGAATGAAAAATCGTCATATTTAAATCGGAGAACCTATGACAATAAATTTATAAAATGAAAGTTCTGATTACCATAAAATGAATCAAGCAATTATGGCTCATATATTATGAAGCCCGAAGTTCAATTATAACAAATTGTTAGTGATAATTAGAATGAATAATTTTCATATTTGAGGTAAACGATAAACTTTCATCAGATAACTCATTCAGTGTAACGGCAAAATTGTCAAAAATCGGAAAGATGTTTCATTTAAAGAAATTCTGACAACTACATCCATTTGACTGGTACACAAAAGGCACATCTTCTTTTGTTTGTACTAGTTGGGCCATCTATTGAAATCCATTGCTTGCCAAATGCAATGTAGCAGCTCCATCACGATGTACCTGATCCGCTTCAAGGATTAAAACATTTGGCACTCCGAGGTTAACCTCCACAAACTTGTTACTCCATTATAGAAGCCTTTTCTCTTTCAATGTTAAACCTATACCGTAAGCAAAGGTCGACTGCTTCACATAGGCTCCTAAAAGCTGTTGTTAGTGCAACGAATTCAAGGAAACTCGCATTCTCGAATTTTAGCCTCCGGGATTCCAACAGTCTGTAGCGAGTGGTATTGAAATGGCACTGGAAAAAATCGCCAGGCTCACCCACTCCTACATAGAGCAACAGCAGCAGCACTGCGTGGCCGAAAGGATGCAGTGACACGAACGAAAAAGGATTAAAATCTAGGACGGCTGAAATAAAATTTCACTACGGTTTTCACGTCATGGTCCAGTGCGGAGTGGTGACCACCGGGGCATCAACAGCGTGATCCGTAAGAATGGGTGCTGAGTGTGTGTGTGTATGTGTCTGAATGGTGCATGCGACGGATTTGTGGACCATTCCCTCCCACCCCTTTAGTTTTGAGGAGAGGCCGATACCAGCGAGAGTGATTGTGGCCGGGAAAAAAACAAAAAGAACATGTCACTTTCATTAGTTTTAATACTATTGGGTAGTTTTAAGCCGATGCGATTGCAGTGCTGTTGTGGAAAAAAGAGGCAGCCGGTGCGCGCCGAGAGTGAATTCACACCAACGACATCAGATCGGCGGGGGCCCGAGTGCTTGATGAAATCGGGTAATGTCCGGAAAATTCGGTGCAGTGGAAAAAGCATCGTGATGGGTTTAAATTTTCCAGCGCAACATTTCCCAGCGCTTTCGGTTGCCAATTTGAAGAATTAATGGTCGGTGGAAGCCAAGCGAACTGAGGCTAATTGCAAATGAATACTCTGGTGAGCGGCCGCTAGCTAGTGATGGAGGCGGCAGAAGGGCAGGCTAGCCCCGGCTGCGATGGAAGTGGGATTTGGTCTACTTAGGTGAGGAGGAAGCTACTCATATGCTTTTTGTTGGGTACTCTCCGGGAGGAGATTATAAAAATTTCATAGAAACCTAATCAGCTGAAAAGTTGTTGGCTATTAAGCTTTTAGCACTAATGGAGATGTTTTCGCCGGATCGGGCATGTTTGGTTAATAATGTTATCATTCTCATGCGTGAATTGAATTGAGTTATGATGGTCGCTGCTCAGTCAAAAATTCCGTACACCTAGTAACTGTGGTAGCTGTAAATAACTGAGTTATGCGAGGTTGTTAGATTTCGCTACGCATTTGGAAGGTACACAACTATGCTTCAGGTTCCAGCATGAAATTCACGTTGATATTTTGGCGTAGGCGTCAATCGATGATATCTTGTTACCAAAAATTGGTATTGGTTTCCCACTGCACATGCGGTGTTATAATGTATTATTATAATGAAAGTGTCTGATTGTAACGTGTCGCGAAGAGGATCTGCTAACACAGATTCTGCACAATAATGCCCATGATATTGTTTTGACAACTTTTAATTTAACCCTGTAGATTTTATGATTATGATAGGCAAGAGGGAGTCTCCTGGCACTGATGGCTCACCTCATATGACTGACAACTGCTTCCCCCGATTGCTTCGATTACTTTTGATGTGGCTCTCAGATTCACACAAGTCATACTGCGATTGGTTCAAATCAATTGTATATTGTCTTTGCATAGTTCATCCAATCATTGTTTCATTGCCACAGAAACCCTTCAAGTGACTTTATGTGAGTGCTCACGTCTAAAGCTTCTAAATTACGAACCCAAGTTATCCACAAACAAATGAGTTGCTTCTTGCTACTTTATTACGAGGAGCTTGAAGTGATTTTATTTTTGTCAGATTCTCTGGATATGATACACCGCGCGGCTGTTGTAATGTTCCCAAATGGGCACTTGCCCAAAACTTCACGCGGCGAATCAGTATCGAAAGGTACGGCTGCGCTGAACGGGTGCAGAAAACGCGGCGGTACCTTTCCTGAACAATACTCGCTTAAATTTTCAAAAGGACCTAAGTAACATTTTTTTCATGAATTAATTTGAATACTGCAATCAATAGCTTTTATGTTGTTCTGTTGATTGCGCTATTCAAACTAATTCATGAAAAAAATGTTACTTAGGTCCTTTTGAAAAGTTAAGCGAGAATAGCTGTATCTAACGGACATACCATAGATTTTATATCTTGCGTCATAGCAATTAAATTCTTCACTTGATATCTCGGCAATAGGTGAATGCGCGCGGCAAACCTAACATCACAATTTTGACAGTTTCTGTTGTTAACGTTTCGGACTGGCTAAAAATAATTGTTTCGAAGTGCCTTTTTTGCTATTTGAGGATATATTTGTAAATGTATTTCATCATTTTTTTTAGTTCCAGTGATAAAAATATATAGAATTGATAAAAGCAAGACAAAATTTTCAAAACGACTTATCTGCTTTTGTAAACAAATATTCAAACGTCGATTTCACGAATCTGATAGCACTTCGACACAAACCAACACCAGCATCAGGTAGCCGAAACCTTCACCTACCTATTGGTAGTGTTAGTTTACGTGGGAGTGCTATCAGATTCGTCAAATTGACGTTCGAATCTTTGTTTACAAAAGCAGATAAGTCGTTTTAAAAATTTTGTCTTGAAAGTGTATTAATAGAGATTCATTGTGTGGTGAATAATACTGTCTAATAAAAATTATATCGGGAACTTTAGCGATTTCCAGGTAGGTGTTTATTCGAAGGAACCGTTATGTATAAGTGAAAAAACATACTCCGGCACAGTCGATCAACCGTAAAGGTACGCTAAGCCGGGTCGTAAGAAAAAGGAGGCTACTAGCTTGAGGGAACGGCTATTCCGGACCACTCTCGTTTTCCAAAATCTGAGGCCTCTCGTCCAGCTGTCACTCGTCCCGCACTTCTAATTTCAGCCATATTGTGCAAGCTCGACATCCATTGCTTCATGCCAAACTGCAGCCTCTGTGGCAAAGTAAATCGGCCGCCATCGTTACAACCTGTAAGGAGGGTACCATCACCATCTTCCCGGCGAATTCTCAACGCATCGACACATCGTAAAAATCCTGCGCAGGTTTGTGAGTTTTTGTTTCATGGTCATGTTCAGCTAGTTTCCTTTTCCGTATCGTTAGGATACGTCCAATCACAATGAGTGATTAAAGTTCTATGTAACGCATATGCCGTAGCTACAGTTTTCAGGCCCATTCCATACCTTCTACTTTGTATCTTTCCATATATTTCTCATGTGCTAGCAATCGCTAAAACTGAAAATGGGCTTTCATACCATTTTCATCTTCTATTATATGCCAGGTATAATATACATACTAACTTGACTACTTCTAGCAGGTAACTGTTTGAATTCGAAACAAAAATTCGAAAAAATTCGTTTGGTCATCCACCCCTTCATTACTGCCACATTAGCTTGCAACACGTTAACCAAGACGACCCAGACATTCCAATAAAAATCCGCATGAACTCGTGACGATTGCAGAAGATTTCTCGGCTTGTAGTGGGCGAGTGATTGCAGCATTAATTCCTTCCCATCCCCGATAGACCGTGAGGACGTGGCCATATCGACCATTCAAAATACTAGAGCTCTTGGACTGTGTAAATTGAGGTTGGAGAGCAATCCCATGCTCCCACCCATTTGCCCCTTATGCAATTGCAATCGTTATGGTCAACCACGGAGTAGCAACTACGAAATGCACGGTCATCATGCTCACGCTACTTCCCAGGGCTGAAAACCTCTAAAATAAAGACACAAAAAAATGCTCACGCTCATGCTCATATTTTGAATCCTTTTCATTCTCATTACTGCGGGTTGAACGAGTTCAGTTATAGATGGAAGCACAATCAAGAGAGTGGGATTCAGTTGAGACAAAAAACAGATACTGCCGTTATCTGGAAAAGTGACGTAACAGCCATTTTACAACATGCGTGTTTTCCATTTTTCTGTTAAAGAACTCGATGAGTAGTACTCGTTAACACCATTTTTGGAAAATGGCGTATACCTCACTTTTTCAGATTACGGCAGGATAGGCATCATAGAACAAACTGAAATTTTCAAAGTAGGCTTTGTGTATCAACAATCGACGAACGACCAGGGTTGAAATATGTCAAAGTCAATGCAGTGAAATACACGGATCTTAGCATATTCTACGGTCAATCTCATCGCCGCCGTCGTGAGTGCGAATGTGGGGCAGTCAAAAAATCATTCCATCACCAACCATTCAATTTACCATTCAACCCAACAGAAGCTGCTCTGACAGGCTGCTCAGTCGTGCGTTACTGCATGAATGTGAGTGGCCCATATAAAAGCGTGGTGATTTTTTGTCATTTGACTGTGGTGAATTTCACTGGGAAATGTGAGTTCTGGGTGATGTGAGTTCTGTTGTTTACCTCTTTCCCTCTCCGGGAATGTGAGATCGATTTCAAGGAAGGAAGAATATAAAAAAATTAAATAAAAAAACATCACCTTCATCGAGTGCTGCCGAATATTTGCAAGCCTGCGAACGACACTCCCATATCCCAAGGCGAAAGAAAAAGACAGCAATACTGCTTTGTCTTATGCGCCTTGTTTAGTAAAGGTTGACTTCCACCGCTAGGTTCGCTGGCGTTTCAAAATCATGGAAGGACCACATTCCACGCCAAAGATGCCTATATGCTATGTGGTGTAGCCTCAGTAATTTTTAATCCAGCCAGTTCGAGAGTCTCCTGAGGTAAAAGGTCTGCAAAGGTCGGGCAAGCATAGAACACGACCGATTCTGTGATCTTTATTAGAGAGTGGCGTTTAAGCCGTCATAAAAGATCTGACTACGTACAAGAAATTAATAGGAAAACAAGCGGAGATTCATTATACGACGATATCCCGGGTGCTAGACTTAGCTTAGCTTAGCTTTCAATTACAACACATATCTATGGTTGCTACTCCTTCATCAACCAGAATCAGTTGAATTGCAAAATTAATCAACTGAATGGCTAACTGCGATAGGTTGAACATTCTCAGTCTGCAAGTTCCAGTAACTTAGAAGTTCAAATGATCAACAACGGCACCGATCACCTACTTTGTGGTCAGTAAGGAAGATGGAATGGTTTTGACCGAATAGGTTATAAGGCAGAAAAGGTTGGTTGGCCGAATTGGTAATTTGTCCGATAATTACTTTTGGCCGCAATGGTCATTTAACCGAAAATGTCATTTGATCGAACGGGTAATATGAGAAGTGAGAAGTTAGAAATAAGGAAGGACAAGCGAGGAGTTTCATTCCTCAATTCCAACCCAACACCTCATTTTCAATATTCATTTGTTACTATGAAAATTGAGTGGTAAGAAGTGAGAAATGAGGAAAACTAAATAAGGAATGAGAAGTGGGAAGTTATTTCTTGCTTCTCGCTTTTTATTGTGAAAAGTAAAAACTGCGAAGAAATAAAATAAAAAACTGGAACGAAAATGAGAAATGGGGAGTCAGAATTGGGGCGTTCAACCTCTTAGTGATGGGCAGTGCTGGTGGAATCATACTCTAATCTCAATTATCGAGGCTTCATTCACGAACTAACTCGCTTACGACTCTGTAGAGAGAGCATCGCGCTTGAGTTTCTCGAACAGAGTCGCATCTAATTCTTGCTGAGATCGAGTCACTATATGCACGAGGTTATCGAAAAAGCCTAAATTTATGTTTATTCGAAAGCTTCCGACGAGTATATGAAACATCCGATTTAAATGCCTCAGCAAAATGGACCTCTCGTTAGATATACACGAAATGTTTTCATGGACCTCTAGATTTCTGTCAATTCTTGACTCAACAAGCTGTCATAACTTATATATTCCCCAAGCGATCTTAGAGGTCAGCATACCGTTGGAAAGAAAAAGAGTGTGGTCTCAATTTGCAATAATACAAAAATAGAGGCGATCATATTGAATATGACCACCATCTAGTATTTTAGTTGGGAAGGTTAACAGAAACCATTTTTTTTGTAATTGTCTGTCTTTTGTTATCATTTTTTGGGCCTTGAAAAATAAAAATAAAAATAAATCAAACATAGCTTTTAAAGAAAAATATACACAAGAGTTTTGGACACAAAGCACAATATAGGCTAACCTTTTCAACGCTGTGCTATTCCAAATCGGTGGTTGTAAACCTTTGCGAAAAAATAGTTTTCAACAACAAATTTTAGATGGCGGCCGAATTCAATATGGCTGTTTTTATTTTTCATCTTTGCAAATCGAGGACACGCTTTTCCTCTTTCCTACAATGTACTGACCTCAAAGAACGTTGGAGCTATGACACTTTTGGTGAGTCAACAATTGACAAAAATCGAGAGGGGTTTAAAAATTATTTCATGCATAACTAACGAGGGGTCCTTCTTTCTGAGGAATTTAACTCGAACCCTTCAGATACTCGTTGAAAGCTTTCGAATAAACATAAATTAAGGCATTTTTTAAGACCTCGTGCAAATAGTGGCCCGGTCTCAGCGAAAATTACTCACTTCTTATTCCTCTCTTGTTTTTTCACACTTCTTATTTCACACTTTTCATAGTAAGCAGTGATAAATGAGATGTAAAAAGTAAGAAGTGAGAAACCAGCTTTTTCCATTTCATTTCTTACATCTGACAAAAAATTTTAAAGAACACTCCGAAGAAATCTATGAGGTAGTTTTGAAGAATTTCCTCAAAAAGTTAGACAACTTTTTAAATGAATCTTTAAATTTTCTAAAAGAAATAAATAAAAATAAGCTTTGCCGCCCTCTACTAGACCGGCGTGCACTTCTAATTGAAAAAATATAAGTGTGAAGTGAGAAGAGAGAAATGAGAATAAAGAAGTGAGAAGTGAAAAATAAACGTCTTGCTTCTCACTTCGCATTTCTTACTTTACATTCCTTACTTCTCACTTTTCAATTATCATCAATCACTTCAATCTTTTCGCATTCACGATTGTTGAGCCACACGACATTTTAGGTCATACGACCCATTCAGCAAACGATATATCCATGTCCAATGACCTATTCGGCCAAACGTCTTTTTCGACCAAATGACCCATCCTGACAAACGACCATTTTGGTCAAAAGGTATTTTAGACCGAATGACCTATTCAGTCGAGCCACATTTTCTGCTAAATCACTTTTCTCCTAATGACCTATTCGGCCAAACCTTTTTTTCGCCCAAATGGCCCTTCCTGCCGAACGACCATCACTTTTTTGACCAAATGACCTATTCGGTCAAATGAAATTTTCCACCATATGATCAGTTTTGCCAAAGGACATTTTCATTCGTATTTCCATTTGCACCAAATCACTTTTCTCCTAGTGAGCTATTTGACCAAACGTTTTTTTCGTACATGGTGACCAAAATCTGGCGAAAAGTTTTCCCGAAGTGCAAGGCTACTTATAATCATTATACGATTAATATTATTATTTTTATATTAGAAACGATGCTTTAAAAAACAATTTACATAAAATTAAAAAAGTCCTGAAGATTAGAACAAAAATCACTGAAGCTTCGTTTCATAACTGAATCTTAGACATCATAAAAATAAATTTATAAGAATCCGAATATTTTATTTTTTCCTACAATCTAGCAAACGGGATGAACCATCTTAAGCAATAAGGGGGCAAAATATGAAACATCTTTGAACTGCTTGAATGGCTTTAGATGTCTTTACTAAAAAAAGTAAACATATAAAGTAGGTAGGTAGTCTCCCATATCCTGTTCAGGAGACTGTACCAGTTGGGTGGAATCCTTTGTCGGAAAACATCAAAGCGGTTTTTCGACAAAAATGATAGCTCGTGACACATCCTTAATAAGTTCCTGGAATACAACTCATTCGTTTGTGGATTTCAAGGCTGCGTACGTACGGCTGAGTTAAATGAAACCAACTGTGCCAGATAATGCTTGGATTTGGTTTTCCGAAAAAAGCTGATTAGGCTGCACTGCGGGATGCTAGTTCAATCAAAATATTGCGTGTAAATGCTGGAACCAAACACTCAGAATTAAAGCTTAGTGATGCGCTCTTTATCTTGTTACAGCACTCGCAGGTGTTACAGCACTCGCATTGGGAGATGTGAAAAGGAACATAACTATTTATTTATTTATTATCAGACTAAGGCCGGAGTGGCCTGTGCTGCACATAAAAGTCTTCTCCATTCAGCTCGGTCCATGGCTGCACTTCGCCAATCACGCAGTCTGCGGAGGGTCCGCAAATCGTCCTCCACCTGATCGATCCACCTTGCCCGCTGTGCAGCTCGCCTTCTTGTTCCCGTCGGATCGTTGTCGAGAACCATTTTCACCGGATTACTGTCCGACATTCTGGCTACGTGCCCGGCCCATCGCAGTCTTCCGTACAAAACTATAGTCCACTTAATTTGGATGTTTCATAATTTGCGGAATGCAGTTGCAACATTGGTGGCGATCACAGGGCCATGGAAAACGGTTTCTAATATTGAACTTTGACCCGTGTTATAAATTCAAAATTAACAAATTTATTGCTTCGTAACAAGAATTGTCGTTGGATAGTCTCTCTTTAGTTATCCTCATTGCAGAGGCAAAACTTTCGAACAATGGGTGAGTAGCGAATGACAGTTGCTTTGGTTCTAGCTTTAGCATTATAGCAGTTGTGATTCAATCCCTTATTTTCAGTGGAACGATCCATAAATATTGAGCCACAACAAACTAATCCTAAACATATTAAATTAAAGTGCTCTTACGCAGTGGAATATAAAAACGCAACCCATAACAGACAACATATCAATTTGACCTGCAGATGTAGGCCACACTAAATTCTAAGACTAAATGCCTTCTCCAAGACATTATTGTCGTTGCGAATGTTTTTCGTTGATTTCTGTAGAACACGCACAAATCCGCTTACATTGTTGTCTGCCCTCTTCCACGTAGCGTGGCTCAAATTAGTTTTCCGCCAAACAACCAACATCCTGATGTAATTTAATCAGCCAGCTTCAATCATCAACATTGATAACGCTCATAAAAGTTGCTCAAGTCCTACTACAGTTACCGCAACGAATTTCATGCTGCAAAGTTTTCCCAGATCAGCAAATTATATTCCGTTCGGCTGGGGCGCCATAAATTATCAAAGTTCATTGAACACATACGTGACTCATTCGTTGTGTCAAGTATAGCTTCCTCCCCTATTTGGCTTCCGTCATAGAAATCCAACCTCCCCTTCCCCCGCGCAATGGAAAGAAAATCGACCTTAAAATCGCAGACTAAGCTCATAAATAACCCTCACATAATGTCGCATACTCGAGCTCCGCCAAAACAACATTTCTGCTGCTTCCTCCCTCTGCATTTTTCTTTCTTTTTTTTTCGTTCATACACTCCGAGCCACGTTTGATCTATTTCAGCCACCTCTCGTTCCACCCAAATCGGATAATGCCCTTAGCTGAACCAGAAATGACGAAAATTAGTAGAGGCATACGTATACGGTTCATTGCCTGTTCGATGGATGACAAGGAAGAGGAAAAGTTCTATTGCTGGTGGGGGCCTGCATTGGTAGAAATGGAGCACGAAGTTTTCTCATTCGGGACAATCGGTGCAATAATTTTTTTTCGAAGAAAAAGCACCCATAAGTTCTTCCCCCCTCCCTACCCCAAATGGAAACCGTGAAGGCAGAAATTTTCCTGCGTGCATCGTCGTGGGCTAACGCGACCAGAAAGTTTCCCCGGGGGAAAAAAGCCGAACAATAATAAAGCAACGCTTCTCGCGTTGGATGTTGATGGTCGTAGGTGGAATGAGTGCGTTCCAAGATTAGGGGTTAGGAACTTTGAAAACCTATGCATTAGACTTCCGATGGCATGATTTAGCATATTTGTGGGAGAAGCAGGGTTGGCAACGTCTAGTACATTCAAATGAAAGTGGTTGAAGTACGAACGGCTTTTGGTAAGGGCAGAAGGATTTTAAAATCCCTACACCTCTTAAGCTGCTAAAATGGTACACAAATTTATTGTTGAAATTGTTTTTGGACGTTTGCTGTGAGTTCATTCAATTTATGATACAATTTGTTACCCCATAACCCACCTCTCGACACGGCCTCTGTCCTCCCAACAAACAGTTGCCATAACTCGTCCTTGTCATTGCTACCGAAATTCCATTCATACTAATCAACCTCGATATTTGTCTCCATGGAGGAATTAGTCGAATTAAGATTGAGATATGTCGATTCATCGTCGTTGCTTCTGAAGGTTTCCCGTCACACGGCGCGCCGAAATGAATGGCATATATGTGGGGAGGACCTGCCATGTCACTCGGTCGAAGACTGCTCCGAAGACTAATGATCTCGAGTGGCGAACTAGCGCTCAGCTTCCCCGATACCGAATCCGTATCGAATCGAAGGAATTCCTATTGCATTTTTTGCAGCCTAAGCGTTCGAGTTCCGTTCAATCGTCATCACGGTCATCAATTAGCTTCGTATAGCTGCTCTCGAGAATGTACTCAGAGTCTCATGAGAATGACACATATGAAGCTCTGCGGCAGCTTCTGATTGGATGGATTATCATTGTTGTCGTCGTCGCCGTCGTCGTCTTCATCGTTTTCTGCTGCGATGGCAGTTGATAGGCACAGAAGAGTTATGAGTTGACGGGATCGATCCGCAGTACGGACAACACTCATGGAAGCAAAAAATAATGCACCATAACGAGAAGAATGAGTGAAATTATTTGACGCAACGACGACGGCTGAAGACTCTTTAGTCAGCGAGATTATCAACACTTTTCTCATCTCCGGCTGGCTGGCATGGCGGAGTGCGATGTATGTGCGACTGGCAAGGCGCATTTCATCATCCTCATGGGGCGACTATTATTAGATAATGAGTGAACGCGTCGCTGGGAAGAGGGGAAATAAAGATGATTAGGATTTTTCTCTAACGATGAGGTTAGTTTACATGCGGACGCATACAGCCGCGTAGATTACCGCGCAGAAATGGACGGGTGCTGTGGAGCATTTTCGTTTTGGTCGCTTGACACGATTTGACATGGTTTTCGGAGCAGGTCCATAAAAAGTAGAACTTTCGTTGGAAATTTATGTGCGGTTGGGCCAAGCACATGACGTGGCGGGTCGGCTACTGCTGCGGACCGGCAAGTGCAGACATGTTTCAACGTTTTAACGAGCCAAAGAACTTGGTCGGTTCATCATTCTAATTAGTTGCGGATGATGACGAAAACAGCTCCGAAACCTGCGAGTGGTTTCCTCGACAAATTTTACGTTTATAGTGAACTGGATTTCTTTCGACAACAAAAGGGTCATAAAACATTTGAAACTATTACCCTCGACTTTTCTGTTCGTTGTAACAACCAATAACGCTTATTTACAACGACTTTGTTGAACCATTTTGTATTAACACTGGGGGATTTCTCCGCTGAGTTGCGTTTTTTATCGTAGTTAAAATTTGTCATAGTAAAAGTTTGTACTCTGAACCCCATTCTCTATGCCCTTACACACAAATCAATTTGATGAATCAAATTTATTCTAAGAGCTTAGTCAAATCTTATAAATAATAAATCAAATTATAAAGGATATAAAATATAACAATAGATCTGACATATTGACATATATGACTGTGTAGCAGTTCTAATTGTACACAAACCATATCAAACATTATTATACTCAGTAATCGATGATGTTCTGTACCAAAAGGATACATAAATTGATATGAATAATTTTTCGTTCTCCCTTGACGAGCGGTATTACAGTATTAAAGCTGGTTGGGGCGGTTATATTATAACAATACAGAATCTACATAAAAAGCATTTTTTTTTGTATTACAACCTTGCAGAATTGTATTTGCCAAAATTTTATACAATAATTGTAAGATATGTTATTTGGGTGTACAAGCAAAATGGCAAAACAGACCAAATTAGGACTTTGAGCAACTTGAAATTAATCGTTGGACTGCGTTGCTTTCGGGCAAATGCTATTTTGAAAGAATTGTTATTTTCGGGGAACTGTCAAATGTTATTCTCCTGTGCGCTGGGGGAGATTAAGAGGATTGGCGCTTTGATGTTGCATGAAGAAGAAGAAGCAGAAAGATGATAATTGAAAAAATCTCCACGGCAAACCATACGAAGAAGTTTTTAAAACTCTTCTCAAAAATTCTAAAAGCAATTTAATTAAAAACGGTAAGCAGTACGGGGTTGGACTTTTCTTCTACTGTATAATAAACACAATATTTCTATTCGAAATTTTATTTTGTAATATTACACTTAAAACACAGTGTAAGAGAAGTCCAATACCGTACTGCTTACCGTTTTTAATTAAATTGCTTTTTTGTTCGACTATTATCGGCTCTTTCAGTCTTATAAAGCAGCTAAAACGTTATTGCATCTATTTTCCGACGTTTCGGTGTATATTTCACCTTCTTCAGGGATTTCTATGATTTTGATGAAAATTAAAATTAGTTGTTAACAAATATTCTTGATAATTTTAGGCTTATTGTTGTGTTTAACTTACAGAGGCTACGTTTTGTTGTGTATGTGTGTGTCCTGTCTGACATAACGTTGTCAATTAACAATGGCGTCTCACTACGGCTAATTATGAATTTGGAAATACATTAATTACAACATTATTAATTTTCAAACTACACTCACTTCATACGTCTCATTATTTTTGCACTGCACTGTGGTTTTTGAAATATTTCTTGTGGTATTTGAGCTTTATCCCACCTACACTCGCGATAAAAGCTTCTCTGGATTTATCGCCCGCGCACTAGTGATGGCGTATCTATCTGTTTTACGGTATTTGTGAAGTTATTCTTCTTCTATTGTAGGTGGTTGTGTACAATTTTGAGACAGTGTTTTTGATGTATCTTGCCTATTTTGTTTTGCTTTATTCGTTCTGTTTTTAATTGCATGGAGAATGCCTGCATAGATAGCACTCAATCCTTCTGTATCTGTTCTTCTGTTTATGCTGTGGTCGTTGTTTACAATGTGACACATCTCTAATAGCGGTAGTTTGTATTGCTTGTTGTGCTGGTCTATGATTTTAACGTTTGTTAGGTCAAAACGGTGGTTGTTTACTATACTATGTTCAAGTAGTGCTGTTTTTTGGCTCAGAAGTGTTATTTGTGGATCTGTAATGTTTATGTTTGTTGCAGTGAGACGGTCTAGTGTATTGTAGTGTGTTTTGTGTCCGCTTATCCTTGTGCTTAACTTATTTGTCGTCATACCTATGTAGCAGGCTGGGCAGTTTTTGCATGGAATGTTGTAAATGACATTTGTTTGTTGACCGGGAGGTGTCGGATCTTTGATGTTGCTGAATATTTGTCTTACTGTTTTTATGTTGTAGTTTGCGAGTTTGATATTCGTGTAGTCCTTTTTCAGCAGCTTGTCGATTCTGCTCGATAGGCCCGGTATGTATGCCAGCGATCGGTAGGTATATTTCAACGGTTCCTCTTCTGTGACATTAGACTGTGTTTGATGACGTCGTTCATTCATGCGGTTTTCCAGTCGGTGCCGGAGGTTTGACGGATAGTGATTCAGCTTCAGATGATCGTCGATTATTTTGTGTTTCTCCGTGTCTGATAAGCTTGTTGAAAGCTTGTTTACTCGACAGATGAAATTTTTGGCAACATTTAGCTTCATACTCATAGGGTGGAATGAGTAGAAATCAAGGAATCTGTCGCTTGCAATTGGTTTTGAATACCATTCAGTTGTTACCCTTTGGTTTTGTTGTCTGATGAGTAGCATGTCCAAGTAGGGTAGTCTGTTATTCATTTCCAGCTCATGCGTGAACTGGATATGAATGTCATAGCTGTTGAATGCGTCGAGTAATTGTTTTAGTTTTTCTAGGGGAATTGCTGTGACGAGATCATCTACGTATTTACGGATGAACGGTAAACGGAAATAATTGCTTTTAGAATTTATGAGACGAGTCTTAAAAACTTCTTCGTATGGTTTGCCGTGGAGATTTTTTCGATTATCATCTTTCTGCTTCTTCTTCTTCTTCTTCATGCAACATCAAAGCGCCAATAGTCATCATAAGCTATTGTTTATACCCAAAACTCAATGTTTCCCCATCAAACTTAGTCTACTTTTTAAAATATGGGCTCAAGTTCCCCTTTAGTAATATTTTTTTACATAATTAAACCAAGCGTTGAAACCGCATTTTATTTAAACGGACGACAAATACAAAAATCAGGAAGATCATATCCAATGAAGTACGGTGGAGGTACTTCAAAAGATTTGTCATTTAGTCAGGAAAGTCACTCACTGTATGAATGCCTATGATCTGAAATTTGTTCATCCGATTATGATCAAATTGATCTCTCCCGTTGAAGAACTCCTCGTAACGCTGGGTACACACCTTTGCGAGGTGTGTTACGGTACATGGTGGCATTGTCAGCTACAGGCAAATCCAGACCCAACGAATGCCTCCCCTTATATTCAACTACGTGGTACTTATGAGGGTTTTGGGACCTCACATTAAGTAAGTACTACACCAACACTTCCTTCCCAGAAGTAGTAATCCACATGCTTATGTGATTTTTGTCCTAACTTGAAATCAAGGACCACACCCACTTTGATTTCTGATAGTAATCTGAATGAAGATTTCAAAAGAAAAACATGAGTATCAAGTATCTACGAAGTACGTCGTTACTATGCTATGCTTATTTGACCAATCCCGTTAAAAAAATATCTCGTTTCATCGTCAAAATCAATTCTTCAATTTATTTGAGATCAAAGAACCCATAGTTTTTTTTTTACTTTTACTCATTATAAAATTTTTTATTTTTTTTGTAAAAGTGCTGCACGTGTGAACGCGGCCTAATGTTGGCTCAAAATGGAGCAAATGTTTGCCAAAATGAAATAAAAAAGTTTTTGATTTTTTGTTTTAAATTTTAAAGATAGTTGGAGTCGTCGAAAAATATGAAATTATTGGGAATATTGTTAAAAAGTTAAATCAATGATCAATGTTGGTAAAAACTCAATTTCTCAAATCTTATCCACGATTCAAATCAGGCGCGAAGCAAACCCCACTCATGGCTCAGGGAATCGTCCATGATTCGACTCGCGATTTGCATCATTGCATGATTTTTGTGTGTTCTTCTTCGTTAAATTCATCGGAATAACTTTCTTTAATTAAAACAATGGATAATGAATGCATACGTAAACATAAAATACGCTTCGATTGGGGTTTGACACTTTTTGGGGCGAAATCATTTTTCGGCGAATGAGCGGAGCGATGCGATTCTGTGTGAATAACTCATGCGCGATGCTCTCCCTGCAGAATCGCAAGCGAGTCAGCTCGCGCATGAGGCTTCGGTGAGTGATATTTGAGCATGATTCTACCAAGTGACCTTTTAATTTCATTTGCAGTTTTAAAAAATGACTTTTATATGAATGTAAAACAAAACAATGGCAATGACAACAATTTATGATGTTTTTGGTTAAATAAGTATTAGTTATCAATGTTTAGACGTAAACTTAACCATCTGTTGACATAATTTTGTTGCAGACAAAGTGGAACGCAACATTGTCTTTATCCTCTACAGATGAGGACAAAGACTCATCGCTCTTCTATTTTGTTGTTCGTTTTTTTTTTTGCATTTTTTAGCGACAATTACACTCCTTGTCCGATACCCATTATTTTCAAAAATTATATCTCCCCTTAATATCTTTTGGCCGAAAATTCCCATTTAAAGGTGCAATAAATTAAAAAAAATATATATGAATTGCCAAAACATTAAATCCGATGAAAAGGAAATTGTGTGCTTATTTAGTGCAATGTCTTCACTTTTCATGAACCATTAGTAAAGAACCATGAACAGTAAAGACTTCTTTTGTCTTTTAAATCGAGTTAAGTATGAGAAACTGATCAAAGTTTACAAAATGATGAAATTGAATGGAATAGTTCATCTTATGACAATTGAAATCTGATGAGTTTGTTTTATTTGATTCCTTTGAATATTTTTTCACCACTGGAGAAGCTCAACTTTGAGGCAAGTCATATGGACTAATGTTCAATAATGTTTAATATGGCACTTTTTTATGATAGAAATTTATTTTATTAATTTTTAGACATAGTTTAAATTCCCTGACGCCAAATACCCGGATGAGAAGCTAAAATTCCCTGATCCAAAATCCTTAGCCCCGTCCATCCTTAAACATTGTAAACTAACCTCGAGTCACCACGAGTACGCTGGCTTCTACCCATCTCTTACTAACTGAAAAAATAAATGATATTGATTGTATATATCGCAAAGAACCATGGCTCCGTAAAGTGTTATACACGCCTAAGCCTACCAAATAAACGAAAAAAATAGTTTAAATTCAACTCACAAAGTTTATAAATGTGAAACCCAAGAGTAATTTCGAAACCTGAAGAATGTTTTAGGACTTTAAAAAGGCTAAACAAGAAGTTCGAGCTACCAACCAATAAATTCTCGACACTGGCGTCGCCAGCTATTGTTATTTGGTGGGGCACCACTTGGCGCAAGAACAACATCCTATGAGAACAATGGTGTGATTGCATCGTGTGGTGCCCCACCTCTGTCCCCGCCAGTGATTCTCATTTTTTCTCGTTGGAATATCCAAGTTTATGCACATTCAAATGTCTAAATTGTCTTCAGAATAGATTTTGTGGAAATTTTTTAAATATTTATCGCAGCAGATGTCGAGAGACCCTTCATTTTTCTCCTCACGGAAACATTATGGAAAATATTTTTTTAATGGGTTTGTTATTCCTCCAGCTTGGCCAAAGTCCACGCCGCCGTGTGTCCAAGAAAGAAATACTGATATCCCGGTTAAAATAATGTTTGTTAGCTTATGTTCGGCAAATTATTTGCTTATTTTCAGCAACTTTGACAGAAATCTCAGCAAAAATATGTTTGCTGGGGCTCGGCTGTGCGAATCTCGATAAAATTTTAATAAATTGCAGAGATCACGGTAAAAAAATGAAGGGTGAACGTAGAAATGTTCCACCCCAAAAGTCTATTGCAGTATAAAACAATGTATGTGAATTTCTCCATTTTGATTCAAAAATAAATATTTTATGCCGCAAAATATATAGTTGTTTGTTATAAAAAAACTGAAAAGCTTTTTTGTTTTAGGTATGCACTAATGAGTATTGCAACAAAATGATTTCCTGAAACAACTTGAAATGCATCCAAAATCAAAAAGATGAATCTGAATAACGATTTGATGAATAATCATAAACTGTGACACAAAACCCCTTCAATCAATAGCTGTTGAAAATCTAACAAGAACACCGAGATTCACAGCGAATCTGAGGTCCCAAAGAAGTTCCGAATAGCATTCGGGCCGAAAAGTACTAAGTTGTCATTTTTTCTAAATCCGTCATTTCATGTCCGTCAGGAATAAAGCATCTATCGACGAAGTTTCAAAATTTTCAACATTTTTTCTCATTCCACGACGATGCTCCTAACGAAACATAGTCAAAAGTTTCAAAATAGTTAAAAATAGTGACTTTTTCCGAGAAAAAGTGACTTTAGTGACTTAAGAAAAAAAAAGAGAAAAGAGACTTTTTAGTGACTGACCCAAAAAAGTGACCAAGTCACTAAAAAGTTACCCGTTACCCGGATAAATTGTAACAGTCAATCTCATTATGCGTATACAAGGTACAAGTAATGAACTTTAAATTAATACATGAACTGTAGAACTATAAGCGAATGTGAGAGATGTTCAATTAAAAACCATTTCTTACTATGCAAAGCAGAAATCAATCTCCCACCACAAGGAGTTGATGAACCAATGCACCATGCGCCTCCATATGCTTGTATGCCTATTATGCGTCAAACATGTTAAAAGCTTGTTGGCATAAAAGCAATAAATATTCAAAAGTAATGAAATTACGAACTAGGTGTCTTCGACTTTTGTCCCAACTCTCATAAAGACATATATTTTGCATGTTGTTAAATGGAAAACATAATTTGATCATCTCACTTTGAGGGGGATTGATCATAAGGCTACCGTGCGTTGGAGCCGTTCCGCAAACTTCAAAACACTTAATGCACGGTAAAAGAATGTATTTTTCTTATTTCGGCGAGAATGATTATCGAAATCAATGCAGAATTGTTACTTTAACGAGTGTTCGAAGCAGGTATTTGTTTTTATTAATGTTATGATGCTTTTACAGCACTTAATTGCATATTAGTGTAATTTTGAAACATTTAAGTTTTCTCGGAATCGGAATTCCAATATGTTTTGTCAAAGGGCTGCCACACCATTTGTCGTATCTGACACTCAGTCTTCATCTTCTTTGTAATTACACAAAAATAGAAGTTTTCTCTCTCCCTGCAATGGAAGCATTAACAGAAGCTCTTGGCAAAGATAACAAAATTTTCTTTCATTTTGCGATAATTTTTGCCCTCTTCATACGTATGAACATCTTTTTTCATCTTCTTGTTATATATAAAAAAAGATTTGGTCTATGTTCTACATAAATAAGAAAAGGCTGGATAGATTTTCTTCATTCAATGCCACTAGTCATCTAACTCATGATAATATTCAAAAAATATATTGACGAGAGTATCGTGAAAAAACAAATTTTTGGGGGTCGTTCATAAACGTTCAACCCATATCTCTACTTTTATAGCAGATAAAACTGAAGTTTCTAACTAGGGGAACTGTACCAGTTTTGGCCAGTTTCTCACATAACTCCAAAAATAAAGCATTTTTTGAGATTTTTGTTAGCTCTAGCAAGAGATGTATCCCTCATGCTCTTCACTGTTGAAACTACCACTTTGCTAATGACAACAACATTGTCCTCTCTTGTAAATGTTGGGACGAACTCAACTCGCAACAAGCGTTTGTTCCAAACTGCAACAGGACAATGATCACATGCCGTGCATTTAGGAAATTATTCGGTTTTTGATGACGTTTTCGGTTCAAAATGTTTCAATTACCAATGTTTAGAATAAACATAGCCATCTGTACACATGGTTTGTATTTTACTTCTGAAATATACAAACGATCGCAATTTGAAAAGTTCTCAACAATTGCCTCACCATATTTGTCGCAGATAAAATGGAACGCAACATTGTCTTTATCCTCTGCAGATTAGGACAAAGAATTATCGCTACTCTCTTTTGTTGTTTGTCTTTTGCTTTTTTCAGCGACAATTACACTTCTTGGTTGCAATTTTTTCTACAACTGATGATGATGTTACAATTGGATAAAAAAGAATTTCCATCTCACTTTTAGGGAGATTAATAAAAAAAAATCAAAATATGGTGCTTAACATACTGAAACACTTCTCCGAGGTCACTTAACCTCTTAAATCAACTTTTCAAGGTCAAAAAATTTCCTATCGGGTATTCCTGAGTTAGAAAACGCTGTGCAGCGTCACATTAGGAGTTAATTAGTACTGACTGAAATCAGTACGGAAAAGGCATCTATGGTTTAATTTCACAAAATTAAGCACCTCCATTGAAAAAAAAAGGATTTGGTAGGCGTTGTAGCGAACACTTTTCTACAAAACTGTTCGCGCATTTTACGTTAGCGCCTGGATCTGCCTTCCATCAAACAAAAGTTGTCCATGGAAAAAGTGCCATCATTTTGATTGCTTCAATCTATTCGGCCTTTATTTCTGGAAATTTCCGAAGCGCACCAAATCGTATTGATCTTCAACCCCAATTCCATTTTATAATGATTTGTTACATATATGATTATGGTCACTATTGAATAAAATACAAACGAAAATATGAAAAATAACGAACAGGTTTGATGGAAGAGCTTTATTGTTCATCAAGGAAAAAAGGGTGGGAGGTGTTCCTTATGATATTGGTTTCAATTGAAAATTATGATTTTTCATGCACAACGTGTGATAAAACTCTGAGAAAAAAAGATCCTGATCTTCTACGATAAGTATAATTTGTATACAGAAAATAATAATTATTCCTTAAATGTTCAAATTTTCGTTCACAAGGATTTGTTGCGAAATCGACCATAGTTTCGATTATGGTTAAGAACTACATGACGAATATTCTACCAGCCGTGGTTGAAGAATACGAGCTTACGTATATTTACAATGCCGATGAAACTGGATTTTTTGGACGAATATGTACGGAACTGATAAACAATCTTTACTTATGTTTCAAAATTGTCAAATCTTTGGATGAGGTACATGCTTTTTGAAGAATGGATTCTGGAATTCGATAAGATAATGATCGAAGAGAAGCGAACATTTTCATTGTTTGTTGACAACTGTTCGGCACATCTCAAGTCCGTTTAATCAAACCTGAAAGCAGTGAAGCTTGTTTGTTTCATCACACGCAAGTTCTGTGTTGCAACCACTGGAATTGGAGATCTTAAAGGCAATGAAACATTCCTTTAAGCAAGAGCTGTTCAAAAGCAGACTCTAATCAGGAAGCAAATTGTATATATTCAAAAGGACCATCCGGATAACACAGTGCTGGATGCAAATTCCTGTCCAAAGTAAGGACGCAGTAATCATAAAGTCAGAATCAATCCAGAATTCTGCCCGAAAGGCTGGTTTTATTTTGGAGGAAGAAGACGAAATTTCATTGCCCGAACTGGCTCGAAGAGAGTCGATCTGGCATGATCGGATTATGGCGTTTTCAAAAGAAGCGCTGTTTCCGGTGGATCCACTGAAATCGTTCTCCGAATATTGTGATGTCGATAGGAACGTCATATGCAGTGAGTTGTTGTTTGATTTGGACATGGTTAAATATGTTACCGGTGAAGATAATGAGAAAAGCGAATCTCTAGACTAGATATGCTTACGAATGAAAGTCACGATATGGCAACTATCGAAGCACCGTTTGAAGTCACTGCGGATATCGGGGCGGTAACAACGCTGGATACAATTTCATATTGTTCAGAAAATGTTACAGTCAAGATATTTGAACATTCTTCTCAATGTTTAAAAAATTCTTTCCAAAAGTATTATTCGTATCAGTTCGTTATTTTCTCATACAATATTTATAAATGTGTATGCAAATTATATAAATAAATGCTTGAGTAGCAATAGCTAAATAATTCGATTTACTTTGTCTCAGATATTTGCGTTTTATTCGAAGTCCATAATATTGCAATGATTTGCTCAAGCCATTTTGAATCTGCACATTTTCACTGATTGTCATTTTTTTAACATTGTTTAACTGCTTGATATGCTAAACAAAAATATTGTTGAACGCCTTCAATACTATCAGAACATGCTTGATTCTTATTGAAGTACTAAACCGTGAACAATTCAATATCAGCGCAAAACTTAAGAGATATACAGTAATATCTCGATTTTATAGAATAGGAATGTGACAGAATCGGAAAATAAATTATTTTCAATTTTTTAATTTGTTTCTCAAATATGGATCAGTTTATGCCTTGGGAAGGAATTAATCGTGAACGGAATTAATAATTTCTTGTCGAAAAGGCTTACGAAATTCTAGACTGGTACTCAGAAATGATTCATAATAAACCACAGGCGGTGAAAGATATTTAATGAAAATCATTGTTGTTTGCGGTATTATGTATTTACAAAAATAAAAAGAACGATTAATTTTTTTTTAAATAGGGGTTGTCAAAATTTTGTCGAAAACGTGATCAAATCGGGGGTAGACAAAACGGGGAGTGACAAAATCGGGTCGATACTGTATTACATATGAAATGAGATTAAACACATTATGAAAAGCCGAATTATAAAATATATAATGCAAGGAAGTTTATTTCAAAGGAAAAATCACCACTAATGTGACCAATTTATTTATTTATTTATTTATTTTATTTCGTCAACCAACGTAGACTAGTACATATACATATACATTTTTGTTTTTGTAATGCTATAGTATAGTATATATAGCTTTTATGTTTATTTTGTATACGAGAAAGGCAAAAACGAGTGTTGGGAATAGTACTCGATGAAGCCCCGATGGAGATGATGAAAAAAAAGCAAATTTCTGTTATTTCCCACTCTGTTTATCACTCGTAGATATTAAGCATAACTTTGGAGCGGATACGCTTCTGCATTTTCTTCTTGTGCAATAACTGTTCGCGTTTTTTAAGAGATTTAACTGTCTCTGATTTTGTAGGCTGAGCTATGGGCAAGCCCCCCGCAATCCAAAACTAAATGCAGTCGCGTTTTCAAGAGCACTCCATTCAAAGCTAGAGCCACGCACATCTGTCATTTTTAATATTCCACACATGCTGCGATGCAGCAAAGCAGGAATAATAATAATGACAGTTGTGCGTGGCTTTCGTTTTGAATGGGGTTCCCTTGGAAAAGCGAGGGCGTATAGTTTTGGATTCCGAAAGGATTGTCCTAAAACGAAGTAACGTATGATCTGAGCGGGAAACTTGACGATCATTCAAGATCATAGCCACCTCCTAAGCATAAATGTTTTGCCCCCAAAATTGCGAAGTGGCATGTCGATGAAGTCGGAATGGCTGGTTAGACCACAGACTCTGTAGCACAGATTGGTAGATTTGGCTTCGTATTGGAATAAGAACCATGAAATACTTTGTGACATTATAAAAACCAATTAATCTCAAATTTGATTCGTATCTTACACGTCCTTCATTGCGCAGACATTTTCATCCCATTTAAACTCGTCATTGAATTACGATGTTCCGATTATCAATCGAAGCCAATGAGCATTCTCGGTTTCTAGTGTGAGGGCAAAAGTGTCTGTCGACAGTGTCAGATTGTGATGTTGCCGCACAATAATGATAGACACCATCACCGCTGAATGATTGCGCATTCGTGCATAAACAAACCTGCTGCCGATCAAGAAATTGATTTTCAATTAGCTTGACTTCGAATTAGTTTTGGTCACACTTTGCGGATTGATGAAGTTGAAAAGAAATATTTTTGAGCAAACGAGGCCGTGTATAATGTATTTTATTACTTATGTATAAAAAATATGCGATTGAACCAGTAAGTTTCAATTTATTTTTGCCTTTTATGTTCAACATTTTGTTCCGACAGGCTAAAATTTCGCTCCAAAATCAAAATTTGCGTAGGATGCTCGAAGACCAATTGACTCAGCTTGGTAAAATAAGCAAATGTTTGTCTGTTCGTGTGTGTGTCTTGTTGATCTCTATTGAATCAAATAGGTAAGTTAAACTAAAATCGTTTATATATTGACTAAATGCGAAAAAACGGTATCCCTACTACGTGAACTTTCATGAACTGTGACAAGTTTTGAGTCGATGACAAGATTAAAAAGTATCTGATGGTAAAACAAAAACTCAAACTTTATTTTTCGTTATAATGACAAGAACGATTTAAAACGAAAAATGCAGAACATGGGTTCAAATAAACAATACGAAAAAGTAAACATGAATAACAAACTGAGTGCGAAAGTGAGGAAGTGACAGGGAACTAAATTGAATTAAAGGATTCGAACAAGGCTTCTTGTGGATACTTAGAACGAGGCTAATGTGGTTTTAGTTTGGCCTCGATTGGTGGACCATTCCAACAAATAGCAGAATAAACCAGCAAACTTTTTCTGTTGTTGTATTGCTCGGGATGAAAGAGCAACGATTTCATAAATCTGCTTACTGTAAATGTTAAGTTTGTTAGACACAAAAGCAATATTAGTTTATTCAATTATTCAATTTTTCACACTAGAAATCATTCAAAAGAATTAAATCTAGTACCTTGATACAATTCACATTTAAGGATTGCTTATTTTTATTCGAAAGATTTTTGATATACTAAGCTAATTATTCATCATGTACGAGATGAGAGAGATTTCATATGCCGTGTGTTGAATTAATGTTGACATGCACCTTGGCTGCTGTTAGTAGTTTTGAGAACATTGATAATTTTAGTGCTTCAAAAATGTTACGTTTCCCTCTTATTGAGAATCTTCAGAAGACAAAATGCTGTTTACCCATGCATTCTATAGGGACAACACACCGTGCGTTTCCTTTTTATGATATGAACATAGCGTGGAGGCGCTTGGTTGTTGTGCGAAGGCGTTTTGCGGCACATATTCGTTATTCGAATGCGAAGGCACGAAAGTAGCATGAAACCTTATTTGAGATATCTATCCAGTTTTTAATTGCTTACTTACAAGTAGTTATATTTAGCCAATTTAGCTCAAACGCAATACAGATGTGAGTACTTGAGTTCGTATTTTATACAACCTTCAACGATCGAGAGTTTCATTGCTATCATCTTAAACATTTTATTTTAATTCGGACGCCTACGGATTTGCGGAAGCTATGTTTATCCAGGAATTCACCCACACGACAAAAGGAAGAAGAGCAGAACCCAAGGCCATACATTTGTGTTGCAAAAACGATGGTCTCTTTAGTCTACCAATTCCACCAAATTTTGTAGCTCTGTGCAAATCTCATACGGAACGAGCTCGAACCAAAATATTTCCAATATTGTGGAAACCGAGAAAAACTTCAGGCCATCGGTAACTGCCTGCACGTCAAAATGTTTATAAAACAACTACCGAAAAATCAAACACCACTTCTGTTGATATAGTTCTGTGCACCGACAATGCACCATTGTATGAACCATGGCACTACATCCATGCTCCTACTCCTTCACTGTCGAGCGAAACCGCACTGGCTGCAAGTGCATCACCGCACCGAACGTTGCCTGTTTCCAAAAACACATGTTTCCCAAATTGAGAACCGATCAAAACCACAGCAGCACTTATCCTCAGGTACGGTACGACCGGAGGCATCCGGAGCGTACACATCCTTTTGTCTATCCCATTGTCTATTGCACGCACGGCAAGCAACTATGCAAGGATGCACCGCTGGCTGCCTCGAACAAGCCAGATGAACCGACCCATCAATCGTGGTGTGTTGAAGCGAAACCCAACCGTTCTACCATGGCCCCTTATCGTGGAACTACTGCTTGGATTCCAACAAATGGTACCCCTGGTTATCGTAGCTAACCGAACGAAGATACGCACATACCTTGGCATCAATTTCGATGGTACACCGTACACCGAGTTGGTCCCGTCCAAAAAGGAGCAGATCCTTCGATTCACCAACTGAGCCCGTCTCGAAGAACTCAATTATCCAATTATTTCCTTTTTTTTGCGCACTGTGTGTTTTTTCGTTTTTACAGAAGACGCTTCCGACGCCGTATCAGATGGACTAGTAACTCAATTTTTCCCGTTTGGGTTTCGTGGACTCGTCCCATTCACTTGCCGATTTTTTTTCTACACTCTGCTCTGTTTCGGTTTCGTATTGGCACCTCTGCTTCAGTGATTAACTTCACATCTCTCTTTAATTTTTTGGCACAGTTTCACACTCGCACTTCTGGTCGTTTTGGGTTTCATGAATATTTTCCTCGTTGCGTGTCAGAGACAAAATAACTAAACTAAAAGCAACAACAAAGTTGGGACGAGTCGAGCAAAGGCATTAGCGAAAACTTTTCAATATCACACAAAATTTGAGAAGCGCTTGTATTCTAATTTTCCTTCCTGACGCTTCTCTCTTCGCTAATCGCACGTTTCAACTTTTTTTTTGCTCGATGTGTTTTTTCCCTCTCGAGGTTGTCGTTGTCGTCCTCGTCGTTTGGAACTTTGCAACCAAATCCGCAAGGACCGACAAGTCATGGATAGCAGATGAATACTCAGACTGGTGTTTTCCCTCGTTTTCCCGCGCGGGCGGCTGAGTTTTCACCTTCAAATTTTGTAGGTTATGTCTAACTTTTCCTCACCTCGCCCGCTGGCTCACCTTGATCCCCGTCACACGTTTTCAAATTCCACTCCTTGCACTCTGTTGAACTGCGAGTTGAGGCTTAAAATTTTCTTTTGTTTGCTCTCACTTTGGCCTCAAATACAGTTTCCCCGTTTTCGACACTACCTAGAACTCGCTATAGCATGCCAGGCCGCAAATATTGACAATGACACATACGGGTTGCCGAAAAACCGGACACACAAACTCTCTGAGGCTCTGTTTTCCGACTTTTGCTGGAAGTTTTCCTCTTTGGTTTTTCCAAGTATGCACCGCACTCTTCACTTCGTTCTTCCTCGTCCCAGGAGGGACCTTGTACACAAAAACATCGGATCGATTAGTGCCCGCTCGCTAGACAGTCCACTTGTTCTTCAACTCAAACCTTGTCCCGGGTTACTTTTGTGCGTTCCAACTGTTCTCCCAGTGAAACAGCTCTAACCAACGTGAAAAGAAAATCTACACAAGAAACGAAAACAGTGTTCTTTTACCCCACTACATGCCAAGGTGTTAGACCTACACGAAAAACCCCACTTGCATACTGCAGACGAAAACGGGCTCGTGAGTATTATCCTTTTACCTCAATGTGCAACTCCGCGAGATAACACGCCAGACACGACTGTTGTATGCTAACTAAATTATGCTCCAAATTTTTCACTGCGTCAACCCTCGTCTCGCGAGCGGACGCTCGAAAGCGGATCGTCTCCCGAACAGTGCTTCGGGCTGAGACCGAAGCGAAGCCGAACGGTGGACTTGCGCGTGGCGGAGCACTACCACCGACGTGCATTCCGCGTTGTGTTGCGGAGAGCATAACCAGCATCATCATCATCACCGATCGCTGTGAGAAAATGAAGAAATATGTTTTGCTTCAATCTCTGTGGACAGTGCCTAGTGCCTTTTAAACTTGACTCACAATCATGCTTTCAATGACTGGGTCGTCAGTGAATATGATGATTCCCGTGGTCTGAATGAAGCATGAACACACCAGGCTCCGTCGTTGGGATTCCTCCCCCTGAGTGCGTCGGTAGTGGTAATCGGTTCGCGTGTCACTTCCAAATATGTTGCACGTTGTTCTTGCTGCTGTTGTTGGGTTGCTGGAATTGGAAGAGGCGGTCGCGGTAGTTGATCGAGATGACCATGTGGAGCTCGCGCGCGAGTAGCAAACGAGTGGCGCTACATCAATTATGGCAGAGTGATGGGCTGACGGGAAAGGAAGGTTGTTCGTTTCGGATGACTTGAGCCGTTGGACGGATCATTGGAGTTTTTTTTTGATGATTGTGCTTGAACATGAAATCGGGAGTAAAGATGAGGAACGATGCTGTCTTTTAGAGCTATTTTTTTCACTTATGGAATCGATGAGGATGGTTTCTAAAAGCAGCATAATTAATTAGGATATCTTTCTCATCCGTTAAACTGTTGCTGTAGTTTTGGCATTAACATTTTAAGTGAGTGGATGGTGTCGATTTTTGATTGACATGGAACAGGTTTTATATTTATGGAAATCTTTGTTTTGGAATTGAACAACCCACTAAAAGCTATTCAATTTACTTGTGCTAATCGTTGGTAAGTAGATGTATCAATTATGACGCAAAACGATATCAACAGCTATATCAATGGTTTACAGGGGAATTCTGGATTTTTTTTAACTGTTTGCAAAAATAAAAAGCTATTTTGTGCAATTATTAATTTAAATGCAAGTTAACCAATGTTAGCTCTTGGATAAAAGGGAGGTTACAAATTACGTAACGCAGCTTAGTTATATTTCAGACCCTACTTCTAGTAACATTTTTTTAATTCAATGTATTTGCATAACCATGTAGGTACTGAACGATTTCCTCCCCGTGCAGTGTCACGTTTTTAGCGAACAGTCCCTTATATGAAAAATGTTGGTATTATGCGAAAGAATACCAGGAATATTTTAAAGAATAACATGAAAAATCTTGGTATTACTGAACTCTGGAGTATTGACAAGATTCTTATTTTTAGCACTCCGCCTGATTAATCCACCTAGCGGTATTGGTACATTTCTCGTGTATTAGATTTACTGAAAATTGTGAGTGAGATTCTTTTAACGTATTTTTGTGTATTTTTTATTTATTTTTTCTTGAGCAAGAGTAAACGGAAATCTGCAAACGGACACCTGAGGAGGTTAACTCAGGTAGTGTGGGGATGGGATCACCTGACCCACTAAAACCAAAACCCTTTCGCCAGTCCGTATCCCCCGGCCCGCAATTAAGCAATACATCAGGGGAGGACTATTGAGAACGCTACGCCTATGCTAACGCACTCGACGTTATAACGCAACATCGTCTTCAAGGGTGGTAACCTCACCACCTGTCGATTGCAAGCAATGATAGTAACCTATCGGTCTGTATCATAAACTCGCGTAGGAGACGAGCACCCCTACAACAAACGCCACGCGAAAACCGCAATGACCTCTATATCTACATACGGAGGTCCCCGCAGCCCACCCACGGCGTTCTTGTTGTTGGGGTGAGCATGGTGTCCACTGCATCACAGTAGTCTCTACTGCAGCTACTGGTTTTGTTCAAGACGCCACCAGCGCTGTAGTTTCGAAACATTCTGTTGAGACGCTGTGTTCACCGCATTCCATATAACCTCTTGCCGAGACATCCTCTCAACGAGGTTGTCCGGGGTTGTATCCATGCCGCTGACAACATCGAATCGCGGGCATGCAAACATCACATGCTCTGCCGATTCTACCTCACCTACACATTCCGGGCACTCCGCAGAATCTGCAAACCCAAACCTATGTAGGAACTTTTTAAAGCAGCCATGTTCAGACAACACCTGTGATAGGTGAAAGTTGACCTGACCATGCTTCCTACTAATACTAATTCAATTCGATACCTCCGGAATCAGTCTGTGGGTCCAACGACCTTTGACTGCAGTGTCCCGTGTTCTTTGTCATTTGAGCAACGAAGCTGCTCTCCACCTGCTCTCCTGTCGTTGAAGCACTCCACATCTTCCTCCAGAAGTATGTCTATCGGCATCATCCCAGCAATGACGCGCACCGCCTCATAAGATATGGTGCGGTATGCGCTTGCAACCCACAGACACATCAGCCGGTGTACCCTGATTTATTTTCTTAACATTGCACCCGGCCTCTAGTGTTTTGGACCATGCTGGTACGCCGTATCGGATAATAGTCAATGCTACACCCGCTATAAACCTACGCACCTGACTTTGCACCACCGGTCCGTTGGACATCATTCGCGATAAAGATTTTAATGCCAATGAAGCCCTTTGGCATACATAATCGACGTGGCTCGTAAAACTGAGCTTATCGTCGATCATCACGCCCAGATGCTTTAATGACCTCATGGAGTTAACTGTGCAGGTCCCTACGTTCATCCTCGCTTGCTGCAACCCATGGTGGTTATGCACCACAACAACCTCAGTCTTGTGATGTGCTAACGCCAACCTCCTTCAGTTGAGCCATTCTTCAACTCTGCTAATCGCGTACGAAGCTTTACATGATATACATGATTATACATGATATTTCACAGAACCAGTCCGAGCATCGATCCCTGTGGAACACCTGCTGACACTTCAATCGATTGCTGACCAGCGTCGGTGTCGACTAACAATATCCTGTTCTGAAAATAACTTTCCAGAATCTTGCACAGATAATCCGGGACTCTCAACTGATGCAGGGAATCAGCTATAGCTTCCACAGGTTCCCCGGGGCCAATCCGTAGGTCTTGGAAGCGGTCAGATCCGTCAATGGACCATTTTATATTCATACTTCGCTTCCTGATCGGAAACCATGAAAAAAGAGCCTTCGAATGACTGGTTTTGGTGCTAAAACTTAAATGTCCCTTTCCACAGGTTCCCTCGGGCCAATCCGTAGGTCATGGAAGCGGTCAGAACCGTCAATGGACCATTTTATATTCATACTTTGCTTCCTGATCGAAAACCATGAAAAAAAAGCCGTCGAACGACTGGTTTTGGTGGTAAAACTAAAATGTCCCCTTCCACAGGTTCCCCGGGGCCAATCCGTAGATCCTGGAAGTGGTCAGAGCCGTCAATGGACCATTTTATATTCATACTTCGCTTCCTGATCGGAAACCATGAAAAAAGAGCCTTCGAATGACTGGTTTTGGTGCTAAAACTTAAATGTCCCCTTCCACAGGTTCCCCGGGGCCAATCCGTAGATCCTGGAAGCGGTCAGAGCCGTCAATGGATCATTTTATATTCATACTTCGCTTCCTGATCGGAAACCATGAAAAAAGAGCCTTCGAATGACTGGTTTTGGTGCTAAAACTTAAATGTCCCCTTCCACAGGTTCCCCGGGGCCTATCCATAGATCCTGGAAGCGGTCAGAGCCGTCAATGGACCATTTTATATTCATACTTTGCTTCCTGATCGAAAACCATGAAAAAAGAGCCGTCGAACGACTGGTTTTGGTGGTAAAACTAAAATGTCCCCTTCCACAGGTTCCCCGGGGCCAATCCGTAGATCCTGGAAGTGGTCAGAGCCGTCAATGGACCATTTTATATTCATACTTCGCTTCCTGATCGGAAACCATGAAAAAAGAGCCTTCGAATGACTGGTTTTGGTGCTAAAACCTAAATGTCCCCAATCACAGGTTCCCCGGGGACATCCCAGCGACTCCAGGATCCGTTTATTCAATTGGTTTTTCATTCTTGACACTAGAGGCCTTCTAGAATAAAATCATAGTGGACGATCTATCAAAAAGCGAGATTCAAATGAAGTTGTGGCCTGACCCCTTTGATAAGTATCGATCGGAACCGATTATAAAGAAATCTCGCGCTTAGTTTCATAGGGGCGTAACTGTATTGATCGATTTCTCTTCGTCGATGTTTTATTTTTAATATTGTACCGAATCGCGCTAGTTTGTCGACGTTTTAATGGTTTGGTGTGATAAAGGATGATTGTATCTTGCACCAGAATCAATAATCACGGATGTAGCTTTTGAAACAATTGATTTATTAACAAAATATAAAATCGATTAAGAGAAATCGATCAATACAGTTACGCCCCTATAAAACTAAGCGCGAGAAATGGCTATATCTCACTTGATTCTGGTCCGATTCCAAATCTCAATATATGGTTCCAATCAGCAAGAGCCCTAGTTCATTTGTGGTTACTAATATTATTCAATTTTTAACCACAACTTCTCCTATAATCCACCTCAAATTCAGGGTTTTGAACCTACCTCCGAAAAACCCGGAATATCTACGGAATCCGGTGGCCATAGTCGGTTCCATGGACATACCGTCAAACTGCATTAATTTTCTGGTTCAGGCATGCCTGAATTGTCAAAATCGGATGATAACTAAGGTAGTTACAACACATCTAATTTTACCCAAAATTTGCCTATCCTAATTATTTTGCCCATCCCCTGTATCTGTTATGCTAGATATATAGAAATCAGCTTGAGTAAGTAAACTGCTGTCTCCTATACAACTAATCAGAACATAGATTAGGTTTAGTAGTTCCTCGTATTCTGCTTCCAAATTGGATATTACCAACCAAACAACTTTGTAAAAGATAGTAGCTTTCTAAATCTAACAGATTCCGAGATATTTCACCTAAAAAATAATTCCTTATACATTAGATTTACAGGCGGCGTCCCGAGCAGCACACATGTTGAATACATATCACAGCAACTTATAGGTCATCAGATTCAGTCACAATTAGGTTGCTGCAATTAGGGTCTCGCCGACATTTCTCACCAACACGAACGCACGGTTCGTGGTTGCAAACAATCCCATTTGATTTTGCCGTGACAACTGCTCGTGGTTGCAAACAAACTGAGTAAAAGTGTGAGTGAAATGTGCGTGTGCGTACACGCTCGCAGAAAGCCTAAGGTGCCCGCCAGAGTAAACGCGACGAGCGATGCGACGCGACGCGACTCACGTAAAAGAATAACAATCATTATCAACATCCTGTCAAATTGCACTGTCGCGTCGCATCGCACGTCGCGTTTACTCTGGCGGACACCTTAGGCTTTCTGCGAGCGTGTACGCACACGCACATTTCACTCACACTTTTACTCAGTTTGTTTGCAACCACGAGCAGTTGTCACGGCAAAATCAAATGGGATTGTTTGCAACCACGAACTGTGCGTTCGTGTTGGTAACCACCACAATCAGTTTCACTTGACTTGTGCTGCTTGGGTTATTTGGCTTGCGCAAACCTCCTGTCTCGTCGGAGGGTCGTCGTGTCAGGCCTGTTTAGTGTCCCACCTAACACCAGAACTTGAGCCTGCGCGTTTTAAGCGGCACACGGTCGCATAGGCGGAACCTGCTCGCGAATACATGCAGTTTTGAGTCTTATTATGAACACTTAAGCACATTTTTCACTTCGGAGGTCTTTATGGCATATGAATCGGGTAAGGCAAGAATAGAGTTTTCACATAACACCGCCAAAAATGCAAAATTTCAACGTAATCTCATTGTTCGACCATTCTAATGTCCTTGATCTGTACACCTGCCGAGAAATTTCTTTTTTTATGCAATAATAGCGAAATATCTCAAATAAAACTGCATGTATTAAATGTTCGGAATCTAAGTCGGTTCGGCATTTGAGTCAAAACGGTAGATTAAATTATTTTAAAATTTTATAAAATAAATTAAAATTTACATGTCACTGAACCTGATAATAACATTGAGAAAAGATTTCTAGAAATTCGGTAGGGAAAATAATTCAAGTGCGAGTTCTTGCTACAGAAATTATTCAGAATATATTGGCTGGGTCCATTAGTGATTTGGTTTGAGATAAAATGCCGAATGTCACGAGAAGTTTGGCATAAGAAACTTCCCATAAAACCACATAGCTGTTGATAGAATATAAAACAGAATTGAAGGTAGACCATGTTTCAATTGCTATGGAAAAGAAAAATAATTTGGATCAGTTGAATTTCATACATAATGTTTTCTCACCGTAGGTAATCTGCACTGTTAACACATCTGCTGCTAAGTTCTGCTGCTAACAGCCTCAACGCGAAGCCACGTCATCGGCAGATTACGGAAGCTAATAAACCGATAACGCTTAGCGCTTCTGGAATCTAATTCAAGCTGCCGGAAACAATCCTCCATATAGATGTATGAATTCCCACCGATTCAGCCCGAATGCCCTTGGTCGTTGTACATTTTAGCTATGGTGGATTATGCCCGCAGATAAAAATAGGAATTTAATGTGTTATTAAATGCATGTTTTACATCTAGTGTAATCAATGCACAGTACCTAATACTTCTCCTATTCAAACCACGCGCTATCTTGGCCGTTTCTGTTACCAACCGAATTGCTTCGATGGTAGAACGGCCTTTGCGGAACCTATACTGGTTGCTTGATAAGCCACCAGCAAACTCCGTATTGTCCGTCAATCTATTCAGGATCACCCTCTCTAACAACTTACCAGTTGTGTCGAGTAGGTAAATAGGTCTATATGCCGAAGGCTCTCCCGTCACATGCTCGTGTTAGGACATCGGATATCTCATCACCACTAAGGCATAGAGTCCGATTTTCCCACCGTAGTGATTTTTCCACTAGTTCTGGGTCAAACTGCGAGGTACGCCATCCTAGATCAGCCTTACTGACCCGCCTTGTGTTTGTTTTTGGGAGTATAGCTGACTATAAAACGTATTTCCTGATGGTCACTAGCAGTATACCCTTCGTGAACCCTCCATCCAGGCTCCACCGTCCATCCCACGCTGCAGAAGGCCACATCGATGCATGACTCGCCATTCGGTCCTCTGACCATTGACGCTTGGTCCTCGTTCAGCAGGACTACGTTACGTTCAGTACCGCTAGAGACTCTAGCACGATATGTGAACCGTTAGTGAACCGAGAAGCCGTGTGTGACCAGTACGTTTTTCACACGAAAAACACTTCCACTTGTTTGCTGGACAGGTTTCTGGATGAGGATAACGACCACAACGATAGCAAACTCCTCTAGAATTTGCTTTTCTCTCCTCCTCTGATTTGCCAGACGATGACGGTGGTTGATGGTGCTGGTCACGACGACTGCCGAATTTAACGGATTTGTCGAACACCTTGCCGACTATTTGATGCATCACACTTGCTTGTTCGTGTGCTGCTTTCATACTTAGATTGACCAAGCTTTATCGAACGTTAGGTCACTGACGGTGAGTAACTTCTTTTGAATACTTTTATCTTTCATGGCGCTCTGCTCCAAATTCACAAAAAATTGCCATTTTCTTCAACTGAACGACGTATTCCGCTATGTTCTCATTTTCTTTTTGGTCACGCTTGCGAAATTAAAAGCTTTATACCATAACTACCCTTTTCGGAGTGAAATGTTTTTTCAAAATGTCCTCTAAGTCGTCAAAATTTTTAGACACTGGTTTTTCAGACATCACCAAATTTTCCACCACAGCGTATGCATCCGGACCAATGTCGGACCAACGTATCTACTGAACGATTGAAGCAAATCAATCCAGTCGTTTTCGAATTATGCGGTTTCGAACACAGACCATTTCAATACCAAATTTTCAAAACGACTTGTCTTGTTTGTAAACAAAGATACAAACGTCGATTTGACGAATCTGATACAGTGAACGCTCCCTAACTCGATGTTTTCCCTTACTCGATGAAATTCAAAGTCCCTTGAATCTGGCATACTGCGTTCCATCCGTAAGTCGATATCACCCTTACTCGATATTCTCTAAGTCGAAACAATTTCTCAATGCATTTTCACCTTGTTATACACATTGTACTCTGTGTTTCGTCTTTGACTTTCTTGATAAGATACCAATTTGGTTTCATCGTTGCTGTTCATATTAATGCTGAAGTTGTGAAGTGCATTATCTTAATTTGCAATGGCTTCAGTTAAGATAGCTCAAATCAATCTTCAGCATAAAAGAACAGCAACGATTAATCTTTGTAGACTTATGCAAAATGGAAAATTCCAAGTGGATTTGGTGCAGGAACCCTATTTTCGCAAGGGTAGCTTCTACCTAGATAACCTAGTGAACCCGGTTTTTGCTGCTTTCAGTAAAGAAATGTCAAACTCTCGATCAATGCCGCGTGCATGTGTGCTTGTTAACAATGATATTGTTGCTACACTTATCTCTGAACTAACAACCAGAGATGTATGTGCTGTCACCAAGGAATGTAAAATAACAACATTGCCAATGACAACGACATTATCCTCTCTTGTAAATGTTGGGACAAACTCAACTCGCAATAAGCGTTTGTCCCAAACTGCAACAGAATAGGACAATTATCGCCTGCCACGCATTTTGAGAAGTAGTCGGTTTTCGATGATGTTTTTGGTTAAATTAGTATCAGTTATCATATATTAGACATAAACTTAACCATCTGTTAACATGATTTGCGTTTTACTTCTGAAATATACAAGTTATCGCAGTTTGAAAAGTTCACAACAATTACCTCTCCACCTGATCGATCCACCTTGCCCGCTGTGCACCTCGCCTTCTTGTTCCCGTCGGATCGTTGTCGAGAACCATTTTCACCGGATTACTGTCCGACATTCTGGCTACGTGCCCGGCCCACCGCAGTCTTCCGATTTTCGCGGTGTGAACGATGGATGGTTCTCCCAACAGCTGATGCAACTCGTGGTTCATTCGCCTCCTCCACGTACCGTCCGCCATCTGCAACCCACCATAGATGGTACGCAACACTTTCCTTTCGAAAACTCCCAGTGCGCGTTGGTCCTCCACGAGCATCGTCCAGGTCTCGTGTCCGTAGAGAACTACCGGTCTTATAAGCGTTTTGTAGATAGTCAGTTTGGTACGGCGGCGAACTCTATTCGATCGAAGCGTCTTGCGGAGTCCAAAGTACGTACGATTTCCAGCCACTATGCGTCTCCGAATTTCTCTGCTGGTATCGTTATCGGCGGTCACCAGTGAGCCCAAGTACACGAATTCTTCAACCACCTCGATTTCGTCACCACCGATAGAAACTCGTGGTGGGTGGCTCACATTGACCTCTCTTGAGCCTCTTCCTATCATGTACTTCGTCTTCGACGTGTTGATGACTAGTCCAATCCGTTTAGCTTCGCTTTTCAGTCTGATGTAGGCTTCCTCCATCCTCTCAAAGTTACGTGCCATGATATCAATGTCGTCGGCGAAACCAAATAACTGGACGGACTTCGTGAAAATCGTACCACTCGTGTCAATCCCTGCCCTTCGTATTACTCCTCCAAAGCGATGTTGAATAGCAGACACGAAAGACCATCACCTTGCCGTAACCCTCTACGGGTTTCGAAGGGACTCGAGAATGCCCTGAAACTCGAATTATGCACAACACCCGATCCATCGTCGCCTTGATCAACCGTATCAGTTTATCCGGAAATCCGTTTTCGTGCATTAGCTGCCATAGCTGGTCCCGATCGATTGTATCATATGCGGCTTTGAAGTCGATAAATAGATGATTTGTGGGCACGTTGTATTCGCGGCATTTCTGCAATACCTGACGTATGGCGAACACCTGGTCTGTGGTAGAGCGTTCACCCATAAATCCCGCCTGGTACTGCCCCACGAACTCTCTTGCAATTGGTGTTAGTCGACGGCATAAAATTTGGGAGAGTACCTTGTAGGCGGCGTTCAGCAGTGTGATTGCGCGGTAGTTGCTACAATCCAGCTTATCGCCCTTTTTGTAGATGGGACACACGACACCTTCCATCCACTCCTGCGGCAGAACCTCATCCTCCCAAACCTTGGTAATCACCCAATGCAGCGCTCTAGCCAGTGCTTCACCACCGTGTTTAAACAGCTCTCCTGGTAGTTGGTCAACTCCAGGGGCTTTGTTGTTTTTCAGCCGGCCGATCTCCTCCACAATTGATGCAACTGGCGGAACCCCCGGCAGGAAATACGTCTATTGTTCGGTTTATTTACCACATGATGAACCATCCCCTACGGATGCTTTCAAACGAGTTGTAATATATTGCACTTCAAAAGGCCTTCCGCTAATTGTCGGCAGTGATGCTAATGCTCATCACATCATCTGGGGTAGCTCGGATATCAATCTGAGAGGCTCCAGCTTGATGGAATACTTAAGTAGTACCGAACTTAGTTTACTTAACATAGGCAATCGCCCAACCTTTATGGTATCTAATAGAGCAGAGGTGTTAGACATAACCCTTTGCTCCAATAGAATCAGTCACGAGTTGACGAATTGGCATGTGTCAGATGAGGAATCGATATCTGACCATCGCTACATCTACTTTGATCATTTGAATGTTACTTCGCAGACCTTGCGTTTTAGAAATCCTCGTTCAACAAACTGGGATCTTTACACAGAGTTGCTCTCTACCAAATTTCATGGATATCTACCTTCTATAGAAACTCCTACCGACTTGGATGATGCAGTTGATACTACAACGTTGCACATCATGGAAGCTTTCGAAGAAGCTTGCCCTTTACGTTCTGTAAAAACCTCAAGAGGTACCCCTTGGTGGAATTCCGATTTGGCTAAGCTAAGGAAGCAGTGCAGAAGGAGTTGGAACAGACGCCATTCAGCAGGGACGGATTCTTTCAAGTTGGCTCGCAAAGCTTACAAGAAGGCTCTACGATCTGCTGAACGATTCGGCTGGAAAAACCTTTGTGCAAATGTTTCCAATTTGAGTGAAGCCACTCGATTGAATAAAATTCTTGCGAGATCCAAGGATTTCCAAGTTGGCGAAATTCGCAAGCCAAATGGCGACTACACTTCTTCTGATGAAGAATCGTTAGAACACTTATTTGATACGCACTTCCCTGGATGTGTCGATATAACATCTTCGGATGATCCTGATGTCTTTTCATGTAGCTATGAGTCTTGGGCTCAAGCACGTAGAATCATAACTACTGAATCGATTCAATGGGCACTTAACAGATTTGCTCCCTACAAATCTCCAGGGGAGGGTGGGATTTATCCCGTTCTACTTCAGAAAGGTTTCGAACATATCAAACATGTTTTGAAAAAGCTTTTAGTATGCAGTTTTGCTACTGGGTATATTCCCATATCCTGGCGGGATGTCACTGTAAAGTTTATCCCAAAAGGAGGACGTGCTTCGTATGAAGAAGCGAAGAGTTTTAGACCCATCAGTCTGACCTCATTTCTTCTGAAATGCTTAGAACGCATTATCGATCATCACATTCGTGATGACTGTTTGGCAAACATGCCTCTTCATGTTAATCAACATGCTTACCAATCTGGAAAGTCCACCGTGACTCTTCTACACAAGGTTGTGTACGATATCGAGAAAGCATTCGCTCAAAAGCAATCGTGCTTGGGTGCTTTCTTAGATATTGAAGGTGCTTTCGACAACGTGTCTTTCGATGCAATATTGGAAGCCGCACGTTGTCATGGGCTACCTATTATAATTACCAAATGGATTCACCAGATGCTTAAAAACCGACATCTCTACTCGACATTACGTCAAGCAGCGATTAGGAAATTAAGTGTCTGCGGATGCCCTCAAGGGGGAGTATTATCTCCACTTTTGTGGAATCTCGTTGCAGATACGCTATTGAGGTTACTCAATAATGGCGGTTTCCCTACCTATGGATTTGCCGACGACTATCTAACATTGATAGTGGGTTTGTGCATTACTACCTTATTCGACCTGATGCAAAATGGTCTTCAGGTAGTTGAAAGTTGGTGTCGCCAATATGGCCTTTCGGTCAATCCGAATAAAACATCTATTGTTCTTTTCACGGAAAAACGTAATCGTAATGGTATTCGTCCATTACATCTTTTTGGTTCTGAAATCAATGTAACTGATCAAGTAAAGTACGTGGGTCTAATTTTGGATTCAAAGCTTTCCTGGACTCCTAACATTGAGTTCAGAATCATGCGTGTATGGCTTTCGGCCAATGCCGACGAACCTTTGGTAAAACTTGGGGTCTTAAACCCAAATATATCAAATGGATTTACATAACAGTTGTACGACTAATTTTGGCTTATGGATGTCTTGTGTGGTGGCAAAAGGGGGAAGTGAGGACAATTCAGTCTAAATTAGGCCATCTTCAAAGGATGTGCCTAATGGCAATGACTGGTGCGTTCTCTTCAACTCCCACGGCTGCTCTCGAAGTTTTCTTCGACGTGGCCCCACTACACATACATCTCAAACAAGAAGCATTTTCTTGTACTTACCGACTATGGGTACTCGGTTTTATGGAAGAGAATCCTGTAAACCGCAGTTCTACACACACTTCGTTGTTACCGCTTATGGTTAATTGGGACAAAATTTTCCTTGCTCCAAGTGATCTCACACACGTTAGTAGTTTTCCTTATAGGACATTTTCAACACAATTCCCCTCGCGGGATGAGTGGACATCTGGCTATTTGGAGAGAAGTATGTCGGACAGCATTGTTTGTTACACTGACGGCTTCCTCCTCGAAGGTAGAGCAGGCGCAGGCGTCTATTCGCGTGAGCTGAGGTTGGAACAGTCACACTCACTGGGTACACACTGCACTGTCTTTCAAGCGGAAATATTTGCCATCATGTGTGGAGTGCAATCTGCACTGCAGCAACGCATTATGGGCAAAGTAATATACTTCTGTTCAGTGTTGGGTGAAGCTTTTGATCAACTCTTGGGCTGTCACTCAGCACAAATGGCATTGGAGTAGTCTGGATTCATGTCATCAAACAAAATTGTACATCCGGGAGCCATCTCCGGTAGTGGCAAGCTATTTAGCTAATCTGTCTAAACAGAATTGCAGTGTATTAGTCAAGGCCTTGACAGGTCACTGCCGACTGAACTATCACATGGCAAATATTCAACGCGTTGAATCATCTGTTTGTGATAGTTGTGAATCCGATTAACTTCTTATCATCTAATATGTAACTGCCCAGTCTATGCACAATTGCGCTTCCAAATATTTGGTAAACACTTACTTAATGAAATTGACTTCAGAAACCTGAATCTTCAGAGTATTTTGTTGTTCATAACCCGTTGTGGTAAGGAGTTATAAGCTCTTGTACGCTTATGCGTTGTATGCCCTCTTCAAGGGCCCTTTTCCAAACATTCCCTTTGTTCTCCCATCCACATTCCTTTCCTTTTTGTTCACTTCATTTTCCGTCAGGTGCGTGATGAAAAAGGCTGTGAAGGCGATGGCACAAATCTCCAAAATTGAGGTGAACGTGCCCCTGGAGCCGATGTTCTGATACCTGATACCTGAATGCATTTTCACCTTGCTAACTCGATGTTGTCCGAATCAGTTCACATGCACGATATAGTTAGATAGTTAGATGTTAGAAGTGAGAAATGAGAAATAGAAGTTTAGAAGTGAGAAATGAGAAGTGAAAAGTGAAGAGTTAGAAATGAGAAACGAAGAGTTAGAAGTGAGAAATTGGCAGTAAGAAGTGAAAAGTGTGAAATGGGAAGTGAGGAGACAGCGAGAAATGAGAAGTAAGAATTTAGAAGTGTGAAATTCGGAGTGCGAAGTGAGTAATGTCTTGTCTTGTCTTGTCTTAGCACATGCACAGCCAGTATTGAGAAGCATCCTGAAAATGTCGGTTGTATTTCCGAGAATTTTCTTGTCTGCATTATTATTTGCAGCATATCATAAATATGACACAAGTATCAAAACGGCCAGGCCCACCGTGCAGGCTCGAATTTGGGAGATAATCCATAACTCCCCGGCAATCAGATTATCTAATAATAAATAACATGATCTACGAAGAGTTTTGAATCTACGAAAGGAAGAAACGGGGACAGCCGTACACTCAGGAAAATCGACACATACTTTATGGCAAAAATCCATGTATTTTGAAATATGCATATCATGTGTCGGCACATACTTATTTGCATACAAATTCACACATGAATACTATGACCCACATGGTTAGTATGTGTGAACACTCATGCAATACATGTGGGCGCATGGAATATATGTGTCGAAAATATGGAATTCATTTCGCTACCCCCATTGCAAAAATCCATGTGTGAACTCATGAATATAATGAGGAGTTTTTTGTGAGTGTACCAACCGTTTCACATTCAGAGGGAAAGATGATTGACAAATCGTTGGGAGTGACTTTGCTAAGAAGATTAATGTACATTTACATTTGCCACAGGCGCTCCGTTTATATTTGAATTTCTTAACTGGAAAAGAACATTCTGATTTTTGTTTGATTTTTATTTTAGTTATCAATTTCGAGCATTTTTATAGTAACACTTTGAAACACGTGAATGTGCGTAGGTATAGAAGTAATCACAAGCATCAACTGGAGAACATTAAATATTGTTTCATTTTTCATTGCATTCAGATGAGACTGATATATGTACGATTTTGATTATGAGATCACCAGAAGTTGCTCATCGAAATCGAATACTAAAAACATCACTATTGTGTGATGCAGTGTAATTTCTGGTGGTTTACCAACGGAGAATGAATTATGAACAATCACATTCATATTATATGTTCATTATATTCTATATGGTACATGATTTTTTTTCTATTCGTTATATTCATTACATTTACCTTCATAATATTTCATACTTTCAGTATGTCTCAGGTATTTGATTTGATTCGTTACCATTTCATTTATTTTATTCATTATACTCATTTGTTATACAGCACATTTAATATATTACTTAAATTTCATAAACTATTATGCATACATTAAAGAAATTATCCATTATATCTATTCTACCATTAAACACTAAACATCGGAGTCGCACTCAGTGAGTGAGTAAGAAGTGAATAATGAAAAGTGAGAAGTTAAAAGTAAGAAATGAAAAGGCATAAAAGAGAAATGAGAAGTCAGTGAAATATAAGAAGGTATAAGTGAGAAGTGAAAATTGGAAAATGAGAAATGCGAAGTGAGAAATTAATAGTGAGAATTGAAAAGTTGTAAATAAGAAGTGAGAAATTTGAAGTGAGAAGTGAGAAATGAGAAGCGCGAAGTTAGAAGTGATTAGAAGAGGGTGAAAAATGAGAAGTGAGAAGTTAGAATTTAGAAATTTGAAATACGAAGTAGTAAGAATAAGTGAAAAGTGAAAAGTTAGAAGTGAGAAGTGATAAGTGCTACAAGAGATATACGACGTTATAAGTAAGAAGTGAGAAGAACGTAATGTGAAGTTAGAAATGAGTAATGGAAATAGGAAGGTGAGAAGCGAGATGTACGGAGAGAGAGTAAGAAGTAAGAAGTGAGAATTGAGGAGTGAGAAATTAGTTGAGAGAAGGGAGTAGTAAGAGAAGTGAGGAACGATGAATGATAGGTAAGAAACGAGATACTTTTTCTCTTTTTCTTTCTTTTTTTTCTTCCTTCTCCTGGCTTCCTTCTTCTTTCTGTATTATATTCCTCCACTCACTTCTCACTATTCAACATCTCGCTTCTCACTTCCCAATTATCATCTCTCACTTCTCACCCCTTGCTTCTGATTATTTAACTACTCACATACTACTTCTCACTTCGCAACTATCACTTCTCACTACTTATTTCTCACCACTCACTTCTCATTTCTCACTTTCCACCACTGCACGCATCTCACTACTCACTACTCTACACTCATTTCAAACTTCTCATTTCTCACTGCTTGGTTCTCGCTGTTCACTATTCATTTCGAACATCTCACTTCTCACTTCACTTCATAAGAAAACAAATTTCTACTATTTGACCAAACGGCATTCGGCCAAATATAAATGTGTTCCCTATCTCGATACCTCCTTAACTCGATGGCCCCTTCAATATCAAGTAAGGGAGAGTTCACTTCCACGCAAACTAACACAACGTTTACAAAAGCTCAGGAATGTATGATTTTTGTTTGTTTGTTTGAGAAACTACATAATATGTGAACGCACTTTGAAGAGCAATTATGGAGTACTGCCACCAGTTTTCGCACAGAAAGTTCCCCAGGGTGTTGAGTTTTGTCAAAAGCCAAAATCAGTCTTTGTTTTATCCCCAAAATTGTGTAAAATGGATAAATGCAATTTCTCAAACAAATGATTCATTTACTTAACTTGCACGACTTGAGCTCAGTATTCTCACATTGCATGTTTCGATGTTGATGAGCAAAATTGCTTACAGGCGGTACATCAGGAATATAGAACAAAAGTATCCGACATTTCAAGTGCATTATTTCAGTGAGCTTGCAATCCATTAGGTATAGATGTCAACGTAGCGATATATTGAGTCAAATCATTAGAACTGGATTCAAGGTTTGTCCATCTAATTTGAAAAGACAGGAGAATATTACTTCCTCACTTCCAGTGGTATAACACTTAATCTTGTTGATCTTGGGGCATATATGTGTGTTGTGAGAGAAAGAAGACTTCGTGTGGTTTACTCACTTCATTCATTGTCGAAAGTGTATTCAACGCTGGAAGAACGACAGGAGCTTGATTCAAACAGTGCATAACAAATTGATACTTCGGCAGAACATATGCTTTGTTGGATGGCTGAGCTGAACACCTGAAGTTAAGTTTCTAAATCTAAATTAAGCTTATAGATGTGGAAGTAGTTTGTTAAATTGGGATGTAATGAAGATGAGCAGTGCACTATATACGGTCTACAGATTTACTTGTAAAAGCAAGAATGTACAAACGACAATTAGGAAGTAAGCAAGGCACTCGAAGACTTTTCGGCAGTTAGCTGTTGGTATGAAGCTCTTGATTGTCACTATTTTTTGTGGAAAATCTTTATTTTGCAATTCTTTACCGTCTGATATATATGAGCATTCCGAAAACTATGTGAAATTGAATGAAATATAACTTACACGTCTACTGTTGTGTCCTCAAATGTCAGTTGACTCTATCATTTTGATGGGAACGATGAAATTGTTGTTCATAAGGTTCAGTGTTGAAATGTGCAACACGTTCTTAAATCTCAGTAAGGTGTTCGCTCCTCATAATTGCGATAGATCACTCATTATCCCACATACAACGGTTCCATAAATTTCATCACGCGCATCCGGAAATTTATCTCCCCGAGAAAAATAGAAGTTGAATCCTCCTCCGAAACCAAATAATTGCTCCACCAAAGCTCACGTTCCACACTGCAACGCTCAATTACTTCGGATGGGAAATTTTTCTGTTCATGTGAAACGCCAATTTCCGGATCTACGCCACAATCCGCCGCCCGCGCGGTAGCCTCGAAAAAGTCTATTCGTGGGAGAGACGGGGGATTCATTCTCATAAAACTTTGATTCCAACAAATTATGCCAAGGCCGAAAAGCAACAGAGCAAGAACGAATTAGGGGAAACTGGGGTAATATGCACCCCCGGGGCAAAACGACCCTTTGGCATTTTTGAGTACATTTTCAGCAGTTTTTCGATAGTATTTACTACAGAGCATGTAGCTCGGATCTCGAACTACCAACTCAGTAGTAAACATTCTAAAAAATATTCCTGGAACACCGCTAAAAAAGCCAAAAGGTCGTTTTGCCCCGGGGGTGCATATTACCCCAGTTTACCCTAAATTCGTCCCTGGTGGTCGTCGACGCTGCGGCTCTCCGGAGCTCACTTCCTTCGCCTCTATTATTGTCGAACATAAAAAGGAAGAAAATTGTTTTAATTTTCCTCTTAAATATTGCATTCCACTTTCGGTTCTTGTTCCATTCACAAACCATCGCATCGCGGGCATCAGACGAAAACGGACGTCCTCAATTTCTTCGCTTGCTTCTTGACGTCTCCGCCGATGCATACGAGGCAACATTTAGGAGCTCCAAATTCTAGGGAAAATTCTAATATTCTTGAATGTTCCCAGCTTGCGCAGCCGCTTGCTCTGTGCTCTGCGACACGGGATGGGAGCCGCCGACAACCGACGACGGCACAGCATAAAAAAGGAAGTTAATGACCTTCACGTTATAAATAAACCCCGGCCCTCGGCAGGGCAGACTCACTCACGAGACAAACACGGGCGCGGGTAGAAAAACTGCACTAGATTACAATGTGTTGTATTAGCGGCTCAGAGACGCACAGTGGGTTAAATTAACTAAATTAGGTAAAATATCACCTCTGGCAATCTATCTCACCTGGAAAACAGATACATTAAGAAAAGTCTTTTTCCTTTCGTTATTAGCAGAAATGGCTTTGCAATGATCTCGATCGATTTTTTTAGAAGACTATCTTTAGGGTTCCATACAGTTCTAATTGTCCTAGTTAGAATCGTTGGATACCGAAGCTATGGTGCAAAACGATGTCGTAAGTCATTGATTATTAACGTGATGAAGTATCAGGTTCTCAAAAATAGATGAAAGAATAGGTTTTTTTTTATGGTTTTTAATGCTATTTTTACAGTTATTCTCATTATTTTAACGCAGCATACAATCTAGCGAACATAACCAATCGTTGGTATGCCCTCCATTTTCGAAATATTCTAACAGCATACTGCTCTTCTCCATTATACGTAGGAAGTGTGACCCTACGAATCGTTCGACGATCATGATGATGCCATCAGCCGAAGCCAATAGGTACCTTTTTGGGGTCTGGTTTCCCCCACTGTGCAACGACCAGAATCGGTCTACTACAGACTACGTCAAACAAACAAACAAGACCCAAATGGGAAATGATCATTAGAGGCAAAAGGGCGGCAATGAAAGTGGCTTATGGCAGCGCGACCACATTTTCCCGTGCCTTTTCGTCATTAATTCAAATTTGTTTACTCCCAGTGGCACAGTCATACTGTTCTGTGTGATGTTCGGTGCCAGGCGGAGACTACGACCGCGACCAAATGTAGTGATTCTTCCTTGTCGGTTGCGTCATCCTGGCGACTTCGACAGGAGGGTGTGTTTGGGCCTTGTGACTTGGCTCTGCGTTTCTTAGTCTCACACCCTCGCATAAACATAGCTACGTTGCCGCGACGCGGTGTGGGGGATCTCCCCCTGCCTTCCTTCGTCATCACCTGGCAGCCATAAAACTATTTCACGGAAGTGTGCATGACGCATACTTTTATTTTATGTATACGGAATGAATTTGGCACTCAGTAATTATGATTAGTCATAGCATTTTATAAAGGAGTCGATAGAGTGGTCAATTCTAACGCCGAATACGAAAATGAATGATTCTCGATGCTGCACAAAAAAATGCATACCAGACCATCATCGCCGACGCCACACAAGCAATCAATCAAGCTTATCTGGTTGGAGCTCTTGACGGCTTACACTGCGCTAGGCACAGCCGAACGTGCTCAATGGCAAATGTGTCTGGGCGACAAGTGCATCCACATTTTGACGGGGCTCTCTAAGCTTATCACCCAGCCCCGGCAAGTGCAACGAACACGTGAGTGCTTCAGTGGGGTTATTGTTTCGCGTAGGAGCAGCTCAAGTGAGCAATGGCGCTCGAGATGTCGCTGCACAGGATGAAGAGTCCATTGTCTGTCAAATGAATTGCCACCGTCTTTATGCTGGACCATAATTACGACGCAGTATTCGAACTGTTTTTTTTATTTCATTCAAAGCAATTCAAGTTTCCGACGTAGGGTCGAATGAGTGCCTTTGAGAAGAGCCCTTATTTCCATAAGAAATTGATTTCGTGCAGTCACGGAATTGAATCATTTTAGACTTGAGCGAGTTTTACTTGCGGAAAGTTTTAGAAGCTTAGCATCATACAAGTAATGCAAATTTTGATGCAAATTATACTTACCGTTTTGCTTCGAATTGCCGGACGCTTCGAAAGCCGGACACTTCAATTGTTATTTGACTTTATTTGCCATCTTAACAAGTATTTCTTGGGTTATCAATGCAGGGAACGATTCTTGGACTTGAAACCATTTAACAAATGTAAGTAATCCGTGATCTGTGATAAAAACTTGAAAATTAGAGGTAAAAGTAGAAAGCATGTCATAATCAACGGTGAATTTCGTTTTTCTTAGAATACAGCTTAAGACTCAACATTAGAAAAACTAAGCTCATATTTTCTATATTCTATCATTTGCAAGCGGTATTAGTAATTTATTAACATAGTATGATAGCACTCTTTGTCATGAACTAGAGAAATTGCTTGGGAATTCATAGCTTTATAATTTTTATCACATTTTCTTTATGTCCGGATTTCGAGGCAAGTTTTTACAATTGCTTCGATTTCCGGACATGCTGAGATGATGTTAAATAACTGTTTATCAGTTAAGTTAATTGAAATCAAATGATTCGTAATGAGCAATCATAGTAACAATGTCATTAGATTTGAGTTGCTACACTCCAAAAGGAACATTGCTTGCTCTCAGCTTATCGATATATACTTATACACATATTGTAAATGGTATCACTTTATTAATTGTACACAAGTAGCAAAACTTGCCTTCAGTTTCTAGTGAAAGGTTGCCTTCAAATATATTTTTTTAACCATTCACATTTTTGTAGAAAAAAAAACAAGTTCGTAAAACTAGATTTTTTAACAGAATTGTAAAAAAGACACGTTGTGAACGAGTCCCGTCAAATAAAAAAAACTCAACATTTCTCGGACACGCCCGGCTTTATCAATCCGCATGAATTCATTATTTCAATCCTTGATTTCTAGAAGCAAACTGAAACGGTTTTCAAAAGACACATGAATACCACTAATTGCAGCTTACCCACGTTGACTTTGAGAGGTAGTATTGAAGAGAATATTTCATTACCCACAGACACGTAAAATGTCAAAATTTCTACATTGAAAAGAGAAAGGGGGGAGATTGTATGAAATTATTAGATTCCGAATGTTGTATATTGCAGTTAAATCCTCTTGCTTGGTTTCAAATACTGTTTTTTGGTAGTCCTGGTCAATCTCGGAGCAGAAACGTCGGATGGCACACTCAACCGGGGGATGCCAGATTTCCATACAAATGTGTATAGAAACCTTACCTTACAGATTTATATTAATCGAGAAATACGAATGCTATATCCTAGTTGTCTTTGTACAGATTAAATTGGCAATTTGAGAATCAATATAGCCAAACTCGAAGTGTCCGGAAATTCGAAGCAAAATTGTCCGGTATTTGAAGCATCCCTTATACTGTGTCCGGATTTCGAAGCAAGCGATGTTCAATGTTTTCGATTATATTAGCTATTTCGTGCATACAAAATGTCATTTTCAGTACACTACAGCAAATTTGATAAGTTAATCTTGACAGGGTGTGTTATCACTTAGTGTCAAGTACTTAATTCCGTTTGAAATATTGAACTGAAAATTCAGCAGTGCTTAGGTGTCCGGACTTCGAGTCAAAACGGTATAACTCTTCAATTATAGACGAATTTCGCGCCAACCCTTCTATGGGGCAGGCAGCACCACCTCAGAATCGAATGAAACTTGGTGGGCATAAGGATATGGTATTTCTAAGCCACTCTGCATACTTAGTTTTTCAAAAATTGTCAAGAGTAACATTTGATAAGGGCCTAATTTTTTTCATTGATTTTTCAAAAAATCGATGTAACTCTAAAATGACGAGACTTACAAAAAAGTGTTGTATGGCGAACTGTCGTGAAATTCCCAGAAGTTTTTTGGAAAAATATCCAAAAAATAAAATACTGATTTCTACACTGAAAAAAATTAGTTTTTAAAATTAAAATCGATATTACAAAAAAAACCTTATCTCAGAAATCGATGAAATTTTTTCTGCAGATAGGTATTTCAATTATCTAACTTTTCTGGGAATAATGTTTCTGTGACATATTTAAGGAAAAAAAGTTTTTCTAACAAAAACTTTTTTCATGTCCATATTGAGTGAAAATTTATCAGCGTGTTTTATGTCTACAGCGCCAAATATAGGTTCAGCAGCCTATCATCAACCAACGACACATTTTAGACGTATGAAAATTTGTTTAGGAAGCAATTTAACATAATCTAACATTAATGTGGGCCAACATTTGAAAAGGGTTTATATTTTCTTTGACTTTTTGTATCGAAGTAACTTAAAAACAATTGGGTTCACAAAAAAAACAAACAATTGCTTTGAAAACAGGCAATGTTGCCGAAACGAAACTGAAGTGATATTTAATTGTAATAGTGGAAAAAAAGATGTTGTTTTTTAGCAATGGCTAACCACTGATCGGTGTAATTTAGAAACCGTTATAAAGCCTGTAGATGAATTTGTATCACATTTTATTGAAAAAATTGAAAACTTATATCTCATGACAATATTTGCAAACAGCAATACACTTTTTTGAAAAACAAAAAGAGTACTTTAGGTCAAAGTGAAATAGTTTATTTATTATTTATTATCAGCCTAAGGCCGGAGTGGCCTGTGCTGCACATAAAATACTTCTCCATTCCGCTCGGTCCATGGCTGCACTTCGCCAACCACGCAGTCTGCGAAGGGTCCGTAAATCGTCCTCCACCTGATCGATCCACCTTGTCCGCTGTGCACCTCGCCTTCCCGTCGGATCATTGTCGAGAACCATTTTCACCGGATTACTGTCCGACATTCTGGCTACGTGCCCGGCCCACCGCAGTCTTCAGATTTTCACGGTGTCTAGAACGATAGATGGTTCTCCCAACAGCTGATGCAACTCGTGGTTCATTCGCCTCCTCCACGTACCGTCCGCCATCTGCACCCCACCATAGATGGTACGAAGCACTTTCCTTTCGAAAACTCCCAGTGCGCGTTGGTCCTCCACGAGCATCGTCCAGGTCTCGTGCCCGTAGAGAGCTACCGTAGCGTGTTGTAGATAGTCAGTTTGGTACGGCGGCGAACTCCATTCGATCGAAGCGTTTTGCGGAGTTCAAAGTACGTACAATTTCCTGCCATGATGCGTCTCCGAATTTCTCCGCTGGTATCGTTATCGGCGGTCACCAGTGAGCCCAAGTACACGAATTCTTCAACCACCTCGATTTCGTCACCACCGAAAGAAACTCGTGATGGTTACCCTCTCTTGAGACTCTTCCTATCATGTACTTCGTCTTCGACGTGTTGATGACTAGTGCAATCCGTTTAGCTTCGCTTTTTAGTCTGATGTAGGCTACCTCCATCCTCTCAAAGTTACGTGCCATGATATCAATGTTGTCGGCGAAACCAATCTATCTGGAAGAACTCCAGAGCGATGTTGAATAGCAGACACGAAAGACCATCACCTTTCCGTAATCCTCTGCGCGTTTCGAATGGACTAGAGAATGACCCTGAAACTCGATCCATCGTCGCTTTGATGAACCATGTCAATTTTTCCGGAAATCCGTTTTCGTGGATTAGCTGCCATAGCTGGTCCCGATCGATAGTATCATATGCGGCTTTGAAGTCATGAATAGATGATGTGTGGGCACGTTGTATTCGCGGCATTTCTGCAATACCTGACGTACGGTGAACACCTGGTCTATGGTAGAGCGTTCACCCATAAATCCTGCCTGGTACTACCCCACGAACTTTCTTGCAATTGGTGTTAGTCGGCGGCATTCAGCAATGTGATTGCGCGGTAGTTGCTACAATCAAGCTTATCGCCCTTTTTGTAGATGGGACACACGATACCTTCCATCCACTCCTGCGGAAGAACCTCATCCTCCCAAACCTTGGTAATTACCCAGTGCAGCACTCTAGCCAGTACCTCACCACCGTGTTTAAACAGCTCTCCTGGTAGTTGGTCAACTCCAGGGGCTTTGTTGTTTTTCAGCCTGCCGATCTCCTCCTGGATTTCCTTGTGATTCGAAGCCAGAAGTCGAATGTCCTGCGCGCGTGCTCCTAGGTTCATTTCCATTCCGCCACCGTTGTCTGCCACATCGCCATTCAGATGCTCTTCATAGAACTGCCGCCACCTTTGGATCACCTCACGCTCGTTTGTAAGAAGGTCCCTGTTGATGTCCTTACACATATCGGGCTTTGGCACGTGGCCCTTACGTGAACGGTTTGACTTCTCATAGAACTTTCAAGCATTATCAGCGAGGTACAGTTGCTCCGTCTCTTCACGGTCTCGATCTACCTGCTGGCGCTTTTTCCTCCAAAAAATCGAGTTTTGTCTATTCCGCGGCCGTTTGTATCGTGCCTCGTTGGCCCTCGTGCGGTGTTGCATTTGCAGCAATCTCGTCCATGCTGCATTCTTCTCCTCAGCTAATTGCTCACATACGCTGTCATACCAGTCGATTTTCTGATCCGACAACAACAGAAGTTATTGGTTGTTTAAAATTTACACGTGCTGGAATTTTACTGTTCTTATTTTTATTTGAAAACAAAAAAAGGAGCAGAGCATAGGAATCGAACATTGGTCTGCAGAGTGAGAGCCGAAATTATTATCGTCTCGGGTATTTCCGCTTCTTGATATCGAGTTGATCAAGGTGTAACAGGTTAAACGTTTTGGTGATTCGATAATTCTTCATTAGGCTAAACGATAGCTTAAATTTACATGACACGGAAACTTCATCGAGGCGGAATCATTTGAGGCTCAGTATGCTAAATGCATCACAGATTTCTCGCCGGAAGAAGCAAAAAACTAAGAGTTGCAGCGATGAAATGCAGTGTCATAAAGGCTGCTTTATTTTCATATGCGAAGATATCCGTTTAGGTTGATTCTTATATGTGTAAAATAGGTGCCAGCTGCGGTTTGCATGAAATGCAGTGAAGTTTGTTTTGATTTTTTTTTGACAGCCACGTGTTCGCTCACCAAGGTTTCCGGGAGAGTCATGTAAAATTATGATATATTCAATTGAAATTTCAATGGTTTTATCATTTACGTCACAGAAACTTAAAATTATGATCTGGTACACATTCTGTTTCCGAATTTTACATTAAATTATGAATTTCGTCGTGGCTAATTTTCATAATATTTTACTGTGTAGTGCAGCGGTTGCGGTGCTTTCAATGGCGGATCTCTCCAGTCATCTTCAAGAAACGCTGCGTCTAGCTGCTCTTCCGTTGGGAGTGCCACTTCTAGCTGCTGCGCGTAGTCTTGGGCTAGTCTACCGTCTTGTAGCCGCCCAATGTTTAGCCGCGGCGGACGACTCCGTCGCGTGGTGTACATCGTCGAGAGTTTTGAGCGCAGACATACTGCAACGAGGTAGTGGTCGGATTCAATATTCGCACTGCGGTAAGTGCGGACGTTCGTGATGTCGGAGAAGAATTTACTGTCGATTTAGTTTTCCGTTACTTAATTAGGTGATTTCCATGTGGTCTTGTGGATATTCTTGCGGGGGTAGAAAGTGCTTCGGACTACCACTCCGCGGGAGGCTGCAAAGTATATGCATTGTTGACCGTTGTTGTTCGATACGGTATGTAGACTATCCGGTCCGATGATCGTTCATGTCACCGATGACGAATTTAACGTCCCGCAGTGGGCATCCATCGTATGTCTGCTCCAGCTGTGCATAGAACGCTTCTTTCTCGTCGTCGGGTCTCCTTTCGTAAGGGCAGTGCACGTTGATCACGCTATAGTTGAAGAAACGGCCTTTTATCCTCAGCTTGCACATCCTTGCGTTGATTGGCTGCCACCCAATCACGCGTTGGCGCATCTTGTCCAGCACTATGAAGCCGGTTGCCAGCTCGTTGGTGGTGCCACAGCTTTGGTAGAAGGTAGCCGCTCGATGCCCGCTTTTCCACACTTTCTGTGCTGTCCAGCAGATTTCCTGCAGCGCTACGACGTCAAAGTTGCGGGGATGTAATTCATCGTAGATTATCCTGTCGCAACCTGCGACTTGCAGTTCCATGTTCCAAACTTCCAATCGTGATCCTTTATTCGTCGCCTAGGTCGTTGCCGATTGTATCAAGTCGTATTATCTTCTATGTCGTTTGTAATAGTTGTTTTTAAAAGCGGCTTATTGGGCCTGCGCAAACTAGACCTGTGCGCCGCCGCGCCACGCCGCCGCCGCCGGCGATTTTGGGTCGGCGCGCCGCTGATCATAATTTTGCCACGCCGATGACTAATCGCAATGAAAAATTCAATTAACTTGAGTCGAATCGAGAACGAAACACTGAAGATGGCCTAACAGTTGAGATCGAAATACGTATCGCTAAAGCAATACAAATTGGTGGAATTAATTGGAATAGTACTAAACTCGTCTTTTGACAATGATGTTGAGGTAAACTCGTCAGAATTCAATTTCAAATCTTCCTCAAGTGATGGTGTCTCGGTGTCTCTAAGTCGGTGTAGTGACATGCATTGTCTTGATTAATCAAAAAGTTGGTTGATTCGATTAAGAGTTTGAATGAGATCTAGTAAAATAAAACATATGTTAATTGTTTAACTGGTATTCGTCTAAGTCAGGGCCTCATTCAGCCGGGCACCTAAACTTGTAGGAGACTCCTAAAATATGTTTGTTGTGGTACATAAGCTTTTGCTCAAAGCGCCCCTCCCATTCTTATAGGATGTGACAATGGTGTAGGCAAATAATTACAGTTCAGGAATATCAAGTTAAGTAGCACATTCATTATCTTGACAATATTTTCTTTTTTATTTATCAAAATCAAAAAGGCCAGTTTTCTTTGTTTTTAGATTTGCGCCATTAGGACAGTTGACTGATTTGGCAAAATTTAGCAAAATAATTAAATCCCTACTGTGAATGCTTTCCCGATTCTTTTTTATTCCGTGTAACAAATTTTTATTTTGAAATCATTTTTGAATATGATTGACAAAATCACTTGGTATATTGCGAACATCAGTTGAAAACCCTTCTTCTTTTCTTATTAACTGCCACTGTTGGGGATGTTGTCGCGTAGTAGGGTAAGACGGTATAATGCGCCCCGCCTAGCCAAAACGCCCCCCTTTGATTTCTAGAAAACTATGACTAACTAAGAGTAAAAATTAGTTGGTACCTTTAAATAATTAGAAAACCATCATACTATGGGAATGTGGAAGTATTTTTGTATTACATTTTGAAAATAAAAGCATAATACAGAAAGTTACAGTTTTGATGTAACTTTTATTGTTTGTTTGCTCAACATTCTGGAGCGATGCTAGCATATTGTTCGCAAAACTTGCACTGGAACACACAGTTGGGCAACAAAATAACTTTTCTCAGTGGTTAATACATTATAAAATTGCTTCCATCTTCAAAAATGTAACGATTTTCGAAAATATGTTTCACTGGTCAAAACGCTTCAGTGTAGGCAGGACGATATGCCCTTACCAACTGGACACAAACGCAGCGAGCCTGCAGCTGTAGCTTCCAAATTATATGGAAAATTTTAAAATGTAATTCACACCTGCTTAAATGGACATTTGTTGGTTTTTTAATGTCAAGCACATAAGGATTTGTAAACTTTTTATTATTGGATAGAAAAAATAATAATGAAGGGCAATAAAACGTCTCTGGCTAAGGTGGGGCGTATTTCCCAGGCACTTTTTGAAATCCACTTTTTCACGAGTTTTCAAAAAAGCTTTATTGCGTGTTCTCAGTAATATGTTTTATATGACTATCCACAGGCAATGCATTCGCGACTTTTTGGACTACCAAATACCGTCGTCGGGGGTGACAATGGGTCAAACGGGGGTGAGAATGGGTCACTGTTTCAATCACTTAGAACGCTTGTAGGTTGGATTGAATGCATCTGAGGGCAAGAAGACTAAAATATAAGAGACCTTTTTGAACGATTTTGCTCTACGACCTTCAGACTGCCGGTGAAAGCGATGACCCATTCTCACCCCCAGACCCATTGTCACCCCCGACGACGGTATTTGGTAGTCCAAAAAGTCGCGAATGCATTGCCTGTGGATAGTCATATAAAACATATTACTGAGAACACGCAATAAAGCTTTTTTGAAAACTCGTGAAAAAGTGGATTTCAAAAAGTGCCTGGGAAATACGCCCCACCTAACACAAAGTTTGCCTAAATTGCATTGAAAAGTAAAAAGTTATCATAGGTGTTGCCTTAGGGGGGTGTATTATACCGTCTTACCCTATTTAGTGAACTTATTTGTTTGAATCGCCAAGAGTTTCAAACATTCCGAAATTTTATTTTATTGTGTAATAGTTTATTGTGAAAGCTCTAGGAAAAGTTCCTTCAAAAACTTCCAATTCCAGGAATTCCTGAGAATAATTGAAAAAGTATCGTTTCGACATTCATTTAAGATTTCCTTCAGAATTTCTTCCTTCGGAAATAATTCCAGAAATTGCTACGGAAATGAATCTAAAAGTTTCCTTTAAAAAAACTTAGAAAATTACTTCAGGAATTCTTCCGGAAATTTCTTTATATATTTCTTTGGAAATTCCTTACGAAATTTCATACGATTCCTTCAGAATTTCCATTACCGATTTCTGTAGATAATCCTTTGCGAATTTCATTCGGAATTCTTTAAGGAATACATACGAAAATGAGTGCAGGAGTTCCTACAAAAATTCCGTTGAGACTCCTTAAGGAATTCCTTCAGAAGTTTATTTAGCAATTCCTCCGGAAATTCCTTGAGAAATTCCGTTAACAGTTTTTCCAAAAAATGCTTACAAAATCCTTCATTTTTTTAAAGTAATACCTTTAGAAAATTCCTTGAGAACTCCTTCGGAAATTCATCTTTTGAAATTTCTTTGGAATTTATTTCATTTCATTTTTCTTCAAGATATTGAATAAGAAATTCCTTCGATTTTTTCCTGAGGTATTTCTTCACAATTACTTCAAGCAATTCCTTAAAAACATTCTGCGGGATTTCTTTCAGAACTTCCTGCAGGAATTCCTTCGAAAGTTCTTCCTTCATGAGTTCTTTCCGAAAATCTTTCAGTAATTTTCACTGATTTTTTTTCAACAATTCTTTCTGAAAGTCTTTTAGGGTTTATCATTACAAAAAATTATAGCTAAGAAGTAATTTTTAGATTATTCAATCAAGTGAATTTTTGGAGGAGTTTTTGAAGAAAATCATGGAGGGTTTTGTACAAGAATTTCCAAATTAACTTTTCAAGGCATTTCCAAAAAAGAACCTGAAGGGATTTTCGAAAATAATTCCTTAAAGAACTGTTAAAAGAGTTTTTGAAGGTATTTCTAGAAGGCTTCCTAAAAATATTCCTAGAAGAATTTTCAGAGGGATCCATAAACAAATTTCTGAAGAATTTTTTGAAGGAGTTTCCAGAGGAATGTCTAATAGTGCCTACTGGCATTTCTGAAGTAAAATCTAGATTTATCCAGGAATTCTTTGGATTTTTTTTTCAGTAATGTATTCGCAATTTCCTCCAGAAATTCCTTTCTTTCGATTTGTCCGGTAAGTCCCTCGGAAATTGCCTCAAGGAGCTCTACAAAAACTCCGGAAACGAATTCCAGAAAGTCTTTGAAAGACTTCTTTGCAAAGTTCTTGGGCGAATTTCTAGGAAATTCCTTAAGTATTCCTGAACAAGTTCCTTAAAGAATATCCTGAAAAAACTTCCGACAATCTTAGATTTTTCCAAGAGTTCTAGGGATCGCATTTATTTTTAGGAAATAAATCTAGAAAAAAAATATATGAATAGAAAAAAAATAAAAGTTTTCTAAGAACTATTTCAAATCTTCCCTCAGGAATCCTTTAAGAACTTCTACCAGGATTGGTTTTAGGAAATTCCTTTGGACAAACTTCATGAATTCCTTAGCAAATTCCATCTTCCATGCTTCACAAAATCCTCTCGAATATGCCTTCCGAAAATCCTTCACAAATTTCTTTTGAAATATCATCAGAAAACATTTAAGAAGATCCTTCGAAAATCCTCTAAAACGGATTCCTTCAAAAATTAACTAAATATTCCTTCTAAAATTCATTCGCAAATTCCTTAAAGGGTTTGATAATTTGCTTAGAAATTTCTTTCGGATTTTTTTAGAAATTAGTTCGGAAATTTCTTAGAAATTCCTTAAAGGGTTCCTTATCAAGCTTCTTGACAATTTTTCCTGAAATTCCCATAGGAATTCTTTCAGAACAACCTTAAGCAATTCCTTGGAAAATTCTCAGGATAATCTTCAGAAAATTCATTCCATTTCCCTCCCTTACTTTTGATTTTTTCGTCCTTTAAAAAAATTGAAATTTCTTTGATAATTGCATTTGGGATGCATTCTGTTAGGATTTTTTTTAAATTGTCTGTCTTCCGGAAATTCCTTCAAAAAGTTTGCCGGAAACGCATTCACAAACTCTTTCGGGCCTTACAACAGGAATTCTCTCAGAAAGTCCTTTAGGAATCCTTTCGAAAATTCTTCACGTAATTCCTTCGGAAATACTTCTACGAATACCATCGGAAACTATTTCATTCCTTAATAAATTTCGAATGCATTCCAGCAGGAATATTGTATGATTTTACTAAAAAGAACGTGAATGGATTTTCGGAAGAATACCTATAAGCTATTTTATAGAAAGCTCATATGACAGGAGACCTAACAATAATATTTACGTTTTACAAGGAACATGATGATGATGACGAAATGATGATGGTTTGCATGCAAATTTACCAAAACAAAGACCGAGCCGTTTACTCAAAATTTCGATCAGCTGATCGAATCTGTCTCATAAAATGGCTTATATGAGTTTCCACAGAAATTCTCATAGGATTTTACCATGACGAGCTCGGTGATCTAGTGGCTATCTCTTCTGCCTTATAAGCAAGAGATCGTGGTTCAATTATAGGCTCATCCCATTCCTACTTTGTATTTCTCTCTCAGTTTTTATTATCTGTATTTCACGTTCTACCAAAACGATTCCTACCAAACGATTCCATACTAACAATTCCAAAACCCCCTGTGGCACCTATGAGTAGAGTTCTCTGCATCTTTCTTAAGTAGGTGTTCAACTAAACGATGGTTTCTGGGGCCCTCCTTAGCCTAGCGGTAACACGCTCGGCTATAAAGCAAGAACCTCGCAGTCAATAACTGTGGAAGCGCAAACACTAAGCAGCGAGGCGGCAATGTCACATAGGGGGATGTAATGCCAATAAGAAGAAGAAGAAGAAGAAGTCCAACTAAGAATCCTTCCTCTTCCTCAGCATTCGCAAGGACGTGGCCAGAACAGACCTCACCTGTTGAAGAGTGCCTTGCTTTCATCTAAGAGATAGTGATTAGTCTCTTAGAAAAGACTATGTTTGTACCACCTACGAATTTGTGCGAATTGCTCAATGCAAACGCTAAATTCTCGAGGAATAAAATTTCCCAAGTAATTGGGAGTTTCAAAACAAAATCTCGTTTTCTTTCAGAAATTCTTTCAGAAACTCTGCCAAGAACTTTTTTGGCACATTAAACCACTTTCAAAAATCCACGGTAAAATTGACTTTTTCAGCCATTGATTTTTTCATCCACGCCGGTTCACGCCGCCGCCGATGAAAACCAACGGCGCGCCGCCGTGACGCCGCCGCCGCCGGGCACAAGTGACCACCACGCCGCCGCCGCCGATTATATGACCGGCGCACAGGTCTAGCGCAAACCTCCTGTCTCGTCGGAGGGCCATCGTGTCAGGGCTATTTAGCGTCCCACCTAACACCAGGACTTGGGCTTGTGCGCTTTGAGCGGCACACCGTCGCTTTGGCGAAGCCTACTTGCGGATACAAGCAGCTTTTTATAGAGGCTTAACAGAGCCCACTGTCAAACCCCACCACATCCTAGGCAGGCGCCACAACTCGCAGATGGCCTGGGGAGGAATCGTCAAGCCCTTGGACATAGTCCCTTATATACATTTTCAAAATAACCAAAGTATAGTACATTTTTTTAGAATGGCATGAAGTTTCACAGAATGGCTGAAATTTTTGAAGAAAATCTAAATACAATATTATTACGTTTGAGCAATTTTTTTTGTGTGCTTTTTTTCCTTTTATTTTTACGTAACAGGACATGGAATTGTTGTTTTTCAATACTCGACGCATATTGTTTTCTTAATCACTGATCGAATTTCACAAACAGATATTGGAGACCAACAATTACGTTTTACTGATTTCATTCTTGATAAGAGTTGTTCACACAGATATATACTTCTAAAGAGAGAAAATTTCTTACCAAGCTGTGTCTTTTGGAAATTTATATTTGAGTTCGTTGTTGCATTGGAGGTCGATTACATCAGTAGACGGTGTTGAGGAACTGTGTTCTCTAAAATTAGCGAATAGAAAATTTCTGTCGGAATGCTTCGAGTTTACCAGCATATTCAACAGATCTGCGTGAACTGCATGTTGGATAATAAAAGTTCATCGTATTGATCCCTGACTTGCAGCTTTTGACTTGCAGAGCAATATCGCAAATAAACTTTTGAAGCTGATTAATAATCGATTAACAAATAAACAAATTGCTTTAATTATCCGAGCAGTGTGACGATCAATAAAAAAATACTAGAGGTTCATTACAAGAAGTAACACAAAGGGGGGAGGGGTGTTGAAAATGGTAATTGTTTTGCGTAATGTCCTTCGCCATACTAATTTTTGGCGGAAAATCCATACTATAATCGTGTAACGGAGCCCCGTGGAGCTATTCCAACTTATGCACATAGCTGCTACGTCAAAGATCTTCGTGTTGATCGTTTTGAATATTAAGATCTGAACCCGTGGAGTTATTCCAAATCATAAAAATAATTGGGATATCGTAGATCTTCATGGACAGTTTGGAATGTCGTAGATACTAATTGAATTCTGTAATGTATCTAAAATGGTGTAACGAAGTACCGTGAAGCTATTTCAACTCATAGAAATAGTGGGGACATCAAAGATCTTCATGTTGATCGATTTGAATATTAGGTTCTGAGCTCAAAGACATTTTGGAGTACCGTAGACGTAGAACGAATTCTGTATTGTGTCTATAATGTTGTAACGAAATCCCGTAGAGCTGTTCAAACTCATACAAGTAGGTGGGATATTGTAGATCATCTTGTTGATCTTTTTGAATATTAAGATCTGTACTCATGGACAGTTTGTAGTGTCGTAGATGTTCAACGAATTCTGTAATGTGTTTACAAGCGGTGTTGAACTTAATCTAGAATTAAAAAAACACCTAAATAAAGAATAAAAAAATGTGTTTACAGTTGTGTAATGACGTCCCATGGAGCTATTCCAACTCATAAAACTAGTGGGGATAACAAAGATCTTCTTGTTGATCGATTTGAATATTAAGATCTGAATTCAAGGACTGTTTGGAGTATCGTAGATATTGAAAAAGATTTGTTATACCGTTGGACAGGCGCAGGATTTTATCATAAAGCATTTTAATTCCAATTATTTCACCAGAACATGGTAAAGTATGGTGTTGATTCCTTAGAATATCAAAATTACAACTCAAGGATAGTTTGGGTTATATTTTTCCTGTATGGAACAGTTAATTTCGAATATTTTTGCTGGAGAAAGCTAGGCTTTATCTCTTAAAACTGATTTTCGTCTTGGGTCATACATGACCCAGGGCAGTTCACATTTTGAAAAAGTTCGAAAATCCAAACTCCCACACGTCTATTAGCTTTTTCTTGGTGATATAAAATTCCTGGTAAAATTTCGGGCTATTTGGAGGTGATTTAGGTGTGGTGCCAAGTCATTTATGTGTATATGGGAATTTATATGAAAAAACCCTGATTAATCCGCCTAGCGGTGAGAGGTGCCTTTCTCGTGCATTATAAAAATAGTATTTTGGCCATTACTCTTGAGCCCATAGTCCGATCTGGCCAATTTTCAATAGGAAACAATGGAAGAGTATTCTGCGTCGAATGCAACTTGTTGCGAGTAAATCGGTTAAGGATAAGTGCCTGAAAAATGAGTGACATTTTTACCCATTTTTCCATAAAAAAAGTGGTATTTTGGCCATAACTTTCAGATCCATAGTCCGATCTGACCAATTTTCAATAGGAACAATGGTGAGAGTATTCCTGCGTCAGGTACAACTTGTTGCGAGTAAATCAGTTAAGAGATAAGTACCTGAAAAATGAGTGACATTTTTTTGGGTGGGTGCACTGAACACACACACATACACACACACGCACACACACATACAAACAGACATCATCTCAATTCGTCGAGCTGAGTCGATCGGTATATAACACTATGGGTCTCCGGGCCTTCTATAAAAAGTTTGTTTTTGGAGCGATCATATAGCCTTTACCGTATACTTAGTATACGAGAAAGGCAAAAAAATGTAAGAGACTTATTACAAATGTCAAATCGTTATGCATTCAAATGAACAACCCCAACCTCCATTTTTGACATCTAAATAAATGAAACCTGCGGATAACTCGTTCGTTTCGAGTTTATCTGCCACCGTCAAGATAAGGCTAATTGTACCATTTTAGCCATTAATCTCTGTCATTAAAATCGTTAAATCCACTCAAAACTCATTCGTTAAACGCAGGTTTCGGTTATATAGATCCCAAAAGTGGAGAACATATAAATTCTATATAAATATGAATACCCATATAAACATGAATCGCCTTTGCGCCACCCCTAAATCAACACCAAATTGCCTGAAATTTTGCCAGGACTCCTAAATCACAAAAAAGAGCTGATTGACAGATGGGAGATGGAATTTTCAAACATTTTTAAATTGTGAATTTTTAAATTGCCCTGACCCATCCGTTTTGAATCGGTTAAGGACCATTATGCAACCCAAATGAGTTGCATAAAATCTAGTATAACATTCATCTGGGTGCTATAATTGAAAACCAGTGGTATAATGGGGTCTCCAGTAGCCTTCCGAGCAAATGCGTAAGATCTCCAATCCGGAGATGGCGAGTTCGATCTCGGTCCGGTCTAGGATGTTTTTGAGTTGGAATTTTTATCTCCGTTCTAATTATATCTAATTATTTCCAACTAAAACGTGCTTTTTCAATAAACGTGTATTTGAAAAAAAACCATCATTAATTGAAAATTGAGATCATTTGGTCATCTGAGTCGCGTCCCGAGTTGTTTCCCTATTTTCTTAAGCTTTCGCTTCATTACTGCCCAAAATGTCTCGATGGGCCGGAGCTGTGGGCAGTTGGGTGGATTTATTTGTGAGTAGTTGCGTGGATATATTTTATCGATGAAATCTTCGTTATTATCGCGGTACCACTGGATGACTTCCCGGCTGTAGTGGCAACTCGTCAAAACTTCACGGGACCTTTATGGGCTTTTTGGAAGGAAGACCGCGGTTTTTGAGACATTCCTCCTTGTACAGCTTCGAGTCCATCGTCTTATTCGTCACAAACACTTAGGTCTGCTCCACAGCTGCATATCCCTTGCCAAAATCATCTGTTTTTTTGCAAGTTTGTCCCAAAAGCAAACTTAAATTTCGCAGGAACTACTTCTCGTGCCGTCGCCATGTAGAATTTTTGGCTAGGAAGCTGTCCGAAATCCATTTTGACGTAGGTTCCATCGTCGACGAGCAGGATTATCAACGTGAGTGTGCAGATTTTTTTTCTCTCCTTTCGGCTTCCATCTGGAATAATTTGTGACTCGCTGCACGAAACATCGTGAAATTTATGCCACAGCAAGTGGGCGCCTAGGTAGACAAACCGCTGTAAAAGAATTCTTGCAGCGGTCACTTTCCGCGCCGCTGCATTACAATAAATGATTCCGGATTCTAAATGGACATAGCTTTACGAGCATTGATCTAATTCAATCTTAGCATCCTACGCCAGTGAGTGCACAGCCTTGCTCAGATGGATACCAAACAACGATTATGAGTGATCGTTGCTGCGTAATCAACGAGCTACAGAGTTCGCCAAGCCAAACTTGGTGGTATCCATGGAATCTATGACCTGAGCATTCGTGTTACGCTTGCTCTACTAGAATAAACCAAAACATCAAAACATATCAGGTGTTTGGCTATATTCACTCTACTTTCAAGTTGCTGGAGGAGAGAAAGTATCAAAGCCTCCCATGCAGTGTATCAGTGTTCCATTCTCATAGCGCAATAAATTTTGTGATAAGTGAGTAGTGTGAAGTGGGTAGTAAGACGTTTCACTACTCACTTCACGTTTCTCACATTTTACAGTGAAAGATGTCTCTCTTCTCATTCCTAATTTCTCACTTTTCAATTGACCTATTCGGTCAAATGTCCTATTCGACCAAATGTATTATTCGGCCAAATATCCTATTCGGCCAAATGACCCTTTCTGCCAAACGACCCTTTCATCTAAATGACCCGTTCGGCCAAATGACCCTTTTTGCCAAATGACTTTCGGCCAGATGGGCTTCGGCCTAATGGATTGTTCGGCCTAGTGGCGTTCAGCCAAATGGCTTTCAGCCAAACGACCCTTCCCCTTATACAAAAAACTTTTTAACAATTTTGCAACTCGTACTCGTTGGTTGGAACATTTTGGAACATTGCGGGAGATTACAAACGATTTGCAGAATAAAATGTATTGATGAAATATAAAATGGCTAACAACGTGGAAATATTTCCACAAATAATTATGTTGGGAAATCTACCAATTAGGATTACTTTGACTTTGTTTGGCTACCTGTTTCATAGTACTAAAACACATAACATTCGAGAAAAAAAAACATCACATGATCTTATTAAATGAATTGAAAATTCCCCCAGCATCCGCCATTTATGTCGCTGTTCATTTCTGCTCTACAACGATTTCCCGCTATTGTGTACCATCTGTGAGAAAAAAATGTACATTCGCAGACCGGACACATATGGTTGCCGAGTCTCTTCATATACTGTTGTCTCTTGATTCCACGCTGTTCTTCGGTCGCGCGCTTGCTGGCCGGAACAGGTTCAATCCATCTTCTCACCATTCGTGATGTTATTATTTTTTCGTTGGCTTTATTTAATTACGATAAATCATTTCTATTGCCTTGAAACTGTCCAGACAAGAGCACCGTTCCAGCCAGGAATGTCATCCTGCTCTCAGCGCGCGAATCAGCACATGGCGATGAAGGTTGGCCTGCTACCGTCATCTGGACGATTGGTTGGCGGACGGCTTAATTATTCAACTATGTTCCTTCCCCACGGCGCGCGGGCCGAAGAAGCAACTGTTGGGCGGAATAGAATCAGCTTGGGACGTAATTGTGAGATTGTTCCTTGTTTGCTGTCGTTGTCACATATGTGTGAAGCTCGGCGAGTATCGAAACTCGGTGAATAATTAAACCCCGAAATACAACGGTTCAAGCGATGGTATATATTGTCTATAGTTTAGTGATTGAGGATTTTGGTTTGTCTAGGCACGTGGAATATTCATGAAGATTCAAGATATTCCTATAATTCGTTTCCGACTGTCGCCTTCTTAACAGCAATGATGAAAGCCATCGTAGATTTTTACTTGGGTATAGGAATGAGTAATGCGATTATGGGTCAGCCCACACAAACGGATTCGAAACGCAATTCGGAGCCGGTTCGCTAGGTGGAGAGCACAGAACCTGAATATAATTATGCTAAATCGGCACATGAAAACTGTAACAGAGTAGCTATCACAACACGACACCTAGACTGTTTTGATTGGTTTTGACGAGTCTGATAGTGTTATATTAATGTATTCTGTTGGGGAGGAAGTCTGTATAGATACGTTAATAATAATAATTATAATCAGCGGTAGGTTTATTTTATTGAATTAATTGGGTTCATGTTGATTGCTAGATGTCGCAACACCATTTCCTATTGACTGGGATTGTCGTATTTGAAACTAATTGGTCTAAACAAAATGTATTAGCATAAAACAAGATACTCAAATCAGAGTAAACGAAAAAGTCTTAAATAATAGGCACGGATAAAAAAGAGCAGCTATGTACAGCTGATTTAGACAAACTGATGGAAAATAGTATTTATCAGAATGAACAGTCCAATTACAGTATGCAATGTTTCATAGAATAATAAAATAAATCAGGCGTATCCTAAATCAATGTTACAATTTCCAACGCTGGTGCAATACTATGTAAATCTCTTCTGCTGACAATCAAATTGTGACATCTCTTGATATTTAGTCACAAAAGGCTTCAATGTCGTCAGCAGAATCGAAACTGCTCATAATCAGCACGTTACTGTCAATTGTACCCATCAGCTATAATTTGGAGTCCAGTCGGATGAAAATATATACGAGAAATCACACTGCCACCGCACTTGGAAGACATCCTATCACTGGGAGACCCAAGAAGCAGCACAGAGGCAAAGGCAGATAAAGGAGGATGATTTTATGAGAAGAATAACAAGCAACACAACAGGACGGGCTCTGATTTATTCCATCTGTAGCTGGTTTCTTCGGTATTACGCCCTGTTGCACTACTGAAGTTGAAGGAGGATGATGCTGCTGCTGATGGTGTTGTTGTTTCTTGGGCTGCTTTCCAAGAATAAGAAACAATTTTATGGTTTCTTTATTCGCTTTCATCTTCGACTGGGTGCTACACCAAGCGATGACTTTGGCTTCTCCTTAATGGTGACGTTGTTGCATTTAGGCATCTATCCTCCCTAGTCTTTACAGTGTCGGCTCGATGGAGCTTACAAAACTATATACCAGTTACTAAGATTGATTTCTTTTGGCGAAAGCAGTCTTATTAAGTAGTAAATATTTTGTTGCTCCTATATCCGACGTTTCGGTTAATTTATTTAACCTTCTTCAAAGGGTTAGGAGTTTGTATTTTTGTTGGTGTGTGTAGTGCCCTACATTTTGTTGCACTGATGGGCACTATGTCGCATGCTGGGTTTGCTTATTTCCCAAAATTGATCATTGAAATGGTACTCGGTAAATTCGTTCACCGGTTCCATTCGGTTCAAATACGGACAAGGAAGTACAAAACTACCATAAAAGCCATAACTTTTGAAATCATAAAATTTGATATGCCACATGATGGAGTTTGCTTGTTTACCAAAACTGTAAATGCATTTACCGGTTCCAATCGGTTCAAATATGGACCAAAAAGCGCAAAACTGTCATAGAATGCCATAACTTTTGAAATCATTCTGGACCGATCAAATTCCTCATCGAATTTGGCATAGTTTATGCGTTTGTATTTTGTATTTTATTGAGGGAAAAGCCCGCTGGAGTGGAGTTTGTCAGTTAAAAAAAAACTCCTTCTCCAGTAGGCATAAAACCTCTTTTTTTTTCGGTATCAACAGTTAACAAACCAAATGATACAATGATTTCTTAAAACTAACATCATTATCACTAACACGTTAAAATCTTACATTATTATAATCACCTAACACTAAACAATAATTATTGGGCAGAGGACAGATATCTGGTATACATTTTTTTCAGAGTAGACCGACACAAATTAAAATCGAACACATTATAACATTTGTTAAAAACTCTACACATACTGCTGACGGGCTCATTTTTACCATAATTTGTACGAGACAAGGGAAGACGAAAGAAGTTATGAGAACGGAGATCACGGAGACGAACATCAATATTAAGCAAACCGAGTAAACCACAACAATCAATGTTTGAGAGTAGCAGATCTGAGACGAATGATGCTTTGGCAACATCACGGCGTAAAGATAGTGGTTCGAGACCAATTAGCTTGCAGCGATCTTCGTATCTTGGTAGATTCTGAGGGTCACTCCAGGGTAAATGGCGTAGAGCAAAGCGTACGAACTTCCGTTGAATAGACTCGATACGTTGAATTCCGTTTTGGTAGTATGGAGCCCAGACTACAGCTGCATATTCTAAGGTTGATCGAACAAGTGAACAATACAGCGTTTTAAGGCAGTGTATGTCAGAGAAATGCTTAGTGACTCTGAACAAAAAACCTAGGTTTCTAGACGCTTTGGCTGAAATAAAGGCTATATGATCCTTAAATGTAAGTTTCGAATCAAGCATAACTCCTAAGTCTTTCACAGTTGTATCTTTTCTTAAGGTAGTTCCGGAAATTTTGTAGTCGTATTGTACGATAGAGCGTTTACGAGCAAAAGAGATGACTGAACATTTTGAAGCATTCAGAACCATTCGATTAATGACACACCATTCAGCGAATAGATTCAGCTGCGACTGCAAGAATACGGCATCAGAATCACAATGAACTACATGGAATAATTTGAAATCGTCTGCATAGGAAACTTTGAGGCAATCGATAGATAAATGTACATCGTTCAAATAAATTAGAAATATATACGGTCCAAGATGGCTACCTTGAGGAATGCCTGACGTTACATCGAAAGAAGGTGATTATAATCATTTCTAACACCCATTTTAAATCCGGAATAATTTCGGAATCAAGTAGCCAATGCTGGAAATTCCCTGGAAGTCCCTAAAATTAGGATAATTTCCGTTAATTTTTGGTGAAAGTTGCGATAAAAAAGGTTGAAAGCCAAAAAATTATAGTCGAAAAAAAATATTGTTGCTTCCAGCAGGGGGGTTGGTAACGGAAGGGTTAACATTTGCTCACTCATACCAAGTCTGTAGGGTAAGACGGTATAATGCGCCCCACCTGGCCAAAACGCCGCCCTTTTATTTCTAGAAAACTATAACTAACTAAGGGTAAAATCAGTTGGTACCTTTAAATATTTGTAAAACCATCATACTATGTGAATGTGGAAGTATTTTTGTATTACATAATGAAAATAATAGCAAAATACAAAAAGTGACAGTTTTGATGTAACTTTTATTGTTTGTTTGCTCAATATTCTGGAGCGATGCTAGCATATTGTCCGCAAAACTTGCACTGGAACACTCAGTTGGGCAACAAAATAAATTTTCTCAGTGATTAATGTAATATAAAATTGCTTCCATCTTCAAAAATGTAACGGATTTCGGAAATATGTTTCATTGGTCAAAACGCCCCAGTGTAGGCAGGACGGTATGCCCTTACCAACTGGACACAAGCGCAGCGAGCCTGCAGCAGTTGCTTCCAAATTATTATTTTTTTCTTCCTAATCAATGGAGGGGGAATCTGCTCAACGCACGGTGTCTCTGTGGGGAAATGTTAATTTGAAAAAATCAGTATCTATGAAACACCCACCACGCGAAAGCATATGCTCTTCTCTTTCATGTCGCACAGTGCTTCGAACGTATGGAACCAAGATTTTTTTATTCGACTTGTCAATATCCCCAACTCAGCCATCTTGGATTTTTGTATGGAATTTATGCTCGTTTGTTTACGTTTTGCACTGAAAATGTATGTTTCCCCCCCGCGCTGGTTATTCCCATCTACTGACGAAGTCGGATAACCTGTATACATAAAAAAATCTTGGTATGGAACTACGGGACAAAAATCATAACTTACATTCTACACGTTTTAACTCAATGGTGTCTTTGGGTAAATGATTGTAAACTAGTTTTTCTATTATTTGCATTATTGACCTATGTTAAATTGATAATTGCATTAGTGGCGTAAACGCCAAATTTCATAACATATAATACGCTTCGTATAATCGAGATCATTTTGGGAAAATTGTCACTTATGATAAAAACTACTATTTGCGTAATTGACCTATGTTGAACAGATAATTGCATAAATGCCGTAAACGCCAGATTTTACGATATGCCTCAATTAACCAGGATCTTTTTACGAAAAATATGTGATATGATAATGTGATATGATAACAGTTTTTATTACAACAATTGACTAATTTCCAATTGATCATCTCATAAGTGACGTAAACGCCAGCTCTCATGTTTTATACTATAGAATCAGAATATCCTTAGTAATGATTTGAGGGATTGTTTTTAACGACGGTATCAGAAATCATTGGAACTTGTTATATTTTTTCCAAGTTTGCTTATTTGGTAGGCCCAGGCGTGTATAACTCTTTACGGAGCCATGGCTCTTTGTGAAATGTACAACCATATCATCTTATTATGAAGTTAGTAACAGAGGGGTAGAAGGCAGCGTACTCGTGGTGACTGGGATCATCATCAGAATGAAGGAAATTTGCTGATATTTCGAATGGTTGATACGTTAAACTCTCATCTGAGCTCTCATCTTCCGAAAAGTTTCGTTTGTAAGTGCTATGTCCTATGCGTCCATCAAAACCCTATTTCCATACAAGTTTCACCGTCCTTGAGCTCTCTACCGAAAATTTCTGCATAATGCTTAGCGAGGTACAATTCATCAGGTCTTGCAAATTAACCTCAGCGGACGTTTCAGACGCGGAAACCTGTTTAGGAATGTTTTTTTTTCCTTTTCCTTTTTCAACGCGTAAAGGCTAGGAAGCATATTTGCATGCACCTTGTTTAAAGTACTTTGCAGCAGATTGTACTTTCTGTCGGATAAACTCAAGTCAATGTACAACGCCAGTACTTGTGTCGCTGTCATTACCTTTTCATGATTAGCGCTTGAGCTACTTGATATATTGGCCGCAAATGCTAGCTCCTCAGGTTAATTTTTTATTGATAAGGTCTTCAACACGTAGTTTCTTGGTTTTATTCGAACATTCCTGAAACGGTTTTGAGGTCTATCCTTCGCGATGTTGAATGAAGACTCGGCAATTTCTTCAACATTTATTTTCGGATTGCGAGGAAGATTTACCAACGAAGACAATCAGAGAGTTTTGCTTCTCGAATTTCTCGAATGATCGAAAGCTCTCTAACCATTTTTGATCAATTCTCAAACAAAAGATTTTGCAAAACTGCTTTAGTTCTTTCTCAAGTTCCTCGGATAAATCTTCTGGATTATATAAATCAGATGGAAACTTCAACACACGAGCTTTTCGTTAGGACGGATCAACGGAAAGCTATTGTTTGTCTATATCCATGTTATTGAGCGCAAGAGTATCATCTAGAAAATCGTTAACAGCTATTATTAGAGCAAATAAGAGCAGCTGGAATCACTTCCATTCTCTTAAGAATACTATAAGTGAGATCTGGTGCGATTTTCAGAGATGTGTTTTGATGTACTTTTTTTTAAAAGCTCACAGCAAATAATTTTGAAAATTCAACGACGTGTAAAATTGCAGTTTATCCCATCAAACGAATTAACATTCGATATTCCATTAAATTTGATTGAATTTTACAAGCAAGCACCGTTCACATTTATTTCGATTTGAAAGTATAGTGAGATCGATTGAATGTTACGTTTATTTGCATGCTTCAAATATGTGCATGCAAATACATTTAAAATCACAACATATTTTTATCTGTGCTGTTTAAAGTTGTAGTTTATTTTTTCCTATATAACGTCATGCCCACACCCAAAACAATTCTGTGTGACATTCTTTGTATTAAGCATTTTGTATCAAATCTCGCATTCAAGCCGATCAGAGAATGTCATACTTGTTTATACAGCTCATTGCATTAAGTCGGTTTATTTGGTTTCGATCAATACATCCAAACGAATCTCGTTGGCTCCTTCTAGAACAAGTATATGAATCGTGTACAGCAATATGACTTTAACCCACACAGTCTTCCTGATTGCATCTAGCTTGATAACGGAAAAGGACACAAATATGCATGATGCTTATTCCACTCGTATCATTCATTGCTATCCCTGTTACCCTTCCACTTGTCATATCCGCATAGCATGAAACGTGGATTATGATTGCCTTTGAGCACGTCGTTCCTCATCTGGTAAATAGTCCAGATGGTTAGCGCATCAGTCAAGATGTGCCAAAGGTGGAGGGTTCAGGTTCGATTCCCGTCTTTGACCGAATTTTTTTGTATGGTTGTTGAGGTTGTCGAAGTATACAGCATTGCACTCCTCGATGGGGGAGTGTAAAATTAGATTCAATGTAGACACTAACACATAACCAGTTCTTATTTTCTCGTGGCCGGAGACCTAATGCAAGGGCCTGCCGTTTACTTAATACAATCTGAGCATATGTCGTAAATTATGGCAAACTGTACACGAAACTAATGCGAGATTGCAATAAAATGTTGCAATCTCTGGTTGGGTGCAAGAATTGGAAGCTACACTTATCACATTAATCGAAATATGTCCCACTGAAACACATTTAATTGGATCTTACTTACTTGATTTCCCAAGCAGCACAAATTGTTTCACTACTGTACATTTCACTGTGTTGCAACTATTCGGTAAGAAATAGTCTTTGCATATGTGCCATCAAATATAACTCTCTTGCAATCTAAAAAGCGCAAGAGGTGGAGCCTACGGAAACATCCTTCGAATGCAGTAAAATTGCAATAATGTTGCAAAATACTACAGCGGAAAAAAATAAAATAAAAATATAAAACTGGATTCGATTTATGGATCTTGTGATTGATAGTCCTTCACTCTACCACAGCACCATTCATCACTTCGAAGGGACTGCATGTTGACTCACCATAAAAACCATACGGTTATGAAGTTTTGTACTCGAGTTTTCTGTTACTTGATTGCACCATCACCGGAAAAGATTATGAGTTATCAAAACGTTGAACGATGCTAAATTAAACATAAAGACACATTCAACTTATTTGCAACTTAATTTAAACAAACAAATAAATTTTGTAAGACGCTTTGAAGTTACATGGTAAAAAATATGCATCTTGATGATTTTGTTTCGTGTTTGCAGCATAAAGTGCAGTATTCATTGATTGTTTGTTTCCAAATGTCAAACACGTACTGCATTGCAATGTTAATGAAACATTAATCATAACTCGAACGTTTTTGACATCTTGATGCAACTTTTTCGTGCTTTGATGTTTTTCAAATGCCTTTAATGAAACTGAATAGAAACAAGGTGCTTTTTGTAAGATGTTGCGTGTGCTACTTGGGTTTACGCTTTCCATATCGATTTTCATAGTGAAAAGTACCGTTCGAAAACTTGGGCAATGAAAAAGATGCTTTTCACTAACAGGTGATAAATCATCCACTTTCAGCGATAGAAATGTTTATAAACACGAGTTGGTTTGATCGTCCCAGTGACCTCACAAAGATACTAATGCGCATACAGCATAACTGAAACATATGTTAATATAATGGTCTACTTGATTCGACTAAATACGAGAGTCGATTTTTCCATTTTTGTCCAAGGGACACAGCACTGTGTGTCGTGGGTAAATTAAAATGTTCTATCGGGGGATCTAGAACAATTTTTATTTTTTTGAGTATTTTTAGTGCAATTTCCATAGAAATCTCGAATGATAGCCGATTTAACACCCCTAAAAATGTATGGAAAAATGACCCCCGATAGAACATTTTAAAAATGCACTTATGGGAAAGAGGAAAACCTATACTTTTGCGTAGTGGGTGTTTTAGAGATACTGATTTTTTGAAAATAAGCCCCTTTGGACAAACACGCCGTGCAACAGACATCCTGGGTTGTCCAGGTAGTGCGGGGTTATGGGGCCACCACCAACAGCAAACGAGGAAGGCAGGACTACATCCCCGACCCGCTGAACCGTTTCCATTGCCGCCAAGCCCATTGTCCTTTCGGTACAACCAGAAAGTAATGCTTCAAATGGGGGCCAGTGCACCCTCGAGGTTAGCTGCGTGTCCTTGCAGCATCGAACATCGTGTCTCGCTTTTTTAGAAGAACACCATGTTATCGTGCCAGCGCATTGCCGGCTTTCCAGGTGGCCTTACCACGCCCTATGGCCTCGGAAGGTGGGAAGGGTCGACTTCGCGCCTGCTTCCCTCTGCACGTCTGGTATCAAAAATGATGATGCCGCGTGCACCCCAAATTGACCTGTATCGTGTATCGAAATGCAGATAGATTGGTATAACGTTTTTTGGCAGATATCTAAGGATCTGTTGGGAAGGGTTTTGATAGCTGTTTTGATTTTCGAGGCCGTTGTTGCATAGATTTTACGAGCCGAACTTCAGAACATTTCGCGCATTCTAGAATGTAACAATGGGGCACACAGAAAAATTTCCCATGAGTCATTTGATATCTTTGAACTAAGTAAGATGTACTCTGAGTATTTTTATGTGTACATTACCTTTCGCTTCTATGGTAGAATTCATTATCTGAACTCACGGATATTTTGGATGAACTGGAATGCTCCAAAATAGTATCTTCAACACATAAAATTGATAACATATATGTCTACAGTTTTTTGTGATATTTTTCCCTCCTGTCTGGCACAATTTGGTTTATTTCGTGATCAGATTTTAAGAAATATGACCATAACTCTTAGATCAGGAATATGACTTACAATATCGGTAATTACAGTAATCAGATAGCTTGGAAACGTTCAAAATCACTTAGACTTGATATATTTTATGTATTTACTTTATTTTATGACGCCAGAACTTTATTGCACTTGATTACTGAAGAAATTTCCAAAACTCATGAACGCGGGGAGGGGTCTAGCGGGCGGCACCTAAGTCAAAAGTAAGCCCTACTAATCCCCTTTGAGAAAAGTTCGGGGTCATGAAATTTGGTCAACGCTTTACTGAGAACGAGCTCTTTGAAATAGGTGACTGTCGTCCCGGCCTTTTAAGGGTTAAGGCGTTTCGCAAAGATGAGACATTCGATACTTCAGTAAGAGTGACTCACATCGATAAGTTCAATGGTGAGCTGCGACTGGCGTTCAACAAGTGGCAATTGATGTATTTTACGATATCAGAATCACATTCACTAACTTGGTGGTCTTCACCACATTTCGAACGGCATGCGGCTTCCTTGCAATTAATAGCTTTGTGTCAGTATTCGGAACAATTGAAGCAACGCATAACATCAGTGGCTTCGATCACTCTACAACGCTCCCAACCATTGTTTACTCGTTGGATGTTGATGAGATCTTGTACGCTCTAAACTGGAGTCAGCAGTGCTTATCTGGTGTCCTTACAAAATAATTTGGATTGACCGTTTTGAAGCAATTCAACGGAAATTTGTCCGCAATACTCTTCGAGGCCTTCCCTGGAGAGACGTTACGAACCTCCCACCGTACGAACACCGATGCACACTTTTGGGTTTCGAAAACTAGAGAAGAGTAGGTTAAATTGCAAGCCGTTTCATTGCAAAGATCCTTACGAATGAGATTGACGCCCCTTATTTGCTCAACGAATTGAATGTATATGTGCCAGAGCGACACTAAGACGTCGTCAGTTCTTCCAATTGAGTACAACAAACAGCCGCTATGGCTACAATTTGAGTTGATAAGATTCATGATTCTATTCTTCGACCGCTACGACTTCGATATCAATGCAGCTGATTTCGAACGCTGATTAAGTAGCCAAATCGTGAATAATATTTGTAAATAATGTATTAGTTTGAGGCGATTAGAGTACCTTGAATGTGTTTTATTTATTAACTAGACTAAATTTTGCTATTTTAATGTGTTCTAATTGTAATACTGTATGGTCAAAAAAGAGATGCACCGTTTTTATGCAAATTATTGGCTGTTCCCTACCAGAGTACTTCATAGAGACAGATATAGTCAAATGAAGATATACAAGAAAAATAAATAAATAAATAAATAAATAAATCCACGGGCATCGGTCTTTAATGCAGGTAACATGCGAATCGCACTTCGTCCATCCACATTCACCCTTTCAAAAACTATTATTCTTATTCTTGGTCTTTTGTTACTTTACCTTGAAAATTTCCAGCGCCAACCTTGATGTTGGTTTTTAATTTGCTCTCATCGGCAGTAGAAATAGTTATAGATTTGATGTCACAGTAAGATTTTTCTATTGTACATTTTGTTATTTTAGCCGATCGAAAGGAGATCAATCTGGAGTTATCGATTTGATCTCAAGCTTTGCTCGGGTAGCGCTTGCGTACAGAAAACGTCGATGACTTTGCTGATTTCTATAGGAGTAGACGACCCGTCTGCCTCTGACGGTTAACTAGTGAATCTTCTAGATTTAATCCATTAGCGATCGAATTGACGCTCATCTGATGTTTGAACCAGGTTTCTACTTTCTTTCGACTGTATTCTTGACTGCTGCAGCTACTCAGCATACTCCCAGCACTGTCGTCCTGCTGGCGAAGCAGCTCATGTTTCCAAGCCAAGTACTCCTTATGTTGTTCAAACTTCTCTTTCAATGCCTTCATCAACGATCATATTTTCGATCCATTCCTGCTGAAGCCTTTTTATTTCCAACTTTTCCCACAGGAGTACGAACATACTTACACAGAGGTAATCATGGTTGGAGTGTTCACTTCCCATAAGATGAGTTAGTACTATCCTATTTGATTCCACCACTTGATTGTAGCTTTACAACAACTCCCAAGCCCCCCGGAAATATTGTTTCGTTGACCACCGAGGGAAAGACTAGCGTAAAGAGTTTTGGATGGTGATTGTAAGATTGATTTTTCATTCCGAGTTAGTTTTTGACTAATAACACTAATAATTAATGAATTACTGTTTAATCTTTCCAAATGCCGTTCACCTTCCCAATGAAGCAATAATCAAAAGAATCCACTTATTTTCAAAAATCAGAACCGACTCTGGCATGGTGATCACGTGAAAATCATGGCAAATAGAGTTACCAAACAGACCAGATTTTCGATGAGGTCATCCAGACACCGACTTGCGCATTTGTGAAGCATTTCTCCGGATGACTCTGCTCGGATAAGGCTACCTACCTGGCGTAATTTCATTTACTGAATCTTTATACTCGTTTTGCCTCCACTTGTTCGGGAAAGTGCGCAAGAAGGGTGAACGACGAGCACCGAGCAGCACTAAGAGGGTTCGAGAGTGGCGTGTGGCTTGCGTGTTTTTACCCGCCCATCTGGTCCGATCAATTGATTTCTATACTCACTACTTACTTTCCGCAGGATGATGGCTGCCTCCAGCACGGACGAATTGCATCGTGACCCAAGTGGAGGGATACGATTTTATTATAAATTCAATAAAAGCAGCAAATCAGATAACGTCAAGATATTAATATGATAATTCGTGATAAATGTGCTTCAGTCAGAATGCGCCTTTTCTTCATCTCAGATCTGGGCCGTAAAGCTTTGCGTTTTGCAAAATCACGGCCCGGTTAGTGCCCCACTCGGTAGTTCAGTCGGAAAACAAAGAAACGGCAAATTCATTCTCAATCGAAGCATTTTGACGAAAAAGGTTAGGTGCTCCCGGGGCTCACTGGCAGGATCTGTGTCGCCATCTGCTGACCTTCGTATTGGCTGGGCTTAGAAGTGAACATTCTGAGGTGCACTTTCCATTACGGTTCACGGTGGGTGTTTTATGACGCTTTTAGAATTTATGTATAGATAGTTCAATTTAACCTCAAATTTTCAATGCACAATTTATTTGAGTAATTGATATCTTTAAGTAGAGTATCGCTCGACTAGACATCCGTTTGATGACGGATCCACTATAAAGCCCATCCTAACTAGAATATGAAACCAAATGAAATTGAAAATGATATCAATATCGTACTTATCAAAAATGAAACATTCAAGAATATTTAAAATTTGTTCGAACTTCATCCCACTCTGAGCACTTGAGAAAAAACACCTGCAGTAGGAAAATTTATCCATTGAGCCGAAATGCTCACAGCTGTTTTGCATACAATCTTTCCTTGCGCCTAACTGGTCCTGCTATAATTATTATCATGCCAAGCTCAAGTGCTGTAGCTATGCATGAGCTGGTCTTGTCTAGTCCAGTCATCAGCCTACAGTCGCGGAGCCACCAGCAGCCCCTAGCACTACTGTACTGGCATCAGCTAGCGTTCGATGGCGCTTATTGTGAAACACACTTAATTTTATTGAAACTCTCGAGTAACAACGCAACAAATAACTATCAACTGATCGACATGGGAGTGAAAACTGGTTCGCCGTTCCTCTAAGGGTCTATAATTAAAACAGAACATGACATAAAATCACCTGCACTCAGAACCGTTTTAATCAATGGCGATTATGAATCATGTAACGTATTGCAAAATGGAGCGATTAGTTGGGCTGTTTTTCATTGAATTATGATTGATTTAGAAGCGGTATTCTGAAGTAAAATTCTTTTGTAAATAAGTATCGAGTATTTCCAACATATGTATCTACATAATTGCAATTCCAAATCAAAATGTTGTTTTTACAGATTGAGTTCATGAGCATTAGAATTATGACCGCATGATTCGTAGTTGCTACTCCGTGATTGGCTGAACTTGCGAAATTGTACAGAGAACGCAATAAATGGAGCTTGGAATTAGCAGCCCATTCTCAGTGTATCCGTTTCGGGAGCTTGAATATTTTAACTCAATGATGACGCCGGGGCCCTCCTTAGCCGTGCGGTAAGACGCGCGGCTACAAAGCAAGACCATGCTGAGGGTGGCTAGGTTCGATTCCCGGTGCCGGTCTAGGCAATTTTCGGATTGGAAATTGTCTCGACTTCCTTGGGCATAAAAGTATCATCGTGTTAGCCTCATGATATACGAATGCAAAAATGGTAACTTGGCTTAGAAACCTCGCAGTTAATAACTGTGGAAGTGCTTAATGAACACTAAGCTGCGAGGCGCCTCTGTCCCAGTGTGGGGATGTAATGCCAATAAGAAGAAGAAGAAGAATGACGCCGGCTACGTCCTTACGTTCATATAGGGAGGGTAGGATTGTTAGTCCGACTCTCGTTGCTACTAGAGACCGAGTATACCTCTACATCTCCAGGATTGTCTTGGGATAGAATATCGTTTTAGTTACAAAGGACGATTTATTTGGATTCACTTCGGTAAGCGATGCGATCTATGGGATGGGATGAAAAACTAGTTTATTACCTTTGCTGTCTCGCGACGAGAAAAAAGCACGCCCGGTGGCATATGCAAACTGTGGAGAATCGCGTTTTGGGCGCAGCACCCTTGTCTCGACCGGATCGAAGCGCAATATGAGCGCATGATCTACCGAATATCAAACAGATATTTTTTCAACTGCTCGCGATGAATAACGCTCGAACTGCACTTGCTGTCCCGATGGCTACCCTATTGTTTTTACAGATTGAGTTCAGGTGGCAAAATCAACTATTTTTTTTACATACCGGTGGTTTATGCAGTTTACATGATAGTAGTTGGACTCTTTGCCGAAAGTTATGTGGCCGGATATGTCAATTCACCGAATAAACCATTAGACCAAAACACATATGACTAAAATGGACATACAGTCGAACTCGTTTGGCGAAAAATTTTGGTAGGTCATTTGGCCGAAAAAAAAACGGGAAAAGGGGAATAAGACTTTTGGATGAAAATGCCGTTTAGTCAAAATATTTGTTTGACAGAAAGGATTATTGTTGGCACAGCGGCTCAATTTGATTATTGGCCCTATTATTTGAAACGTCCCTCAGCTATAATAGCCACACAGTGATAGTACAATTTATGTTATCTAACACTCCAGCGGCCGTTCCTTAGCCGTGCGGTTATGGCTACAAAGAAAGACCATGCTGAAGGTACGATTCGGTCCGATCAAGAAAATATTCGGGTCGGAAATTTCCTCGATTTTCCAGAGCATAAAAGTATCATCGTATTCGTCTCATGATATATGAATGCAAAAATGGGAAATTGACTTAGAAACCTCGCAGTTAATAACTATGGAAGTATTTAATGAACACTTAGCTGCGATGCGGGAATGCCCTAGTGGGGGTCAATAAGAATAGAAGAACACTCCCGCTTCATCATTGTACACGCACTTATTCAAATTAACCTTCATTTCTTATTTGGCTTAACCAGCATTAATTCAGTTCATATTCATGCCATGTCACCTACGAAGTACTACCCGTTCATGAGGGAAGGGTCGTTTTGCCGAAGCCCATTCGGCCGAAAGCCATTTGGCCTAATGCCACTAGGTCAAACAAACTATTAGGCCGAAAGTCATTTGGCCGAATGGGTCAGCCGGCTGAATAGGTAATTTGGCCGAAAAAATCATTTGAGACCGAAAAGGTCATTTGGCCGAAAAGGTCTTTTGACCGAGAAGGTCATTTGGCCGAAAAGGTCATTTGGCCGAATAGAATTGTTGCGACGATGCGCACAATTATGACAACACTGCCAAAAACGATGACAGCAGACAGGAGAAACATCACCGAACGTTGCAAAGGAGAAAGTGAAAAAAAAATTAACAGACAGAAATTGTTTTGTTCATTTGGGAGCTTTGTTTTGTCACGTGTACGGAGGACAGGCCGTTTTACTTCGTATGGAAGCAGACTACCTCGTACCTCTTCTTGAAGAGTCTGTTGCGAAGCAGCTAGGTGTAGGTGGTAAAATCGAACCATTGACTCTAGTGGACGGGGAATGTTACACGGCTTGAGAAAGATCACAAATCGTTCGTGCTAACTCTCGCTACACACTGGCGCATGCTCGTATGGTAAGTCGCTTATGCTTACCTACTCAGCCTTGAAGTATCAGAACCTTGGACGCCGTTTCCCCCATTTACGTGGATTTCCAATCGAAGACTAAGAGCTAGTTCAGCCAAAAATCCTCATTGGTTTGGACAACCTTAGATTGAGTGTTCCACTAAAACTGCGAGAAGGAAGATTACAGGACCCTATCGAAGCAAAGTGCAGACTGGGGTAGTGTACTTACGGGTGTGTATCTAGCCCAGACCCCTATTCGGCAATCGTCGGTTTCCACGTCGGAGCAGTTTCCGATTCGGATCGGGAAATGAATGACCAGTTGCGAGACTACACGGAGTAGACGATCAAGGTAAAATCACAGAATCAACGGATGAGAAGCGCGCAAACCAGTTGTTGAAGAAGACAACACGGCGCATAACATCGAGGCGTAACTTCGAAACTGGTCTCCTATGGAAGACTGACAACCCAAACTTTCCAGATAGCTATACAATGGCTTATCGTCGTCTTGAATCGCAAGAGCGTCGGTTGCAACGCGAACCAGCATTGCTAGAATGTGTCCGTAATCAGATAGCAGAATACGAGCGGAAGGGCTATGCACATAGAGCGAGTCTAACGTAACTAAAGTCTGTTGAGTCTAGTCGCGTATGATATTTACCTCTTGGTGTAGTCGTCAACCCTAGGAAACCTGGTAACGTGCGGCTTATATGGGATGCGGCGGCGAAAGTAGACGGAACCTCATTCAACTCACAACTTCTCAAAGGACCAGACCTTCTAATCCCTCTTCCGAAGGTCCTCTATCAGTTCCAGCAATATCGGATAGCCATTACAGTCGACCTAATGGAAATGTTCCATCAGATCTATACCCGATCTCCGGACCGACAGTCTCAACGCTTTCTTTTCCGAGAGAACTTGATGGTTCCTTCCAGTATCGGTATAACGGACGTGGCCACGTTCGGTTCAACTTGCTCCCCGGCGTCGGCACAATACGTGAAGAACCCCAACTCAGCAGAGTTCGCAGATAAACATCCTCGAGCGTCAGCAGCCATTATTCATAAGCACTATGTTGACGACTATTTAGATAGCTTCATGTCAACATCAGAAGCGATTGAAGTCGTGAATGAAGTCAAATTGGTGCACTGGGAAGGCGGCTTCACACTTCGCCGTTTTTTGTCCAACGAATCAGAGGTCCTGCAATGTATCGGAGAAGCTGTACAAATGGATTGCAAAAAATTGAATCTGGTGCGAGCGGGAAAAGTAGAGTCCGTCTTGGGTATGAAATGGATTCCGAATGACGATGTTTTTGTATACACCTTTGGCGCTAGAGAAGATCTCACTAGCATTCTGCGCAATGATTACGTTCCTACGAAGCGTGGAGTAGCTAGAGTGGTAATGAGTCTTTTCGACCCTCTCGGACTCATTGCGTTCCTACTAGTTCACGGTAAAGTTCTGATCCAAGAACTGTGTACGAAAGGCACAGAGTGGGACCAACAAATTCCTGCTGACGCCAACGAAAGATGGCGCCATTGGGTAGACTCCCTACAGCACCTAGACCGGCTGCGTATTCCATGGTACTACTTTACAGCATCCTGGAAGAATTTAGATAACCTTCAAATCCACTAATTTGTTGATGCAAGTGATGCAGCATATGCCGCTGCGGTATAACGCTTCAGGCTGGTGAACGAATGTGGCATTCAGGTAACGCTTGCAGGTGTGAAAACCAAAGTGGCACCACTGAAGGCTCTGTCAATCCCTAGACTCGAGCTCAAGGCAGCAGTTCTCGGACCGCGTTTGATGGAGAAAATCCAAAACCAGCATTCATATACGATAAAGGGGCCCTCCTTAGCCGTGCGGTAAGACGCGCGGCTACAAAGCAAGACCATGCTGAGGGTGACTGGGTTCGATTCCCGGTGCCGGTCTAGGCAATTTTCGGATTGGAAATTGTCTCGACTTCCCTGGGCATACAAGTATCATCGTGTTAGCCTCATGATATACGAATGCAAAAATGGTAACCTGGCTTAGAAACATCGCGGTTAATAACTGTGGAAGTGCCTAATGAACACTAAGCTGATGTAATGCCAATAAGAAGAAGAAGAAGATATACGATAAGCAAACGCTTTTGTTGGAGTGATGCATACACTGTTCTTGCGTGGGTTCGTTCTTCGGATCATAGACGGTACCATAAATTTGTCGCGATTAGAGTTGGCGAAATATTATCATCCACGCAACAGTCGGAATGGCACTGGGTACCATCAAAACTAAACGTGGCAGATCTAGCTACTAAATGGAACAACGGTCCACACACGACAGCAAGCAACTCGTGGTTTAACGGTCCACCTTTTCTGTACGAACCAGAGGAAAACTGGCCCAAGCAACAGAAACCAACAAACAGAGCCAACTGAAAAAGAACTTCGACCTGTCAGTCACAATTCAATACATTTTTCGTCATGCATAGCCTTTGGAAACTTCAACCGGTGGACAAAACTACAGCGGGTGGCGGCGTATGTGCTGCGATGGATTAATAATCTTCACCGGCACCGGGAATCGAACCCAGACACGACGACCCTCCGACGAGACAGGAGGTTTGCTCAGACCCAATAATTCATCCATTCAAAAAAATACACCGTGATTTAACTCATGGATTCGGGAACACCAGTCACGTTTTCCAGAACGTTCCAGAAAACGTGACTGTATTGCCGAATCCGTGACTGTTGTTCCCGAAAAAATACACCGTGAACTCATTAGTTCACGAGCTCATGAACACTTTTTTTTGCGTGTATAATCGGCAAAGACCTAGGCGACGAATAAAGGATCACGATTGGAAGCTTGGAACATGGAACTGAAAGTCGCTAGGCTTCGCAGGTTGCGACAGGATAATCTACGATGAATTATATCCAGAATGTAGCATGGCTGCAGATTGCTGCAACACCGCACGAGGGCGAACGAGGCACGATACAAATGGGCGTGGAACAGACAAAACTCGATTTTTCGGAGGAAAAAGCGCCAGCAGGAAGATCGCTGGCTAGAGCGCTGCACTGGGTAATTACCAAGGTTTGGGAGGATGAGGTTCTGCCGTAGGAGTGGATGGATGGTGTCGTGTGTCCCATCTACAAAAAGGGCGATAAGCTGGATTGTAGCAACTACCGCGCAATCACATTGATGAACGCCGCATACAAGGTACTCTTCCAAATTTTGTGCCGGCGACTGACACCAATTGCAAGAGAGTTGGTAGGGCAGTACCTGGTGGGATTTATGGGTGAACGCTCTACCACAGATCTGGTATTGCAGAAATGCCGCGAATACAACGTGCCCACACATCAGCTATTTATCGACTTCAAAACCGTATATGATACAATCTATCGGGACCAGCTATGGCAGTTAATGCACGAAAACGGATTCGTATTCCTTTCCAATAATTGAGCGAAATAATTCTTCTTTCCCGACCTGTGCGTTTGGATCTTCGATGATAAATTTCACGTCGTGTTTTAGGCATTCTCCGTAGGTCTAGACGCTCATAAAACTCGTCCTGCACATGATCGGGTTTGTCGCTGGTTGGTGCGTATGCATTGATCAAGCTGTATTTGAAGAATTTGTAATTAATTCTTAACACGCAGATGCGATCACTTACCGCCCTCCATCTAATGATTCGATGCTGCTGCTTACTGAGCACTACGAAGCCAACTCCGGGTTCCGCCTACTCGCCACCACTGTTGTAGATGTGATACTTGAATAAGGTACCCTCAATTGGATCAACTGCGAGGATTTCCCGTTCTCCTGTTCCTCCCCAGTCAACACAAGATCGTATATGATGTCGTATAAGATGCGAAAGGTGATATAGGTACTTCTCCATACAACATGTGCGTATATCGCCTCCATTCTCGCATTTTATGTTTCATCACATACCATTTAGTGTTGACTGGGTCGCCATCAGACCTCCTGAAGTGCTGCAACATCCACCTTCACCTTTTGCAGCTCTCCAACAAGGAGGACAATTCGTGTAGTTGTTAACGTTCCAAGTACCGAGTTTCTGTTAAACATTCTCGTGTCCTTTGCTGATTGCTAAATTTTGTATTTTTGGTTACATTTTTCGAGGTTGATTGTTGGTTTTTTGGTATGCCGCCTTAACAGTGCTGCGATACCTAGCCACGTGATGGGGCTGCCAACTGCCATCTTAGCAATAGCTGACGTGAAACCGTATTTCTTGTTCAGCCGCCCGCTACTGGTGTTGGGCCGCCCCTAACATGGGGAACAGTCACTCTTGCAGGTTTGATTGAAGTCCCCCCACTCCAGGACCACCGATAGCTAAATTTTATAATTCGGACCTGGACTGGACCTCGAATGCTAAACTTCATCGTCGAAGCCATCATGCACCGCTGGGGCTGCTCAGGACCCAAGAGTGAGTGAATGAAAACAAATATTTGTATGCATAAAATAAACTTGAAAAAATAAAGATTAAAGCAAAGGCTATGTGTCTGGATATTGGAGACTGCATAGACGTTGTAGTTATAGTAGGGCGATAGTGGATACTTCTGCCTCACTGAAGTGAGCAGCGACTAAAATAGACATAACTATTAAACTCCTGAGTGTGATAAAGATGAACGGTGACAGAAAAGGAGGATCCGATTGATAGCCTACACGTTTTAGTCAAGTTTAAACGAATTCGCCGCTAAATAGACGTCTGTTGAGCTTTTGTGGAATTGAAAAATCTGTGTTATCAGTTTACGCACTCGTCAAAAAGTTTTAGCCGAATTGATACCAAATTGTTTCCGCTGAGTGTGTTTTACTCTGATGAAGTCATCTCAGCTTCAAATATCGCAAAGTTGACGTACATGACTTGGTTCGTTGCCCTCGACTTCTCATCCGCAGTCGAAAAAATATATCACCTGCAAACTTTGCCATTTTACTTTACGCAAACACAAACAGAATGACAGAGGACACCCACCACAAATAAAATATGACCTATCCCAGAAGTGGAAAACTTTTGAAGTCGAACAAAGTACATACCAGAACCGGTTAGCTGGCACTTTTCCTCCAGCAGGCGACGACGGACGGAAGCATTCCGTTTCCGTCCGTTCGAAGGATTCGCATGTTATCTCACGGGAAGCAGGAACGCACCCAGCTTCAGCAGTGCTGTCTCCATCTTCACAGCTCCAGAATCTGGCTCTCATCCGTAGGTACACTGAAGGTGAAAAGTTGTCCCTGGCAATAAATGGGATATCGCAGTAGAAAAGTTTCAACGACGACGACGACGACGACTACTGCCAACGGGGATGGTAAAAAGTCTAATCCTTTGCCTTGCCTCAACTGCAACTGATTTACGGTTGAAAATTTGTTAATGACCGTTCGAAGTGTGCAACTGCTGCTTGATGGAATCGGATAGAAAAGGTTTTTGCTTGGCAAATAAAGAAGCGAAGCTGAATAAAGTTTTACTTACATAGAACTGTTTTAATCAGTTGGTTGAAGATAAATTGTCATTCAGTACAGGATTGACTCAATTAAATCAAAGTGTAAACTTGTTGATGTTGAAAGAAACGATTTAGGATTGATAGTCTTAGTTTTATGCCTAGACGTTAGTATGGAAGGTCTTGTCCACGTTCCTCTTATTTCCTAGATTCAACTAGCCTTCATTATTCAAAATGTTTTAGTTGATTATCAAAGATAGGGTCAATATCTCTCTAAATTAAAATGCATTCCTTTAAAAAACATGTTATGCAAGAAGGCTTGTAATCGTCTTTGATTAATTGATTGTTCTTCTTCTTTTTATTCTTCAATGGCTCTACATACCAATTGGAACTTGGTCAGCTTTGCAGTTTCCAGTCAGTGTTTTGTTAGCAGTCCCACAATTGAAAGCTTTTTTTATACCTGTTGTTGCTTGAAAATGTATCTTGTGTGGCACAGTAGTACAGCCAACCGGCGGTTGGGCATATGAGAAATTGTTAGATTTTTATACAAAAAATGTAAGCTCTCAAATAAATATTGTTAGAAAAGCTTACAAAATTGTTAGATTCTAATACAATACTTGTATTTCGCATATGCCCAGTTCTTATACAGGTTTTGGTAGATTCTTATACAGAATTGTTAGAAAAGCTAACATCCGCCGGTTGGGTGTAGCATTATGTCCAGATATTCGAGAATCTTTCTCACCTGATAGCAAGGTTGGACCGAGAATCGAACTCGCTATCTCCGATTTGGCAATCCTATGCCTTTGCTCGCAAAGTCTACTGGAGCTTCTATTCTATCGTTCTCTCGAGTGTTGTTTCTGCTACGTCTGGTGATTGGCATTCAGCATCGTTTGTGGTAATATATAAGGATCCATTCCCACACTTTCTCGATTGTACAATAATGCTAACAAATCTAATAGCTAGCTGCCCTCATGTGGAGCGGTTTGTACGCTCCGAAAGATTAATGTCAGTCAGGAGAACAACACAAATCAATTGACCAAAAACAACTTGTTTAACCCTTCCAATATAGCTTGCCTCCATGCTGCTAACACGGAAACCAAACGACCCACCCAGAGCGCAAGTAAGTTACACGAGAGTGATAAAATCTCGCCCAATAATCTCTGAAGCTGTGATGTTTATTCCAATACGAGCTGAACATTCAATGCCTCCGATATACGGAAACCAGAAGGAACTGCTCAGATCCCAAAACAACATATCGAAGATAATTCTTTTACTACCACCACGCTGACGCTATTATGTTACCTCATCCTCGATGCTCTAAAGCACCCACCTACCCAAATGAACCGATCGGATGTGAAACGGTAGCAACAACAGCAGCTGGTAGATTGGTAAGTAGCTACAACCGAAATTCCAGAAGCTTACTTTTATTGCTCCCACCTTGGCAGGCAGATCCGGAGAGGACGTGGGCCGTATTTCTTTCAATTATCTATTTTAGCCATCCATGCCCCCTACCATTAATTCCTCAATCTGTCTTCAACTATCGCAACTTTCTTTTCATCTTCAGAAGCTCCCTTGTTTTTTGTCTGTGGATGCTAATCCTCGAGCACACCGTCACTGATAGGGGCCGCCGCCCGCCAACACTTAAAGGTCGAATAATCTTTTTATTGCCTTCCCTGAGCGCGCTGCTGGCTGGCGGACTGGAGGTTTTGCTCTGATGGCACATTCAATTAATCAATCACATCAATCAGTCGAATCGTGCCGCGCGAGTGTGTTACCAAGCGGAGGTCTTCAAAAGATGGTGTAAAATTGGAACCGTAATGTTATACAATCGGTTTGGTTTCTCGACTCGTGTACTACCAGGTGATTTTGGCAGCGTAGTCGTGTAACATTTTGGGCTAGATCTTTGTCAAAATGATTTGAGGCTGTTTATGCAATGATGCTCTGAATTTACTACACATGATGAGATTGTAGTGTGGCTGTTGAGCCTGGGAACTTTAAATAGTTCAGCTGCGGAACACGCGCCTACAAAGCAAACTATCAGTTTGTATTTTGGAAAGATGTAGGAAATTTTCAGGTGTGATTTTCTATAGACTTTTATTATTATTTTTTTGTTATGGCACTTATCTTCTATTGATTAGTTTGCAACAAGCTTCATTGCACGGGAAAACCTTTCCCATTATTTGAAACTCCACATTGAACAACTTGAATATTGGTCCATTATTTTTCGGGCTATTACACTCAACGATTCATGGGTGGATTCCTATAGATCCGTTTCGCTCATCGAGCGCCTCGTGGTGCACAGCCGACACTCCTTCCGATGACAATCGCGAGGTATTGTAACACACTGTTCGCTGCGATTCTTCATTCGACACTGTTGACAACCGTGCGAGACTCGTAGTGACAATTTTGGTAGTGATCAGAGCCAATGATGTTCGGACCTCTAATTATCTGGTAGTAAGACTTATGATTTGAGTGCATTCAGAAATTCGTTTCGCTATATTGATTGCCATTCCTCTAGTAGCTGTGAAATTTACTAAACGTAGGCTGTTGTTGTAGTGATAGAGAGAGTATCAATAATAGATACCATAGAAGGCTTTGGTTTGTCATGAATGTCAAACCAATAGACGAATCCAAGTAAAAATAAGAAGAAGACACACGACGGTGTTAACTTTGACAGATCCTACAGTACAGCATAGGGAGATAATTTTAAAATGCTTATTATAAATTCCAGACAAATTGTAATTAAAATCTGATTGAAGTACGATACGGAAAAAGTTCTAAATTACATATTCGGAAGCTTATCTCAATTTTTCGAATATTTTCCAAAAATGTATCTATCATACAGTTCGGAACTTTTTCCGTATCATACTTCAATCAGATTTTAATTACAATTTGTCTGGAATTTATAATAAGCATTTTAAAATTATCTCCCTATGCTGTACTGTAGGATCTGTCAAAGTTAACACCGTCGTGTGTCTTCTTCTTATTTTTACTTGGATTCGTCTATAGAACTGCAAATCAGTCTTCCAATGATTGTCAAGAAATACAGAAGCAAAAATGAAAGGTCATGTATTATTCTCTGCTCCGGTCACAACATTGGCGCAATCGAGTCTCCCCACGTAGAACTCAAAAAATATTAGAAGAAATTCAAATGAAATCAAAATATTAAACTTGATGTCATCTGGAACAATGTACGAAATTTAGGTTGCGATTTACTGCGTTTATGAAAAAATGAAGTTCGGAAGAAATTTGGCTTTGCAGCTATGATAACAATTGTAGAATTGCTGAGCTCCAATAAGCAAAAAAGTGAGGCATTCCAGTTCATATACTTTGAAAGAGAAGATAAAGACAACACCCGCGTGCTGATGGGAGTCGTAGTTGTGGGTTTCTTTGGAATGGAATTGTGCTTATAAGATTGGTTTTTGGTTAATAGCCAGCATAAAAACTGAACTATGAGGATAAGTATCAACAGGTTATCAATACATTCAGTTTTAGGCTTTTTCGTTGAAAGATTTATTGGTTGGCACAATTATCTTTAAAATAATAGATCAATAGAGCAAATACTACTTCGGCTATTTCTATGATTATAATGTTGCACTGGAACACATAAATAAGTAAAAAAGCAAAGTACCCGAATGATGCCCTACATTCAGGTTGAGTGACGCAGTCCTACCAAGCAGAGTCAAATTCAGATAAGTCCGATTGAGAAGGCGGAATATCTAGTAGTCACAAAATAAAGATCGTCCCTGTTAGGGGCTCAGAGAATCTTTATGATGGTTGGTCCAATTGAGAAGGTGGAGAACCACAATTGTACTGGACTCTACTAGAAAGGTAGAGTGTCCTTTTGATAATTCAGAAAAAGATTGCGTATGTTCATCTTCGATATATGTAGTAGACGGAGTATCGATCGCAATATCGAAAGCTTTTATTAGTTATGAGGAGCTCAAATGAAAAGAAAACGGATTGCTTTCATGAGATATATAGTTCTCCAAATGATTACTAACTTGATGACGATAATGGATATCATTTCCTATATTGAAGCGAACAGTTGTTTAGATATCGATCTTTGTTGAACTGAATACAACAACATTCGTATTACGTGGATTTATATGGATTTGGATTTATAAAATAAACAATACTTTGGGCATACGACAAACGCTCATTATTTAGGGCATAAGATCATAGACTAAATCGCAGAGTTAAAAAAATGGAATAACATAAAAATTGTTTTAACTTCACTTTTTTCTGAAATATATCCATGAAGTCCGCGTTACGTTTTTGGAAGATTTTAAAACGTTTTGAATATGATCACATGCGTGAATATAGTTCAAGTATAGTGGCTCGAGATAGGAAAGTATTATTTTGCTGCACATACGACGTTTTAAGTTATCATTTGATATGTAAATGTGATAAAATCACCATAAAAGCTTGCGATCACTTTACAAATTAAAAGAAGTAGCGGCAGTTATTCACCCATAACAAAAGACAATACGAAACCATCTAGAAGGATGATTATCAGAAAGTTGATAGAGTTCCTGTGACTTATTGAAAATTGAATTGGTTCAAGTTCAAAATTTTCTATAAAATAATAATTGGAAAGTAAAGTAAAGTAAAAAAATATCAACGAGTAACAAAATAATACAACTAAGAAAAAGTGTATTTGCAATTTTCATGTCATCAACATTTAAATTAGCTGTCATCAATATATTCATGATTGTGTGGCCCCAAATGGCCGGAGCGAATTGTTATGACAGCAGCTCTCCATGGGTGCGTGTGTACGCTACGGAGGTCTGACCAGAAGAGGCCGAGTCATGGCTTGCTGCGAACTTATCGACACGCTGAGGTGTTAATGTATAATCACACTCTGATGGTAATATACTCAAACCCCACATTTCCCTTCTTCTCTCATTAAAAAAAAGGCAAAAAAAAAATCCTCTAGCATAGAACGCTTTGATTTTTTTAAGTTACTTGCGCGAGACGAAGATGAACATATTGCTTTTGAAAAACCGATGATTTTCTTTGAAAACTGAACTCCAAAATAAACTTGTCTGATCATCGTGGTTTTTAATCGCAGAACAACGAAATGCAAGTCAATAGGTTGTATCATTTAAATGTTAAACTAAATTGGTTATTAATCTCACAAAAACATTTTATATTGTAGCAATAATTAAATATCTTAAACCTTCCATTAAATCCAATTATCAGCTTCATATATAGTAATACCAGCAAGCTGACCTTCAACATATCGATGTTGAACTTGCTAACAACCGCTTAGAACATGTGTTCCCAAACTATGGGCCGCGACTCTCAGGAAGGTCGTGGGCTGATCAATGATGGGTTGCAAAAGACGAATCTTGATTCATTCTTTTGTCCCTATTTTGTCCCACAAATCTATCACAGCCATTAGATTTGGATCTATGTAGTGAATGGAGAACAATAAATTTTGAGATTTTGTCAAATACAATGAAATCCAAACAATTCAATCCAATTCCAATAAAAATCCAAGCCACATTCAATCCAATTCCAATCAACATCCAATCCTAATTCAATCTAAATCCAACCCAAATCCAATCCAAATTCATTCCACAGTCAATCCGTATCCGTTCCATATCCATTCCAAAACCGCTCCAATCAAAATCAAATCCAATCCAAAACCAATCTAAATCCGTTCCAAATCCAAATCCAATCAAATGCAATTCTAATCCAAATCTAAATCAAATCCAATTCAAATCCAGTCCAAATCCAACGAATGTCTAATCCAAATCCAATCCATATCCGATTCAAATCCTTTTCAATCAAATCCAAATTCGTTCGAATTCAAAGTAATATAATGATGGGATATGAAGCAATTCATAATGGTTTGTTCAATCTAACGCAAACTTATTTTTATCCAAATTCTAAAAGCCAATGTGGGAGGGTCGTAACCAATATGCGATTGTGCTAAGTGGGTCGCATGTACAAGTAGTTTGGGAACATCTGGCCTAGGATATGATATTTATCTAAAATTTCGCAGAGATATAATACTTAAATGAGATAGCATAAGTATATACCTAAATTTTAGACTTATGTTAACCAGTCCATTTAGCCAATAACTCCAAACTTATGACTTTGTGAATGCTGGCAACGTTTTTTTGAGCTTCGTGAATGTTGGATATCTCATCCAACGGGTAATTCTGCTACGACTACTAAGTCAGTAGATTCCAAAATAAGTTTCAAGATAATATATTAAGCCTTCCAAACAACTTTGTTGCATACGATAGATCTCCATATCTCTCAGATTTCGATAGAACTAGCTTTACTGGTAGTCTCATGTACACTAAAGTCGCCAAGTTGTACATTTCAATCTAAATTTATTTTAACAAAAATAAATGCTTCCGTGACCCACCTTGGGATTTTGTAGATTGTCAACTTTTTTTCTCGGCAGTCTCCCAGACACGACTTGTGATATTGCAAATAACAAACCAGCGGTCTCCCATGCTTTGCGATTTTCCAAACCACAATCCATTTTCCAGCGGTCTTCCAGGCGCGCTTTGTGGCTTTCCAAACAACAAACTATTTTCCAGCTCTTCCAGGCGCGCTTTGTGATTTTCCAAACCACAATCCATTTTCCAGCGGTCCTCCAGACACGCTTTGTGATTTTCCAAACCACAATCCATTTTCCAGCGGTCTTCCAGACGCGCTTTGTGATTTTCAAACCACAATCCATTTTCCAGCGGTCTTCCAGACGCGCTTTGTGATTTTCCAAACCACAATCCATTTTCCAGCGGTCTTTCAGACGCACTTTGTGATTTTCAAACCACAATCCATTTTCCAGCGGTCTTCCAGACGCGCTTTGTGATTTTCAAACCACAATCCATTTTCCAGCGGTCTTCCAGACGCGCTTTGTGATTTTCAAACCACAATCCATTTTCCAGCGGTCTTCCAGACGCGCTTTGTGATTTTCAAACCACAATCCATTTTCCAGCGGTCTTCCAGACGCGCTTTGTGATTTTCAAACCACAATCCATTTTCCAGCGGTCTTCCAGACACGCTTTGTGATTTTCCAAACCACAATCCATTTTGCAGCGTTCTTCCAGACGCGCTTTGTAGCAATACAACCCATTGCCTTATGTTTTTTTAATTATCAGATATTTTAACATATTATCACATTACCGATTCAACTCACCTTTTATCAGCGTCAGGATCCAACAAATCTCCTGGCAGGATCGCCAATGGGTGCGTGTGTACGCTACGGAGGTCTGACCAGAAGAGGCCGAGTCATGGCTTGCTGCGAACTTATCGACACGCTGAGGTGTTAATGTATAATCACACTCTGATGGTAATATACTCAAACCCCACAATGATGAAAACCTGGATTACATATTTTATGGAATTTTGGTTATAATAATAAAAAAAAGTTATAATATAATTGATGATGATGAACATAACGATGAATTTGTATGTTGAATATTACCAACTTGGAACTGACATTTTGTTTCAACTTTTAAAATATCTAATGTTTGTAGCTCCGAATTATAGAGTAACTTATGTACGTTGTACGTACACTTTGTTTTCTTTGATTTTCTAACTAACTTGTATGTCTTGTATGCAAATAAAGTATGTCGTTTTTCTAAATTTTAACATAGCATTGCTCAAAACAAATTGAGCTGAGAAATCTGACAAATTGGTTATCCGTTCATGAGTTAAACCATGAGAAAGGTAAACCTCATCTCGTTTCTAATTATTTAGATTGCCAAATTCTGTATAAATAGAAGAAAAGTAGAAGATAAGAGAAAGGGAGTAATGTAGTGATAGAGAGAGTATCAATAATAGATACCATAGAAGGCTTTGGTTTGTCATGAATGTCAAACCAATAGAACTGCAAATCAGTCTTCCAATGATTGTCAAGAAATACAGAAGCAAAAATGAAAGGTCATGTATTATTCTCTGCTCCGGTCACAACAGTTGTCATACACCCAAAAAAATCTGCAATTTCTTTCCACCTGAAAAAATACGTAGATTTTTTCCACCTGAAATTCACGTAACTTTTACCTGAATTTCCGATAGAAATTTCATTCTACGTGAAAATCAGGTAAGTTCTACCTGAGTTTTGGATAAAATTCACCGGACACGTAAGTTTCACCTGAATTTTCTGAAGCATTTGCAGCTACGTGTGCACGTAAAATGTACCTGAAAATTCAGGTGGAAACAACGTTTAGATTATTGGGAGTGTACTGATTGGTAGCAAAGTGAAGGCTCCCTCTACCGATTATGAGACCGAAATAGTCCTGTCTAGCGACCTAAGCAATGGAGCCTCCGAAAACGATTTTTATGTCATGCATTAGGCATTCTCCATAGGATTTATCAAAACATTATCCGAGCCAGCGGATTTATCGTTTATTGGAGCATTGTAGATGTTGTAGATGCAGGGCCAGATTTAACCAGAGGCTTCCGGGCCTCTTGAAAGGAGGCTTCCGGGCCTCTTGAAAATAGGCTTCCGGGCCTCTTGAAAGGAGGCTTCCGGGCCTCTTAAAAGGAGGCTTCCGGGCCTCTTAAAAGGAGGCTTCCGGGCCTCTTAAAAGGAGGCTTCCGAGCCTCTTGAAAATAGGCTTCCGGGCCTCTTGAAAGGAGGCTTCCGGGCCTTTTGAAAGGAGGTTTCCAGGCCTTTTGAAAGGAGGCTTCCGGGGCTCTTGAAAGGAGGCTTCCGAGCCTCTTGAAAGGAGGCTTCCTGGCCTCTTGAAAGGATGCTTCCGGGCCTCTTGAAAGGATGCTTCCGGGCCTCTTGAAAGGAGGCTTCCGGGCCTCTTGAAAATAGGCTTCCGGGCCTCTTGAAAGGAGGCTTCCGGGCCTCTTGAAAGGAGGCTTCCGGGCCTCTTGAAGGAGGCTTCCATGCCTCTTGAAAGGAGGCTTCCGGGCCTCTTGAAAGGAGGCTTCCGGGCCTCTTGAAAGGAGGCTTCCGGGCCTCTTGAAAGGAGGCTTCCGGGCCTCTTGAAAGGAGGCCTCGGGCCTCTTGAAAGGAGGCCTGGGCCTCTTGAAAGGAGGCTTCCGGGCCTCTTGAAAGGAGGCTGGGGCCTCTTGAAAGGAGGCCTGGGCCTCTTGAAAGGAGGCTTCCGGCCTCTTGAAAGGAGGCTTCCGGGTCTCTTGAAAGGAGGCTCTGGGCCTCTTGAAAGGAGGCTTCCGGGCCTCTTGAAAGGAGGCTTCCGGGCCTCTTGAAAGGAGGCCTGGGCCTCTTGAAAGGAGGCCTCGGGCCTCTTGAAAGGAGGCTTCCGGGCCTCTTGAAAGGAGGCTTCCGGGCCTCTTGAAAGGAGGCTTCTGGTCTCTTGAACGTAGGCTTCTGGGCCTCTTGAAAGGTGGCTTCCAAGTCTCTTGAAAGGAGGCTGCCGGGCGTTTTAAATGGAAGCTTGCGGGCCTCTTGAAAGGAGGCCTTCGGGCCTCTTGAAACGAGGCTTTCGAGCCTCTTGGAAGGAGGCTTCCGGCGTCTTGAAAGGAGACTTCCGGGCCTCTTGAAAGGAAGCTTCCGGCGTCTTGAAAGGAGGCTTCCAGGCCTCTTGAAAGGAGGCATCCGGGCCTCTTGAAAGGAGGCTTCCGGGGCTCTTGAAAGGAGGCTTCCGGGCCTCTTGAAAGGAGGCTTCCGGGCCTCTTGAAAGGAGGCTTCTGGCCTCTTGAAAGGAGGCTTCGGGCCTCTTGAAAGGAGGCTTCTGGGCCTCTTGAAAGGAGGCCTGGGCCTCTTGAAAGGAGGCTCCTCGGCCCTTTGAAAGGAGGCTTCCGGGCCTCTTGAAAGGAGGCTTCCGGGCCTCTTGAAAGGAGGCTTGGCCTCTTGAAAGGAGGCTTCCGGGCCTCTTGAAAGGAGGCTTCCGGGCCTCTTGAAAGGAGGCTTCTGGCCTCTTGAAAGGAGGCTCTGGCCTCTTGAAAGGAGGCTTCTGGGCCTCTTGAAAGGAGGCTTCTGGGCCTCTTGAAAGGAGGCCTGGGCCTCTCGAAAGGAGGCCTGGGCCTCTTGAAAGGAGGCTTCCGGGCCTCTTGAAAGGAGGCTCTGGGCCTCTTGAAAGGAGGCCTGGGCCTCTTGAAAGGAGGCTTGGGCCTCTTGAAAGGAGGCTTCGGGCCTCTTGCAAGGAGGCTTCCGGGCCTCTTGAAAGGAGGCTTCCGGGCCTCTTGAAGGGTGGCTCCGGGGCCTCTTGTACGGGGGCTTCTCGGCCTCTTGAAAGGAGGCCTGGGCCTCTTGAAAGGAGGCTTCCGGGCCTCTTGAAAGGAGGCTTCCGGGCCTCTTAAAAGGAGGCTTCCAGGCCTCTTGAAAGGAGGCTTCCGGGCCTCATGAAATGAGGCTTCCGGGCCTCTTCAAAGGAGGCTTCCAGGCCTATTGAAAAGAGGCTTCCAGGCCTATTGAAAAAAGGCTTCAGGGTCTCTTGAAAGGAGGCTTACGGGCATCTTGAAAGGAGGCTTCCGGGCCTCTTGAAAGGAGGCTTCCGGGCCTTTTGAAAGGAGGTTTCCGGGCCTCTTGAAAGGAGGCTTCCTTGCCTATTGAAAGGAGGCTTCCCGGCCTCTTGAAAGTATGTTTCCAAGCCTCTTGAAATGAGGTGGCAGCTAATGCACGAAAACGGATTTCCGGATAAACTGATACGGTTGATCAAGGCGACGATGGATCGGATGATGTGCGTAGTTAGAGTTTCAGGGGCATTTTCGAGTCCCCTCGAAACGCGCAGAGGGCTTCGGCAAGGTGATGGTCTTTCGTGTCTGCTATTCAACATCGCTTTGGAGGATATAATACGAAGGGCAGGGATTGACACGAGTGGTACGATTTTCACGGAGTCCGTCCAGTTATTTGGTTTCGCCGACGACATTGAGAGGATGGAGGAAGCCTACATCAGACTGGGAAACAAAGCTTAACGGATTGGAAGAGGCTGAAGAGAGGTCAATGTAAGCCACCCACCACGAGTTTCTATCGGTGGTGACGAAATCGAGGTGGTTAAAGAATACGTGTACTTGGGCTCACTGGTGACCGCCGGTAACGATACTGTAACATTTTACGTTTATTTCGATTAAAATTTAAATAAAAATATTCGATTAGAACCGATAAAACAAAAATAAATTTTGAAATTTGTTTTAATTTATGATCGTGTGTCGTGTTTCGTTTGCGTGCGTAAAATCTGTTCGTTCCTGTATCAATTTCAAGTTTATAGTATTTGTTATAAAAGCTCAACTCATTATGGCACGCATGTGAGCTGCAAATAGGCGGCAAGCAGGCGCCATGCCTCCGATCGCCATGCTAATCGCTTGGCGCAATTTTATTTGAGTACGCTTTACAATCAAAATGAATGATAGCTCAGATTTGAATAATTGAATAGTAAATTGATTTCAAAAGATACAAAATTTCTTGGCGCAAGTACGACTCAGACTCGCTCATTTCGTCTACGAATCGGCTGGAAAGCAGAAGTGTGCGAATAAAATACTTACGTTCAGTTTTTGAAAGTTGAGGATTTTGCTTGAGTAATTTAAGTTTAATTAATTAAGGTAAAATTGGTGAGTGAGTTTTAAAACAAATAAGTGGTGTTAAATGTTCTGTGTTTTTCTTCCTAGTTTTGTGGACCGAGGTCCAATCGATTGCGTTTTCTGCTCAGATAATTTTATTAAAGTGAATTGATACGAAAAAAGGTAATTAAATCTAATTATGTTGAACAATTCCTTAAATTTAATGGGATTTCGTGTTGGACACGCAGCGCCCTGCGCTTTTTTCGTACGGCTGGATTTTCTGTCGCTAATCGGCGGCATTCATCATCTCATCGAGATTCCGTTCGTGGTATTCCACCACGACTTCGTCCGTTGACCGTCCGACCCGTGTGCCAAGCGAAGGTCCGCCTCAAGTAGGTAGCCAAACGGAGGTGAGTGAGGTCCCTAAGTCAATCGTAGCGAATTTTCCACGTCGGTCGTTAATTGCCGACGGAAAGGTCCTTTACGTTACATTTTCGGACCAGTGTTTTAGAGAGTGTAGGTTCGTCTTTCTGCGTGTCGTCAATTGCACGCCACGAACCTCGATCCTAACCAAAGGATAGAGGACGCACCACTCCCCGCTCGGTGAACCGGAAAAGTACGCGAAGCCGGGTCGCTTGGGTACGTGTGCCTCTATTTGGCGGAGCCGATCGTCCCGGGGACATCCAGGCCAAATGCCACAACACTCTCTCCGATCGAAATCGGAAGCTTCCGTTCCAGCCGCACCATTAGATCGGCCTTATCGCACACGGGTCATCTCCATCGCTGCGCGCCAAATCACAGTACGGACACGCCGGTGACCGCCTTCGTGTTATCGCCATCTTCGTAGCTATCATCGCCATCGTCAACGACATCGAAGCCTCATCGTTCCTGCCGGCATCGAGTCAACAAAAATCCTGCGCAGGTACGTGAAGAGCTTTTTGTTACATGGCCATGTTTTGCTCTTTTCCATTCCGTACGATTTAATCACGTCCAATACGAATAAATGCTCTAAAATATAGAAGGTTTCAAATAAATTTTGTTGAGTTGATAAGAAAATTATTTTGAGCTTTTTAGTGGAATGTTTTCACCTGTCATAAGACGAGTTTAAACAATCCCATTGAATTCCACCACTTAATTGTATCCTGACAGATACGTATTTCGACCTCAACAGTAAGGCCGTCTTCAGTGTCTTGTACTTGACTCGACTTCGTCGACACAAGACACTGAAGACGGCCTTATTGTTGAGTTGGTTGAATTCCCGTTACGTTTAACGCCAGTTGGCAATAAAACATACTCACTAAACTAAATTACGTTTCGTTCCGTTTTATTGCTCGAATGAGCGAACATTCCCTCTGAGTTCCCTATGTTTCGTACGGATAACGAGTTGGAGTAAGTGCATGCGTTACGAGATTTATTACCATTGTTCCGCGAACCGTTCGAGAGTTTCCCTGAGCGAAATAGTCTCTAAAAAATCGGGTAAATCGAACACGATCGGTGGTCTCTTTTTGCGAGTGGCGCTTAAGCCATCGAAATAGTAAAACCTCGAGAACATTCCCCGAACGGTTACAATACCAGCAGAGAAATTCGAAGACGCATCATGGCAGGAAATCTGACTCCGGAAGACGCTCCGATCGAATAGAGTTCGCCGCCGTACCAAACTGACTATCTACAAAACGCTTATACGACCGGTAGTTCTCTACGGACACGAGACCTGGACGATGCTCTGGGAGTTTTCGAAAGCATAGTGCTGAGTACCATCTATGGTGGGGTGCAGATGGCGGACAGTACGTGGAGGAGGCGAATGAATCTCGAGTTGCATCAGCTGTTGGGAGAACAATCCATCGTTCACACCGCGAAAATCGGAAGACTGCGGTGGGCCGGGCACGTAGCCAGAATGTCGGACAGTAATCCAGTGAAAATGGTTCTCGACAACGATCCGACGGGAACAAGAAGGCGAGGTGCATAGCGGGCAAGGTGGATCGATCAGGTGGAGGACGATTTGCGGACCCTCCGCAGACTGCGTGGTTGGCGAAGTGCAGCCATGGACCGAGCTGAATGGAGAGAACTTTTATATATTGCACAGGCCATTCCGGCCTTAGCCTGGTAATAAAAAAATGTTACAGTAAGTGCGTACGTTCGTGATGTCGGAGAAGAATTTCCCGTCGATTAGAACGTGGTCGATTTGGTTTTCCGTTACTTGATTAGGTGATTCCCATGTGGCCTTTTGGATATTCTTGCGGGGCAAGAAAGTGCTTCGGACTACCATTCCGCGGGAGGCTGCAAAGTTTATGCATCGTTGGCCGTTGGCTTTCGATACGGTATGTCTACACATATCCTCCCTTCCTACCTGAGCGTTCAAGTCACCGATGACGATTTAGACGTCACGCAATGGGCATCCATTGTATGTCTGCTCCAGCTGTGCATAGAACGCTTCTTTCTCGTCGTCGGGTCTCCCTTCGTGTGGGCTGTGCACGTTGATGATGCTATAGTTGAAGAATCGGCCTTTTATCCTCAGCTTGCACATCCTTGCGTTGATTGGCTGCCACCCAATCACACGATGGCGCATCTTTCCCAGCACTATGAAGCCGGTTCCCAGCTCGTTGGTGGTGCCACAGCTTTGGTAGAAGGTAACCGCTCAATGCTCGCTTTTCCACACTTTGTGTCCTGTCCAGCAAATCTCCAGCAGCGCCACGACGTCGGGGATGTAATTCATCGTAGATCATCCTGTCGCATCCTGCGAAGCCTAGCGATTTGCAGTTCTATGTTCCAAACTTCCAATCGTGATCCTTGCTCCATTCGTTAGTTATTTCAGTGCCGTAATCATCTGTTCGGATCCCACATATTTTTAATCCTGCTTTCGATACGATCCATTTCTAAGAAACCTGCTCAGGGATCATAACATGTTAGACTTAAATTCAGTTTTTGATTGGGTTTTGAGGTATTTGTGTTTCATGCATTATTTCCAATTTCATACAGCGCTTGTCAACCAATGCAAGTTGTTGAATTTTGATGGGTACAATGGCGAGTTTACAAAATTTTCACAAACGACACCAAACCTTCAATGATGAGTTTTTATTTTTGTTGCGAACGCGATCTCGACGGTACGTCGCAATCATCTCACGAGGGTTTTTTATATTTATCCGAGGTATATTAACGGATTGATAGAAATCAATTACATACATTTGCATTTCAATTATCATGATTAAAGCTTTTATTTATATATGCCTATACAAATGCCAACATGCGAAAATAGCGACCTTTGCATACATATTTGAGGCGCTATTCGCATTATTGTGCGTAGTAATTCTATGGGAAGGTAAAATAATTGAGATTTTATCAAACACACATTCCTTTGCTCACGAGAATATGGTTTGGTCATATTTTAGTTTTATTTCTTCTATAAGATGGTGATGGATGATAAACCAGAATTCATTTTTTTCGCCCAACAATAAATTCAGTCAAAATAATTTCAAAAGCCGTATACCTAGCAGCGTATATCTGCTGTCTAACCATAAAAAAATCGTTAAAGAAAGAACATCAATCAGCATACTGAAAACAAATAGTTTTCTGCCTTCCGAAGTGTAAATTTGTTTGCAACCGACTTGACTATCTCATACACAGAATGCCGTTGAATGCGTAGTTTATAACCGAGTCGTTTTGCACCGTGTCGTTAGACCTAAGCCGTACCATACCTTTTTGGGAGAGATCCTCCCACGCATGACCTATAGACGCTCATCAAGCAGCCGATTAGATTCAGCCGGGCAAAATATATGCACGGAAAGCTTCGGGGCTATTTGAATTTCGATCCGAGCACGAACTGGTTTTTAAGGAATCAATACACAGCAACACCTTCGTTACGACAGTTCGAATCACACACCGCACACCACACCGGCCTCAGGCAAACCGATCTTCGCGAATGGGAAACAAGGCGCACTTAATCCAGTGATTTGTTTCATCAAAGCCTTTTTCGTTGACGTGTTTGGCTATAGGCAGGGTGGGACCTACAATAAATAACAGCCTGGTGAGGCTTCCAAGTGGATTGAGCAAATGGTGAACTTAGAATCAAACTTGTCTTATTTTTTCATTTTATTTAAAAAAATATCTACTTTAAGTAAGAGAAGATAAATTTGTTTCATTTTATTCTTGTCTTCGTCTCGAATTTATAAATTCCACAGACTGATTTCTATACTAAGTTTCTAATTCTACTTTTAAACACGGACTTTGACACATTAAAATCAAAAACATGTAACATGATATATGTATGTACGGTCGAGTAATAAATGCTGAGGATGGGAATAGGAATTTTATTCAAATGGATCTTTTTACTCAAAGGGTTTCAAACCATCTTAAACCTTCAAAATCTATTGACATTTATTACATTTTATTAGATTGGTAGCGTCATGAAATCCCAAAATTTCTGGAAAAACTGTATGACCCGTGCTCTGTGAAAGATTAGCGAAATAAATTTTCTTTAAGCATTTAAGTAAACATATATTTGGCCCTCCTTAGCCTAACGGTAAGATGCGCGGCTATAAAGCAAGACCATGAAGAGGATGGTTGGGTTCGATTCCCGGTGCCGGTCTAGGCATTTTTTTGGAAGTTGTTTCGACTTCCCTGGGCATAAAAGTATCATCGTGTTAGCCTTATGATATGCAAATGCAAAAATGGTAACTTGGCTTAGATACCTCGCGGAAGTGGAATGAACTACCTTACCTGCATTGCAAGCAGGAGGTCGTGGGATCAATCCCAGGCTTAATCATATTAAAAACCCAAATTAATTCACCTAGTGTTGGTGGTGCCTGGTGCCTTTCTCACGCATTATAAAAATGAGAAAAACATATAAGAGAGGTCAAAATAGCACTTTAGGGGGATAGATTTTACTATTTCCATCCATTCATATCTATCTGCGGTCATTTGAATGCATTGCAGCAGTTTTTGAAACAATTTTTTTTTTCGATTTTGAAATTTTTTTTCCAAGGGTCCCCGATTTGGTTTGGTTTTGTAGTGATCCTATCAAGATTTTTTTATGTACAGGTTATCCGACTTCGTCAGTAGATGGGAATAACCAGCGCGGGGGGGAAACATACATTTTCAGTGCAAAACGTAAACGAGCATAAATTCCATACAAAAATCCAAGATGGCTGAGTTGGGGATATTGACAAGTCGGATAACCTGTACATAAAACAATCTTGGATCCTATAGCCTTTACGTATACTTTGTATACGAGAAAGGCAAAAATGTCTCATGGGACTGTCATAATATTATCAATATCCTTTGAATTTCAATCATTCAAGCCAAAGATCTATCCATTTTGTATGGAACTCCTCATTACGGGCAGAGAGACAAGATCTCGTGTCAAAAGCGATCTCAATATTTGTTGAAAAGATTCGCTCTTGATCATAGGGTTCAACCCCTACCAATAGCAGAACTAGGATCGTTCCGCCGCCGCCGCTCTATATGTAAATACATTCGAGTGCTAAATCGTTTCGGATCACTCACATATGACCGGTTTCAGTCTGGCGGTCGACCACACCTTGGAGGCATTTCGGAACGTGTGATATATTGACCTGGCGGCGGCGGCAGCCGACACTGCTGCGGTTACCGATCGTGGAGAAAAACGGCCAAAACTATAAACACAATGGATCTCCGAACGTTATGGATGGGCGTCATGCAGACGATGCAGGATCTTAATTCTGGCGGGGCACGCTACACGCATGACCCATCCGACGACGGATGGATTGGTTGGATTGAGCTCCCAGGCGGTTTCCGACAAACAGGCGTCAATCAACAGTACACAACAATCGACCATTAACGCTCACGGATGTTGAGTTCAATCAACACTTCGTTGGTTGATCGCCAGAAATAGCTTTAGGCGGCGGATTCAACGGGTGATTAAAGTGGTCGAGCAAAACAAAAACATCGCAGATTCGTTTTTGAACAGCATTGCATTATCTTTCATCAATTCGAAACTAGACGCTTTCTCTCCAACGTCATAATTAAGCGTTGCGAACAAATTTTCATTTATTCACGATTGATGAAGTTCTAAAATTCTATTAATGGTGAATAGGGAGAAGGACCCTAACCATATCGTTCATTACTAGACTTCATTTCAAACAAATGGCTTCATTTGTTGTATGTATACTATATGTGTACTATATATCAAGTAATTCGATTGCAATACGTGCAATTACAACAAATTCAAACACAAAAAAATGAAACCTGCAAAAGAACTCTGGGACGTCAAATTTCCTGCAACAAATATTTATTTCCATTATAAATAGCAGTTCATGGAACCGTTACAAATTTTAAAACCTTAAGCTCCGATAATTTTCTTTTTAATTCTCCTACAATAAAGCTTAACCGCAAGGCTATAATTTCACTTCAAAAACGAACGAACAAAAGGTCAAAAAACTAAAGGTCAAAAGTACAAAAGGCCAAATAAGAACAAATGGTCGAAAAGGTAAAAGGTGACAGAAAATTAAGAAGGAAGGAGGAAAAAGGATAAAGGAAGGAGAAGGAAGTAAGAAGGAAGAACTAAAAGGGAAAATAGAAAAAGAAAAAAGTAAGAAGTAAGAATGAAAAAAAAGAAGGAAGAAGGAAAAGGAAAGAAGAATGAATGAGCAATGAAGAAGAAAGAGAAAAGAAAACAAAAAGTAAGAAGACGGAAAAAGAAAGAAAAAAGAAGGAAGAAGAAAAAAATAATAAAGATGAAGGTAGAACAAAGCAGGAAAGGAATAAGAAAGGAGGAAGAACAAAGAAGGAAGAAAAAATAAAGAAGAAGGGAAAAGGAACAATGGAGGAAATAGAATTAAGAATGAATACGGAAGAAGGAGGAAGGAAGATGGTAAAAGTAAAAAGACAGGAGGAAGGAAGAAGAAAAAAAGAAGGAAGAAAAAGAAGAAAAATAGGAAAGGGATAATCGAAGAAGGAAGGGGAAACGGAATGAAGGAAGAAGTAAAAAGGAAGAAGTAAAAGGATGAAGGAAGAAGGAAATAGGAAGAAATAAGACAGAAAATGGGAGAAACAGAAAGAAAAAAGTAGAAGAAAGAAAGAAATAGGTAGTAGGAAGAAGGAAGAAGGAAAAAGGAAGAAGAAAGAAAGGAGAAAAAGACGGAAGAAGAAGGAGGAATTAGGTAGAGGAAAGTATCTTTTTTGCTTTCGACCTTCTGTCCCTTTTGACCATTTGTCCCCTTCAACCTTTTGTCCTTTTCGGACTTTTGTCCTTTTCGAACTTTTGTCTTTTGACCTTTGTCATTCGACCTTCTGTCATTCGACCTATTTTGTCCCTATCCTGTTCGGAGAACCATCCATCGTATGTGGACGAAATATATGTACATAAATAAAGTACTCGACAGATTTACGATCTATGATTTGTTACATTCACAATGACTGAGTACTCACAAATCGGTAATGGAATTAAAATTAGACATAGGAAAAGAAGCTGAATTTATGTTAAGTGTCTATGTATATTATCCAATGATAACTAAATGGGATTTTATTATTATTTTGATATGAAAATCATTTTAATCTTTTAGTGGAATGTATTCACTTGTCATAAGACGAGTTTGTGCTATTCCATTTAATTCCCCTACTTTATTGTACCTTTGACAGATACGTATTTTGACCTCAATAGTAAGGCAAGGCCGACTTCAGTGTTTCGTAATTGACTTGACTCGATTCGAAGTCGAGTCAATTACGAGACACTGAAGACGGTCTTACTGTTGAGGTCGTAATACGTATCTGTCAAAGGTATTAAATGGAATAGTACAAACCAGTGTTGGTAAAATCACTCATAAATCTCAATCAACGAGCACTCCCGTGCGAACGAAATCGTCTGCGATTTTAAAGGAATGCCTCACGCTTGAATTTTTCATGCTAAAACGCATTATTTCACTCATTTGCCAAAAAATCATTTTGGTTTAAAAACGCATTTGAAATTAATTTTGGGGCAATTTATTGCTTATACATAAAAAAGTGTCTAATATTTTATGCGACAAACGTCAATTCATTGTTTTTAACGAAGGAGAACAAAAGAAAACCTACGATGATTCAAATGGATGATTCAACTCATCCATGAGTTTTTAGGTGTTGAGTTGGGTGCGTTTCAACTCACGCTTGATTTGAATCATCCATGAGTTTTGAGATTTTGAGTTTTTACCAACACTGGTACAAACTCGTCTTATGAAAAGTGAATACATCTCACTAAAAGGTGTAAATAATTTTCTTATTTCACATCTACTTAAATAAAAATGAGTTGAGATATTCTTCCTGACGATTTAAACGAACAGGTTGACCGATTCACTAGATTTTCTGCTAATCGATTCGTGTTAAAAAAAATACGTTAAAAATCACTAGAATAAATTTTTTAGTCAGCTGTTAGGAAAACAAAACAATCGCAAGGAAATTGATCTAGAGTTCAGTGCTGCAAATAGTCCAGTATTTGACATTTGCAACCCTGGCAAAGCTGGGTATTTTTTGCTAGTATGAAATAATTTACAATTATATTGTTATTCATATATCTACATATTTCTACTAATCGCAACTCGAGCACATATGTATATGGCATGAGCATGAGCATGAGCATGATTGACCGCCCACGGTTGCTACTCCGTTACTGCTAGGTCAGCTGTAATTACACAGGGAACCATAAACAGATGTGTTCGACTATCGGTTAGCGACAGTATATTTATATACAACTATAAAAAATAAGAACTGGGAAAGAACGCGGTGTGTACGGTACGGTATGTCTACGCATCCTTCAGCCCCTGTAGATTCGTGAAATTCATCATCTTGAAGTAACTACTTGAGAACGATACATCTTGAAGAATCCTCTCTGCGGCAAACACAACGTAGAGGGCCTAGCCGCTTTGACGTAAATGTGATACCACTACTGCGTTGCTGAAAGCTTCAATATTGACAAGAAAAATAATTCTAACCCATCTAAGTCATCTAACCCAATTATTTTTTTCAGGATGCTTTCAGATTAGATTTCATTCAAGTCCACCAACTCAACGGTAAACCCGTCTTCAGTTTCTCGTACCTGACTCGACTTATGACAGGTGAAGACATTCCACTTAAAGAGTTCAATGGTTTTCTTTGAATAGACATTTCTTGTAGTTCCCATACCAAATTGTTCAGAATTTCTTAGGGAAATCAGTTGGAATTTTAATTTTTTTCAGGGTTTCCACGGAAAATCCTTCAAAATTTTCATAGGATTTTTTTTCAGATAATTATTATTCGTAATGTGGATCTAGACCTGTGCAGCGGCTTGATTGGTCATTTTTAGCCAGCGTCGACGTCCAACCGTTGGTAATCGGCGGCAGCGGTGCGCCAGTATGAGTCGGCGTGAACTAATTTCAAGCGTCAAAATTTTTCTGGAATCTCCTTAACGAATCCCCCAGGAAGCACATCCACGAGTTCGTTGGGAAATTCTTCCCAGATATTCTTCTGGAAGGTCCTTCAGAAATTCACTGGAAGTTCCTCCAGGTATTCCTCCGGAAATTCTCCCAAGAACACCTCCCTAAGTTCCTCCAAGAATTCCTCTATCGAGGTTTCTTCAGGAATTCCTCAGGAAGTTTTTAAAAGAATTTCTTCGGAAGTTTCTTCACTCTTTAGGAATCCCTCTACAAGTTCATCCTGGAATTCCTCCGGACGCTTCTCCAGGGACTCCTCCAAGGAGTTTTCTTAAAGTTCCTTCAGGAACTCCTCCAGAAGCTCCTCAAGGAATCTCTCTTGAAGTGCCTTGACGTTCGTCCGGAAGTCCTTTAGATAACTTCTCCGAAGGTTATTGCAATTTTTTTGTCTTTATTAGCTAGACTTTCAGTCCTAGGCTGGCTCGTGTCGATTGCACAAAATCTTCCGGATGTTTCTGAAGCATTTCCTCCAAAAATATGATGAACTTCCCCAAAAAATTCTCTTAGTTAGTCCAAATTATTAGTTTGGAAATTATTTTTAGATTTTCTACAGGAACTACATGGAAGTTGTCACGAGAAATTGTTTGGAAATTCCATAGATAGCTTTTTGAAATTTCCAAAGAAAATTACACGATAAATTCTCCGGAGTTTCCACGGAAATCTCTCCAGAGTTTAAAATGTGTATATTAACGAAAAATTTTGGTAAACGGAAAATAGTTCGAAACATTCTTCGGAATTTGCGGTTATTGTCTTCAACGGTAGTGTTGTTTTTGACATTTTTCGGCCATGCATTCTAATTTATTAGAACAAATTTTTAGGTTTTGTTCAACGTTTTCGAACCCGATGTCGAAACGTTGGACAAAACTTAAAAATTTGTTCTAATAAATCAGACTGCATAGCCAAAATGCCTCAAAAAAAAAAAAAATCTTCGGGATTTCCGGGAAAAAAATCTTCGGGAATAGAAGGAAGGCTCGACTGACTGAAAATCTTCCGATGGAAAGCCATTAAGCCAAAGTTCATCTGGCAGAAATTAATTTGGCCGAAATGAATGTTCCAGCGAAACGGTTATTAAATCACACACGGTTTGGCTGAAAATTTCATGTGCCAAGGCGAATAAGTTTTCTAGCCAAAAAATCCGTTGAGCAGAAATGGTCGTTTGACAGAAATGACCAATTGGCTGAAAATGTCATTTGGCCGAACAGACCATAGGCCAAAAATGTCATTTGCTGAACCAGTAATTCCAAGCAGCACAACTTGTTTGACTACTGAACATTTCACTGCGTTGTAACTATTCGCAAATATATTATATTAATATAATTAATAATATAATTATATAATTATAATATAATTTATATAATATAATATTATAATATAAAAATAATATAATTAATATAATATATTTGCTATTCGGAAAGAAACAAACTTTGCGTTTTCGCCATCAAATATAACTCTCTTGCAATCTAAAAAGCGTAAGAGGCCTACGGTAACACCCTTCGATTGCAGTGAAATTGCAATAATGTTGCAAAATACTACAGCGAAAAAAATAAAATAAAAATATAAAACTGGATTCGATTTGAGAATCTTGTGATTGATAGTCCTTCACTCTACCACAGCACCATACAACACTTCGAAGGGACTGCATGTTGTCTCACCATCAAAATCATACGATTATGAAGTTTTGTACTCGGGTTTTCTGTTACTTGATTGCACCATCACCGGAAAAAAAAATGTTAGTTGTTAAAACGTTGAAGGATGCTAAATTAAACATGGAGACGCACTCAACTTATCTGCAACTTAATTTAAACAAACAAATATTAACATCAAACACGTACTTCATTGCAATGTTAATGAAACATTGATCACAACTCGAACGTTTTTGACATCTTGATGCAACTTTTTCGTGCTTTGATGTTTTCCATTTAGGCATTTAATGAAACTGAATCGGCTAAACGAGATTTTCGGCCAGATGGGTTTCGGCCAAACACCTTTCGGCCATTTGTGCCTCCCCGTCGTTTGGACGAAAGTTATTCGACAGAAAGCCATTTGTTCGAATCGAACGTTTGTCCGAAACGGTTATTAGGTTAAAAATGATTTGGCCATAAAAAAAAACGTTTGACCGAAAGCAACATATAGCCGAAAGAAACATTTGCCCAAAGTAGTTCTTTGGCCGAAAAAGTTATTTTCCCTTACAGGTCATTTAGCTGAAAAGGCCGTTTGCTCTAAATGATCGTTTGGTCGAAAGTGTCGTTTGGCGGAAAGAAAGAATTGGCTCGTAAATTTCCTTTTTGCTAAACAATCTTTCGGTCAAACGGCATTTTCGTTCAAATGACCTATTCGGCTAAACCAGCGGTTCTCAATCTGGGGTAAATGTACTCCTGGGAGTAACTTTGCCGGCCCTATGGAGTACCTCGACTAAAAATGGCGGATGTATTAAAATTCCAATAGAAACCTATTGAAACCGTTTTGATAAATGTTTTATTTTAGATTCCAAAACATGGATGGAGATCAGTAAATCAAAACCTACAGAAACTGGCCCATTACAACTAGCCAACCAACTAGAATATTAAGTTTGGAAGACTCGGCAGTCTCCTTTCAAAAGGCTGCGAAGCCTCCATTCAAAAGGCTGTGAAGCCTCCTTTCAAGAGGCTGGAAACCTCCCCGAATCAGAGCACAAGTCTGGCAAAAAAGGTCATCCGGTCATCAGACAATAGTTCCAGTAACCTTTGTGGAACATGTGTGCCGCTAGGGTCCTTTCAAGAGGCTGGAAGCCTTCTTTCAAGAGGCTGGGAAGCCTCCTTTTAAGAGGCTGGGAAGCCTCCTTTCGAGAGGCTAGGAAGCCTCCTCCAGAGGTTGAGAAGTCTTCTTCCAAGAGGCTGGGAAGCCTCCATTCAAAAGGCTGTGAAGCCTTGTTTCAAGAGGCTGGAAATCCTCCTTTCAAGAGGCTCGAAAGCCTCCTTTTAAGAGGCTGAAAAACCTCATTTCAAGAGGCTCGAAAGCCTACTTTTAAGAGGCTAAGAAGCCTTCTTCCAAGAGGCTGGGAAGCTTCCATTCCACAGTGGTCCAGGTAGCATACAAAGCGGTAATAAGTTGTTCAAGCCGAACATAGCAGAGATAGAAAAAAACTTTGTTCTACAAAGTTGCTCCTAACGGTGAGGGGCTTTTTGAGGTTTTCATAAAAATTAGGGTGGGCCACATTTGAAAAAAATTAAATATAAAACTTTTTCATTTGCAGAGATACGGCTATACAATGTTCCGCGAAGTTATAGTTCAGCCAGATTCCAAGAATTTTGCTAAAGAAAATATTTCTCTAGCTCTTAAATTGACTGATTTAGAGCAATTTTCCCAAGTTTACTTAGGGTGACTCTCAAAAAAACAGTTTTTTTGCTCTAACTTTTTTGTTTCAAATTTCTCAACAATGTGATGTTCAGAGCACTTTTTGTGCTTTGCAGGGCGCAACTTTTCATGGACTTAGCGTTGCCATATCTCATGCGGATCAAAAGTTATTGAGGTTTTTCTTCGAAAAAAACGTTTTCTTCTAACAGCTGTTTCTATGAATGGCGCAAACATTTTTCAATCTGTTTTCTCGACGTTATTCTACTACTTTCAGGCTTCATTTCAGGGTGTTTAAATCGAGGGGATAATTGAAAATAACCTCATATTATTGCAATGAAAAATTACCGTTTTTTCCATTTTTAAGCACTAATTTGCTATTTTTAAGTGTTTTGCTTCCATGGCTTACTTCGTGATATGGCAAACGCCACACCATTTTGTTATAGAGCCTGAGCAGAAGCTAATATCTTGAAAACAGCAGTTCTTATGAACTTGATATCAGCGTTGTCTTACACTCAGTGCAAAAAATTCTGCTCTTTGATTTTACTCCATTTAAACGATTTCATAATCTTAGTTAAGTAATTGTAATTAATAGAAAGATATTAGATATTAGAAACTTCACTAATTGTCATGTCAAATTATTGAAAAAATGCACACCAGAGCCACAGGAGCGCGCACACTGAAAATATACTGGAGTGTATTCACTGGAGTGTATTTTCAGCGCGCGCGCTCCTGTTGCTCTGACGTGCATTATTTTGACAGTTTGATATGACATTTAGAAAACTCAAATATCCTTCTATTGGTGGCCTTTACTAAGCTAACACTATAAAATCGTTTAGATGGAGTAAAATCAAAGAGCAGATTTTTTCGCACTGAGTGTAGGACAACACTGCTTGATATGAATAAGAGGTAACATGACAAAAAATAATAACAAAAATTAATATCCAAAATAAATACTTTAGGCATAACATTATCAGATATTTTAATACAAAACAAAAAATAATTATGTTTTGCCTTTGATATTGTAATAACAACATATGTTATGCTTTGAATATTTTGTATATTACTTTTTGTTATTTCGTATCTTATACATGTCAGTAATTTTCGCTGAGACCGAGCCACTATTTACACGAGGTCTTTGAAAATGCCCAAATTTATGTTCATTAGAATGCTTTCGACGAGTTTATTAGGGATCCGAGTTAAATTTTTCAGAAAGATGGACCCCTCGTTAGTTATGGACGAAATCACTTTTATGGACCCCTCGATTTTTGTCAATTCTTGATTCATCAAAACTGTCATAACTCCAACATTTCTCAACCGATCTTATGGATCAGCATATCGTTGGAAAGAGGAAGAGTGTATCCTCAATTTTCAATAATAACAATGGGGCAGCCATATTGGATTTGGTATTGGATTAAAGTTTTGAGCCTTCCAAATAAATTACTGCTGTAGACATGCTCTTCATTTTCAAAATATATTTGGCGTAGAATAGTGTATGAAATCAATGAACTGATGTCGTAGTCTTATATTGTTTGTATAAATAATGTTCTTTCGTCAGATGGGCCTTAAAAAATAGTTTGGTGAATCGTACAAAACTTTTGATAGAAAAAACATACACCTGAGATTTTTGAACACAAAGCTCTATATAAGCTAAGATTTCCATCGATGTGGTGATATTCAAAATCGGTGATTGCAAATCTAGCGGAAAATAGTTTAAAAAATAAATCCAAGATGGCAGCCAAATCAAATATGGCTGCCCCATGGTTACTATTGCAAATTGAGGATACACTCTTCTTCTTTTCAACGATATGCTGATCCGTAAGATCGGTTGAGAAATGTTGGAGTTATGACAGTTTTGGTGAATCGAGAATTGACAAAAATCGAGGGGTCCATAAAAGTGATTTCGTCCATAACTAACGAGGGGTCCATCTTTCTGAAAAATTTAACTCGGATCCCTAATAAACTCGCCGAAAGCATTCGAATAAATTTGGGCATTTTCAAAGACCTCGTGCAAATAGTGGCTCGGTCTCAGCGAAAATTACGGACATGTATAAGATACGAAATAACAAAAAGTAATATACAAAATATTCAAAGCATAACATATGTTGTTATTACAATATCAAAGGCAAAACATAATTATTTTTTGTTTTGTATTAAAATATCTGATAATGTTATGCCTAAAGTATTTATTTTGGATATTAATTTTTGTTATTATTTTTGGTCATGTTACCTCTTATTCATATCAAGTTCATAAGAACTGCTGTTTTCAAGATATTAGCTTCTGCTCAGGCTCTATAACAAAATGGTGTAGTGTTTGCCATATCACGAAGTAAGCCATGGAAGCAAAACACTTAAAAATAGCAAATTAGTGCTTAAAAATGAAAAAAACGGTAATTTTTCATTGCAATAATATGGGGTTATTTTCAATTATCCCCTCGGTTTAAACACCCTGAAATGAAGCCTGAAAGTAGTAGAATAACGTCGAGAAAACAGATTGAAAAAATGTTTGCGCCATTCATAGATACAGCCGTTAGAAGAAAACGTTTTTTTCGAAGAAAAACCTCAATAACTTTTGATCCGCATGAGATATGGCAACGCTAAGTCCATGAAAAGTTGCGCCCTGTAAAGCACAAAAGTGATCTAAACACCACATTGCTGAGAAATTTGCAACATAAAAGTTAGAGCAAAAAAAATGCTTTATAGGGTCACTATAAGTAAACTTGGGGAAATTGCTCTTAATCGGTCAATTTAAGAGCTAGAGAAACATTTTTTTAGCAAAATTCTTGGAATCTGGCTGAACTATAACTTCGCGGAACATTATTTAGCCGTATCTCTGCAAATGAAAAAGTTTTATATTTAATTTTTTTCAAATGTGGCCCACCCTAATTTTTATGAAAACCTCAAAAAGCCCCTCACCGTTAGGAGCAACTTTGTAGAACAAAGTTTTTTTCTATCTCTGCTATGTTCGGCTTGAACAACTTATTACCGCTTTGTATGCTACCTGGACCAATGTGATTCAAAAGACTGTGAGGCCTTCTTTCAAGAGGCTCGAAAGTCTTCTTTCAAGGGACTCGAAAGCCTCTTTTCGAGAGGCTCGAAAGCTTCCTTTCAAGTGAGAAGCCTTTTTCAAGAGGCTCGGAAGCCTCCTTCTAAGAAGCTGGAAAGCCCCCTTGAGAGGCTGAGAAGCCTTCTTTCAAGAGACTGGGAAGCCTCCATTCAAAAGGCTGTGAAGCCTCCTTTCAAGAGGCTGGAAACCTTTTTTTTTCTTTATTAGCGAGATTTTCAGCGCAAGGCTGGCTCGTCTTGAAGGCTGGAAACCTCATTGCAGGTGGCTGGAAATCTTTCTTTCAAGAGGCTCGGATGCCTTCTTTCAAGAGGCTCTGAAGCCTTCTTTCAAGAGGCTGGGAGCGAAGCCTCCTTTCAAAAGGCTGTGGAAAGCCTCTTTTCAGCCTCATATATTTTATGAGTTATGCTTATTTTCATAATCAGCGAAAAAAATAGGGGGTACCTCTATTGGCGTGAAAGTTCGAAAGGGGCCCTCTCAAGATAAAGTTGTAAACCGCTAGGCTAAACGATTTTTCCGGCAAAACAACCAGTTCAGCCCAGTGGCGTAGCCAGAAAATCGATCTGGAGAGGGTTTTCTGCTTTTTTTTAATTTGAAAAGTTAAAAAAAAAATATTCTAAAACTGTTGTTTCCGGGGGGGGGGGGGGGGGTATGTCTTAAACCCCCCCCGTGGCTACGCCACTGGTTCAGCCAAATGATACTTTCGGCTGAGTGCCCATTTCGGCCAAATGGCCAAACGACCATTTTGATCAAACGGCCTTCTCGGCGAAATGTGCTATTTGGTCATCTGAGGACCTGTTTGACCGAACGTCATTTTCGCCTGTCTGTCCCTTTCGACCAAATGATCAAATAGCTAAAAAAACTTTGTTCCAAGCAGTTTGTTTGGTCAAATAACATATCGACCCAAACAACAAATTACTCTCTGCCAAACAATGTTTCTTCTTCTTCTTCTTATTGGCATTACATCCCCACACTGGGACAGAGCCGCCTCGCAGCTTAGTGTTCATTAAGCACTTCCACTGTTATTAACTGCGAGGTTTCTAAGCCAACTTACCATTTTTGCATTCGTATATCATGAGGCTAACACGATGATACTTTTATGCCCAGGGAAGTCGAGGCAATGTCCAATACGAAAATTGCCTAGACCGGCACCGGGAATCGAACCCAGCCACCCTCAGCATGGTCTTGCTTTGTAGACGCGCGTCTTACCGCACGGCTAGGGAGGGCCCCTAACTATGCCAAACAATGTATCTCCGTTCAAAAACATTATTTTAATTAGAAATTCTATAGATTTCAGACGAAAACCCTTCGGAATTCTTATTGCAAGCTCGTCATAGTTATTACGTAGAGCATTTCGAAAACGGAAAACGTAAACGGAAAATTTTGTAGAATTGGTATTTTCACGAAAAATTGTCTGCAGCTACAACGTGATGTTGTGAGAATATCAATCGGAAAATTCTACGCCAGTGGTATTTCTACAAAAAATTCTGCGAGCTTCTGTAAATTTGAATCGGCGTAGAAAATTATAGATTAGCGGCGTGACATTTTTTCAACGGCGGCGCGCCGGTGCAAAAATGTCGTCGGCGGCTGCGTGCTAAAAACTGACGGCGGCGGCGTGCACCTCTACCTCCAGGAGTTTTCGTGAAAACTACGTCAAGAATACATTTATAGTTCGGAGTATTTTTTAAAAGAATTTATAAGAACTTTTAGAGTTTCCAAATTAAATAAATTGAATTTGAAATGAAATTCTGAAGTAATTTCCGACCAAAACTGCAATGAAATTCTAAAAAAAAATTAAGAGAAATTGCTTAAATTCCTGGAAAACAACGGATTTCTGTGGCAGCGTCTCATTTCCTTATATAAAGCTGAATGAAACTTAAGAGTGGTCTGGTTCGAAAATCAAAAATCACCCGGTCATAAGAACCGCTGGTGTTTTTCAATAACACCAATTTGTCAAAAACAGTTCTATGTCGGTCAGAAGTAATCTTGCTATGTTTGCGGGAACTGTTCAAGTGTCACTTTTAAATTTAATTTGAGTTTAATCCGCGGGAAATAAGACGCAGCTATCGAAAAAAAAATTGTTCGAGCATATCTGTACAGCAAAATTAGCTCAATGCTAGTTACGGTTTTGGGTAGGTTGCCGTCCAATAATTTCTGTGTACTGAGAAGCAGATAAATGTAATATGAACCTAACTGAAAATATGTATTTCCAATTTGATAAACTTACTAGTACAAATGCCCAACAAAATGTAATAAACTGGATTACTATTTCCAATAGCCATCGGCGTGGCAAAACATATTCGGCGGCGTGGAAAATTATCATACAGCGGCGCACCGATCCTCTTTTGACGGCTGCGGTGACGTGAGAAAATCACCGGTGACAGCGCACAGGTCTAATTTCAACGAGAATTTCTTTGGATAGGAAATTCTTTTGAAACTTCATGGGAAATTGTAATAAAAATGGTAAGGGTTGTTGTTAATAAAACTGGAGATAAAAAAGAAGGGTTTTTTGATCTAAAGCCATCTAACGGAACTCGATTTTCCCAAATTGATCGTTTTGAGGAAACGTTTTGGCTGAAAAAATACGCTACACAAAGACCAATCGACATTTTCGGGTAAATAACCAATTCGATTAAATGACTTTTTTGGCAGTTCAGCCGAATACACTATCGGCAGTACGTCCATTTCGGTAGAATAACATTTTCAACCAAATGGTCTTTTCTGTCAAACGATCATTTTATCCAAATGGCATTTTTCGGATAAAGGTGTTTGGTTCTGCTTTGTGCGGGTGACTAAATTAATTAGAAAATAAAGGCTTCAGTTCGCGTTTGCCCGGGTTTTGTAGGTGGCAGAATGATCACGCGTTCATATTGATGTTCAAAAAGCTCTGACGGTCACATCACTTCACATCAATGCCAAACAGCTTTTGGGTTTACGATCTCCGATCAAGTAACTTACGGTAAAACGGACCATGTATTATCGAGGGGTTCCTTGCCCATGTGCTAAATCTGGTCATGATTATCATTTTATTAATTGGTCTCTACTTGACCTTTGGCCAACTTCTCGGTATATGGCCAAAGATATTCACCCATTCGACCAAGCGCCCGTTTCTTTCAAACGACCATTTCGACCAAATAATTATTTTCGATCATATAACCAATTCGGCCAAATGACTTTTTCGACCGTTTAGCCGAACTACACCATCGGAAGTATGTCCATTTCGGCAAAATGACATTTTTAGTCAAATGGCACTTTCTGCCAAACGACGAATTCGCCAAAGCGGCATTTTCGAACAAATGACCTATTTTGTGAACTTCTAGAAATTTTAATCGGATTGGCATATCATAGATCAGCAGCGTGACAGAATCTAAATGGCGGCGGCGATCCTGTGACTTCTCGGTGTCAGTTGACGCATTACGTTAGATTATCGTGAAGTTTCTAACCTATGTTTTAAATTTGGCCATGATTATTCCTTTATTAAATGGCCCCTACTTGATTAGTCCGCCGGTGTCCAGGCGCCAAGTACCAAATCAACTCCTCGGTGCTGGGGAGCATTGTCACCTTGAGTATAACAGTACCAGTTCCGATGGTAGTTAGTTTTGTCCAGTAAGATAGTTTTCAAGGGGGCCTCCTTAGCCGTGTGGTAAGACGCGCGGCTACAAAGCAAGACCATGCTGAGGGTGGCTGGGTTCGATTCCCGGTGCCGGTCTGGGCAATTTTCGGATTGGAAATTGTCTCGACTTCCCTGGGCATAAAAGTATCATCGTGTTAGCCTCATGATATACGAATGCAAAAATGGTAATCTGGCTTAGAAACCTCTCAGTTAATAACTGTGGAAGTGCTTAATGAACACTAAGCTGCGAGGTGGCTCTGTCCCAGTGTGGGGACGTAATGCCAATAAGAAAAAGAAGAAGAAGATGGTTTTCAATTTTTTTTATCATCATTTCGATTACCAATTTCGATATACTTTTAGGGCAAACAGTGACGAAAACTGATTATCGGTGAAAACGAATATAATTGCTAAAACCCAGATTAATCCACCTAGCGGTGATGGTGCCTTTCTCGACCTTCGTAAAATGTGTGCGCTTGAAAATAGATGAGCTAGTAGCTAGGAGTAAAAAAGACAAATTTCTTTGTCCTTTCTATGAAAATCAGATTATTTATGGCAAAGATATTGTAGATCCAGTTGAAAACCGAAAATCATATTTTGTCCCATTCCCGGATGTCGCAACTGCATCGCGAGTGGTGCCCGACTATGGCACAGTTGCGCACTACTCGCGATGCAGTTGCAACATCCGGAAATGCGATGAAATGCGATTGTCGCGAGACCTCGGTTCGGTTTTCAGCATTTCAGAATTTCTACATTTTTTTTCCTTTTCCAATCTTTTTGATGTACATACCCCTGTTTTATTTTACCCAGTTATATATTTTAAGGATATCACTTTTGGATGTTAGTTGAACTGAAGCTCCGACTACACAAAAAGAAAACGAAAATGTCATTCCCATCAAGCGAGCAGAGGGCAATATTTGTTATGATATAAATCTCATGACCGTCTTGCTGCCAAACTCCCGTATGAAGAGGGAGGGAACCCAAGCAACCAGAAGTTCAAATTTTACTTAAATTTACTCTTAAGCGAACTAATTAATTCACTATGGTTCACATCAAGTTCCAAGCATCCTTAAAGCATCCAAGTTCACTTAAAGTTCCGTTACATACAAAAAATTACTTAAAATGAGAGCTGATTAAGCCAAATAGCCCTTTTTATCCGAACTTCTGGTTGCTTGGGAAGTGTATCAGTGTGAAAGCATCCGATAGTTCGTTTTCGGAAAGAAATTATAGCCTTTCGGTACAACTTTGTTGCACAAGAAAGGCAAAAAGTATTTTGGCCATAATTTCTAAGGTAATAGTCCAATCTGGCCACCTTTCAATAGAAAATAATAGAACAGGATTCCGCGTCTAATGCAATTTGTTGTGAGTAAATCGGTTGAGGGTAAGTCCATTAAAAGTCAGCTAGACTTTTTTTACTCTCTTTTTTATAACACTTAGTATATTTTGGCCATAATTTCTGTGCCCATGGTCTGATCTTCCAAATTTTCAATAGAAAACAATACGACAGGATTCCGCGTCGAATGAAACTTGTTGGAATTAAATCGATTGAGGATAAGTTCCAAAAAAGTGAGCTAAACTTTTCGCACTTTTGGTGCGCGCACACACACACATAGAGACATCATCTCAGTTCGTCGAGCTGAGTCGATTGGTATATAACACTATGGGTCTCCAGGCCTTCTGTGAAAGTTTGGTTTTGGATCGAACATACAACCTTTTCGTATAAAAAGGCAAAAATGGTGTTTCGGCCATAACTTCCGATCCCATAGTCCGACCTGTCCAATTTTCAATAGGAAATAATGGGAAAGGATTTTGCGTCGAATGCAATTTGTTGCGAGCAAATCGGTTGAGAATAAGTGCCTGAAAAATGAGTGACATTTCTTACGGAATATTTTCGTATGAATTTGTATTTTGGCCATAACTCTCGATCCCATAGTCCGATCTGGCCAATTTCAAATAGGAAATAATGGGACAGGATTCTGCGTCGAATGCAACTTGTTGCGAGCAAATCGGTTGAGGATAAGTGCCCGAAAAATGAGTGACATTTTCTACGCGATTTTTTCGTATGATTTTGTGTTTTGGCCATAACTTTCGATCCCATAGTCCGATCTGGCCAATTTCAAATAGGAATCAATGAGATAGGATTCTGCGTCGAATGCAACTTGTTGTAAGCAAATCGGTGGAGGATAAGTGTCCGAAAAATGAGTGACATTTTTACGCGATTTTTTCGTAGGGTTTTGTGTTTTGGCCATAACTTTCGACCCCATAGTCCGATCTGGCCAATTTCAAATAGGAGGCAATGGGACAGGATTTTGCGTCGAATGCAACTTGTTGCGAGCAAATCGGTTGAGGATAAGTGCCCGAAAAATGAGTGACATTTTCTACGCGATTTTTTCGTATGATTTTGTATTTTGGCCAAAACTCTCGATCCCATAGTCCGATCTGGCCAATTTCAAATAGGAAACAATGGGACAGGATTCTGCGTCGAATGCAACTTGTTGCGAGCAAATCGGTTGAGGATAAGTGCCCGAAAAATGAGTATCATTTTGTTGAGTAGTTTTGCACACACACACACACACACACACACACACACACACACACACACACACACACAGACATCACCTCGATTCGTCGAACTGAGTCGATTGGTATATAACACTATGGGTCTCCGGGCCTTCTATAAAAAGTTTGTTTTTGGAGCGATCATATAGCCTTTACCGTATACTTAGTATACGAGAAAGGCAAAAATGGTATAATTTTCGATCCCATAGTCCGATCTGGCCAATTTTCGAAACAATGGGACAGGATTCTGCGTCGAATGCAACTTGTTGCAAGCAAATCTGTTGAAGATAAGTGCCCGAAAAATGAGTGACATTTTTTACGGATTTTTTCGTTTGAATTTGTATTTTGGCCATAACTTTCGATCCCATAGTCCGATCTGGCCAATTTCGAATAGGAAACAATGGGACAGGATTCTGCGTCGAATGCAACTTGTTGCAAGCAAATCGGTTGAAGATAAGTGCCCGAAAAATGAGTGACATTTTCTACGCGATTTTTTTGTATGAATTTGTATTTTGGTCATAACTTTCGATCCCATAGTCCGATCTGGCCAATTTCAAATAGGAAACAATGAGACAGGATTCTGGGTTGAATGCATTATGTTGCAAACAAATCGGTTGAAGGTAAGTGCCCGAAAAATGAGTGACATTTTTTACGCGATTTTTTCGTATGAATTTGTATTTTGGCCATAACTTTCGATCCCATAGTCCGATCTGGCCAATTTCAAACAGGAAACAATGGGACAGGATTCTGCATCGAATGCAACTTGTTGCGAGCAAATCAGTTGAGGATAAGTGCCCATAAAATGAGTGACATTTTTTACGCGATTTTTTCGTATGAATTTGTATTTTGGCCATAACTTTCGATCCCATAGTTCGATCTGGCCAATTGCAAATAGGAAACAATGGGACAGGATTGTGCGTCGAATGCAACTTGTTGCGAGCAAATCGGTTGAGGATAAGTGCCCGAAAAATGAGTGACATTTTTTGAGTCGTTTTGCACACACACACACACACACACACACACACATACACACACACACACACACACACACACACACACACACACACACACACACACACAGACATCACCTCAATTCGTCGAACTGAGTCGATTGGTATATAACACTATGGGTCTCCGGGCCTTCTATAAAAAGTTTGTTTTTGGAGCGATCATATAGCCTTTACCGTATACTTAGTATACGAGAAAGGCAAAAAACATGTGCAATTCTAAGTAATCGTGGGCATATACGCAGACGATGACAATTGCGATTCTGCAATAATGAACAGCGCTAGATTTTTCCAACCAAACATCTTATTTCCAATCATGCATAAGTTTATGTAATTTGGGTAATTCACCGAACTATGAAATATTGACTGATTATAAGAGAGACAGTATTATTATTAAGTGCAGAAATGAGAGCTTTGAAAGTCTTATGTGGATTGCCTTTTAAATAATAAAGATTCTGTCCACGCGCCCGAAATGAGCTTCTATAAGTATTGCTTGTGTTCAACGATTATGTTTTTATATTTTTTCTAATTTGGACACGTGTCATCTGGAACAACTTTCCGCATTGAGCTATAACGAAGTCACCAGAGTTGTGGCTTGCAACGTGCTGGAAAAAAATACGATCCGGATCACTGATTACGTTGATGGAGTGGCACCTCCTCAACAGTGGCGATTGGCGCATCCTTGCGGTGCTACCAGTGCGGTGTTTTGGTAAAAACGTCCGTATCATCCACATAACATATAGGGTATCGACATGAATTTCACTTAGAGGTTCCAATTCCGTTAAAAGATCTGCTGCTATGTACTTTTTGATATACCTTTTGATATAATAATTGTCTGCATAGTGCTTCCTAAAGAGAGCATCCTGCTGCCGGAATAGTTTTCCACCCTACCACTTGCATACCAACACATTGTGTTGACGATGACGATGATAACGTTGTTTATTTATCCTGATCCCGAAAAATAAGCAAGGGCGGGCAGGCGGACCCCGCACAACTGATACCGAAACAAGAAAACAACGACAACGAGTGCGACAAGGCAGCGATGTCAAGTGGCACTAAAAATATTTTTCGACAAGAGTCCCCGTTTGTTGTTGTCCTTCTTGCCTGGTGGCTGTCTTTCAGGTCCTTTTGGTCTGAACTATGGCTACTGCCAAGGCCGTTGCGGGCCGATGCGATGACGAGAGCGAGAGTGAATTGTCAGCAGAGCGAAACAACCGAGGGATAATCAACTCAAGTGGTCGTAATTAGATTTGGTGATGAAGATGTGCACTTGGTGTCATCTCTTGTAAATGGATATTAACCAACAGAGTATCGCAGGGCTGGTCTGGTATTGACCACCGACACAGTCACAATGATTGTAGTAACAATAGTTGGGACCCAGGTTGGGACCATAAACTTAGGAAACATTATCGTAGAAATGAGCAGAAAGAAGGAAAATCGAATGCATTGGAACTTTGTAAAGCGAATTATCAATAAGATAATTTTCGTGGTCGAAGAAATGTGCTTCGGCAAACATGCATTTTTGAGAAAATATTCTTCCAATTATCAATGTAGCAAGTAGCATATTTGTTTGTTGATGCTACTACTTACAATCAGGCGTGTGATATGCAGTTTTCTGCAGCTATGGACTCAATATGTGCCAAAGTCACCTAAAAGTGTCTCGCTGCCATCCCTGATATAAGTAATCCTGAACTGAGGAGAATGCTGTGAAGCACCCATTGTGGCACTAAAGAAGAATTGTGATAAGTCCTTTCAAGAGCTGGTCGCATGGCGACAAAACTTGAGCTGTGGTAATATTTTATCGAAACTTTGTCCTTTTCCTTTTCGCAGTGGCCCATTCCTGCAGACCACTTTTTGTCTTGCTGCCATCCGAGAGGCCCGTGGGATTTTGATGGGATCACATTTTGTCTCATCTACACAGATCGAGAACAGCAAAGGGCCATATGTTTGTTGTTTTAGGACTTTCCAACCAATGTCATAATCGCAAATCATAAGTCTTTGCTCTTGCGAGTCGCTGCAGGGCATGGTTACCAGTTGGGACCGGGCTCTGGAGAAATGGATGAATATGAATGATTCTCAACACTGTGTATATGCGAACGGAAATGTTGGTTGTCGGAGAAGTGGTGATACACAAACTGCACGATATGTTATTGCTGCAGCGCCAAGTGTGACTTCTGGTGAGAAATTTCAAGTGGTCTCAACTGCTGTTACGATGGATCAGCATATTGCACTGTTTTTTCCTAGCGATGTAGATATTTATCTCTTGAGTGCCATGATACTTAACGAGTTCTTTGAACGAAAATTATAATTTACCGCTCAGTTTTCTTTCGCAATCAGGAGATGCTTCATCTCATGAATGGGATCTTTAGAAATAGTTCACTTATCTATGTAAGCTTTCCTTGTGCAATATATCCGTTTAATCATCGGGTTGATTCCTCACATATCAACTGTCAAGGGTCATGGCAATGAATTAATCTTTCAAGACAGCCGGTAAAAGCATCACATTTCAAGTGCCACTGGGTGTGCTTTCTATGCCTCGCATATCCAGCATTCACGAACGACGCACATGCACTTTTCATGCAGAGAACGATTCTGAGGATTCTCGCTAATTTATCTCGCAATGTGATTTGTGCATTACTGTTGAATTTATCATGAAAATCTGAAAGTGATTTTCTTTGTATAGCATTGATTCGTTTTCCGGATGCTCGGTTTTGAATGGGATGGTTCCTAAAATATCCAGCATAGTGCGTTATGGATAAAACTGCATTTCTGTCAGTCAAACATACAAACTTACGAAAAGGGTGGAAGGTCCAAAAATTGCGGTATTTCTATAAGTATGGCAGTGTATTTTTAGAAAAAATATCCAACCTTTAGCATAAAATAAGACAACATGTGTTTTGTTTAGAGCTCGTGTAAAATAAAATTGTCTTCCAAGATACATATCGATCGAATTGCTTTGGACTGTGTTCTCCACCATCGAGGGTTTTCAATAAAAATAACTATGACGCAGATAAATCACGACACGCTTGGATGGGCTGCACGTGTCGTTGATAAGCCGGAAAAGAAATGGAAACATAAAAAGGTCCATAATATGACGGTTAGATTCGCGATAGGCCAGGGAGAACCCGACATACTAGGATTTTCCCAGTTTCTAATAGCAAAATCCTTCTACACCAATCTGTCTCTGTGGAGTGAAAACTGTTTGTATACATAAGAGCTTAGCATCATCGAAATGCAATTACTTTATTTCTTGTTTGACCACTTGAACCGTTTCCTTCAATCAGACGTCAATGCAGCTGCGCTGGAAAATGCCATAAGACTTTTTTTTTCGAAAATTATTGAAGGTTGTTTGCTCTGGCCAGTAACCTTCATATCCTCGAAATGTCAGAAAAATAAAAATAACCAGCATTAATCACAACATCGCGTCGGGCGCAGGACTCCACATGAACCGACCCAGTGGGAGCTGTTTGTCGTTCATTCGTCATCCAGACCATCTTTCGCCAGGGGGCGCGGAAGTCGAAGAAGTAAACGAATGGGAATAATAAAAGAAATCAGTCTGATTAAAAGAAACATCCAACTGGTCGAGTGGACGTGCGTCTCGGGTTCGCTTCATCATCTCCATCTGTTCGGTGTGCCCATCAGGGCCCTAACTGACTGCGGGGACGTCGTCCACAGCAATGTAAATCAGACACTTTCTTGTGATCTGGTTTCGAAACAGCCAGTTCGGTTCGAACCGGGGAAAAACTTCGCCCGCCAGCACTACCAACTTGGCAATAAAATCAGAGTTGTGAGTTGTAGGTTGGTTGGTTGTGGTCGTCATACCCGGTCCAGATACGCGAAGGCGCGGTGGCGGGCACTGATTACCAATCACCGATTTTGGTCTGTTTTTGTAAGCGCGCTCTTCGCAGTCGGGTTCACTATCGTTGATCAAAAGAAATGCTTTAATAAATCATGCTAAATTAAGGACGGAAAAGATATTGATTTAATTCAATTTATGCCGGCGAACCACGGGCTGCTGATAATCCGGTTTTTTATTGGGCAGTGATTGGGCTGAGATAGAACAAGAATGAATACCGGGGTGCGAACGTTTGCGGTGATGATGGGAACAACCATTAATTAGACGTAATTGTGGCAGCAGGCATGATAATGTGGCTTCGTACATTTTTGACCATAAATTATGGAAATAACTCCCGAACCTTTGGATAAGCGTCACTTCCAGCGCACACCCAATTTGTAGGTTACGAAAAATAAATTTGAATATCTTATTTAAAGGCATCAAAATATGGGGAAAAATTCCAAACATGTGAATTCCTATTACAGAATTGCATCCGCTTTGGATAGCCATCCGTTTTGTATTAGGAAGACTATGCCAAAAAATGGGTCAGAAGACGTTGTCAGTCAATTCTCTGACTTAGTTTTGGACTACTTTCAAGACGAATATTTTTACTCAACCCATAATTTGAAATCTTCTGAAGTTATCCGAATAATTGGAGACAATCTTGTCTTGTTGCCAAATAAAGCTCAGCTAAGCAGCTCACAGGATAGAGGGAGACATATACAAAACTAATGTGTTTGCATGATGCCAATAATAACTTAATGCTTATATGATAATGACTAAGCTCAGTGAATTGAGTTGATTGCGCGTTTTGTCAAGTTTTATGCAAGGATCCAGCAGCACTTGTTTTGATAGTTGCCTATCTATCGCACTATGTGCACTAGAGTTTTGACCCCAGCCATTTCTTCTAAACTCACTTTAGAATTCACTCTTAATTTAACGTAACGTTAAACGTAAAAAATCCGATCAACGCAGGGTACGTTTTGCTAGTGTTACAATAAAATGTGTTTTATTCGGGTAGCTTCGAAACTTTTCTACACGCACATTTTTTTGCTCGGGGTGAACTACTGCATCCATTCCATTGATCTTTTGTAGTATACTCGTGCCATTTGTTTAGAGCATGTCTTTCTGCTCCATTTATATTTAGAAGAAATAAAATATTCGTTTTTTATTCAGATATTTCTGAAATCTAATGTGAGGCCCAGGGCCGGATTTAGCCGAAGGGGCGGGGGCGACAGTTTGTGGAGGCCCCAAAATGTATAAAAAAGGTTGGTTTTGGTACATAAGGTTGGTTGGTTGGTTGGTTGGTTTTATTCAGATATTTCTTAAATCTAATGTGTGGCCCAGGGCCAGATTTAGCCGAAGGGGCGGGGGCGACAGTTTGTGGAGGCCCCAAAATGTATAAAAAAGGTTGGTTTTGGTACTAGACCTGTGCGCCGAAGTATTTGTGAACGGCGGCGGCGTAAGGCCATTTTTAAACCAGCGGCGGCGGCGTCGGCGGCGTCACGCCGTAAGCCATGTTCGGCGGCGGCGGCGTGAATCGGCGTGAATAATTTTAAGCTGAGAAAAAAAATCACGCAGTAAGGCCTATCATGCTTTTATTGTATTTTAGGTTTTTGTACAATTGCTAGCTACAGATAGACTGATAGGGTGAACATGCTAATAGCTATAGCTTGTATCTCCACAGCAAAAGTTTACATAACATCTTCCATTAGGATATTGCCGCATCACAGCACGTAAATTCAGTGGAAAGTACTTCAGTTATAAATCCAGAAATTCGTTTGGAAATTCCTCAAGATATTCTACAGAAAATTTGAAAAAGGAATTCGGTGAACTATATATTCCCTTATAATTACCCTATGAATTCCTTCAGAACCTACTCCAAGAATTCCCTTGAAAATTTATTTGGCTATTGCTTCGGAAATTCTTTCCAAAATTTCTTCAAAAGTTCCTGCAGGAAATTCCTTGGAAATTACTTTAGGGATTGCTTCGGAAATTACTTTACGAAGTCTTTTGGGATTTTCTTCGGAAATACATTTGAAAACTTTTTTCCTTCGGAAATTCCTTTGAGAATTCTTTACAAAACACCCATGGAAACTCCTTCATGAATTTCCATCGGAATACCTACGGACACTGTTTGAGGAATACATCCGGAAATCCCTTTAAGAGAACGCCTTCGGAATTCGATTTAGTTTTTTTAATTCCTTCAAGATTTTTTTTAGGGGTTTCTAATAGAAATTCTTCCAGTAATTCCTTAATAATTTCTTCGGAAACTCTAAGAAGATATTTTTGGTATTCTTTCGAAATTTTCCTCTGGAATTTATTTAGAACTTTTTCTAGGAATTCTTTCTGAATTTCCTATAGGAATTTATTCGAACATTCCTCCGGAAATTCCTACAGCAGAAATTCCAGAAATTCCTGTAGCACTTCGAAAATTTCTTTTAAAATTCCTTTAAGAATTCTTTCGAGAATACCTTCAGACATTCTTTTGGGAAATCTTCTAAAATTTCGTTTGTAAATTCCTTTCATTTTTTTGAACCTTTGTTTTTTTTTAATTGAAAATAAGTATCTTTGGAAATTTCTTCGAAAATTCCTTTATAAATTCCTCCAAATAAGAATTCTTTCCGGAATTATTCTTGTATGAATTTTGTATAGTTGATTGAAGGAATTTCCTAAGGACCTCCTGGAGAAATTTCCGACTCAATTCTTGAAGGACTAACCAAAAGAGAACCTGAAAAGATTTTCTAACAGAATTTTTAAATGAATTTCAAAGAGGAGAATCAGGGCTGAAAACCTCTATAATAAATTTTGTTTGACTATTATGGGCTCTTTCAGTCATATAAGTATCACGAAAGTATCACATCAACTCTATAATAAAGATTAAAAAAAATAAATGAATTTCTGAAGGAATATTCGAAAGAATTCTGAAAGTAATTTACGAAGAAATGTTTAATGGATTTACTGAACAAATAGCTATTGGTATGTACACAGAAATTCCTATAGTTCTCCAGGAATTTCTTCGAAAGTCCGGACAGTAGTAGAACAAACTCAGTTTTGGCTTTAGAATCACTGCATGCCAAGAAAAACTCCCAAAATATCGAGATTGCAGATATTCGGAAATTCTCAAGAATTCTTTGGGAATTTCTTGCACGAGTTCCTTCGATAATTTCTACAGTTTTTTTTATAAATACCTTAAGTAATTCCCTAGGAAAAATATTCAGGAATTAATTCGGTAAGTCATCAGGAAACTCATCCTAAAATACCTTCTAAAACTCCGTCAGCAATCCGATCAAGAATTTCTTCAAAAACTCTCCACAAATTAAACCAGGCTTTTCTTTTAAATTCCCCCTAGGAATTGCTTCGGAACTTCTTGGGACCTTAAGAAATTTCTTAAGGAATTCTTCTGGAAATTCCTTCAAAAATTCATATAAGATTCACACTGACCATTCCATAAAGAATTCCTTCAGAATTTATTTTTAGTAATAATTCTACTCATGTAGATGCGTACACTTCCCCACAGTTGTAATGGACTCGACGTGCCCTTCTTCAAAGAAGCCATCCCTCGGAAAACTCAAAAAGGATTGCGAATCTATTTGTTAGTCTGTTGGATTACATTGCTGAAGGGAGATTCTCTCTATCCCGCGGGTTTCACGTAATTGTCTCTGGTTACGGGTCCGCCACCTCCGTTGCTTGCCCTTCACACATAAGCGCATTGAAAGCAGAATGGTAATTAAATTCGATTGCACTATTGGGTGGAGCCGCATGCAGAGCAAGACTCAAGCCAGGGTGATGGATAACCACATACATACAAACATACTTTTAAAAAAATTCTACAAAATTCCTTCGGAAATGATTTGAACAATTCCACTGGAATTTTTCCAGGTATTTCATAAGACATTCCATTCCCTCGGAAATTAATCAAGTAATTCTTTCGGAATATCCAACACCATTTCTTTCCAAAACTGTATGACGAATTTCAAGATACCCATCTCCGTACGAATTCCTAGAGCAATTCAATTTTTTTTAACAATTCTAGCAATTACAAGGAAGATGAATGAAATGTTCAATTTGTTGGGTCACGTGCCCAATCGTGCTCCAGCTCCTGAAGCCAAAAGATCAGTTTTGCATTCACACATTCATTATGGTGTTGATTTGTAGCTGTATTTTTCCGGGATCTCAGCAATTTGTTAAACTTTCACCGAGATTCGCACAGCCGAGCCCCAACAAACGTGTTTTTTGCCAAGATTTCTGTTAAAATTGCTAAAAATCAGCAAATTATTTGCCGAAAACCAGCTAATAAACGTTATTTTTGCCGGGATATCAGTTTTTATTTTGCTTTCCACATGAAGTTACATATGAGATTAGAAGTTACTCGACACGCTCATTGATTTGTAGATCTGTAGCCAAGAAGTTTTTCGATGATCTAACATTTAACACGACAAAGCGTGTTAAAGTGACAGGGATAAAATTAAACAAATCTTCTAAAGGTATAATATCTATTTAATTAATGCTTGATAGGTTGCCTTGGTTCAGCAGATGCAAACGCACTGCATAATGTGATTTTTGTGTTGGTCAAACATCGGCGTGAAATACGAAATTCGGCGGCGTGGAGCCAACCGGCGTATGGCGCGCCGCCGACACCTTGACCGGCGTCGGCGTACGTCAATAAGTGTCGGCGGCGGCGGCGTGGCGCGGCGGCGCACAAGTCTATTTGGTACATAAGATTTGTAGGAGCCCGGGGCCACGGCACGCCCCTCCCCCTCCTAAATCCAGCCATTGAGGCCTCTTTAGATTAAGATACCGCTATTTACACCCTTCGAGAAATCCATTTTACCAACTCTCAAAGGCGCGCCCCTCAATCACTTTCGGCTTCAATAAGTGGGATAATACTGATTTTGACCATGCATCGGTACTGAAGTTCAAACATATTTTTGCTTCTTCTTATGAGTTCCGAATTCGTTTTTCTACAGACATTTGATTTCATTGCGTTTGGCATTCCGGAATCTCACCTTTACACAAAGTTCTAATCAGTCAGAGGGTTCAGCAGATCCACCAAATTCGTATCCGTTTCTTTCCTAATTAATCAGCGCTCTGGAGCTTGGAGATTCATGTCGTCGGCTTCGAAACCAGCTTAAGATTGAGTTACGTTTTTTAATTTACTCCATTGACTCAATCCAAAAGGAGCAAAAGATGGGTGATCTAAAATCAAATTATAGTGTTTCCATACTCTTCCGACGTTCACTCATAAGTATTAATAAGAATAGTAAGAACTAGAGCACAGTGTGGTAGATCTTACTCCATAATGCATCACGAAAATGTGTCTTCTCAGCATTACAGGCTCCGTTAACTGTGTAGCTAATTGTTTCACCCCCAATTGACACCTTAGGATTTGGGATTATGAACGTCATATTGTCTCAGCTTCAGTTAGAGGTGTGCGCCGGTCCGAAATTTGGCGGCGGCGGCGTTTGTCAAATTTTGATCGGTAGCAAGGGCGTTTTCGGCGTCACGCCGTAAGCCATTTCACGGAAGAATCTTTAGAATTTCGCTTAAAAATCTGATGAATTTTTCGAAAAAAATCTTTAAGTTTTCCAAATTATTTTCGGATTTTCCACGAGAACTATACTTCGATGTCTCGAGAGTTCTTTTGAATTACGAACCCAGCCACCCTCAGCATGGTCTAGCTTTGTAGCCGCGCGTCTTACCGCACGAAACGTAAACATGTTGCGGTTATCTAACGACTAGAGTATTGTTCGTAAGAAATTCTTGGGAAACTCCATTGGCTAAAGAGCGATTCCAAGCAACAGCATCAAAATTCAAGAAAATTTTTTATTCATGATTTTCTATTGAGTTGAAACTTTGCACAGTTTTTCAATTTCATCTAAATCGTCATTTTTTGATATCAAATCTTCATATTGAGTCACGACTAACTTTTCAAAAGGGTGTATGTGAAAATGGTTCAAAAATATTTAAAAAGCTGCACAGCAAAAACGGAATGTTCGATTGTTATGATTTTTTCAGCAAAGTTAGACAACTAAATGGTGATTCTTAAGAAAATGTGCACAGTGAAAAAATTTTTTGCCTTTAAAAATATCATTTTGTCACAACTCAAATATCTCAAACCCTATCTTTTTCGAACGTAATTTTTTAGGAAAACGGTCCATTATATTAGCTATCTACCATAAAAATTTGGTGATGGTAAACTAATAAACAAAAAAGTTATGACATTTCAAACATTTCACAATTTTCACATATAGTAAACAAAAAAAATTTCCGTGTATTTTTTTTCAAGAATCGCAGTTTGATGCTGATTTTATTGTTAAGGGCCTTGCGTGAGTTAAACAAGTTGTTTGTATGATATTCCATATTTATGTATTCATCGATATTATGTATATTATATGTATAAATATTATATGTATAAATAAATAAAAATGAATTAATATTATCCTAAGTATTAAATTAAATGTGGCAGTTACACAATGTTGTTATAGAAACTCTAAGAGTTTTGGGTTTGAATTTTGGTATGGGTTATGATATCATGAAAACAGTTTATTAATACTTATTTTTATTTATTTTTATTCAAATTTTTAAAATATCGAACACTTTTGAATTATTATCAGCACAGTTTGAGTATAGTTTTGCTTTAATTTTATTTTCCGACAATGGAATGAAACAGTGAAATTTTGGGTTCCTTGGATCGTTTTCGCGTTATTAAATTGCTCGCTGAGCTCTGAAGCCTTTATTTCGTACTCTTCAGTAGTAGTAAAACAAAATGATAATTTGGTTAAATCTTTTCTTTTCTACGATTTGCCCAATCAAAAGTTCTTTCGCAGTTTTAATTGGATGCTCACGTTCTTTGGCTAAACTTGCTCTTGTGGCCATGCGCTTTATTGTTCCTCCAATAGCATCACAAGGACCTTTGCCATGTGATGTAGCAAAAATGCCATTCTGCATCAATTCCGTACATTGATTTAAATTGACATAGGCTCGAAAAATTCTTACGATTTTTGTACTGCGACGCTGCTTCATCAGACATGAAATATATCTTTTGACTTCTTTATGCTTATCAACGCGTAAAAAGTTAATCATTTTTCAATGAACAAGTTTACGGATACTGAATCGTGTCTTAAATCTTCGGAAATTATAATAAAACTTAAGTGTTCAATTTGCGTACTTCCATTAAAATAAATAACGAATGGATGAATTGTAGCTTGTTGTACGTTCCAGTGATGGGACTGCACTTCATCTTGCAATACAAAGCTGTAATTTTCAGAAAAATCACAAATGACTAAAATTCACCATTTTGTAATGTATTTTTCGTATTTTTAAAAAGCTGGATTGTTCTGTTTTAATGAAATCGTGAGGGATTAAACTTTCTAATTTCAAGCAAAATATGACACAAACTCATCTACAGGTTTTACAATAGTTTCTATGTCACACCTATCCGTGGTCACCCATTGCTCAAATGATAACTGATCAATATATTTTTCTTCAAACTCAGCGAATAAAGTATTTTCCAATGATGAAGAATCTGGACAATCCGAACAAGATCGTAGATAGCAATTTGATGTTGTATTTTCACACAAAAGACTACCAGTTAACATTTTAATATCCTTTGTTAAATTGATTCTTTTCAAACTATGTAAAATAAGATTAATATTCTCATGGGTTGTGCACACACACACATTATGTGTTCCTGAATTGGAAAGAAGCTTACATTGCCTTGGCCGAAGGCTTGCAAATGAGGAAAAACCTATTTTAATATTATCGTGAATTTCCTTGAAGCGTGTGTACGCTTCTTTCAAATTCGTCATCATTAATCGTTTTTGGATTGCTTGACGCTTTCCATCTTTTTTTACTGATACATAATCTTTTTGACCAGGCATAGCTCGACTTACTTCATCATCTTCAAAATATTGAACTACTATTTCTTTTGTCTCATCTGTTAATGCAGTACTAGACCTAGTATTTTGGTTGAAAGACAGTTATTCTTCAATTGTTTTGCCTCTTTTACTGTATTTCTATTGGTTTTGAACTCATCAATGGCATCCTGAATAGACCACGAACTTGGCAGCATCGACAAAATCAATAATTTTTCTTTCCTTGTCGTGGCTGCATTCGAGAACCTTTCCTTCATATTTATAATTACCTCATCGTAGTCTGTATTTTCCACATCATCAGGTCCTAATTTGAAGAGGTTTCTTCGTACAGCTTCGTTTATTTCACGGTATTTTTTCTCCGGGTAATAAACGTAGTCCATCTTACTCCATTTAATCGGAGTCACTTTTATCCCAGCTATGCCCTCGTTAAAGCGTTAGATGTTGACCTTTTGGATACACTCATCTTCCGATTGATTTGTTGAAACAGATTTCGCTGATGGTACGGTGGCAAGGCTCTCAGCACTTAATACTTCTGGTAATTCCTCAGTTGTTGTCGATACATCTGGCAATTCCTCAGTTGCTGTCGTTTTCGAACTTCCTGCGCTCTGCTCAACCGATGATATACAGATTGCTCTTTTGTCAACGTTTAGACGGCAGGACGTGCAAATGCGTAAATTTGTATTCAATGTGGACATTGGAGCATAACCAGTCGCTTTCAGTTTATCTATGGTGCTTTCGGTGAGATTTCGTAACTCTTTTGAACACTTTTTCCATCAAACGGCCTACAACAGTTGAGAAAGCGGCTACTCATGTTGTTCGTAATATTTCAATAAACAAAATCACTTTTAAGTTTTTACTGACTAGTTTGGTGTCATTTGTTTGACTGAAGAAAAAATTACTATAAGATCTTTAACAACCTTAGTAGTAGTAATTTTTTGCTTTTCGTGAGCATTGCCATGGTATGTACCTATCATGCATTTGTTGTTGTTGAAGATACCCGTTACCTCCCGATCATAAAGTCTATTCTCTAAGAGGTATATTTTTTGCAGGTAAACTATAGACGTACACGTGTATATAAATCTTTGCTTAAAAATAACATTTCTGATATGTTTCTATCAACGTTATTATCAACAGGTTTCAACACTATTAAAAGAATTTTTCGCCAGTCACGTGCAATGAAAATTATGACACTATCAATACTTTTGATCACAACACTGGATCGTGTCTAAGTTTCTTATAGATGCTATGAATAATTAAATCAAAATATCATGAAAACAACTTGTTTAAATCACGTCCCTTAACAATAAAATCTGCATCAAACTGCAATTCTCGAAATAACTTACACAGAAAAAAATTTTTTTTTACTAAATGTGAAAATTGTGAAATGTTTGAAATGTCATAACTTTTTTGTTTATTAGTTTACCATCACCAAATTTTTATGGTAGATAGCTAATATAATGGACCGTTTTCCCTAAAAAAACAAAAATGATATTTTTAAAGGCAAAAAAAAATTTTTTTTACTGTGCACATTTTCTTAAGAATCACCATTTAGTTGTCTAACTTTGCTGAAAAAATCATAAAAATCGAAAATTCCGTTTTTGTTGTGCAGCTTTTTAAATATTTTTGAACCATTTTTACATACACCCTTTTGAAAAGTTAGTCGTGACTCAATATGAAGATTTGATATCGAAAAATGACGATTTAGATGAAATTGAAAAACTGTGCAGAGTTTCAAATATTTTCGAAATGGTCGCTCAGGATCGACTGACATGCCCCCGTGGAATGCCTCTAAAAGCAAAATATGGCCGAACTTGTATTTTGGCCGAAAAAGTAGTTTTCCCGAACAGGTCGTTTGGTCGAATATGCCATAAGCCCGAAAATACCGTTTGGCCGGAATGGTTGTTTGACAGAATGGTCTATTTGGCCGAACATGTTGTTTAGCCCAACGGATAATACGGCCAAATGTCAATTACTGAACGGATAATATGGTAAAAAATGTCCACCTGATTGACTAAATGACATTAACTGCGAAATAGCCTTTTTGTCAAATGACCATTTATCGAAATTTTGTAACCTCTCTAACGTTTTAAGTCGATACTGGCCTTTAAGCCAAAAGCAGGGCTTGCAGAAATCGCTCTCAATAGATAACGAACAACGATAAAAGAGAGGCAAAAACCTCTTCGAATCATAACAAGCCACGAAAACAAAACTATCGCACTTGTATGCAAGTTGGAAAAAAAAACTGATTCGGATAGGCGGCCTCCACCGATGGGGTTTGATAAAACGCTTTGTTCTCGCTCATTTCATGTTAGGACCATATTTTTGTTAGCACATCTGTGTAAAACAAGTTGTAATGCATAATCAGAACCGGTGCCCCCGCAATTGGGGCTTATTGAAAGGAATTTATCATGGGTTGTAGCCCCTGGAATCAGCTCAATACCGTAACAGCTACCGAAAAACGTCTCTCACGGTATGCTACCTATCGAGAGTGTATACAGACATGAAAAGTGAGAGATTCTTTCATTCTTCTTTGGATTCAAACCAGACATTGCAATATCATCTTTGCTTGTGCAAAGATATTATCCCTAATCAAAGAGCACTCTGGAAAGATATTATCATTTGAGCATTTGATGATGATCCTGATAGCCAGCGTGGTTCGGGGTTTGTTCACGTTGCGAGGGCGTTGCTGCAACAAAAGTAGTGAAAAAACTTTTCTCCATGGCGAACATAGCACTTTGTTTACTGAGCAGATAGATAACTAAGATCGATATCCCAGCATATCCAGTATCTTTGCTCAGAAGATCAAATGATGGGATAAATTGCAATGCCTGTCAAACCCTGGCCAAAAGTCATCCAACCAAAGTTGGCCGAACTGATAATTTGGTTGTTAAAAAACGATAGACCGAATAGATCATGTGACTGAAAGTGTCGTTTGGTAGGAATGGCCATTTGACAGAAAGAACCATTTGATCTGAAAATGTCTTTTCTGCAAAACAACCCATTCGGCTGAACGGCATTTTTACCACATGACCTAATCGGCTAAACGACTTTTTGGCCAAATGATCAATTCAGCTGAACGATATTTTATCATAGCATAGCATATGTGATTGTACAAATGGCTGGGTGGCTATACAATGCTGGGTGGGGTGGCTATACAATGCTCAATTGAACAATCTACTGTATATTGTCGCAAATTGGTACTTGAGATTAGTACCTTTTCCTATACAGTAACAGTTGTATACCTGGCCACGTCCTTACAATCACGGAAAGAAGGGAAGAAATGTTAGTTCAACATCTACTAGTGAAGATGCAGGGAACCCATACTACCTTCATTGATGTCTCGGGAAGGAAAATTATTGTTAGGGGGTAAGGTAAATAATAGGGAGCTCTATTCGACAATATAGAGCGTTTGCCAATAACAGTATATGCTGAAATATTAATAAAATATATTCATCAATTTACTTACGAACCGTCCAAAGGAGGACAAAGTAACCTGGATCTTACAAATGTTTCGCATCATATACAAAACACGTTCAACCGCACACTTATTCGCCGAACATTAAAAACAGAACCAAAAACTCGGATTTTATGAATGTTCTAAATCCTACCTGAAACCTGTCCGATCACGCACCAATTCTAGACCAACATTTGAAAAGGGCGTAACAGCCAAAATTTATTCCTTCTGATTCTTCGTCCACATATATAGCTATATATGTAGATGACGAATCAGAAGGAATAAAATTTGGCTGTTACGCCCTTTTCAAATGTAGGTCTAGAATTGTTTACTCACTCCGCCACGCAAACTATCTGCTAACTGAGCAGAAACACGACAAAACAGGCACTGACGGCCGCGCAATGCAGAACACAATATTTTTGCAAATCGCGCGATCGTTCTGCTGTCCGGAACAAGAGCCAACACGCACTGAACTCATCAATTCAGCTGAACAACATTTTTCTCAGAAAGTGAAATTTGGCCGAAATGGATGTTTTTTTGAGTTCGGCCAAATCTTCTTTTTGGCTGTATGTCGCTTTCGGCCAAACCATTGTTGATCTGATAATATTTTCAGATAAACAATCTGTTTGGCTCGACTAAATGGAATTTTGCCTTAAAGACCAGTATCGCCTTATAAAGTAGAGATTATGCAATTTTGTTTAATAGTCATTTGTCAAAAGGGCCATTTAACCCTTATGCGGCCGACGGGGTACCCGTGTTCCTTTTTCAAATTCAAATGGTGATATTTCAATGAATTTTTATAGCTGAAAGCTGAAACTCGGTGACATCTAAGAACTCCATAAAATGTAGCATCTGTGAGAAAATCACGTTGATAGAGTGAGGAGGGACGTGGGGAGGGGCATCTGATCTTTTTACCACGTGGATGGCCGACGGGGTACCCGTGTTCCACTAAATTGATATTTTCATAACTTTAACAATTTTCAACCGATTTAGATAATTTTGACAGTTTTGGAAACAGAAACTCATATACTTTTTGCCCATTGACAAGGTTTACAGCTTTTGTCCATGGTTATCCAAGAAATTTATGAAGTAAGGCTTAAGAGTCTACACGCGTAACCAAAGGCCATTCAACCAGTTTCAAATATGCTACAAGCTCTTTGAGCTTCTTAGAATTGAAGGTGTTCACAGTATATATTCTGGGTCTCCAAAAACCCCTGGAGTAAGGCCTAAGTCATCCAAAAAATCCCTGGAATCAGATCTTATGGTCTGCTAGCGTAACCAAAGGTCTATCGTGTAAATTCAAAAACGTTACATGCTCTTTATGGTGCTTAGCATATAATGCTTTCACAGTATATGTTCCGGGTCATCCAATGACTTTTTCTTAAAACATGTTTGCATTCCAAGTAGTTCTTGTTGCTGTCATTGATTCCAGGTAGTCTACGAACTCCATACAGTCAAGGTCTTCGGATCAATCTCCGTGTTGGAGGCATTTAACGAAGAATAAACAAGTTGCGTGACCCCTTCTTGGTATATGTTTGTATTCTAAGTAGTTCTTGTTGTTGTCGTGGGCTCCAGGTAGTCTACGAACTCCATAGATTCAAGATCTGTGGATCAACCTCAGTAACGGAGGCAGTTATTGAAGAATAAACAAGTTGTGTGACCCCTTCTTGGTATTTGTTTGTATTCCAAGTAATTCTTGTTGTTGTCATTGGTTCCAGGTAGTCTACAAACTCCATAAATTCAAGGTCTGTGGATCAACCTCCGTAATGGAGGCAGTTAATGAAGAATAAACAAGTTGTGTGACCCCTTCTTGGTATATGTTTGTATTCCAAGTAGTTCTGGTTGTTGTCATGGGCTCTATGTAGTCTACGAACTTCATAGATTCAAGGTCGGTGGATAGACCTCCGTAATAGAGGCAGTTATTGAAGAATAAACATGTTTTGTGACCCCTTCTTGGCATCTCTCTCTCAATGCGAGCTTTTTGGTGCGGGGGTCAGTGGAGGGTCAAAAAAAAAGGTCTAGAGATCAACCTCGGTAATGGAGGCAGCGTTTGAAGAATAAACAAGTTTTGTGACCTCTTCTTGATATATGTTCGTATTCCAAGTAGTTCTTGTTGTTGTCGTTGGCTCCAGGTAGTCTACGAACTCCATAGATTCAAGGTCGGTGGATCAACCTCAGTAATGGAGGCAGTTATTGAAGAACCCTTGTGTGACTCCTTCTTGGTATATGTTTGTATTTCATGTAGTCCTTGTTGTTGTCGTTGATTCCAGGTAGTCTACGAACTCCATACAGTCAAGATCTTCGGATCTATCTCAGTAATGGAGGCAGTTATCGAAGAATAAACAAGTTGCGTGACCCCTGCTTGGTATATGTTTGTATTCCAAGTAGTTCTTGTTGTTGTCGAGGACCCCAGGTAGTCTACGAACTCCATAGAGTCAAGGTATGGGGTTCGACCTTGGTAACGGAGGCACTTATTGAAGAATAAACAAGTTGTGTGACGCCTTCATGGTATTTGTTTGTGTTCTAAGTAGTTCTTGTTGTCATTGGTTCCAGGTAGTCTACAAACTCCATAGAGTCAAGGTTTGTGGATCAATCTTCGTAATGGAGGCAGTTATTGAAGAATAAACAAGTGTTGTGACCCCTTCTTGGTATATGTTCGTATTCCAAGTAGTTCTTGTTGTCGTGGGCTCCAGGTAGTCTACGAACTCCATAGATTCAAGGTCTGTGGATCAACCTCCGTAATGGAGGCAGTTATTGAATAATAAACAAGTTGTGTGACCCCTTCTTGGTATATGTTTGTATTCCATGTAGTTCTTGTTGTTGTCGTGAGTTCCAGGTAGTCTACGAACTCCATACAGTCAAGATCTACAGATCAATCTCCGTAATGGAGGCAGTTATCGAAGAATAAACAAGTTGCGTGACCCCTTCTTGGTATATGTGTGTGTTTTAAGTATTTATTTTCATTGTCGTGGGCTCTGTAATGAAGGAAAGGCAAAATACTTCAATGGATTCCGTATTTTTTTGTCGAAGAGACTTTTAAACTTATTAACAGGTACTCATAAATGATTCATAATAAGCTACAGGCAGTGAAAGTTATTTCATGAATATCTTCATTGTTTGCGGCAAATTGGGTCGAAAACGTGATAAAATCGGGTTAGGCAAAATTAGGGGTAGACAAAATATGGGAATGACAAAATCGGGTCAACCTCATCTGAGTGAATGTACGCATTCCTAGTACAGTAGCCGTGTGATAGCTGGAAAATGTTTACTTTTCATTTATCGAATGCCGTTCGATAACTGCAACGCACTCTAGACGTCAAACGGTTCTCAATCGACGTCAGATGCAATAAAAGTGCATCTTAATGTGCAGCGCATTGTAGCTGTCATTGAGTCTGACATCGGTTTGAAGTTTAGCGGTCCAATAACTGTAAAAGTGTTGCAACTATCGAATTGCAGTTAAAAAGCATTGCAGTTAAATGACTTTCAGTTATCGAACGTCTGCTGTAGTTTTTGTTTTTGCCATGGTACTAGGTAGTAGGGTGGTTCAAAAAATCGATTTTGCTCCACAGTGCTTATCTGATTCTTTATTATGTTCTAAGTGTCCTCTGAAAATTTGAGCTCATTTGGATTAAAACTGATTTGCCAGTGTAACAAGCCCCACGTTGGGCGCCAGTGTAACAAGCCCCATGTAACAAATTTATTTTATACAAACATAAAGATACTCAAGCAACATGTAACAATTAATAAATTAAAATAATGCACGTTCTCTCCTGGTGCCCTGAGAGAGACGGTGCCCACTACGGGAAATGACGAGGTTTCATATGAGATTTTGGTCCATCAGCCAAATCCCGCATGTATATTTTTATTGCGTATTGCGCTTTTTGTCTACAGCAATTAGTTAGCTGTATTCATAGCTGCTAGGATTCTTATCCTATTTGGGCACCTCGAATCAATCAATGCCATTTGGCATCAAAGATTCGATGTCTGTGTCTGGAACAAACTTCGGACAAATCACAACTAAACATTTTATTGCCTATTTTCAGGCTTCTCTCTTGAGTCCAGACACAGAATCAACAAATAAAACAGACACAATATAGCACAAACGATACAAACTCGATCGAATATTTACAACTATTCGAACAAAATAAACCCAACCGTAACACAACCTTATCCAACAGCACAGAAAAATTCTTAAGCCAGCTAGTGACGAAAAATCTGACTAGAGGACTAACAGACTGAAAACTTAACCTAAGCCACAAATCTCAAAAAACTAAATCTATTCTAAACCTCATAAACGGTAGCGAATCCTACCAAAAATTGTCTGAACGCCAACGAGTCTTGGCAAATTGTCCTATAATCAGATTCTTTACTACACTTAACTAACTCTGTTGATCCTACAATTAAATTGGATTACAAATGATTCTCGCGAAAAATCAAATTAATCACACATTTAAACAATCAATTCGATACTTGTCGTAATCTCAAATTTGCATTCGTATCATTGTGGGTTTTTTTTAGCTGGGCGCCAGTGTAATAAGCCCCACGTTGGGCGCCAGTGTAACAATTAACAAATTAAAATAATGCACGATCTCTCCTGGTGCCCTGAGAGAGACGGCTAGGTGGTGATTTGCATGCAAACTTGAAACGGCTTGTGCTAAATCAGTTTTAATCCAAATGAGCTCAAATTTTCAGAGGACACTTAGAACATGATAAAGAATCAGATTAGCACTGTGGAGCAAAATCGATTTTTTGAACCACCCTACTAGGTAGTCTATGAACTCCATATAGGAATGATCTGCAGATCAACCCACGAACGGAAGGCTATTGGTATATGCTTGCATTTCAAGTAGTTCAAGTTGTTGTCATTAGCTCTGGGCAGTTAATGAAGAATAAACAAGATGTGAAACCTCATCTTAATATATTAGCATTCCAAGTAATTATTGTTGTCTTGTTGAAACTTGGATTCCATAAGGAGTGACCTTAAAGACCCTCTAGATATTCCTGTAAGCCTAGAAGTCTTACTCCATAAATTTCTATGATGACCATTAGCATATGCCATGAACGCATTTTATTCATGGACCCCAAAGGCATGTACCAAATTTAAAACAGGCTGATATATCACTGGTGTAGATCCTAATGCCTTACTTCAAGGTTTTCTTGGATGACCATGAACATTTGAAATGGGTGCATTCTATTCTACGTACCATACCAGGCATGTATAATTATAAAAGGCATGTATAACTATTCAAATTGGCCGAAAGAGCTCTAGTTACGTGTGAAGTTCTTGAGGATTGTTCAAGAGAACGGATACCCATGGTATCTGGTTACGTGTGAAGATCCTGAGGCCTATTCTAGCATTTTCTTGGAAGACCATAAACATGTGCAATGAACGTATTATATTATATGTACCACAAGGGGCATGTACCACTTTTGAAACAAGCCAAAAGATCTCTGGGTACCCATGCAGATTTAAAGGCCTATTCGTGGGGTTTTTTGGATGACCATGAACCTATGCAATGGACGCAATCTATTCTATGTGCCACAAAGGGCATGTAACACTTTTGAAAAAATCTGAAAGATCTTTGGTTACGCGTGTACATCTTAAGGCCTTTTCCAGGTTTTTCTTGGATGACCATGAACATATGCAATAAAGGCGTTCTATTCTATATACCACAAAGGGCATGTACCAGTTTTGAAACAATCTAAAAGATCTCTGGTTACGCGTGTAGATCTTAAGGCCTTTTCCAGGATTTTCTTGGATGACCATCAACATATGCAATGAAAGCGCTCTATTCTATGTACCACAAAGGGCATGCACCACTTTTGAAACAATCTAAAAGATCTCTGGTTACGCGTATAGACCTGAAGGCCTTTTCCAGGGTTTTCTTGGATGACCATGCACATATGCAATGAAGGCGCCAGAGGACTTATCCGAGAGATTTCTTAGATAGCGCAGAACATATGTATTGATCACATTTGATTTCAAGATGCGCAAAAAGCATGTACCACTTTTGAGACAAATCCATAGACCCATGGTTACGAGTGTAGACCTTAAGACCTTACTCAAGAGATTTCTTGGATGACTCGGACCATATACTGTAAACGCATTCTATGCTAAGTACCACAAATAGCATGTACCGTATTTGAATTTGCATAATAGGCCTTTGGTTACTCGAGTAGATCCTTAGGCTTTACTCCAGAGATTTCTCGGATGACTAAGACCTCAATTCAGGGATTTTTGCATTACCCGAAGCATATACTGTGAACACCTTCAATTTTAAGAAGCGCAAAAAGCTTGTAGCATATTTGAAACTGATTGAATGGCCTTTGGTTACGCGTGTAGACTCTTAAGCCTTACTTCAAAGATTTCTTGTATAACCATGGGCATAATCTGTTATAAGTTTCTGTTTCCTAAACTGTCAAAATTATCCAAATCGGTTGAAAATTGTTGAAGTTATGAGAATATCAATTTAGTGGAACACGGGTACCCTGTCGGCTATCCACGTGTGTTTTTTTGTTGGCCGCATAAGGGTTAAACAAACGAGTGGTCAGTTATGACAATACAAAGAATTTCCAGTAAAAATTTAAAAAAATCTTAAAAATTTTAAGCATTTTTCCGTTAAAAACCAAAAATTTTTTGATTGAAATCTACATTTTGAACAATCTTCCAGTGAAAGTAGTTTTCCTTCTAGAACATTTTCAACACAATTTCTCTCGCGGGATGAGTGGACATCTGGCTATTTGGAGAGAAGTATGTCAGACAGCATTGTTTGTTACACTGACGGCTCCCTCCTCGAAGGTAGAGCAGGTGCAGGCGTCTATTCGCGTGAGCTGAGATTGGAACAGTCACACTCACTGGGTACGCACTGCACTGTCTTTCAAGCGGAAATATTTGCCATCAACTGTGGAGTGCAATCTGCAGTGCAGCACCGCATTATGGGCAAAGTAATATACTTCTGTTCAGATAGCCAAGCAGCTATTAAAGCTCTCGCCTCGGCCAACTCAAGGTCGAAGTTAGTAATCGCATGTCGAACTCAAATCGAGAAACTGAATTCAGTTAATACTTTACACCTTATATGGGTACCTGGCCATTCTTCCATAGCTGGAAACGAATTGGCTGATGAGTTAGCTCGTAATGAAGCATCACATGACTTTATTGGTCCTGAGCCAGCTATTCCAATATCCAAGTGTTGGGTGAAGCTTTTGATCAACTCTTGGGCTGTCACTCAGTACAAATGGCATTGGAGTACACAGAAAAAAAATATAAAAAATAAACAGCGCGTAAAAATTGACCTGCAGAAATTTACGCTTTTCTACGCTGAAATGGTCTTTTTCCTAACAAGATTGCTTACAACTTGTATGCAATATTGACGATTCAAGTCAAATACTGTATACATTTAGGCTATATCCCATGTGGAATTACACTAATAATGGCGTTCCATTTATGTGCATGATTTTAAGCGTAAATTTCAGTGGATTGTCGACGACAAGTCGAGTCAAGTACGAGACACTGAAGACGGCCTTACTGTTGAGGTCGAAATACGTATCTGTCAAGATACAATTAAGTGGTGGAACTCAATGGGATTGTATAAACTCGTCTTATGACAAGTGAAGACATTCCACTAAAAAGCTCAAAATAATTTTCTTAAACAAAATTGTACATCCGGGAGCCATCTCCGGTACTAGCAAGCTATTTAGCTAATCTGTCTAAACAGAATTGCAGTGTCTTACTCAAGGCCTTGACAGGTCATTGCCGACTGAACTATCACATGGCAAATATTCAAAGCGTTGAACCATCTGTTTGTGATAGTTGTGAATCCGTTTATGGAACTTCTTATCATCTAATATGTAACTGCCCAGTCTATGCACATTTGCGCTTCCAAATATTTGGTAAACACTCTTAGTGAAATTGACTTCAGAAACCTGAACCTTCATGTGTTACGGTGTAAGATCTACCACGGTCATATTGCCAGCTACAGGCAAATCCTGACCCAACGAATACCTTCCCCAATATCCAACTCCGTGGTACTTATGAGGGTGTCGCTGAGTCGGGGGCCTCTCGTTAAGTAAGTACTACATCAACACTTCCTTCCCCTCTCAAGTTACGGTGAAGATGGGCGTGGCCAGGAGTAGTAATCCTCATGCTTTTGTGATTTTTATCCTAGATTGAAATCAAGGACCACGCCCACCTTGATTTCTGATAGCAATCTGGATAAGGATTTCAAAAGAAAAACATGAGTATCACTAGTGTCCAATCTACGAAGAACACCGTAACTATGCTATGCTATGCTATGCTTCAGAAACCTGAACCTTCAGAGTATTTTGTTGTTCATAACCCGTTGTGGTAAGGAGCTATAAGCTCTTGTACGCTTATGCGTTGTATGCCCTCTTCAAGGGCCCTTTTCCAAAGATTCCCTTTGTTCTCCCATCCAGATTCCTTTCCACTTTTGTTCACTTCCTTTTCCGTCAGGTGTGTGATGAAAAAGGCTGTGAAGGCGATGGCACAAATCTCCCAAATTGAGGTGAACATGCCTACGTTCTGATACCTGATCTTCCGGTGAAACTTTGAAGAATTTTTTTGTCGTGAAAAATTTCCCAAGAGTCTCCCGTGGATTTCTGTTTTAACGCTGACTCTAGTCTAGTCGTATTAATTAATCTAGAATGAGAAAGTCAACGTGGAAGCACTCCTTCTACCAGTCACAAGCTCCTATAATTATAAAGATTTTTTTGTGCAAATTTCGAAGAATATCTTCCTGTTTTGGAACAACTTTCCATGAACATTTTGAAGAGATTCCAAACAATTTTCCCTAGCAAATCCAAATAGCTCCTCAAAGAATTCAAAGTATTTCCCGTAGAAAATGTGAAAATAATTGTCAAATGAATATTATAGAGTTTTCTGGGGAAGTTGGCTTTCTTTTTTGCTCATTTTAAGGTATCTGTCTTTTCTGTAATTATGAGCACTAGCAGAATAACTATTTTTACAAATATGAGACAGTTCAGCTTTTCAGTTCAAATCTCAGTACCAACATTCTCTATTGCTCACTGCAAACATTCTCTATTGTTGCCAAGAAGAGTGTGTTACAGCTCAAACATTTAAACTTGAAACTCTTGATATGTAGAATCACTTTAATGGCAAAGTATTGAACAATGCCAATTTGCTAAAAAATACTAAGAATTTTCATTTCATTTTCTGCTTTAGAAAAGTTTTCAGCATGATTACGTAATTCGGATTATTAGACATGAACAAAATCCAGACAATAAAATTAATTTGAAAGAAATCTAAAATTCGTAGATTCGCGGATGCCAGGAGAAAGTTTTGGAAGTAAGAAATTTTGTCTGTTGTATCTTCTAGCCTTTTGTGAAGAAAACTACTCAATAATTTCATTTACAGCAATAAAAATATTCAAATAAAAGTATACAAATGATTCCGTCATTGAATTATCGCTTTCATTACACATGTTTTAAATGTTATATAATTATATCAAACGTTTCAACTTTAATCAAATAATTAAATAGGGCATTTTTAAGGTTCTTGTGAACAAAAAATGCGCATTTGTAAGGTTTTAGTTAGAAATAGACCAAAAATACTATGTACATTTCGAACTAAACCGTTAAAAAACAGCTTATCGCAACTTTTCGCAAAACAAAATAGTGATTAATAGAAAGCTATTGCTTCAAGCTTTATAATGAGCATAGAATCATTGCGGGCACTCATCGGCGCCTATACTTTTGGAGAACTTCAATCTGGAAAATGTGAGTATTTTAATTAATTTTGTATTTAAAGTTAACTTAAGTTTAGTTCTGTCACCTATATTTGACATAGACATATTATATAAGACCCTGACAATGCAGTCTTGAAAATAATATTGGGGTTAGCGATGAAATTGAAGCCGTGCGATGTTGATCTAAACGCGTTGTCAAACAGCGTTTTCATTCGAAAATCAGCATTCATGTTGAATTCAAAATGATGTAACAAAGTCAAAACTCAACAAAACTACTTCAAATTTTGAATTTGAATCACGTAAGTATTCTATAAAATGAGAAAAATATAATTCCGACGGAAACACGAATTTCGATTTTTGAGGTTTTGGCTGCTCTCGATCCATTGTGCTTTGGAAGCATCGACAGGGTTCAATGATCTGACAACGTCTGCTACGGTGAATAATGGGCATGGAAGGTTAATGTCACAGCCTGGAAGCATGTTTAATTGCTCCGGAAGAGTTCGTGGAGAGTCAGTGTTGTAGATAGCCTTGAAAATTTTTGCAAAGAGTTCAGCAGAGTCGGACTCGTCTATGCTAGTTTCGTCACCGAAAGACATATCCGACAGCATATGTTGCCGCCAAAAACAAGAAGGATCTGATTTGCCCGCTTCTTCAACACGAAAAATATTATCACGGAAAGAGGAGGACAAACAATGGTTATATTCTGCTTCAAGCATTCGAAGAACTGTCTTGTTTTCATCAGAAAGGTGTCGAAGAAAACGTCGGTGAGCTTTACGAAGAACGTTACGCCGGTGTCGAAGCTCGGCGTTCCACCATGGATAGGTGTACGAATTACGAGGACAGTGTCTTCGGAGTGGAGTGTGTCTACCAATAATGCCGAAGAGTGCATCGTAGAATAAGGAAACGGTGGTATTGGTATCAGCGTCGCGGAAAATTTCCTCCCAGTTTATCAAGCGTAACTCCTCGGTGACAGCATCGTAGTTGCAGCGTTTTAAGTCAAGATCCTGGTCTTCTGCGATCGTTTCCGGGATCCGCGATGCACTTAGAGATGTAGAACGTAGAATAAACTATTTGTGGTGTCGGTCAGACGGTAAGATCGTAACTGGGGCTTCGATCAGCTCAATTTCGTTACTGTTGCTCACAAAAGCCAAGTCAAGAACTCTGTTGTTGGAATTACGAACGTCACAAATTTGATGCAGTCCGCTGGCAATCATGATTTCAGTGAATACAAGCTCTTGCTCGGTGGATGCTTTAGTTGGCAGGTAAGAATCAGTATCTTCATCATATAACCATAGTAACCTGGGTAGACTGCATCAAATTTGTGACGTTCGTAATTCCAACAGCAGAGCTCTTGACTTGGCTTTTGTGAGCAACAGTAACGAAATTGAGCTGATCGAAGCCCTAGTTACGATCTTACCGTCTAACCGACACCACAAATAGTTTATTCTACGTTATACATCTCTAAGTGCATCGCGGATCCCGGAAACGATCGCAGAAGAAGGAGGAAGTTTTCCGCGACGCAGATACCAATACCACCGTATCCTAATTCTACGATGCATTCTTCGGCATAATTGGTAGACACACTCCACTCCGAAGAAACTGTCCTCGTAATCGTAAACTGTCCTCGGTGACTATAGTCACCGACGATCATGAAGGAGAGGATTTCGGCTGCCATGCTCATGATTTGGTGAACGCAGTGGGAATGGGCGATATATTTATCAGGCTCACTGTTAGGCCTTAAATAAATTCCACAAATGTAGACGTTTCGAGATAGAAATGAGAACCTTACAACAACTTGTTCAAGCAAATCGCATCTATCAAGTTCAACGGAAGCGCTGGAAATGGACTTTTTTATCGGCAATTAGTGTGCCTCCACCTCTCTGGAATCGACTAGTGGCACTGCTACGATCACAACGATAAATATCATAGTTTGACGATAATTCTGTATTGCTGACGTCGTCTCGAAGCCACGTTTCAGTAAGGATGATAACATCGTAGTCACTAGAAGCGGTCGCTAGGAAAACTGATTAGTCTTGGATTTTATTCCACCGGCGTTCCAACAATAAACGATTAGCGGAGCGTTCACTGTTCGCTGGGTAGATAGATGAGGAGTCGCCACTGAGCGTACCTTGGGAGAAGAGGGATGAATAAGTCCAGGTAAACAATGAGTGTCATGATAAGTAGCCGGATTGTTTGCGGGACTAGCATCAGTTCCAAGATCTACTGTTGTACAAAAGATGGTCCTGCTGGTGTGTCTGTTAGAATGCAAGGATTCGGCGTTGTATTCGGTCCCCAAAAAGCTGCTTGTTGCTTCCGAGATTTTCAAATTTTCGAAAGCGAATCCCACTGGGCCAGGTTTCAGCGGAGAGTGCAGTTGGTTTGAGTTCAAGCCGAAATCCGATTTTATATGACACGAAAGTAAGCGATCTAGTGTCGATCTAGGGGCAACAAGTTGTATTACCCGGATATGTGATGTGTTTAACTTGCTTTCCACTAGTTCAGTTACCTTACTTTCTGGAACCTCTGGTAAAATACCAGACAAGTACAACCAGAATTTTTCAGAACGTTCTTCATCAGCTTCCGGTTGAATGCAACGTGAAGGACGCGTATGATCAGTTATCGACCGACCCAGTTGAAAAGCTGGTTCGAGCACTTTTAACAACTTTTTCCGACGTATAACGAGCGTCAATACTGAAGCTCCAAAGCATGAAATCGAATAAAGCCCCAAGGCCAGTAGTCGATCGCATATCAGCCGAAATGCTCAAAGCTGACCCCATGACATCCGCTCAACTACTGCATCGTTTATTTCGTAATATCTGCGACACCGCAACATTCCCGATCGACTGATTGCAAGGTATCTTAGTGAAGGTGTCCAAAAAAGGTGACCTGACTGTATGCGATAACTGGAAAGTCATTATGTTACTGTGTACCGTTCTCAAAGTTGTCCTAGCCTGGATTCAGGAGAAGATCGATAAGACTCTCCTATGACAGCAGGCCGGATTCCGTACCGGAAGGTCCTGTGTGGACAATATCATTCTGGAGCAGGTCAACAAATTCCAAGGGTCGCTTTATTTGGTCTTCATTGACCATACAAAATTTTTCGACCGTTTCAATCACAAGAATATGTGGGGCGCCGTAAGATGCAAGGGGTTCCTGAGAAAATCTTTGACCTTACCGAGCCACAGTTTGAGGCTTTTTCGTGTAGAGTACTGCACAACGAGGTCTTGTCCGACCCCATCCGGATCGTAGCCGGTGTCAGGCAAGGATGTATTCTATCACCGGATGTATTCGATCAGTCGAGCCCCTGGGGTCGTGGGATCAAACCCCACCGAAGGGGCGGTTACCCTCCAATACCTTTTCCGAACTAAATCTATCACATGTTGTACATATGCATAATCAAGTTTCAGACATAGTAATTAATTTCCACTCCGGGTGGCTTAATACCCGGCATATAGGCAATTAACTTTGAATGTACTGACAGAAGACGTTGCACTTCTAGCTCAGTGGGGATGTGATATGTAGAGTAATCTAAACGCTCAGGTTCAGTCATCATCATCAACAAACCAAATTGTTGGATGTGAGCACGGCGACTCCTTCCAGCTTCACCGTAGCTGTGCAATCAGTGGAGAATATTGAAAACTTCCAATATCTTGGTAGCTAAATGGCGTCAGACGGCGGTTACAAGATAGACATACGCGCACGAATCAACAAAGCTGGGGCGCCTTTACGAATTTAAGAAATATCTGGAAAACAGGCATATAAAATTGATGGCAAAAAAATCCGATTGTTTATTTCTAAGGTGCTGGGCAGAGCAAACGCAACATGCGACGCGACCCACATAAGACATAAAGGAATAACAATTATTATCAACAAACTGTCAAATTGCACTGTCGCGTCTACTCTGGCTTGCCCCTGACGTGAAATCTGCGCTGTTATATGCTAGCGAAACATGACGTGTATCAGTGGAGAACACTCAACGGCTGCAGGTGTTCATCAACAGATTCCTGCGGTACATAATTCGTGTCTGGTGGACTTACAACTGGATCTTGAACAACGAGACTCAGCCTCAATAAAGAAATGAAAGTTGATCAACTCTAACTTAACAACAGACTATAACGATAGCTGGACCTCACCCAGGATGAATATCTTTCAAGTCGGACCTTTGTATCACTAAGTGTGTACAGCACTCATAAGTAAGTAACAAATTTCAACTGCACAGTGATAAAAAGTCAAATCAAAGCTAAACACTATGATATGTACAAATATTCTCATTGTAGTGCGTAGTCACCGTGCCTTTAGTCTTAGTATTCCATTGATTTACTTCGTCAATTAAGAATATGCCATTTGCTTACCCCAACCTTTTAATTTAACTTGAGCGAACAAATCTTGAATCATACGAATGTGACATCACCGTGAAATATTTAATTTATGTGTAATGCAATCACACTTTCCATGCTAATCATCCACATAAAATATATTTGATCATTAAAATGGCATCGATTTGTGGCCCATAAAATCTAAATGCATCGGCCATCATCGCTCAGCTGACACCGGACCATGAACATCAATTAAAAAAATCTTTATTTCTGCAGCCCTAACAAGATGCATAAATGTACCGTTCGAGCAGAGCAGTCGAAGGATATTAATTTTACGGAAAATGATAAAACACACACGCATTGCTCTCCTTTCGCCAACGAAGACACGCTTCTGTCTTCTATGACCTACGCATATCGCTGAAAGATAAAAAGACGATCTTGCGGGGCTGCAATAAAAATGCACAATTCGCGTGCCCGACTTTACCCGACCCGGATCCGAAGCGGTGCCGAAGACGTCGCCGGTTTTATTTCTGCCATATATTTGCTTGCACTCACTCCCCAAAGACCCTCGAGGTGCATCGGGCGATCCACGGTCCGGACAGGTTTCTGCTCCATCAAGCCACGGGCAGAGCAGGTGCGTTTCTGCATTCATGTCTTTCTGCTGTTGAATAACCTCGGCGTCACAGAGATTCATCTCGCCGATACCATTTATCCAGCATCCGTGTCTGCTTACATTTTATGGCTGAGTACACTGTTAATCGTGCTTATTGTAATCGGTAAGAAATATTTTATAAAAAATGTGTGGACACACTATAGCTTCTCTGAATATGTCGATGACCAATATTTATAATAACAGTTTATAATACAGTTCGCCAACTCCTAGATGTTCTTTGCGCTAATTTAAATTTTAAAGAATGCTTTAGCTGAAATGAAGAGCATAGAATGATAACACAGTTATAGTTGGATCTCTATCTTAACTAATTATTCTGATGTGATGCATTTTCGGTAGTTATGGCATTACCAACTTCACAAAAATAATTTCTAAACATCACAATATGTATTGCTGGTGTAAGATTGCTTTACAACACAACCAATTAATTGAACATTTCCAGTTCAGCGTGTAGCATGTGCAATAATCTCCGTAAAAGTACAGCGTGATGACTGCAAATATCTCCTGTTAAGCTGCGGCTAAGCAATCACAATTCTACGAAGAGAAGCAAAAACCGACGCATGCAGTACTGTGGCCATAACTTCTATCTTAAGCGTGGCCGGCTGGCTGCCTGTCGCTACAGTGGATCGGGTTGTTGCTGCTGCTGCTGCTGCACGGAAACAAGCCCTGCCTGGAAGAACAGGTCTTGGAGCTATAAATTAAAGGTTTTTATGCGGACTTATTCCACGACTTCTTGTTGTGCTGCTGATGGCCCGCATCGATTTCACACACAGCCGCAGATCCTGTGGAACGAGATTTGCCTTCGCAGATTGCTCTCATTCCTTGGTTTTTCCTTTGTTTTCACTCCTGCCGGATCTGCGCAATATATAGAGAGATGGTTGAAAAAAGGCAGCACGACGACAACGCGCGACAGTGACGGCAGAGCGGCAGAACCCTGCACGCGAATCCGTTCTCGGGGTATGCGATCTATAGATTACTTTGAATCCAATACACATGATCGAATAATCGTAAGAAATGACAATGAAACGGAGCCAACCCTAAATCCTTTTAATACGAAATAATAAATCTGCGACAGTCGAAAGTTCTCTATGAGGACTTTTTGGCTGACATTTCTAAAGCGAATATGTTATGTCAAGACATGGTAGCCTAGAAAAGAAGTTGAGAAAATTTCTTAGACCGGGATTTTAACCCGATCACCATTGTAGACGTACGTCGTGCAGATGTACTAGCCACCCGATTAGCCACCACACTACAATTAATTTTCGCTTGTTGGAAATAGACTTAAATGCCATCTATCGAAATATCGCATACCCCAGAATCCAAATTCTACGTGTGAGGAGCCCCCAATGCATGTTTATATTTTGCGGCCATATTACGCTAGTTTCGTTTTGATTGGCACCGCAACGAAACGGGCGAAACAAGCTTAGAGAGCATAAGATTGGCTTTTTGTCTTAATTCGTTCACTGCCGTATTGCCATCCATTGCTTCGGAGATATCGAAGGGTACAAAATCTTTCGAAGCATTTCCCATCAGACAACGTTGCTGAAAGAACCGATTTTATTTCAACGATTTTTATTGAAATTTATTCGATTGCGTCTGTTGATAAATCCGCTCGCTCCCCGGTGTAGATGCGTACCCCTTCTCGGTGGAGTGTGGTGCAAAAGCTTCCAAACCATGTTTAACCGCAGGAGGGCTTTTAGAACGAACTGTGACTTGCGAGTGACAGACAAATTCTACCGGTTTTATTGCGTCACTAATGAAGATGTTTCTGAAGCGACATAAGTTTATGGCTCGGATAAGGAACTCATGATAGACCTGTGCAGGAGTTCATCAAATTCACTCACCCGATGGATTTTGACATTTGAGCGGGTCGTCTTCTCGAACAAAAGTTCATTTTGCGTTCATTATGCGACCCGCTCAAACGTCATAATTTCTTGGGGGAGTTCATTTTGCGTTAGTCTATTGGATATGGAACGATGTGAACTAGGGGTAAAGTATATCAGGTTTGAGAAGATTATGGAAAATAATGTGGTTGAGTTCTTGTGCTTCCATTACGCAGATTTCGTGTTGTTCGTATCATATTTGCTTCTGAGCAAAGTAGCATTAGCATATTATTTTTTATTATTTTCAATTAGTAAACCAATAGACGTATTTTAAACAAGTTTCAACCGTATCGACTAGTCCGACTACATCTGTCAGGATTAGCTGAATTCTCATTATAAAGTCGACCATCATGGATATACGCAACGCATATTGCTGTTTGTGCTAACATATGTGACATGTCAGGATTTATGTTACAGCTCTACGCGTGAAAAATCTAATTTGATTTATATTTCAGACATTAGCTGGAACTAACTACCGCTTGTTGATAAACTTCAATACATTCTTTACAAATGTACACCAAGTTTTTATTCAAATCGTCCAACGCGTTTGTCAAACAGTGTTTGAGATGCGCATCGTGGCAAAAAAAAAACGTACGTACTTTGAACTCTGCAAAATGCACCGATCGAATAGAGCTCGCCGTCGAACCAAACTGACTATTTACGAAACGCTCATTAGACCGGTAGTCCTCTACAGACACAAGACCGGGACGATGTTCGTGGAGGGCCAATGCACACTAGGAGTTTTCGAAAGTAAAGAGCTGCGTACCATTTATCGTAGGTATCTATGGAGAAGGCGAATTAACCACGAGATGCATCAGCTGTTGGGAGAACTGAGAATGCACAGAACTTCACTAAAACCGGTATCAGATGTGTGTGATGTGGATTATGCAGGTTTTAAAACTGCCCTGCAATAAAGTCTAAACCGCGATCAACGGAAACTACTCCGAACGAAGCAAAACATCTTCTGTATATAATACATATTTTCCAACGATATAATTAATAATTGTCCCATTGCATCAGCAAACAAAATAATTGCACTTTACGTATGCTGTTGTCGGCCACTGTGACGAATGCAGAAAATAATGTGCCTCGGTCGATACACTACACCGTCACCGGGTCATCGTTTGTTCTATACCCCGCAACCGCGGAAAGAATAAATTAATATGGTCGTATGGCTGCCCCACGGCAACTATAATGTACTCCTAGCACGAATGCAACACTTGTTTCAGAACAAGGAGCATTAGACTCGAAAAAATGGTCAAACATTGCACCAATAAAATTATGAGACTTCAGAATGAACCAAGAGATCGCCCAGCTCTACGGCGAACCAAGTTAAAGAAGGTAGCTAAAGCCGGAAGGGTACGTTGGGCAGGGCATGTTGCAAGAATGCCGGACAGCAACCCTGCAAAGATGGTGTTCGCTTCCTATCCGACAGGAACGAGGCGACGTGGAGCGCAACGAGCGAGGTGGGCAGACCAGGTGCAAAACGACTTGGCGAGCGTGGGGCCCATTCGAGGCGTCAAATTGTTGATTCAATGTTATCTGTTTAGATGTAAACTAAATCAATGGATGAACACTATAGGGATGTTGGGCCGCTACCTTCCATTGGTTTTGGGTTCCTTGGTTGGTTGGTTGGTTCCTTCTTCGATTCTTCTCACCTATGCTAAATGATCCGAACGCACTTTTACACTGCAAAAACTACATTTATTACAATACACCACATTTATTCTTCTACTACACTACACACATTTTAGACATTTAACACTTAACATTTATTTCAGCTTACATACTAGACATTTAGGTTTATGTTATTCGGTACGGCGATCCATTTCTAACTAAACGAGTGTCCTAGTGGATCGGAAAGGGTCGCGATATAGACAAAACCTTGCGCTTGGTCATAGTTCTGCTTCGTCTTACGGTGGAACGTTGAATTGGAATCGTATAGTATCAGTACCCGGCATCCAAGTTAGACCGAGCGTATTTACCGATAGATCTGGATCAAGACAAATCTCCGTGGACGGTATTGCTAGATCTGCATCTGAAACTCCATGCAGCGCCTGCAGATGATTGGACGCCCACTTCCGGAGCTTGAATCCTCCAGACTCCATTAAACCTTGTAGCTGCTTCCTCAAATCTACCGTTTTGTCCACCTCGTTTGTGCCAGTTATCACGCCATCAATGTAAGTGTCCTCTCTAACTACTTTGGCAGCGAGCGAATACCTCTCTTCCTCGTCGTGCTGATTTCTTCCTCCGGGGATGATCACCACAAAATGGATTGCAAGGGTCTGTCTTCTTCACAAACCAAGACTTGCCGAAACATTTTTTCGACGTCCGCCACAAGCATCATCAGTTTTGTCCGACTCCGTATGATGATCGATCGTAGATCGTCTTGTATGATGGGTCCCACTAGCTGTAGATCATTCAATGTCACCCTAGTTGACGTTTCGCTTGAAGCGTTGAACACAACTCGAACCTTGGTAGTAGTACTGGCCTGCTTAACTACCGGGTGGTGTGGTAGATAGAACCGTTTTGGTTGAATTTGAGCTATCCCAAACTTTGTCATGTGGCCGAGTTGGAGATACTCCTCCATGAAAAACCGGTATTGGCCACGAAGCTCCATCGCTAACCTGCGCTCCGTGCTTTGAAGACGACGAACTGCAATGCCCCTTGACTCGCCAATTTGACCCAAAATGCCTTCATCTTTCGGCAATGAAACGGTGTAACAGCCGACCTCCCCACGTCGGACCATGCGAACAAAGTGCTCCTCGCAACTTGCTTCTTGTGGCGAATAGTATTCGGTAACTCCGACCTCCTCACAGGACCAAAATCGGGCTACTAATTCTTCAAGGCCTTCTGAAGCCGACACGTTGCAGCTGATGTTCAGTGATTAATTGGAAACTGATGTTCCTCCACAAACGACCCAACCGAACACGGACTTATTAAGGGCCGGCAGTCGATCTCCCAACGAAATCTGCCGCCCGCTTCTGAAGAAATTGAAAAATGATTCAATTCCCAGAACCATGTTCACATCCATGGACACATTAAACGATGGATCGGCCAATTCGACTCCATCTGGTATGTTCCACTCTTCGATGTTGATCGATGAAGTCGGTAGGTTGACGGTTACCTTAGCTAGAACCAGGAAACTCATGCGCTGAGAGAATTCCGTCAGTCTCGATCGAACGGTGGCCTCAATCTGCTGCCTAACCTTGGTATCTGCCTGGCCAATCCCATGAGTCTTGACATCTACCTTGCTGCGTCTGATCTTCATCCGTTGACTGAGTCTTTCTGTCACAAAGTTGCTCTCCGATCCAGAGTCTAAAAGAGCGCGAGCTGGATAACGATTTCCACTGTTGTCCTCGACGATCACGACAGCAGTCGCCAGCAGTACCTTTGCCTGTCGAGTAGATCCATGTCCTACAACTGTGTCTGCAGCAGCCATGTTGGCTACTTGTGGATCGAGTACACTAGGATTTACACTTGAACTGCCACGCGAAGTAGATGGCTTCGTGGAATCGCGAACTTCTCTTGGAGCGATGGATTTCGTAGGCTTTGTAATCACCGTTGGCTTCGATGAACTGTTCCTACCAGGCCTAAAGCACACCAGCGAATGATGGCGACTTGGGCAGAAACGACAGGAGAATTTAGACTGTTACTCCTTTGCGTGGTGCCCAGGTTTGAAGCATTTGCGGCACAGCGAGTGGCTTCTGAGCACTCCTTCCCTTTCAAACTGCGGCATCCCTTGAAAAACGCTGCATTGGAACAGCTAGTGAATGGAGCCGCATACTACACTCTTACCATCTGAGTAGTGCTGAATCGAAACCAAGTATGAATCGAATGACGTGAAGAGGAGGAGTAATGTGTGTAGTAAACCAAATATTAGTTTCGACAGGACATATGCCGTGTAACCTACCCAGAGAAAACAAGGGCACACCAAATGCCCGTATCAAATATAACCTAACGTATCCAAATCCAAACGTTCAATTTCGAATGAGGCTAGATTATGTTAGCCTCGATAACCAACAGTAGCAGTCAGTGTGTAAATCGTGGAGGTAGTGTGATGAAAGCCAAGGAGGATAAATTTACTTAAAAACGTGGAGTATCCAATGTCCTCGCTTCGGTAGACATACACTATGTGTTCACTAACCTGGAAGACGAACCACGTCACTGCCTCCTTGCTTGAGTCCACCCGAAACTGCACCAACTCCTGTTGATGAGCCTGACTACGGTTCAGTGATGGTGACGTACCGTGCAGCAATGAATGAAAAACCGGTGTTAGTTTCTAAAAGGCCTAGCCACGGCAGGACATACACTAAGTATCCTTAATTAATTACCTGTAGAAGTAGCAGGTTGTACTAACTTAGTGTTGTCTTCCAAAACCGTTGCAGGTCGGCAGTATCCACCCCAATTCTAATTGGAAACTAACACGGCTCGAATTGGTGCGAAGACGAAAATTCGACACGGTTGTTTCATAAGGGCCAATGCCGCAAACGTCCTACCTTTTCCTGCAAATTCCTCAACAACTAGGACGGCTCCCAGCTAACAACCACTTGGAACTGGTGGCGCTCCGCTCCTATTATCGAACGGGAGTGGAAAATACCGCCAGAAGTCTATACTCTTCCTGAAATCTGCAGAAGAAGTCAATGTTTACGTTTGCGACTTTCGCCCTTTTGAAACAACAATGTCGAATTATCCTTCAATCCTTCCAATCGATTCTGGCTAGGAAATTCCTCCGTCTAGCCTAGGCTCCGTAAGCACACAATAAATTTGTCACTCAACGACACCAAAATAAATCCCTCCACTGGTCGAACCACCACCATTCAGCGCGAACAATATTTCCACCCGGGCAATATCAGCGAGAAACACTCCTTTTTGCCACCGTTCACTCCTTAAAACCACTTGCAGTCAAGGATTATCCCAGGATTAAGTTTTTAAGTTTCGTTGATGCACTTTTTCTTATATTAAACTGTATTAAAATCTAAACTTACTGCTACTCAATTTTAACAAAATACGGTATCCAATATAACCGACCGAACCGAATATAGTTTACGTTTGTATTTATTACTGATACATATCTTCAACAGAGCAATCCAATTCCTCCGTTATCTGTTTAAGATATCAGTGACGTAACTACTGACGGCATGGGAGCACATCGATTCTCTTGCAATCTGCCACGGCATCCATCTCGATCGATCTAGTGGTATCGCCATATACCGAATATTCATAGCAGCAACGAACGAGCAGCAGAGTTATCATTGTCCGTTGTGATAAGAAAATTATTTTGAGCTTTTTAGTGGAATGTCTTCACTTGTCCTAAGACGAGTTTACCGAGTTTACGAAGTCGAGTCAAGTACGAGACACTGAAGACGGCCTTACTGTTGAGGTCGAAATACGTATCTGTCAAGATACAATTAAGTGGTGGAATTCAATGGGATGGTATGAACTCGTCTTAGGACAAGTGATTGTCCGTTGGTTGCTCTGTTGTCCAGTTTACCGGTCGGCTGGTCAGCTGTTATCGCCATAGAAGACGGCGCATCAGCAACGATCGTCCTACAGCGTGAAACATTGTTTCTCTCCCTCCCATCCATGCCGCATTGTGGACGATCTGCTATCGGTGGTATAGATCACAAGAAGAGCAACAACATCCATTGCTCGCCGGGCGATAGATCCACTGCAGATAAACGTATTTTGGCTGCTGCTAGAGATAGCAGAAACCGCTGGTGAGCACAGGAAGGGGCGAGCCCAAACAAGGTAGCTAAAACCGGAAGGGTACGATGGGCAGGGCTTGTTGCAAGAATGCCAGACAGCAACCCTGCAAAGATGGTGTTCGCTTCCTATCCGACAAGTACGAGGCTACGTGGAGCGCAGCGAGCGAGGTGGGCAGACCAGGTGCAAAACGACTTGGCGAGCGTGGGGCGCATTCGAGGCGTCAAATTGTTGATTCAGTGTTATCTGTTTAGATGTAAACTAAATCAATGAATGAACACTGTTGTAGGTATGATGGACCGTTACCTTCGATTGGCACTGGTTCCGGTTGATTTTTGGATTTTGGTTTGTGGGGTTTTGGGTTCCTTGGTTGGTTTGGGGTTCCTTCTTCGATTCTTCTCGCCTTTGCCAAATGATCCGAACACCCTTTTTTCACTGCAAAAACTACATTTATTTGCTCACAATACACCACACTTATTTTTTCATTTCACTACACATTTTAGACATTTAACACTTAACATTTATTTCATCTTACAGACTATACATTTACGTTTGTGCTAAACTTCAACTAAACTAAAAACTAAACTTTAACTAAACTAATGATGGTGGATTTCTCGGGTGATGTGTTCGTGCTGCTGTTTCGGCCCTTCGCCAGTTACGTAGTCAGTGACCGATCTCAAAAGAGGATGGGGAACTGATTGGTGCATTCCTAAACATTTTCCCCCGCACCCTGAAATTTGTAGAATTTCTGAAAAAAGAACCTGTCGGAACAAGGGTGGACGATATGGCAACGTAATGCAACTTAACTTTGGTTCTCTTCGTCTGGCGGTTGATTAGCTGGTGGTAATAGACACACTTTCTCTACAGGCTGCATTAGGTATCCAGTGGCGATTTTGACGGATACCACCCTAACGACTCCATCGCTGCCAGGATGTATTTCCATTATTCGCCCAAGTTTCCATTGGGTCGAAGGGGCTCCGGCTCTGTAGTGGTGACAAGTACTCTATTCTCCACATACGCTAAATTACCTGTACCCTTTGTTGAATCACCTGAATATGGGTCAGTCCATTTGTTGGGAGGTGTAGAAGGTCCGGATCTGGTAGCTTGCGGAGCGATGTTCCAATTAAAAACCCAAATTAATCCACCTAGCGGTGACGATGCCTTTCTCGATTAAATCAAGATATACTGAAGGTGGTAACTTCGTTTTTGCCTTTCTCGTATACAAAGTATACGTAAAGGCTATATGTTCGCTCCAAAAACAAACTTTTTATAGGAGGCTCGGAGACCCATAGTGTTATATACTGATCGACTCAGCTCGACGAATCGAGGTGATGTCTGTGTGTGTGTATGTGTGTGTGTATGTGTGTGCGTGTGTATGTGTGTGTGTATGTGTGTGTATGTGCGCAAAAAATCTAGCCCACTTTTCAGGCACTTACCCTTAACCGATTTACTCGCAACAAGTTGCATTCGACGCAGAATCCTATCCCATTGTTTCCTATTGAAAATTGGCCGGATCGGATTATGGGCTCAGAAGTTACGGTCAAAATATTTTTTTTTAGACAACAACGAGTGGAAAAGTCTATTCCATTTTTCAGGCACTTACTCTTAACCGATTTACTCGCAACAAGTTGCATTCGACGAAGAATCCTGTCCCATTGTTTCCTATTGAAAATTGGGTCGGACTAGTTAAGGTCAAAATACTCAGAAGTTAAGGTCAAAATACTTTATCTTTTGACGAAGACGAGTGAAAAAATCTAGCTTACTTTTTTGGCACTTATCCATTACCGATTATTTCGCAAAAGTAGCGTTCGACAGGGGATCCCGTCCCATTGCTTTCTATTGAGAACTGGGCAGACGGGATCAGAAACTATGGTCAAAATACATTTTTAAGCAAAAAAGGCTTGGAAAGTCAGGCCAACTTTTCAATCAGTTTTCATCAACCGATTTGCGCGCAACAAATTGTGTTCGACGGGGAATCCTGTCCGATTGTTTTCCAATGAAAATTGGGACTCTGGGCTCGAAAGTTTTAGCCAATATATTTTTTGCCTTTCTCGTATACAAAGTAAAAATATAAAAAAATATTTAGCCTATATATTTTTTTTACAAAAAAAAAACTTTTTTACAAAAAAAAACTTTTTTAAAAGAAGCCCAAGAACTAATTTTTTATTCGTAAAATGCATTTAAAAAAATCACTTAGTTGTGGGACACTTGGTCTTAATTTGTTTACTCACAACAAGTTGTATAGGACGGCGAATCCTGTTTCATGTTTTCATTAAGTTTCTGCCCATTGTTTTGTATTAAATTGACCATAAAAAATTTAGCCAGAATATTAGGTATTAAGAACTAACTTACTTTTCGAGCACGTTCAAAGAGAGATCTGAGTAGAAAAAGCCGCGTAGTCGATAGCAGTTCTATTCTGCTGTCAGGTTTGTTTTATATGAACATTAAAAAATGTATGTGACTTCGTAGCTATTGAATTGGTATCGACAAATACAGATTAAAAATTGTCTCAAGTCACGCATTTTTTTGGAACAGAAATATTCCATAAAGAGAGGGGGAGTAACTCCAATGTTCATAGAAATGAGCGTTATTCAATTGCGTTTATCTTAAATCATTCGATTAATACTCATAACTCATGTTCTATTTGATTACCGTGAATATAATTAAGAACTTGAAATCCAAAAATCGCTAGCTCGGTTGATGGAATTTTGAAACCCTTTGTACGACTAATTACACATATATCGGAGTAAGCTGCTCAATTGGTTTGTGAGTTAGGAGATGGCGAATTCTGCTTTAATCAGGGAAATTCAAAGTATCAAGTCTTCCAGTTAGTTTCCGGCGTAACCCACTTCTATCTACTACAAGCATTTCATGCGCAACCGAGAATAGGATTTGAGCTAATTTTGTCCGTAGTTTGAATTATCGTTAAACAAATAAATTTCATTATTAATGAGCGTTTGTGATTTTGAGGGAAAGTTATCAGGTAATCAATTTTTTACTCTTTTACTATTATCTGATAATGATAAGGTACGTCCTAATAATAATGTAAATAGGATGTAGTTTGTCAAAAATCCTTGCTACATACGTTTGAACATTCTTGGTTTTCTAAAAGGTGACGCTTATAGTTTGGGTAGATTACGAGATGTTACACGACAACTTTGACATCAAGAGCCTCCTTATTATAGCTTTATCCTGATAAAGCTTGTAGTCGGAATAGGCTCTCAAAATGGTTTTAGCTACATTCTCAATATTTCGAAGATACGATTTTTTTTCAGATCTTGGAACATGTGTAATTTGAATAGTTCTCTATTTTTGGTTTTAATTCTTTCAAAAATGGACGCATTCAGGCTTTTGATTGATTATTTGTTTACAATTTAACTTCATAAAAAATATTTTGCAATTTCTGATCATAATACCTGGTTTACAGTTAGCATTTGAGTGATGAAACGGACTACTTTTCCATACCAATGACAGGTATGGGTGCTTTAACCCTTATGCGGCCGACGGGGTACCCGTGTTCCTTTTTCAAATTCAGGTGGTGATATTTCAATGAATTTTTATAGCTGAAGGCTGAAACTCGGTGACATCTAAGAACTCCATAAAATGTAGCATCTGTGAGAAAATCACGTTGATACAGTAAGGAGGGACGTGGGGAGGGGCATCTGATTTTTTTTACCACGTGGATGGCCGACAGGGTACCCGTGTTCCACTAAATTGATATTTTCATAACTTTAACAATTTTTAACTGATTTGGATAATTTTGACAGTTTTGGAAACAGAAACTCATATACTTTTTGCCCATTGTCAAGGTTTACAGCTTTTGTCTATGGTTATTCAAGAAATCTTTGAAGTAAGGCTTAAGAGTCTACACACGTAACCGAAGGACTATCATCCAGTTTCAAATATATTACATGCTCATTGCGCTTCTTAGAATAGTCGGTGTTCACAGTATATATTCTGGGTCTCCAAAAACTCCTGGAGTAAGGCCTAAGTCATCCGAAAAATCCCTGGAATAAGATCGTATGGTCTGCTAACGTAACCAAAGGTCTATCGTGTAAATTCAAAAACGGTACATGAATACATCATAGTATATGTTCCGGGTCATCCAATGACCTTTTCTTAAAACATGTTTCCATTCCAAGTAGTTCTTGTTGCTGTCATTGATTCCAGGTAGTCTACGAACTCCATACAGTCAAGGTCTTCGGATCAATCTCCGTAATGGAGGCAGTTAACGAAGAATAAACAAGTTGCGTGACCCCTTCTTGGTATATGTTTGTATTCTAAGTAAATCTTGTTGTTGTCGTGGGCTCCAGGTAGTCTACGAACTCCATAGAATCAAGATCTGTGGATCAACCTCAGTAACGGAGGCAGTTATTGAAGAATAAACAAGTTGTGTGACCCCTTCTTGGTATTTGTTTGTATTCCAAGTAATTCTTGTTGTTGGCATTGGTTCCAGGTAGTCTACAAACTCCATAAATTCAAGGTCTGTGGATCAACCTCCATAATGGAGGCAGTTAATGAAGAATAAACAAGTTGTGTGACCCCTTCTTGATATTATCTGTTTTTCATGTAGTTCTTGTTGTTGTCGTGAGTTCCAGGTAGTCTACGAACTCCACACAGTCAAGGTCTTCGAATCAATCTCCGTAATGGAGGCAGTTATCGAAGAATAAACAAGTTGAGTGACCCCTTCTTGGCATATGTTTGTATTCCAAGTAGTCCTGGTTGTTGTCGTGGGCTCTAGGTAGTCTACGAACTTCATAGATTCAAGGTGGATCAACCTCCGTAATGATGGCAGTTATTGAAGAATAAACATGTTTTGTGACCCCTTCTTGGCATATGTTTGTTTTTCATGTAGTTCTTGTTATTGTCGTGAGTTCCAGGTAGTCTACGAACTGCATACAGTCAAGGTCTTCGGAACAATCTCCGTAATGGAGGCGTTTATCGAAGAATAAACAAGTTGCGTGACCCCTTCTTGGTATATGCTTGTATTTCATGTAGTTCTTGTTGTTGTCGTGAGTTCATGGTAGTCTACAAACTCCATACAGTCAAGATCTTCGGATCAATCTCCGTAATGGAGGCAGTTATCGAAGAATAAACAAGTGGCGTGACCCCTTCTTAGTATATGTGTGTATTCCAAGTAGTTCTTGTTGTTTTCGAGGACTCCAGGTAGTCTACGAACTTCATAGAGTCAAGGTCTGGGGATCGACCTCGGTAACGGAGGCAGCGTTTGAAGAATAAACAAGTTTTGTGACCCCTTCTTGATATATGTTTATATTCCAAATAGTTCTTGTTGTTGTCGTTGGCTCCAGGTAGTCTACGAACTCCAAAAATTCAAGGTCTACGAACTCCATAGATTCAAGGTCGGTGGATCAACCTCCGTAATGGAGGCAGTTATTGAATAAAAAACAAGTTGTGGGACCCCTTCTTGGTATATGTTTGTATTCCATGTAGTTCTTGTTGTTGTCGTGAGTTCCAGGTGGCATACGAACTCCATACAGTCAAGATTTTCGGATCAATCTCCGTAATGGAGGCAGTTATCGAAGAATAAACAAGTAGAGTGACCCTTTCTTGGTATATGTTTTTATTCCAAGTTGTTCTTGTTGTTGTCGTGCGCTCCAGGTAGTCTACGAACTTCATAGAGTCAAAGTCGGTGGATCAACCTCCGTAACGGATGCAGTTATTGAAGAATAACTGGGAGGGACGGAAGGTAGCGGTTTTCCTCCAATACCTTTTCCGAACTTAATCTATCACATGTTGTGCATATGCATAATCGAGTTTCAGACATAGTAATTAATTTCCACTCCGGGTGGCTCAATACCCGGAACATAGGCAATTAACTTTAAATGTACTGAACTCGAAAGGCGATCTTTCTTCGCTTATGTGGTCGGGTTGGGATCTGACGACCAACTGGCACAATCTCACACAACCCTACTTCATCGAGCGCCGTTGGTGATGAAGCAAGTGTGTAGGAGCCAGATAATACTAAATACTCATCCTACGTGGTTGGCATTGTACCATAACATATGTGAGAGAGTTAGTTCTGAGAATGTATTGCGAGAGTTCGGCTACATGCCCGGTGTTGTGAATTTGGTTTCATCAGTACCCGCTAAGCTGCGGAGGACGACGGAGGTTCTTCGTAGCTTAGTAGGGAAAACACCTGTCTAGCGTACTGGTTTCGTGGGATCAAACCCTACCGAAGTTCTGTAGATCAATCTCCGTAATGGAGGCAGTTATCGAAGAATAAACAAGTTTTGTGACCCCATCTTGGTATATGTTTGTATTCCAAGTAGTTCTTGTTGTTGTCTTGAGCTCCAGGTAGTCTATGAAATAGAGTCAAGGTCGATGGATCAACCTCCTTAATGGAGGCAGTTATTTGAAAATAAACAAGTTGTGAGACCCCTTCTTGGTATATGTTTGTATTTTAAGTAGTTATTTTCATTGTCGTGGGCTCCGTAATGAAGGCAAGGCAAAATACGTGAGTAGAATCCGTATTTTTTGTCGAAGGGACTTACAAACTTTTTAACAGGTACTCATAAATGATTCATAATAAGCTTCAGGCAGTGAAAGTTATTTCATGAAAATCTTTATTGCTTGCTGCAAATTGGGTCGAAAACGTGATAAAATCGGGTTAGGCAAAATCAGGGGTAGACAAAATCTGGGAGTGACAAAATCGGGTCAATCTCATCTGAGTGAATGTACGCATTCCTAGTATGTAGTTTTTGTTTTTGCCATAGGAATGATTTGCAGATCAACTCACGAACGGAAGGCTATTGGTATATGTTTGCATTTCAAGTAGTTTAAGTTGTTGTCAATAGCTCTGGGCAGTTATTGAAGAATAAACAAAATGTGAAACCTCATCTTGATATTCCAACTAGTTATTGTTGTCTTGTTGTTGTTGGTTCCAGGTAGTATACAAACTTCATTCATATCACTAATATGAAGTTGTCAATTCTTTGGAAATGCAAAATGTGAATAAATTGGAACGATACAACTTCACGCCGAAAACGTGAGGGAAAAAATGGGCTAATATCGCAAAGATCATGTACCATATTAAAATTAGATTAAGGGCACTCCTCACGGAATCCAAGTTTCAAAGTGCTCGCGTTATCGGGGGCACACCAATTGATACGGAGGTGGCGCACAACTGTCATTTTTGTTGATTTATTTTTGCTGCGTCGCAGCATGCGTGAAACAATAAAAATGACAGTTGTGCGTTGCTTCCGTATCGAGTGGTGTGCCCCTGAAAACGCGAGCACTTTGAAACTTGGATTACGTAAGAAGTGACCTTAAAGACCCTCTAGATATTCGTGTAAGCCTAGAAGTCTTACTGCATTAATTTCTAGGATGAGCATTAGCATATGCCATGAACGCATTTTATTCATGGACCCCAAAGGCATGTACCAAATTTAAAACAGGCTGATATATCTCTGGTGTAGATCCTAATGCCTTACTTCAGGGTTTTCTTGGATGACCATGAACATTTGAAATGGGTGCATTCTATTCCACGTACCATAAAAGGCATGTATAACTATTCAAATAAGCCGAAATAACTCTGGTTACGCGTGAAGTTCTTGAGGATTGTTCAAGTGTTCTCTTGGATACCCATGAACAATGAAAGCGGTATATTCTATGTACCACAAAGGGAATATGCCACTTTTGAAATAATCCGAAAGATATCTGGTTACGTGTGAAGATACTGAGGCCTATTCTAGCATTTTATTGGAAGACCATGAACATATGCAATGGACGTATTCTATTCTATGTACCACAAAGGGCATGTAACACTTTTGAAAAAATCTGAAAGATCTTTGGTTACGCGTTTAGATCTTAATGCCTTTTCCAAGGTTTTCTTGGATGACCATGGACATATGCAATAACCCTTACAATGGGCAAAAAGTATATGAGTTTCTGTTTCCAAAACTGTCAAAATTATCCAAATCGGTTGAAAATTGTTGAAGTTATGAGGATATCAATTTATGGGAACACGGGTACCCTGTCGGCCATCCACGTGTGTTTTTTTTGTTGGCCGCATAAGGGTTAATGAACATTATGCAACTCAAATGGGTTGCATAAAATCCATTATTTTCCATTATAGCAAATGCTGGTTTTCCAAATAGCACTCATTTGGGTGCTATAATGGAAAACCAGCATTAGAACAATAGTTACATGGCCACATTTGGCTCAATTGGCTTGGGTGGGTGTTCAAACAGTGTATTCTCTGTGTCACGTAATAAATAAAATAATTTGGTGAGCATGACATCAAATTCTCCAAAGGCAGGTTTATTTATCGCTCTATGGTCTGTCGAGCACCTAATGTGGCACGATAACATGGAATCTATTTGTTTTCTGCAGCAACACGATTTTTTGGCGAGATTGATCATGTGAAGTAAATAAAAATTGTACCATTTTGGTACACAGATTTATCATACTCGTGCTGAAAAATTATCTTTCTGCAACTAGTTGCACAAACTACTATTTTCTTCTTTGCAATGAAACTGCCATAGCATCATCCCATGAATGAACATGTACAAGATACAGCGATGACTCGATTTTTAGCATGTTAAAATTTTTCTGCCCCTGATTTCATCTACAACCGATTTTATGACGGTTTTGATATGGTTTCTCCACGAGTCAAAACCATTAATTGCTTTATATTTGTTCTATTTGACCTCTCTAAAGAATTTTTCTCGACACATTTTATAAATAGCGAGAAAGGCATCATCACCGCTAGGTGGATAAATCTGGTTTTTTTTTCCAATTCCTGTCTACCAAAAATGTTGGCAATGTTTTTCTGTAAAATAAGCATAATACATTATGTCATAATCAAGTTATGACGATCGTGAAATTTTCTTTCATCCATTTTTGACAGAGAATTTATAACAAAATTATTTCAAGTACTTCTATAAAAGGTTCGATTTCGGAGTGAAATGTACACGAACATTTTGAAAATTAAGCCAACAATTCTCAAGGCCGACTTAAATATGACGTCAAATACATTTAAGATTATTCAACCAACGACACCCCCAGCCCCCTTCGCTAAGGCCACGATACCATTTTTGAACGATTCCTAAAAATAAATAGAAGACAAACAAAACCGCATACCTAATATAATATGGAAATAATGAGATGTATAAAACGAAAACTATATTCAAATTTGTCCTTGAAATCACCCAAACTTCACCATAACTTCACACCACCCAAACCAAACAGCATGTTGAAGCATCAATGAAACCCCTCTTTTCCCTTTACAATGTATGACACAAAACAAACGCAAACACCATCATGGCCACGAGCGTACGAACCAGCAGTTAATCGTACCCAATGAAAATAAATACTAAGGTATGGAAATCCATATATTGTGTGCGTGCCTTTCGTGTATGGCGAAAAAGCTTCCACTACTACATTCGAACGAGCTCCCATAAGAAGCCGTGCAAATATGTACGTCACCATTTGCTGTTTACATTTTTCATCATCCACTAATACGCTTGCATTTGGTCTTCTTCCTCACCTTCTATCTATTCTCATTGAATCGTACCGTTATCGAGTGCAATTTCTGTTGCCAACGATGAAACTTACAACTGTGTTGGTGCGAATGCTCTGATAAAGTAAAATGGCAACAATCATCATCGAGTCGGCTCTCAGCCTAAAAGCGCGTGCGTTGTTCGTCGATTAGTTTTCGTGTTCAACACGTTCCACATTGCAAGCTTTGAAAAGCTTTGCTCGTTGCGTTAGCGTTATCGATATTGCCGTAGCGATGATTCTAACCCATCGAGCGAACATGGTAGCTGCTCAATGCTCGTAGTCCCGATTATATGGGAAAAAATGGAAAACTGCCTAAACCATTTTCCTTGTCAGCTGCGAACGCATTAATCAATCTTGATGAAATTAAATAGCATGTAATTAGAAGAGTGGCTCTGCGGAATGCAACTTGTAGCGATAAAATCAGTTAGGTCTAATTACATGAAAATCGTGTGAGTTTTTGAGGTTGAAAAAGTGACCATACAGACACACAAACATACACACTCACATACATACACACACACACATACATCATCTCGATTCATAAAACTGAGTCGAATGGTATAAGAAACTTTATTATCAGATGTTCCTGTAAAAAGTTCGTTTTCAGAGTGAAATGATAGCCTTTCGATACAACTTTGTTGTACGAGAAAGGCAAAAATGATCAGATGCAAGTGGTTCGAAGTCATTCGGATAGTCTTACATCTCCGTAATAGGCCTGGAATTCAGACAAGCCTCCACCATAGGCCTCCAAAGTGGGGAGCAGAAGGAGGATTGAAGTGCCATTGTATGCCATCCTGACCACTGTCTTGGCTGACCCTGTCCTGGAGATGCTTACTGCGAAGTAGATCGAACAGCTACTGCAATTGATTTCTTGCCCCAACGAAGTTTGTGCCATTATCGGAATACACATCAGAACAGTAGCCTCTCCTTCCAACGAATCTTCGGAATGCCTGGATAAAACGATTGGTTGAAAGGTCGGATACTAATTCCAGGTGACCCGCTGGCAGCTCTTCCATGAATTGCTGTACCACAGTTGGCTTAACTAGAAAGTAGCGTTGGCAATTATGGACAGTGTGCGCCCCTAGAGGCCACTACTTTTGCCGGATTGTTGCAAATAGCAATTGAGACCCTGGAACTGGAGCGTGGAGCAGGTGCTTGGGATAATGTTGGGTTAACATTCTGGTAAACAGATGACGAGCACGTAGGACCATGGGCTTTTTGGCGTTATCCAATTCCTGTGAGTGACCCAATATCCCACCGACTTGGATTATATTGTCCCTTGACAATGTCGGATTGAACCATCGTTGTGATAGTACTTTGCTATTGGTTTCTTCAAAGAAAGAGATTTCTATTCTTTCTGCTGAGGTTTGCGTATAATAGTGATTTCGGCTGCATCTAACTCCTTCACCGTTAGAAAACTAGTCGGCTTCGAATCATACTTCCGCAGTATTCTAATCAGGCGCTGCCAGATTGCCTATCGCCTCAGCACTTCTGTGTACGACGGGAGCTTGGAAATGTACCAGCCCACAAAACCTTCGGGCTTCTCATTAGCACAATGTGCTGTTGAACGAAACTCTGGTTTTGGTTTTGGATGGTTTTGATCGGGTCCAATTCCTCGGAATATAAGGACCGCCGAATTGTCCACTCCGATAACGATAACACACGGTTGCCAACGAATGTTGTTAACATTGAAGGATTTCCCTTAATCCATTGGAGATCGCAAGTTGAGTCGGACCAGAAGAACACCTCCATTGGAACCTTGATCGACTCTAGGATTTTCTATGCCAACAACGCGGAAAGCAGTGCTCCGCAATCCGCATAGCTCTAGCTGGGGAATTGATTGGCGCCTCAATAATGCCACCTTGGATTTTGACGTCAATAATGCAGTCCAAACTTCTCCTTTGTGATTCTCGAACCGGATGTACGCACAAGTTCCATATGCACGCTCGGAGGCATCGGTGAAGATATGCAAATGAATAGGGCCCTCCTTAGCCGTGCGCTAAGACGCGCGGCTACAAAGCAAGACCATGCTGAGGGTGGCTGGGTTCAATTCCCGTTGCCGGTCTAGGCAATTTTCGGATTGGAAATTGTCTCGACTTCCTTGGGCATGAAAGTATCATCGTGTTAGCCTCATGATATACGAATGCAAAAATGGTAACTTGGCTTAGAAACCTCGCAGTTAATAACTGTGGAAGTGCTTAATGAACACTAAGCTGCGAGGCGGCTCTGTCCCAGTGTGGAGATATAATGCCAATAAGAAGAAGAAGATGCAAATGAATCTTCACTGCTTCTGGTAAAACAACGCAACGTTGAATGATTAACTCGTTCAGTCGGGGTAGCTGATGGTGAAAAGCCTGCCATTCTGCCAGCAGCTTCGGGGGTAAAGACTGATCCCAGCCTAATCGGTTTTCTTCCTCATCTTCTTGCGTCCAAAGTAATTGCATGAACAGCTTCGCTCGCAAGATCACCACTCCGATCAAACCAAGTGGATCGAAAAATGAGTCTATTATCGAGAGTACCTCGCGTTTTGACAGATCTTCGTCAAAGTTTAGAATACCGATCTTAAAGCGGAATTTGATACGATCGGTTTCTGGTAACCAAACCAAACCTAGGGTTTTCACGGATGGGTCGGGGTCTAGCGATACTTCTTCGGTATTGGCGATCGCTAGATTTTCCTTGGGAGTACCTTTCAACACTTTTGCACAATTCGATGCCCATTTCCTTAACGAAAATCCATCTTTGGATAGCATCGAATCGAGTTGGGTCCTCAGCTCCATAGCTTCCTCTTTGGTGTTCGTACTAGTCAGGACGTCATCCACGTCCTTCTTGACAGCCCTTGCCGCCATAGGGAATCGGAGTTGCTCATCTTCAACTAATTGCAGTGCGTGTAGCCAAATATTCTGTCCGCAACAAGATGGTTTGGAGAGGAATGTCGTTTTGACAGATAAGAATTTGGTGGAGCATTTTTTCAACATCGGCAATCAACATGATGCGTACCATACGACAACGGAGGATGATTGATCGTAGATCGTCCTGGATCTCTGGCCCACCAGCAAAGCATCGTCGCATCAACCTTAGTCGTTATTGCGAGTTCTCCGGTTAGCGGGTAGAGCGGAACTACCAAAGCGGACTAAAATGCACAAAACTGGAGGGCCAAAGCACCAACCAAAACAAAACGCCACAAATCTAAATTTTCATACATGTATTTAGGGCATCCGCCCTCATCATTTGCCTTTCCTAGCCTCCTACTTCTTGGCCTAACTCCTCTACTCTTTCTCTATTCACATCTTCTTACACGCTAACATTTTTGTTTTCGTACTCACGAACTGCGGGGCGTCCCCCTAGTCTCGCCTCACCCATCTCCTCGCACAACTCCATAATCTGCGACGATTTGCCATCAATCGCTCCTACTTGATGTCTCGTCTCCAGATCTCCGTTTGCGGTTATGACGGACGGCTTTCCTGGCGGCACTAGCGGTGGAAATACCGGCCAATTCCCTCCTTGATGGCGACGACGGGATCACTGGGACAACTGCGCCTCCGACCTCTCCGTGCTGGCAAACTTCCTTTTCTGCGCAACTCCTCTGCTGGAGATCCCTATGGCCGTCCAGTCGACCGTGTACTGGAGGCCGCACGCCTTTCACCAATTCCACACGACAGTCACCGGATCAACACAAGCACAAATCGTCCTTCAGCATGCGCAGCTCAGCTCCCATAGAAACACCCTATCAAAGCAACTTATATGAATTGTTTGCTCATTCAGTTTTTTGCAGTACAACTTACCCAGCGAATGGGGTGTTTTGGCTCTGACGGAATTGTAACCGATCTCCGACGGATGTGTGTTTGGTTCACTTCCCCGTGGTTTTGTTCTGACCTTCGGGTGATCTGCAAATCGCATGGGGTTCGGCTTATGTCGCGCAACGATAAAATAGGATTACCTTTTGCCCTTCGATTGACGGCCCGTTGACTGAAGTCAACTTGCGTTCGGTGCCGTGCTTTCTTGGACCGTCTACCTTCCTGCGTGATTCTGGAACTTTTTCCTGACCTGCGATGGAAGTGAGGTTATGCCTGCATCGTGGCGTGCGATCAAACAACTCCTACCTTTGGTGCGTTTGTTGCCGGCGTCTCGAAACCGGATTTACCTCACGGTGAACGATTTCGGGTGAATTTCGGTTCCCGAATTAAACCACCGGTGACAATCACTCACAAACCGCGCACTGTGATTCCCGCGAAGGGATTTTATAACTTTTCGCCTCGTTGTGGCGGCGACGATCTTCTCGCACGGAGGTACCGAAAAAAGTGAAGACTCATTTCCTCTTCGATCTGGCTTGCGGTGTTGCCGTTCGTGGTGTGCGTGTGTCAGTGGCTCCTGTCAAACTACTGCAGTGGCGCGCCGCTTTGCGCCGCATATTTGATGCAGGGCTGGATTTTCGATTCGCATTCAAACCGACTGTTGGTGCGTTATGCAGGTGTGCGGGATGGTGCTTGCGTTTTGTTTTATTGTCGATTGCAAGTATTACTGATTTTTACATAATAATATTCTTCAAAGCTTACAAACAATACTAAATGTAACATCGTTATGCTGTCTTGTTTGACGACTGGATAGTGTGGAAGGAAACACCTATGGAGGGAATCCTCTTTCCCTGTATCGACCACCCTGCGCATGTGTGCGAGTTGTTCGTACTCCACCATGAACTGTTTGTACTGCTCGTTTAGCTCTGGATCCGTATCCAGTCTACGTTCGAACTATGTATAAAAGTCGTCGAAGCGCAATGTACCTTGACTCGCCCAATTCGACTAATTTGTCATGGTTCCTTGGATACGACACGGTGTACCGTCCATTTTTGGATCCCCGCACGGTTCGTTTTAAATGCTCATCGCATCCCTTCTCTTCTTCCTCCTAGCCTAACGGTAAGCTGCGCAGCTGTAAGGGAAGCCCATGCTGAGGGTGGCTGGGTTCGATTCCCGGTGCCGGTCTAGGCAATTGTCGGTTTGCAAACTGTCTCGACTTCCCTGGGCATAAAAGTGTCATCGTGTTAGCGTCATGATATACGAATGCAGAAATGGTAACTTAGCTTAAAAACGTCGCAGTTTATAACTGTGGAAGTGGTGAATGAACACTAAGCTGCGAGGCGGAAATGTCCCAGTGGCCATGAAATTACATTCAGATCCTGAATCTAGGAGCGTCCGAGTTGGAAAGGCTACTCCCTCATCGCCCTCCACTAGAACGATGGCGATGGCCAGAAAAACTGAAGGTGAGTGGTTGATCGCTATATTGGAAGACACTATTGTATCGACGACTGTGTTGGAATTGGTCTCACTGGACGACTGTGCACTACTGCTGCTTGGTCGATCAGCAGAGACACTTCTTCTTCTAGTGATATTTTCGGAATAGAAACACACTAGTGTATGATGCTTTCCCTTGCAGGTACGGCAAACACATTTCGACGTGCACTCGTTGGCCTGGTGACCACGTCGGAAACAATTTCTGCACAAGGAATGGCTCCGTAGCAGTTTATCTCGAGATGACACAGAAATCCTCCGAAACGCTGGAAGAGTAAGTGAGATTCTGAACAAGCTATGAAGCATAACCAATTCTGCAAAAAGTCGATCAAATCCTTTGCCTTATCCTGCTCGTTGGTAGCAGAATTCTCCTTCCAACAGCGTCTTGTGGTTGATTTCCACCAACAGCAAGTCTTTATAATCTGCTGACTGGACAATTTGGTCCAAAGTTTAGATTACCCGTTCGAACTTCTCCAGCAACGTTTGAAGTTCGGATGCAGACTTCTTCCCAAGAGACGGTAGTTTGAATAAGGTTTGCACCTGACGTCTTTTCAGTAACTTGCTGTCGTTGTACCGGTTTATAAGCGCCTTCCAGGTTGATATGAACTTGGCTTCCCCTGCGAAACTGTAGCGTTGATAAAAAATCATTGCCATTGTCAATCAATTTACAATTCATCCACACACAACTCACGCTGACAGGTTGCTCATTTCGAGTGTTACCGCGATCAAACGCGTGGTGAGTTTTTGTCATTTGCTGTGTGCTGTGCTCATTAGTGAATGTGTACATTTTATTTATTTATTTATTCAGTACATTCAAAGTTGATTGCCTATATGCCGGGTATTAAGCCACCCGGAGCGGAAATTAATTACTATGTCTGAAACTCGATTATGCATATGCACAACATGTGATAGATTTAGTTCGGAAAAGGTATTGGAGGGTAACCGCCCCTTCGGTGGGGTTTGATCCCACGAAACCAGTACGCTAGACAGGTACTTTCCCTACTAAGCTACGAAGGATCTCCGTCGTCCTCTGCTGCTAAGCGGGTACTGATGAAAGCTGATTCCCAGCATCGGGCATCAGCCGAACTCTCGCAATACATTCTCAGAACTTACTCTCTCATATGTATTTTTGTACAAATGCCAACCAAGTAGGATGAGTATTTAATATTGTCCGGCATCCTACTTGGTTGGCATTTGTACAGTCTACGGAGGGTCCGCAAGTCATCTTCTACCTGATCGATCCACCTTTCCCGCTATGCACCTCGCCTTCTTGTGCCCGACGGATCGATGTCGAGAACTATTTTAATCGGGTTTCTGTCCGACATTCTGTTTACGTGCCCGGCCCACCGCAGTCGTACGATTTTCGCGGTGTGACCGATGGATGGTTCCTCCAGCAGCTCATGCAACTCGTGGTTCATTCGCCTCCTCCACGTACCTTCCGCCATTTGCAATCCACTGTAGATGTTACGCAGCATATTCCTTTCGAAAACTCCAAGTGCGCGTTGGTCATCCACGAGCATCGTCCAGGTCTCGTGTCCGTAAAAGACTACCGGTCTAATGAGCGTTTTGTAGATTGTCAGTTTGGTACGGCGGCGAACTCAATTCGATCGGAGCGTCTTGCTGAGTCCAAAGTACGTACGATTTCCAAAGTACGTACGAATTACTATGCGTCTTCGAATTTCTCTGCTGGTATTGTTATCGGCAGTCACCAGTGAGCCCAAATTCTTCTACCACCTCGATTTCGTCACCACCGATGCAAACTCGCGATAACTAGTCCGATCCGCCTTATACACTCATCTCATAAGACATAGTGTTGATTTTGTGTTTCTTGTTTTCTTTGTTCGGATTTGTTTGCCCAAAAATAATACTTCGTGGGGGCAACAAAAATGTCATTAAATTTTGAGGATTTTCAAAATATTCTTCAACAAATACGAGGAGTTCTTTTGTTTTTTTTATTACTTGATTAGGCCGATACAAATATTAAATTTATTTTATGTCACCCCCCCCCCTTCAACTTTCCAAAAATATTGAGGGGGCAAAAAAAAATTTGTTTCGGCGATTTTTTTTTTAAATTTTGAACGTGTGCGTCACTGTTTTTATTTTGGTGCGAAATAGTCATTTATAGACCATATATTTGTCGCCAAGAGTATTTCAAATGAAAATAACAGCATGCATATCTATCTGCATAAATATTCTATATCCTATCAGATCACGCATATTAAGGGGACTCCTGCTTACAGATTCCGTCTAAGCTCCCTTGCAATATGTGGCCTACCCATTTCAACCAATGTTCTCGAACATCTACATACTGTTATCGGTATTTGATAGATTTTATGTTGCTCGGCACACGCTATCCAGGCACACCATACTCAACACGTTTCAAGATCAAGTGGTACATGGCTCCCAGTTATCCCCAGCTCGTAGTATGTTGATCCCGATTTCGCTATCTGCTGATATCAGACTGTCAAGATGTTTAAATCTTTCGATTGCCCGGCTACTGCAAAGTTTGGGGGGCTGTTTCCGTTGACACTCAAACACATGGTCCTGCTGACTTTGATGGTGAGACGCCGCAAAAAAAGCAAACGGTCAGCCCTTTGAGCTCACTCAGCATAAATGAACGTCGCAGTACTGAAGGATGTTAACGATCATTCAGTAATTTGCATTCGATCATTTAGTAGTTTGTCAAAAACACATTCCAGCTATAGTTTCAATAACTTAGACTAAATGATAAAAAAATTCTAATCATTTAGTTTAAGTTACTGCAACTAGCGCTCTAACTCCGTTATTAGTTGAATTCTAATAACGAACTATTAGGCAAAGTTGTAGAAAAATCTTCGCACTAGAATTCCACCATACAACATATTTTGAAATTCAGCTTCTGGAATGTGCTATTGACAAACTACTAAATGATCGAACGCAAATTACTGAATGATCGTTAACATCCTTCCTGTCCACGTTAAATTTCAGACACCTATTACATCAGGCAATTTTTGAAAAATTTCACAAACCACTGAGACGATCAATTTAAGTGACATTTACTGCTTTATGTGCTGCTTTCAGATATTTTGAACACGCCCAAATTGATAAAAATGGCGACAAATCAATTGGACAGTACCTAAGTGCTCAAAATTTAACGTGGACAGGCTTTAATATAGCGTTTCGTGATCATTAGCCAATACTTCAAATTGTATGCTTCGGATGGGTGGTTTTTGAAGAACACTGGCTGAGACTTGAAGACGCTCGGCAAGTCCAAGTCAAAGAACAAATGAGGCAATAACCTCCGGTTGCTGCAGCCATCCTTTCTTCATCGGTCAGGAAGTCCATCCATGCCCTCCTGTCCTGTCTGCAGCAGAACCCGACTCCCACTTACAGGAATGCATACCTTTGACGGACTCTACTTTATTTATCCGATTCTTCACTTTCCCAACCGTTTGCTTCTCTGCGGTCCTCAATCTTCCATCGGGTTACATCTGTAATCCATTATTTTCGCTGAGTGAGCAGCTCACCCAAGTTTTTCTCGTAGATTTCGATAAAAGCATTCTTCACTGCCCAACTATCTTCTACGCTGCCACCTTCCAGAACATCAACTACCCGAGTACTAAGAACTTCAACTAACGATTTCTTCACAGCTGGGTCTTCTGAACGGTCTATTTTGATTCGTCGCCCGAGCCTCTCCTGACACCGCTGAATCCGAGCAATGAGTTGTCGCCAATTAGAAGATGATAGTCAATCGCGATGTCAGCGCTGCGTTTATTACGGTCTCAAGAAAGCATCGTCTCCGTTTTCAGCTGATACATTTCCAGAGGAGCTACATACTTGCCCTACCAACTAAAAGCGGGTCTGGGAAGTAAGTCAAATGCTGCTGCCTGCAGACATGAGAAGCGGGCGCAGCAGGACTTCCCGGCCGACGATGGTAGGAAACCTGCAAGAAACGGAGATATTCAATTCCTCTTCGATATTTCATGTTGATGATAGATAAAGACGCGACATGTCAGTCACTCATTGATCCAGCTGATCAGCTGAAATGTTGGCTCGACAACTTACAACAACTTCTTCAAGTTTTGATTACCTCTCTTAATTCCGATATAGGGAAAGGTTGATAATTCTCCGACGGCAGCAGGCAGGATTCCGCCTCGAACGATCATGTGAGAACCATTCTGTCACGCTTAGCATCATGCTGGAGCAGGTCATTTAATTTCAAGAGTCCCTCCATTTGGTACTGATTGACCACGGAATCGTGAGTGAGTACAAGAGTGCGACAAGGGTTCATGTATTATACCTCTATTGCTATTTCCCATCGTAGTCGACGAAATCATGGATCTCTTCAGCAGTCTACCTCCATAGAGCAATCGAACGAGATGATGATACTGCTAGTAGAACAGTTATGACTGATTTAGTTGCTGCAACTCTAATATGACTCGATTTGGTCGATCATAAGTCACATAAACCTGTATGTGACAAGTGTGCTGCTCGGGTCTACTAACGCCAAAACGCCCTACCAAGTAGAGTCAACTGAATGACCTGGTCGTATGCTCCCACTCACCAAACTCGAACTCCACGGTAGCCAGGCAAACATTGGAGAAGGTCGAAACCAAAGCCAGTCAACGTCGGACGGCGAACCAAGATCAACATAGAACATGTTGATCCAATCGGGTATACCCCGTTAGGCATAAGTACGTTAGGCATAGTGGACGTTATGCATAATGTACGTTAGGCATAATGGACGATAGGCATAAAACGACTCAAAGAACAGCCCATAACATAAAGAAGACTGAATTATGCCAAACGTCCATTATGCCTAGCGTACATTATGTCCAACGTCCGTCCAATTACGTATGTCCAACGCCTAGCGTACATTATGTCCAACGTCCGTTATGCCTAACGTCCATTATGTCTAACGTACTTATGCCTAACGTACTTATGCCTAACGTCTTTATGCCGATCCAATCTGTCCAGACAATGCACCAAACCTCGAATACTCAACTCTAACATGAAATCTGCGATGTTACCGGTGAGACTTGGTGCGTATTGACAGAGATCACATAGATTTGCAAGTATTCATCACCCGATGTCTATGTTTAAGGTCACTCCTGACGGAATCCAAGATTAAAAGTGCTCGCGTTTTCGGGGGTAAACCGCTCGATTCAGAGGCGGCACACAACTGTCATTTTTGTTGATTTAGCTTTGCTGCGTCGCAGCATGCGTGAAATAATAAAAATGACAGTTGTGCGTTGCTTTCGTTTCGAGTGGTGTGCCCTCGAAAACGCGAGCACTTTTAATCTTGGATTCCGTCAGGAGTGACCTTAACTGCTCACGCCTGGTGGGCTCACAACTGGATACCGGATACTGAGCCCCTTCGACGATCCAATATCAACGGCAACCAGTGTTCAAATCTCACTCACCGAAGCTTCATGCGCGAGCTGACTCGCTTGCGATTCTGCAGGGAGAGCATCGCGCATGAGTTTTTCACGCAGAATCGCATCGTTTCGCTCATTCTCCGAAAAATGATTTCGCTCCTAAAAGTGTCAAAATTCAATCGAAGCGTATTTTATGTTTACGCATGGATTTATTATCCTATGTTTTAAGTAAAGAAAGTTATTCCGATGAATATAACCACGTATAATGCGCAAAAATCATGCAATGATGCAAATCGCGAGTCGAATCAAGGACGATTCTCTGGGCCGTGAGTCGGGAGGGGTTTGCCTCGCGCTTGATTTGAATCGTGGATGAGATATGAGAATTTGAGATTTTATCCGGCTGGACATCGCAGCAGAAGCAGACCCAGGATCGCCTGGCGACAAAACCCTAACAGAGAAATAAACAAAGTTGATGGGAATCAGACTTGGGCTCAAGCCAACGAGGAAGATCCTTAACTTTGGCCCTATGTACCCTACAAGGTACTCAGAACACAAGAGTGGTTATGTGGGGATTGGATCCAGCTTAATGAATGCCACATGTACATGGGTACTGAGAAAGAAACCAATCCTAGTGCCATATAGCCTATGAATTGTGTAACTTTGATTAGCTTAGTAATACACATCTCTGATTTCAAAAGTACACCTGACCATTGCCCCAGTACAACAAATTGGTGCTTCATCCTTAACTTAAACAAAAGCTTATGAATCCAGCCGTACTTTAAAAATGTTGGTGTTATAGATTCAACAGTTTAGAGTCTATCAGCACAAACTTTCCCAAAAAGAAAAACTAAAATTTCTACGAAAATAAGTTCCATTTTTTTAATTATATAAAGTTTGTGCTAAGTTCATTACTGCATAAATATATTACAAATATTCATATTCTTTGCTTTCTCTAAACATTCTTTGCTATCATTTTCCATTGAAACTCCAATTTTTTTTTCGTTTCCGTGTTATTTTTTTATTCCCCCCCCTCGTGTTTTCAAGAGCTGTCGGACATAAAATAAATTTAATATTTGTATCGGCCTTATTCATTTTTTATTATTCCCTCCTTTCAGAGACAGGTACGACCTATTTTTTTTTTGAATGATTGTAACGGCCTTATTAATTTTTATTGTGCTGTATTGTAAATAGTTCTTAATATAATTAATTGATTATTGTTTTTAATATGATTCAAACTTGTTTTTAATTATTTATTAAGAAATAGTTTTGTAATGAACAGATGCTAAACGTTACATACCGCCAGGGATTATCGGAGTAGTTCACGACCAAGCCGGGAGCTGAATGGCTTAAGAAAGAAGATGGAACCGAAGGGCTCAAGGAGTCGTTTGGCTTAAAAATAGGAACTAAAGTGATTAACATCGAAGTAGACCGCTGAAGTAGGATAGTATGAAGCGTGCCGATCTACAGAGGGTGCTAAATGCATTAATTACCTACTCTTAAAAATAAAACTGAAAGGTAGCTCAGGGGTGATTTTAATTGGTAGTTTTTATTAGAGAAAGTTCCACATTCCAGTACATAAAGCGCAAAGATAGGTTGGCAATTACTAATATTATGCGTATAGGACAGCACGTAAATGCGTTGCACCTCGTAAATCATCAAGATCTAAGTTCTGGTCATAATTGCTCTTTAAAAATGTGGGAGCACTTACAGAAGGCATGAGAGCACATGGATGGCAGTAACGATGTTACTCAACACATTTTCTGAACCTTTATCCAGAGTAATCTTACTAATAATTGATCCCCAGCTGATGGTCTTTATGAAGATTTCAATCAAAATTTATAACGGTTAACGATCCCTGTGCTGTGAGCATTTCTGCAGGTTCTACTGCAGAGATAAATCGTACCGGCTAGTGTGTAAATTAATTAATTTATTTGCATTCGTGCTGCTTTCGATGTGTAAATGCAAATTTTACCTGGTGAAAGCACTTTACCCTGCCTGGCGATGCAGTCACGCGACATCATGCATGGGAAAGCGGTGGCTATGTACCGTGATTACAGTTTTATATTCCTTTCATGGCGACAACGACGCGTAGGACTAGCAACATAGCCGGCAGTTGGAGGTGAGTCTCGATCGCAGACAAAAAGTGACAGGCTCCCAATACCTGGTGTGCCAATTTTTTCGGAAATACTTTTTGTCATTTAGTTTACGAAAAATGTGAAAAGGCAAAACACATAAATCGAGTTCGTATAATAAAAAATAAATTCATGGGTCCGAGGTAGAAAATATCACCGCCAGCATCATTGTAGTTCGAGTTTGATCCATATATTAGCCTGAATTAATGACGAGTTCAAACTACCGATGGGCCTGCAGCCGTTGATGACCGAGTGTGCGATATGTCTTGAGTGTTAATTTTCGGTGACCATCAGCCATCAACAGCACAGGTCGCCATCATAGGACCGAAACCAAATCTGGTGGTGCAGCACTCCTCTCTGCTGGTCCAGTGCCACACCACGATTGGGTCTGTCACCACGGGGGGCAGGGAAAAGAGATTTAGGTTCGTGCCATAAATTTTGGGTTTTATAGTGCCAATAAAGCGAATAGCTAATTTTATTTATGCCTCCCAAGGGTTAACATATTTTTTATTTGAAAACTATTCGGATCTAGCGCTCGCAGCGTGCATACTGTTGAATTCCTATCGGAGCATAGTTCTCACCATACATGGCAGGGGTTGGAAGATTGTTTGCTATCTGTTTTGCAGCTTATTATTATAGACTTACGTCATCATTTTAATTTTAGCTTTTTTGATCATCAATCCTCAAATCAGCTTACTAATTGAACAAGGCGATGATCTATCATTCTAGACGTGAAGGGTTGTCTTGATTTATGTTTTTTGTAACTGACTAGTATTTTATCTCGCAAATTAGAATTTATTAAACACCTTCACATTTAATAACTTTGGCATTTCTTGACTCCGTTGCCATTTATGCGTTTGTTTATCTTGAGGCAACACTATTTATCAGGAGTTTAAAATGTCCTTCCTGATACTTTCTGTAATACCAGTTGTAATTAAATGGAATGGAATGATTCATCTGCATGCATGTTGTCACCCTTCTCTCCAATCAACTGCTGTCACTCCATGATGTCCTCCCCCTTTTTACCTTTCAACATGTCAAATCATTCCGGGTGTCCAATTTCCCATTCCATTACCCTTTTCTTTGGCGCACATTAATGGTTACCATAATTATTTTTTTAGCTCTCCCCTCTGACTGATTCGTGAAACCTCCACCACCCCTAGGGACAAAAAATGACTCATAGAGAAAATACGTGTGCACACAAAGGATATGCCACGTACTCCTGTAGTTGCACACAAATGACGAATGATTACTTCGCCTGGCGTGAGTCACACCCGAACAAATACACAAAAAGTCCTAATGTTGGTAGGTGGCTAAACGTATTTGAAATGCATTGGCCTGCGAGGTTCGGTGCTGAACTTCCGTGACACAACCGTGGTGGCACGCTGCTCGCACCAAGTGTGTACGTCTTCGAAAGTTGAAGTGTAATTTATCAATTTTTAAAAGACTTCTAGCGTGATTTGCTTTATTATGGGAGTGCCTTCCAACGACTTCCGCTTCGCTTAAGCGCTGCCGGTCCAATATAATGCTTCTTAAACGAGAGTTATTTTTTCGGAAAATGGTAATACCAGTTGGATTTTTTTTATGTCTACATAAACTAGGGCTTGTGCCGTTGGCCGAACCACTCATACTTTGGCGAAATAGTTGCATGCATAGAAGGGGCAGTGGGGGCGCGAGAGAAGTTCATTTTTTAATCTTCGCCATTTTCAGCATTAAAGGAAACTCTTTGAACCCTTGCCAAGTGAGAAAAGGGGTGGACTGCAATTAAGCAAAATGCAGACTTTACAAGACGTGCGCCTGGCGGACCTTCTTTCAAGTCCTTTTCCGAGCAGCAATTTATCTTGAAAGATTGACCTACATCAAGTTGAATATTTATACGTTTCAGTAATTTTAGGTACTCTGTCTGAATATCACAGCAAAATGAAATGCAAAAATCTTTGGATCTATTGAAAAGAATTGAGACCATCGTATAAATGACTAACTGAATTCATTAGTCTAGTGATCAGAAACGATGAGATGAGAAGAAAAATCTGATCCTAATCAGTATCAGACAAGTATATTCTTGATTTCATTTCGCACAGATAAGATCTTCAAACAAAGGCGTTTGATTTCCAGTTTGGGAGACGACGAGCTAGTTTGTGGGAAATATTATCGAGTCAAGTCTCAGGAAATTGTTTACATTTTAACTTGCCGCAGAAGTTGTGATTGGCCGGATGAAATTCCTCCGAGCGGAGGAGTTTGTAGTATTCAGAAATCGAGCCAGCAAGCTGGCGTATACCGCTTCATCACTTTCTGTTATTTTGGAATTCTTGGACACACATTTTACCGTGGATCATGCGTTCGACATTCGTTTCGAACTATCTGAAACGAATACATGGTCCAGCTTTTGAAGTGCTACATCAGAATCACAGATAAAATGATCAACACAAAAATGTTTCATTTCAATTTCATTTAATTTCACATGAAAACATATTTCTTTTTAAAACCATTCGTCGCAGACAATCAAACAACACATTGTACGAGACCCGCAGGTTCTTTTGTGGTATTTTATCAGATGCCACCAGCAGATGTAGCTTTAGGACTTGCACAAACACATGATATTTTAGAGCAGACGTGGCATCTAACATACTTCAGACCAGACAGTGAAATTTGTAGAATCAGGTCCGCAGAATTCGCCGGCTGCTCTTAGCACGAAATGAATCCTGAAGAACCCTTAGTTGGAATTTCTTTACTTTTTGAGCCGGCGTCTTATCCTGTTATAAACCACAACCCCTGGTATCGAAATAACGATGTATAGAACTAGTTCCCGAAACGTATTTTGTATTATATTATGTATTTCAATTGCCGGACCCTGCAGTAGCGCAGATGATTCGAACATCAAGAATCAAAATTCTGCTCGAATCCCTGGAGGGATTCTAGTCGAATCCACGAAGGAATTCTGGTCGAATCCCCGAAGGGATTCTGGTCGAATCCCCGAAGGGATTCTGGTCGAATCCCCGAAGGGATTCTGGTCGAATCCCCGAAGGGATTCTGGTCGAATCTCCGAAGGGATTCTGGTCGAATCCCCGAAGGGATTCTGGTCGAATCCCCGAAGGGATTCTGGTCGAATCCCCGAAGGGATTCTGGTCGAATCCCCGAAGGGATTCTGGTCGAATCCCCGAAGGGATTCGGGTCGAACTCGAAGGGATTCTGGTCGAATCCCCGAAGGATTCTGGTCGAATCTCGAAGGATTCTGGTCGAATCCCCGAAGGATTCTGGTCGAATCCCGAAGGATTCTGGTCGAATCCCCGAAGGATTCTGGTCGAATCCCGAAGGGATTCTGGTCGAATCCCGAAGGGATTCTGGTCGAATCCCGAAGGTTCTGGTCGAATCCCGAAGGATTCTGGTCGAATCCCCGAAGGGATTCTGGTCGAATCCCCGAAGGTTCTGGTCGAATCCCCGAAGGGATTCTGGTCGAATCCCTGAAGGATTCTGGTTGAATCCCGAAGGATTCTGGTCGAATCCCCGAAGGGATTCTGGTCGAATCCCGAAGGATTCTGGTCGAATCCCGAAGGATTCTGGTCGAATCCCCGAAGGATTCTGGTCGAATCCCCGAAGGGATTCTGGTCGAATCCTGAAGGGATTCTGGTCGAATCCCGAAGGATTCTGGTCGAATCCCCAAAGGGATTCTGGTCGAATCCCGAAGGATTGTGGTCGAATCCCCGAAGGGATTCTGGTCGAATCCCCGAAGGATTCTGGTCGAATCCCGAAGGGATTCTGGTCGAATCCCGAAGGATTCTGGTCGAATCCCCGAAGGATTCTGGTCGAATCCCCGAAGGGATTCTGGTCAGATCCCGAAGGAGTTCTGGTCGAATCCCCGAAGGATTCTGGTCGAACTCGAAGGATTCTGGTTGAATCCCCGAAGGGAGTCTGGTCGAATCCTCGAAGGGATTCTGGACGAATCCCCGAAGGGATTCTGGTCGAATCCCGAAGGATTCTGGTCGAATCCCCGAAGGATTCTGGTCGAATCCCCGAAGGGATTCTGGTCGAATCCCGAAGGAGTTCTGGTCGAATCCCGAAGGATTCTGGTCGAATCCCCGAAGGGAGTTCTGGTCGAATCCCCGAAGGATTCTGGTCGAATCCCCGAAGGATTCTGGTCGAATCCCCGAAGGGATTCTGGTCGAATCCCCGAAGGATTCTGGTCAGAACTCGAAGGGATTCTGGTCGAATCCCGAAGGATTCTGGTCGAATCCCCGAAGGAGTTCTGGTCGAATCCCGAAGGATTCTGGTCGAATCCCCGAAGGATTCTGGTCGAATCCCCGAAGGGATTCTGGTCGAATCCCCGAAGGATTCTGGTCGAATCCCCGAAGGTTCTGGTCGAATCCCCGAAGGGATTCTGGCCGAATCCCGAAGGGATTCTGGTCGAATCCCGAAGGATTCTGGTCGAATCCCGAAGGGTTCTGGTCAGATCCCCGAAGGGATTCTGGTCGAATCCCGAAGGTTCTGGTCGAATCCCCGAAGGATTCTGGTCAGATCTGAAGGGATTCTGGTCGAATCCCGAAGGATTCTGGTCGAATCCCGAAGGGATTCTGGTCGAATCCCCGAAGGATTCTGGTCGAATCCCCGAAGGGATTCTGGACGAATCCTCGAAGGATTCTGGACGAATCCGCGAAGGATTCTGGACGAATCCGCGAAGGATTCTGGACGAATCCGCGAAGGATTCTGGACGAATCCCCGAAGGATTCTGGTCGAATCCCCGAAGGGATTCTGGTCGAATCCCCGAAGGATTCTGGTCGAATCCCCGAAGGATTCTGGTCGAATCCCCGAAGGGATTCTGGTCGAATCCCCGAAGGATTCTGGTCGAATCCCGAAGGATTCTGGTCGAATCCCCGAAGGGATTCTGGTCGAATCCCGAAGGGATTCTGGTCGAATCCCCGAGAGGATTCTGGTCGAATCCCGAAGGGATTCTGGTCGAATCCCCGAAGGGATTCTGGTCGAATCAGCGAATCCCCGAAGGATTCTGGTCGAATCCCGAAGGAGTTCTGGTCGAATCCCCGAAGGAGTTCTGGTCGAATCCCCGAAGGTTCTGGTCGAATCCCGAAGGTTCTGGTCAGAATCCCGAAGGGTTCTGGTCGAATCCTCGAAGGGATTCTGGTCGAATCCCCGAAGGAGTTCTGGTCGAATCCCGAAGGGATTCTGGTCGAATCCCGAAGGTTCTGGTCGAATCCCGAAGGGATTCTGGTCAGATCCCCGAAGGGTTCTGGTCGAATCCCCGAAGGGATTCTGGTCGAATCCCCGAAGGATTCTGGTCGAATCCCCGAAGGATTCTGGTCGAATCCCGAAGGATTCTGGTCGAATCCCCGAAGGGATTCTGGTCGAATCCCCGAAGGGATTCTGGTCGAATCCCGGAGGGATTCTGGTCGAATCCCCGAAGGGATTCTGGTCGAATCCCCGAAGGGATTCTGGTCGAATCCCCGAAGGGATTCTGGTCGAATCCTCGAAGGGATTCTGGTCGAATCCCCGAAGGGATTCTGGTCGAATCCCCGAAGGGATTCTGGTCGAATCCCCGAAGGGATTCTGGTCGAATCCCCGAAGGGATTCTGGTCGAATCCCCGAAGGGATTCTGGTCGAATCCCCGAAGGGATTCTGGTCGAATCCCCGATTCTGGTCGAATCCTCGAAGGGATTCTGGTCGAATCCCCGAAGGGATTCTGGTCGAATCCCCGAAGAGGATTCTGGTCGAATCCCGAAGGATTCTGGTCGAATCCCCGAAGGATTCTGGTCGAATCCCGAAGGATTCTGGTCGAATCCCCGAAGGGATTCTGGTCGAATCCCGAAGGATTCTGGTCAAATCCCCGAAGGGATTGTGGTCGGGTCCCCGAAGGGATTCTGGTCGAATCCCCGAAGGGATTCTGGTCGAATCGAAGGAGTTCTGGTCGAATCCCCGAAGGGATTCTGGTCAAATCCCCGAAGGGATTCTGGTCGAATCCCGAAGGATTCTGGTCGAATCCCCGAAGGATTCTGGTCAGATCCCGAAGGGATTCTGGTCGAATCCCCGAAGGTTCTGGTCGAGATCCCCGAAGGATTCTGGTCGAATCCGAAGGGATTCTGGTCGAATCCCCGAGAGTATTCTGGTCGAATCCCCGAAGGGATTCTGGTCGAATCCCCGAAGGATTCTGGTCGAATCCCGAAGGATTCTGGTCGAATCCCCGAGAGGTTCTGGTCGAGATCCCCGAAGGGAGTTCTGGTCGAATCCCCGAAGGGATTCTGGTCGAATCCCCGAAGGAGTTCTGGTCGAATCCCCGAAGGATTCTGGTCGAATCCCCGAAGGATTCTGGTCAGATCCCGAAGGGATTCTGGTCGAATCCCCGAAGGATTCTGGTCGAATCCCCGAAGGATTCTGGTCGAATCCCCGAAGGATTCTGGTCGAATCCCCGAAGGATTCTGGTCGAATCCCGAAGGATTCTGGTCGAATCCCCGAAGGAGTTCTGGTCGAATCCCGAAGGGATTCTGGTCAGATCCCCGAAGGATTCTGGTCGAATCCCCGAAGGGATTCTGGTCGAATCCCCGAAGGGATTCTGGTCGAATCCCGAAGGGATTCTGGTCGAATCCCCGAAGGAGTTCTGGTCGAATCCCCGAAGGGATTCTGGTCGAATCCCCGAAGGATTCTGGTCGAATCCCCGAAGGAGTTCTGGTCGAATCCCGAAGGATTCTGGTCGAATCCCGAAGGGATTCTGGTCGAATCCCGAAGGATTCTGGTCAGATCCCTGAAGGGATTCTGGTCGAATCCTCGAAGGGATTCTGGTCGAATCCTCGAAGGATTCTGGTCGAATCCCCGAAGGGATTCTGGTCGAATCCCGAAGGGATTCTGGTCGAATCCCCGAAGGTTCTGGTCAGATCCCGAAGGGATTCTGGTCGAACTCGAAGGATTCTGGTCGAATCCCGAAGGGATTCTGGTCGAATCCCGAAGGGATTCTGGTCGAACTCGAAGGATTCTGGTCGAACTCCCGAAGGGATTCTGGTCGAATCCCCGAAGGGATTCTGGTCAAATCCCCGAAGGATTCTGGTCGAATCCCCGAAGGATTCTGGTCGAATCCCCGAAGGGAGTTCTGGTCGAATCCCCGAAGGATTCTGGTCGAATCCCGAAGGATTCTGGTCGAATCCCCGAAGGATTCTGATCGAATCCCCGAAGGATTCTGGTCGAACCTCGAAGGGATTCTGGTCGAATCCCCGAAGGATTCTGGTCGAATCCCCGAAGGGATTCTGGTCGAATCCCCGAAGGAGTTCTGGTCGAATCCCCGAAGGATTCTGGTCGAATCCCCGAAGGGATTCTGGTCGAATCCCCGAAGGATTCTGGTCGAGATCCCCGAAGGATTCTGGTCAGATCCCCGAAGGGATTCTGGTCGAATCCCGAAGGATTCTGGTCGAATCCCCGAAGGATTCTGGTCGAATCCCCGAAGGGATTCTGGTCGAATCCCGAAGGAGTTCTGGTCGAATCCCCGAAGGTTCTGGTCGAATCCCCGAAGGAGTTCTGGTCGAATCCCCGAAGGGATTCTGGTCGAATCCCGAAGGTTCTGGTCAGATCCCCGAAGGATTCTGGTCGAATCCCCGAAGGAGTTCTGGTCGAATCCCCGAAGGGATTCTGGTCGAATCCCGAAGGATTCTGGTCGAATCCCGAAGGATTCTGGTCGAATCCCGAAGGATTCTGGTCGAATCCCCGAAGGGATTCTGGTCGAGACCGCGAAGGGATTCTGGTCGAATCCCCGAAGGGATTCTGGTCGAATCCCAGAGGGATTCTGGTCGAATCCCCGAAGGATTCTGGTCGAATCCCCGAAGGGATTCTGGTCAGATCTCCCGAAGGATTCTGGTCGAATCCCGAAGGGATTCTGGTCGAATCCCCGAAGGATTCTGGTCGAATCCCGAAGGAGTTCTGGTCGAATCCCCGAAGGATTCTGGTCGAATCCCCGAAGGGATTCTGGTCGAATCCCCGAAGGAGTTCTGGTCGAATCCCCGATCGAAGGGATTCTGGTCGAATCCCCGAAGGGATTCTGGTCGAATCCCCGAAGGAGTTCTGGTCGAATCCCGAAGGGATTCTGGTCGAATCCCCGAAGGTTCTGGTCGAATCCCGAAGGGATTCTGGTCAGAATCCCCAGAAGGGATTCTGGTCAGAATCCCCGAGAGGAGTTCTGGTCAGAATCTGAGAGGAGTTCTGGTCGAATCCCCGAAGGGAGTTCTGGTCAGATCCCCGAAGGATTCTGGTCGAATCCCGAAGGGATTCTGGTCGAATCCTCGAAGAGTTCTGGTCGAATCCCCGAAGGGATTCTGGTCGAATCCCCGAAGGTTCTGGTCAGAATCCCCGAAGGTTCTGGTCGAATCCCCGAAGGAGTTCTGGTCGAATCCTCGATGAGATTCTGGTCGAATCCCCGATGGGATTCTGTTCAAATCCCCGACGAGATTCTGGTCGAATCCCCGAAAGGATTCTGGTCGAATCCCCGAAGGGATTCTGGTCGAATCCCCGAAGGGATTCTGGTCGAATCCCCGAAGGGATTCTGGTCGAATCCCCGAAGGGATTCTGGTCGAATCCCCGAAGGGATTCTGGTCGAACCCCCAAGGGATTCTGGTCGAACCCCCAAGGGATTCTGGTCGAATCCCCGAAGGGATTCTGGTCGAATCCCCGAAGGGATTCTGGTCGGATCCCCGAAGGATTCTGGTCGAATCCCCGAAGGGATTCTGGTCGAATCCCCGAAGGTTCTGGTCGAATCCCAGAAGGATTCTGGTCGAATCCCCGAAGGTTCTGGTCGAATCCCGAAGGGATTCTGGTCGAATCCCGAAGGATTCTGGTCGAATCCCCGAAGGAGTTCTGGTCAAATCCTCGAAGGGATTCTGGTTGAATCCCCGAAGGGATTCTGGTCGAATCCCAAAAGGGATTCTGGTCGAATCCCAAAAGGGATTCTGGTCGAATCCCCGAAGGGATTCTGGTCGAATCCCCGAAGGGATTCTGGTCGAATCCCCGAAGGGATTCTGGTCGAATCCCCGAAGGAATTCTGGTCGAATCCCCGAAGGGATTCTGGTCGAATCCCCGAAGGGATTCTGGTCGAATCCCCGAAGGGATTCTGGTCGAATCCCCGAAGGGATTCTGGTCGAATCCCCGAAGGGATTCTGGTCGAATCCCCGAAGGGATTCTGGTCGAATCCCCGAAAGGATTCTGGTCGAATCCCCGAAGGGATTCTGGTCGAATCCCCGAAGGGATTCTGGTCGAATCCTCGAAGATATTCTGGTCGAATCCCCGAAGGGATTCTGGTCGAATCCCTGAAGGGATTCTGGTCGAATCCCCGAAGGGATCCTGGTCGAATCCCGAAGGGATTCTGGTCGAATCCAGAAGGGATTCTGGTCAAATCCGAAGGGATTCTGGTCGAATCCCGAAGGATTCTGGTCGAATCCCGAAGGGATTCTGGTCGAATCCCGAAGGGATTCTGGTCGAATCCCGAAGGGATTCTGGTCGAATCCTCGAAGAGATTCTGGTCGAATCCCCGAAGAGATTCTGGTCGAATCCCCGAAGAGATTCTGGTCGAATCCTCGAAGAGATTCTGGTCGAATCCTCGAAGAGATTCTGGTCGAATCCCCGAAGGGATTCTGGTCGAATCCCCGAATGGATTCTGGTCGAATCCCCGATGAGATTTTGGTTGAATCCCCGAAGGGATTTTGGTCGAATCTCCAAAGGGAGTTTGGTCGAATCCCCGAAGGGATTTTGGTCGAATCCCCAAAGGAATTCTGGTCGAATCCCCGAAGGGATTCTGTTCGAATCCCCGAAAGGATTCTGTTCGAATCCCCGAAGGGATTCTGTTCGGATCCCTGAAGGGATTCTGTTCGAATCCCCGAAGGATTCTGGTCAAATCTGAAGGATTCTGGTCGAATCCCCGAAGGGATTTTGGTCGAATCCCCGAAGGAATTCTGGTCGAATCCCCGAAGGAAATCTGGTCGAATCCCCGAAGGGATTCTGGTCGAATCACCGAAGGAATTCTGGTCGAATCCCCGAAGGGATTCTGGTCGAATCCCCGAAAGGATTCTGGTCGAATCCCCGAAGGATTCTGGTCAAATCTCGAAGGATTCTGGTCGAATCCCGAAGGATTCTGGTCGAATCCCCGAAGGGATTCTGGTCGAATCCCGAAGGGATTCTGGTCGAATCCTCGAAGGGATTCTGGTCGAATCCTCGAAGGATTCTGGTCAGATCCCCGAAGGGATTCTGGTCGAATCCCCGAAGGGATTCTGGTCGAATCCGCGAAGGGATTGTGGTCGAATACCCGTGGGGATTCTGGTGGAATCCCCGAGGGGATTCTGGTTGAATCACCGAAGGGATTTTGGTCGTATCCCCGAAGGGATTCTGGTCGAATCCCCGAAGGGATTCTGGTTGAATCCCGAAGGAATTCTGGTCAGAACTCGAAGGGATTCTGGTCGAATCCCCGAAGGGATTCTGGTCGAATCCCCGAAGGGATTCTGGTCGAATCCCCGAAGGGATTCTGGTCGAATCCCCGAAGGGATTCTGGTCAAATCCCCGAAGGGATTCTGGTCAAATCCCCGAAGGGATTCTGGTCGAATCCCCGAAGGGATTCTGGTCGAATCCCCGAAGGAATTCTGGGGTGACATTGCGCATCTCGAATCGAATCACTCGATTCGTAAGTTTTTGGATTCGTTTCGAAAAAAATGCGGCATTATGTATTTCGTTCGACTTCATTCAGTCGCAGTACAAGATTTCGAATGGTGCTGTACTAGTTTAATCGAGTATGTTCTGTCAAACTAAATGTAAACAGAGAGAATAAGAGATAGCTGTCTCCGTGTTTAGTATGCCGCCCGCAGGAGAGACAACCTTCAGCGCATGGCGAATGTGAGTAAACAGAGAGAATAAGAGTAATTTCATCTGCGTGTAGCATGTTGCCTGTTGGAAAGGAATCCTTCATAGCATGAATTGGCACACTGACAAAAATCCAATCATATCCATTATGAGTGGCACAAATAAATTTTAACTATAGCATTTCCCACATAATGGCTATGTGAATTCTCATAACATATATGTGGAAACACACATAACCGTTATTACTTTAGATTTTTGCCAATAAAAAGGGATTTTTATTAGTGCCGTTAATTTAGAAAAAAGCAAATCGTGCTCAATGACTTTAACAATATTATTCATTGAGCAGTTGCAACCGATTAAAACATTATGCCGATACGACATGTTTTGTAAATTGATATGTTACCACACAAATTATAAGTTTTATGTTTATTCGAGTTTATGCTAAATAATCTAAAGCTAAAGAAGAATTCGATAATAAATTACTTTGATGTTTCCATGTGTTTTAGTTAAATGCACTTGGGTCATCTCATGCGCGCTTTTTTGTTTAACTCATCTATTTTTACGTAGATTTTGGAATATACACGTTTTACGCAGATTCTCCTCATAGATTTTCCACGCGATTTATTGAAATTGTCAAGAAATACGTGAAAACTTCAAAAACCGATTTTAGTTGAAGTCATAATTAGAGATTGCATATTGCCCGGAAACTATAAAAGTAGGTATACTAATGACATTCTTTTCCTCAAGAGACAATAGCAAAACATTTATTCTCTTCCTGTAGAGAAATAATAACAAATATTATTAAAAACTTTCAGCAAGAGATAACTCTCGAATAACATTCGAAAGCTATAAAGGTGACGAGTGTTTTTCGTTCGACTTGAGTCGTTTTTCAGTGTGCTATCGAGTAGCCGTAATGCCAAAACATCTCGTTATTCTTGTACCTCCTCGAGCAAACTCGAACGATGAGTCGTTTTCGAGATCGAATCGAAACCCGTAATGCCAAACATGTTCGACTCGATAGGATTACGTTCGAATCGAGATGCACAATGCCACCCCTGGTTGAATCCCCGAAGGGATTCTGGTCGAATCCCCGAAGGGATTCTGGTCGAATCCCCGAAGGGATTCTGGTCGAATCCCCGAAGGGATTCTGGTCGAATCCCCGAAGGGATTCTGGTCGAATCCTCGAAGGGATTCTGGTCGAATCCCCGAAGGGATTCTGGTCGAATCCCCGAAGGGATTCTGGTCGAATCCCCGAAGGGATTCTGGTCGAATCCCCAAAGGGATTCTGGTCGAATCCCCGAAGGGATTCCGGTTGAATCCCCGAAGGGATTCCGGTTGAATCCCCGAAGGATTCTGGTCGAATCCCGAAGGATTCTGGTCAAATCCCAGAAAGATTCTGGTCAAATTACCGAAGAGATTCTGGTCGAATCCCCGAAGGGATTCTGGTCAAATCTCCGAAGGGATTCTGGTGGAATCCTCGAAGGGATTCTGGTTGATTGCCCGAAGGGATTCTGGTCGAATCCCCGAAGGGATTCTGGTCGAATCCTCTAAGAGATTCTGGTCGAATCCTCGAAGAGATTCTGGTCAAATCCCCGAAGGGAATTTGGTCGAATCCCCGAAGGGATTCTGGTCGAATCCCCGAAGGGATTCTGGTCGAATCCCCGAAGGGATTCTGGTCGAATCCCCGAAGGGATTCTGGTCGAATCCCCGAAGGGATTCTGGTCGAATCCCCGAAGGGATTCTGGTCGAATCCTCGAAGGGATTCTGGTCGAATCCTCGAAGGGATTCTGGTCGAATCCCCGAAGGGATTCTGGTCGAATCCCCGAAGGGATTCTGGTCGAATCCCCGAAGGGATTCTGGTCGAATCCCCGAAGGGATTCTGGTCGAATGTATAACCCTCTCCGAGTCATCCTATACTTTATTGTTTTTTTTTGCGTTTCTGGCCTCTTCTTCTACTTCTTCTTCTTCTTCTTTTTCTCATTTACAGTACATCCCCACACTGGGACAGAGCCTCCTCGCAGCTTAGTGTTCATTATGAACTTCCACAGTTATTATCTGCGAGGTTTCTAAGCCAAGTTACCATTTTTGCATTCGTATATCATGAGGCTAACACGATGATTCTCTTATGCCCATAGAAGTCGAGACAATTTCCAATCCAAAAATTGCCTAGACCGGCACCGGGAATCGAACTCAGCCACCTGCAGCATGGTCTTGCTTTGTAGCCGCGCGTCTTACCGCACGGCTAAGGAGGGCGATTGTGGCTACAGTGTCAAAATCGTCACAGTCAGGCTATAAAAAAACCAGATTAATCCACCTAGCGTTGGTGGTGCCTTTAACGCGTTTAGTTAAGACACCAACCTTATATGGGGTTTATATAGTCCGATGTACCATTTTTTTCATAACTTTGAAACGCAATGACCGATCGTTATAAAATTCATTAGTGATCAACAAGGCTTTGTCCCCTGTCGAATGAAACTTGTTGCGAGAAAATCGGTTATGGATTACTATACGAAAAGTTGTCTAATGTTTTTATAGCTTTTGTGCACACACATACACACAAACATACACACGGACAGACAGACATGTGCTCAGCTCGTCGAGCTGAGTTGATTGGTATATAATACTATGGGTCTCAGAGGCTTCTATAAAAAGTTCGTTTTCGGAGTGAAATGATAGCCTTTCGGTTCAACTTTGTTGTACGAGAAAGGCAAAAACGATCACAGTCGATACATCGAGTAGCATCTGTGTATGAATATGTCTGTTTTCCAATTAATAGATCTATCAATTTGCATTCGGGGTGCTACAGCCAGCTTCAGCATTGAACAACTTAATTGCAAAAACTACTTTCAATCCCGGGTACAAATTGCTAGGCAATACTAATAAGAATAGCAATAATAAAAATAATAACTTATTATAATCAGTTCAAGAGCGATCCACTAAACAGTCCAAAAGTTGAAAACGCAGTACACATATCTGTCAGAATCAGTAGTCAATTTAATGAGAATTGTAATCATTGGAGTTTTTGACCTATTCAGCTGTATACACACTCCCATTGGATTATAATTCCATTAAACGAAAAGTTAGCAAGCAATACGCGAAACATGTCATGAGCAGTGATAAAAGTGTCACATTATTCTGATAGAATATAGGTAACAGTTGCTTGCGTTCAACATTCAACAAGTTACAAAAACTTGAATCCGTTTAGCTGAATTCATCCCCGTTGCCTACACTCAGAAACGACTAATAATAAAACTGTTTATTCAAGAGAGAAACCATTGCAGCAAATGGTCGCAATAAAATAACCACTTCAATAACGTTTTTATCCTTCGCGGGTCCACGGGTGGAAGCCCCCAAACAGCGCAATCTCGTATTCGCGGCGAGTCGTTGAGGGAAATAGTTTATGAGCTGGGAGTTACTGTGGTCAGTGAGTTGTGCAAGGCTGACGCGTTCGAAACGGCAATAATTAACTCGCTCATCGCCAGAGGGCGTCATTTAACTATGACGCGGTGCGTGGCGCAAAACCCCAGAAAGCACCATTTCCCATGGGGCCTTTGAGGAACCGCATCACGTCATATCACATCGCACCGATACACCGGGCAGCTCCCGCGTGGTGGTTCGATGATCACCCGATCGACCGCCAAATAATGGTTCATTCATCGAACTCGATTGCTGGCGGCAAAATGGTTCGGCAACAGTCAAGCGATTTAATTAGTCAAATGATTTACAACCATATCAGGTCGACGGATTAGCGCAAAGTGCCAATTTCAGGCTCAGGCTCACTGATTTTTTTTCGAACCCCTCGCGCTGTGATCACTGGACTCTTCACAATACACCCGGTGCGGCAACATGCGTGCGCCATCAGAAACCATGAACGCCGTTCACAACAAACTATTTACAACCTTGCTACTTGCAATGATGTCAGGCGGTAGCCCGGAGCATGCCTACGGGTGGCTTTAGAGCCACTGATTAGATGAAACCGCAGGAGAAATCGTCCATATATTTCGAAGATTTTGTTTGAGCTGTGAAATCGAATAATTATACATACAGACCCAATTCGATTTTGGCAACACGTTGCCAAAATCGAATGGTTTTTGTTTTCCCATGATTCCTACTTCACATTTCTTCCCTTATTGTGACACTAGATACACTGTGGCACTTTTTATGGCGGATTTTGAAATTTCAACGTTTTTCTTGAAAATGTTTCAAGCGATTTTTTTACGTATTGCTTTAGCTGGTTTTGGGATATATCCAGTTTTTTACGCGGATTGTGGAATTAAAGCAATTTAAAAATACACTTCGTTACAGTGTGATACACACCAACAAAAATTTCCTACCTTAGGCGTTTATAAACGCAAATAAGCATACTCCAGCCATCTTCAATGGAAAGGTTTCTATTGGTGCTTAGAGTCCGGACATAATAAGATATTTTTTTTTATTTGGTAAGCACTATGTGTTCTTAACCGCTACTGTGCCGTGATCTACTATGGTATTCTGCTGTACAGAATCCACACAGAATCTATTTTTAAATATCCATCATTCGTTATTGTTGTCGTTGCCAGTTCATCTTCTCGTGAGTCCATTGTGTCCGTTTGTGTCCAATGATCGTTGCATTGTTTGGTTGCCATTTAATCCGGGTAACGTTGGAGGAAAGCCTCCGAGAAGAACAAGTTGTCAGTCGTCATTAGGCAGCCGTGATGATAAGGCGCGTTCCCCAATACGCTACCGCGTGGGCTGCGCATCCGGCGACTGACCAGGGTTTGGTGGAGGGGCTGGGAATCGAACCCATGACCATTCGCTTATAAGGCGAACGTGTAGCCAACTACGCTATGGGACCCCCCTAAGTCCGAACATTCCCCCCTAAGACATTCGGGACCCCCCTAAGTCCGAAAGTTCCATGACTGTAAGTAGCAACTTGTGTCGTCGCTGTGGTAAGGAAGGGCACAAGGCGCAAAAATGCGAATAGGAACCAAGTGCCTCATCTGTGCCAGCGAGAAGCAAACCCGTAACCACGTTATGGGTGGACCTTCGTGTCCTTCCGGCGAAGCCAATAAGAAAAAGCCATGTCGATGAAAAGCTTGACGCAGAACTATTCAAGGATGATTCCACTAGCACATTCCATAGGAACGGGGTCGAGTCACTAAACATGGACTGGAGGGTGGACGAGTGCTACACCCATAGTGGTTTCAAGATCAACTATGGCGTGCAGTATCCGAGGCTGGTGGATCTCTGTCAGGCCCGTTAGTGGAAGACCAAACACTTCGACAGCGAAGTTTTCATAGCGGCCCTGTTACAGGAATCCAACAATTTTCTTTCTTTATGTATGTGAATTTTGAAATGACTTCCGTTCTTCACTTGTCATGATATTGTCAGTGCTAAGGGAGCAACTGGCAAAGGTGGGTGCTGAAAGCAGCGACCCTCAGACCTAACCTAAAGACCTTCCGTAAGCAGAGAGTACAATACATAATAACAAAGAAAATCATAACTACACACTTTAAAAAACGTTGAACATTTGGTTGGTTCATAAAACTTAGCTGGTCCACTAATCAGGGCATCAATCACGGTATTCCGCCGTGGGAGTCTCCACCGATAAACTTTGGCCGGGTGGCCAACTGTGGCTGTACGTATGTCCAAGAATCCAATTGTTGAGTCGCGCTGTTCTCCAGAGTTCAATCACTGCTACCAGATAGGGAACCCAACCCTAGCGCATAACATTGATCCATAAAACCAATTGAAAAGTGGAAACTTTTCAAAACGAAAGACTTCCGCAAAAAAACTATTTGGAGCGGAGGATTTCCGCAATAAACTGATCAGAACGTCAGTTAAACTATGACAATATTCAGATCGCATTTAAAAAAAAATACAGAAAGCGTGGCTAACTCTGAGAGCTACAGCTTTCGTATTCCTGCTATACAGGACTTGCTCGGTTGGTATCAATATGGAGGAGACGATGTAAGTGTGAAGTTGAGGAGGAAACGCAGCCATGAGGACTGTGGGGAGACGAGGGATGCTCGCACACCTCCATGAGTGGGACTTATATCCGGGTTGGAGTGCCAGAAAGTCCAAGCTGGATCTAGATCTGGTGGTACAGTCCTACATTTTTGAGGAAGCAGATGGGACAGATAGACTTGCGGTATCGTCAGCTAGGGCATCTCGTATGTTTGTCGGTATTCCGTAGCTGGAGCATGTTCCACTGAGTTTTGCCGTAATTATGTGAGAATCGGGTGGGTCGCTGCGGTGGCGGGAAATTACTTGCTGATCCTTAAGGCTGTGCATGTCGTTCCAGGGTGCCGTGGATACATTGGCCTTTGGCAATTGAGTAGTTCTCGAAGCAGCCCATTGGTTTTCCCAATCCTGACTGACGATCTTTTTGATCCAGGGTTTAACGTCAGCCGAGGGAACCCAGGCCAGACAGAATGTCCGCAGTGACGTTGCCTGGCACCCCACAGTGCCCGTGAATCCAGATGAAGGTTGTCGATTGTTTTTCACTAACGAGCATGGCCTGGATCCATTGGTGTTTCGGGTGGTAACTTTGTAGCGCAGCGATGGTACGGGCAGAATCAGTCAGAACTAGGACCGGTTGGTCGGAGGGGGTAGTATCGGAAATCAACAGAGCTGCGGTTTCCGCCGAGAAGACGCAACATTGTGCAAGAAGGCTAACCGAGACCATTAAGTTGCTCCCAGTAACGGCTGTGCAGGAGTGCCAGTTCTTCGTTTCATACCAGTGGACCCAAGCTCACAACGTGCTACACAAGTTAGCTCCAGTCCGTACAGCAGTCTGCAGTCAATCAGCGCTTGGCCGATACGATACCAATTTGCCCTGTTGTTCGTCCTATGTGGTCTTGATGAAGTTTTAATACGATTGATCTTTGATTTGCAGCCGACTTTGACCGCTTGAAAATGAGGGACGAAGGCCAGTGCTCGGTCGATAAAGCCTCCGAGAACTTTGAGGAGTTTCTGGTTTGGTATCGACTGCCCATTAATCTTGAGACGATGCCGTTCACTGCACACATACCCGCGGACACTTTTTCCGGCCGACGACATGGTGAAGCCGACCGACGAGGCTCACCGATAAACTGCACTAGCGGCTGCTTGGGTTTGGATACGCGTTCGCGCCGGAGTGTCACCGACTACCACAAGCAGGATTTCGTCCACATAGACGAAGATGTAGATGTTCTTGGGGAGGTCATCGAAGACCCCATTCATGGCATTAGCATTAGCATTAGCATTGTTACGGTGTAATTCGTAGATTGGACACTAGTGATACTCATGTTTTACTTTTGAGATCCTTATCTAGAATGCTATCAGAAATCAAGAAGGGGAGTGGTCCTTGATTCCAGTCTTAAACAAAAATAACAAAAGCATGAGGATTACTACTCCTGGCCACGCCCATCTTCACCGTAACTAGGAGAGGAAGGAAGTGTTGATGTAGTACTTACTTAACGAGAGGCCACCGACTTAGCGACACCCTCATAAGTACCACGGAGTTGGATAATGAGGAAGGTATTCGTTGGGTCAGGATTTGCCTGTAGCTGGCAATGTAACCGTGGTAGATCTTGCCCCGTAACACACCACGTAAAGGTGTCTACCCAGCATTACGGGTAACATCGCAGACCCCATTCATGGCAACCAGAAACAGGGTTACTGGCAGAACAGATCCCAGTCTCTTCTGGGAAGGTTCTGTAGGGGAATTGCCGATAAAGACCCGGAAGGATCGGTGAGTGAGGAAGTTGTGCACAAAAGCTAGGATGCTACCAGTGAAACCCCAGTCTACCAGCTTCTTGAGCACTAGTGGGGTCCAAGTGCGGTTAAACGCCTTCGAAATATCCAAGGAAACTAGATCGACGTGTTTCCCTTTGTCAAAGGCGCTTTTAAGTACGCTTTCTATTCCGGCAAAGCACGTACTTGCCCCATAACCTGGGCGTATGGCGTGTTGGTGAAAACCAAGTCGTCCGTCAGACTCAAGCTTTTCGCGCAGCCTACGGTTGATCAACCTCTCAACGACCTTTGATACACAGGAGGTTAGCGAGATATGTTGGTAATCAGCGGCGTCGCGGGAGGAGATACTGCTTGAACGTGGCTGAAGCGCACCTCGTCGGGAAAAGTTTGATTGGCCCAGACTTGATTTATCAGATCGAGGAATACTATTTTAATGGTAGGTGGACGGTCTTTCAGCATTGGATATCTTATTCCATCAGGACCGGAAGACTTCCCTTTGCTCCTTGCAGGAGCAAAGTAGAGCTCGGCGAACGAAAAGGGATGATTTATTGGGGTACTTTGCTGGTCTGGCGGGACTCGAGAGTTCTGCAGTGTCAGAGCCCTAGTGGCTATGAGCCTATGAAAATCGGCAAATTACACCCCGATGGCATTGGCCACATCCGGCGGATCGGTCTTGCGAATCGTTGTGGATGGGGTTAGATCTATGCTTGCCACTTGGCGCATTGACTTTCCCCCATAGCTCGGTGGTGGATTGGGCCGAATTGATGGAGTCAAGGAAGTCCTCTCACTGTCTCTTTTTGGCGTCTTGGATGACCGTTCGACACTCATAGTGTTTTTATTTGTAGCCGTCCTTGGACCGATTTGTGCGATTTTATCTTTAAACGAAAGCTATGTTTTTGTCATTGGACCCATTAATTTTTTTCTGCAATCGGAAATTCGGTTTCAGAGATATCTGTGAAATACGAATATGAGACATATTTTCAGACTACTAATGAAGAATTGTCACACCAATATCTCAGCCGTCTATGACCCGATTTGAACTCTTTTGGGCTTAAACAGAATCTGTAATATTGCCATTTAAGGCGGGAAATCAAATCTGCAGTCTTTTTGTATGTTTTAAAAATTGTTAAATTTTCAGAAATATCCTTTTTTTTTATTTTGAAATCGATAAAAGCATGATAATATCAGTTACTTTATATTCAATTGAAGGTCATATGCATAGAAATTGTAATATGCACTGGGCACACACAACCATTCAAAAGTGTAAGAAGGGTTGCGTTCACTGTAGGTGGATTAAGTCGGGTTTTATTTTTTAGGTTTTTCAGGGAGGGGTGGGGGGCGTTCAAGCTAGCCCCTCCTAGAAATGATATTTTTACGTTTTTTGGGAAAACGGACAGCTAAGCCATGTTTTCGTCTCAAAAGTAACATATTTATATATCGTTACAAAGCTCTTGAACAGATCTATGCAATAGGTTTGATATTGTAATAATAGCTCCGTCCAGAAATAAGTTTTTAGTAGTTTTGTAAAAGCATATTTTACGCAATATTTAACGAACAAAACAGTTTGGTACCCCGCAATACCCCACAGTAAAACATCATACACTACACTATTGAACTCTTAAGCTTTTAAGACCATGAATAAAATTCTGCCCAAATTCACCATTTTGTAAGATACATGAATTTTAAAAATTGCCCATTTTTGCCTTTCTCGTGTACTAAGTATATGTAGAAGCTATATGATCACTCTAAAAGCATTAAAAAAAGCCTAAACACTCATAGTGTTGTATACCGATCGACTCAGTTCGAAGAATTGAGAGGATGTCTGTGTGTACGTGTGTGTGAATGTCTGTATGTATGTGAGCAAAAATGGTCTTAACTCTTTTTTGCACTTACTCTAAACCGATTTATTTGCAACAAGTTTCCTTCGTCAGAGAACGTTGTTCCATTGTTCAAATAGGCTGGATCGGACTATGGGCTCATAAGTTATGGCCAAAATACATTTTCTTATAACATTACCGGTGGGGGGATTAATCAGGTGTTTTAGTAAACTTCTTATTTTTCAATTTTAATCTGAGTTGCTCAATAATGCCACTTTAATTGAATTTGGTTACGAACACAATTTACATAGGGTAAAACGACCTATTATGGAGGGGTTAAGCACCGTGTCAAAACAAAATTCATTACAAAAATTCTTCAAAAATTACCTGTTGGTCGATTTCCACATTGCAGTAGATGAATAGGATGCTCGTTAAATATAGTTTCGTAAATATTACGTCAATTGTGCTGAACTTATGTTGTTTTGTTTTTATCACAATAAAATCAAACTACCACAACAATAGGACGCAGTTGCCTATTGTTGCGATATTTGTTGAAGGTCAGTCCTATTGTTGCGGTATTGCATGTAATTCTTATGGAGAGCGATACTGCAACAATAGGACCTTAGCACTACCGCAATAATAGGCTCAAAGGATTCAAATTTTTAATGAAAAATGTTGATTTTTCATCATTTTGAACGGAATTTTGTCAAACAAAAGCTTTTCTAGTTGTTAATCCGAAGAGTTTTAGCGTACCCACAATTGTTTTTAATGGTATTATATCCAGAATGGACTATTTCAACACTACCGCAACATTAGGGCATACCACAACGATAGGACGTTTTACCCTAACATTTTAAGGGGAAGGGTTATGTCTTAACGCTGCGCATATTTCAAGAAAAAAAAATCATCTATCATATAAAAAACGTTACGCAGTGAGAAGGGAAGTTGTTCAAAATTTACAATTTTGACATTACTACATTATTGGAGCGAATTATAGATTTAACTATAACGTGTCATAACGTGTTGGATGAGTAGTGTGTTGAATAACTTCTTGGCACAATACCTTTTTATTATTATGAAAGAAAACTTAATGAAATATCAAATAAATGAAATTCCATTTCGTTGATGTCACAATATGACCTAATTGAATTTGTTCTACCCTCCTTTGTTGGTTTAATAAGTTCTACTAAGTTCCGTTGGTTTTGTAGAATATGACAAAAATCGATACTATGCCGAAAATTGGCCCCGTACCCCATTGAAGGCTCAGAAAAAATATTTTTGTTTTCTAGCTATGTTTTTATGATGAATACCACTGTTTATTGCAGGATTCATAATTTTGGCCAAAAACACCTATTTTCCTATTGTGCCCTGGTGCAATAAAAAACTCTGTGTTGCTGTCCTAAAACGCGCGTGTGGCGCAACCATGCCGAGGAAAGGCTTGTCGAGAAATGGGAGATGCTCAGTATTTTGGTGCAGTACCGAGATTGCGGACTTCGATCAACTTGCCCTAAGGATAGATGAAGTGGGGGGGGGGGTCCCATAGCGTAGTTGGCTACACGTTCGCCTTATAAGCGGATGATCATGGGTTCGATTCCTAGCCCCTCCACCAAACCCTTGTCATTCGCCGGAAGTGCAGCCCAAACGGTGGCGTTTTGGGGTGCGCGTTTTACCGATATGGTTGCCCAATGACGACTGACAAATTGTTCTTCTCAGAGTCATTCCTCTAACGTACCAGGGTAAATGGCAACCGAACGGGTAAATGCAACGAGCAATTGGATACACGATACGGACAAATGGACACAATGGACTCACGATGATATGGACCCGGCAATGATAACAATGATGTCTGAAAATAGATTCTGTGTGGATTCTGTACAGCAAAACACCACAGTAGATCACGGCACAGTGGTGGTTAAGTAACACAGAGTGCCTACCAAATAAAGAAAGGAATAAGAAAAAAAGGATAGATGAAGGTGCAACGCGCCCGCACCGAGGACGAAAGAGCGGACCGCCGTGAAGTGTTTCGAGTTAACAAGGACATTAAGAGCAGAAAGATAGCGTGTTTCGGCAACATGTATGAAGGTGCCAACGCGAATCCATGTGGTGACGCCTACAGGATTGTGCTGGACAAGACCAAAGTGGATTCTTCATCCAACGAACGGTCCCCGGATAAGGTGGCGAGGATTATCGAGGTGCTCTTATCGTCCCGAGCCACTAGTACTTGGCCTCCTGCACCACACGGCACTGCCTACCGCACGATATCACACGATGCAGCCTTGTGATAGCGAGCATGATGTGAGTCGGGATGGTCATCCGGGAAGGCGAGGAGTTTAGAGGTACGAGGCACCAGTGGAGCAACACGAGCACACCAGAGTGGATTCGTTCACCAGGTGGCAGCGCGAGTGGGATAACTCTTCAAAAGGTAGGTGAACCCATCGGCTGATACCTAACATATCGAGCTGGGTGGGGAGACTCCATGGGCAAGTTCACTCGGTGGTCCCCGTCTGCCCTGACTGCCCAGGTGTTGACGAAACTGCTGGATGTGTCAAGCGGTGGAGAAGTGGAACGCGGTTTCGACTGCAATTACTCGTATTGCCTGCAGTTTACAGAGAATTTGGCGCACCGAGCAGCAGTCGATAAGCATGACTAACCTGTGATTGGTTAGTTAGAGCGAAAAGGGCTAAGCGCGGGAAAACGAATGACTGGTCTGCACGTGCTGAACAAGTCTCTCACTTATCATCTCTGTATACATATACGATATGTAGCACACCGCGAGAGACTTTTTTTTTCGTATACGCCATTTTCCAAAAATGATGTTAACTAGTAGTACTCTTCGAGCTCTTTACAAGAAAAATGGAAAACATGCATGTTGTAATTTGGCGCATACGCCACTTTCTCAGATTACGGCAGTGTTGGTACATATCGCTATCGACAACTAGAGACATGGCAGAGGAGGGTAGAGTGAGCATCCGAGTCAGCCTCACATGGTATGTCAGAAGTGAGAACCTAAGTAAGTCCCACACGGTGTGTCAGTGTTAGGACGAGTGACAGGGTGTGTCAGAGTGGGCACCCAAAAAAGTTTGAAATTGGTGTGCAAGTTAGACTCATGTGGTGTGTTAGAGCGAGCGTCAGAGTGTGCTGGGTTGTGCGTAAATGCATTCTTCCTTGTTAAAAAGGTTTTGCTTAAATTAATTCTCTATTGTAAACAAAAAACAGAAAGCGCACACACACGGACTGACAGATATTTCCTCAGTTCGTCGAACCGTTTCGATTGGTATATAATGGTATGAATCTCCGAACCTTCTATAAATAGTTCGTGTTTTGGAGTGCAATGACAGCTTTTTCTTACATTTTTGTATTACAAAAAAGGAAAAACATGTGTTACCAAATTTTAATGGTTTTGTTATCAAAATCAAATGGCTTTGTTGCTTAAATAGAAAGTTGCCAAATGTTGTTTTATTAGTGCTTTTTCACATTTATGTTGATTTTTTGTAGTTGAATCTGTTTGATTCCCTAAAGGGGCCGTTCAAAAATTACGTCCAAGGTTTGAAGGGGGAGGGGGGTCCGAGTTTTGTGACAGTTTGTGACAGGGGGAGGGAGGGGGGTTCGTCTTGTGTGACGTCCATTCACAAGAAAAAATCCTGAAGGCATTTTAAGAACAATTTGCATTTTAAAAACATATTCAAATTGTTAGTAAGGGACATAACTTACTATGTTATTGTAAAAATAGTGTACGAAAAAGAAAAACCAAAATAATCACTCAAATAAAAATTACTCATGAACGTACAGGGGAGGGGGGGGGGATCGATGATTTGTGACGGTTTGTGACAAGGGGGGGGGGGATTTGGGTTGAATTGCTTAAAAACGATGGACGTAATTTTTGAACAGCCCCAGCAATTCTGCAGAAGGTCCTAAACGCGTTTGAAATCAACACCCCTCACAATTCATGTCGAGCTTGTAGCAAGTTACTGAATAGATTTCATTTATAAAATAACAATCACGGAAGTTCTTGAACAAATAGAATCATACTTAATACTTAGCTAATATTGCTGGTGCTACCCAGCAATAAGACATCGATGCAGAGTTATTCGATATCTGTCAAAATCAATCTTGCTCTTCGAGCAGGGTTATTCGATAATTATAGAAATGTCACTTTTGAGTTTAATTTCAGTTTAATTCTCAAAATGAGAAAGACCCTTAATACAGGCTCATTACGTACTGTTCATAGTTTATATTGAGTTGGAAGGACATAGTGCTCAATTTACAAAAACAATTATAGAGACCATTTGTATTCAGCATGTGTGCCCTCCCTAGTAAAATTTTAGTTTTATATTAGTTTTATTACACTCTTGTAGAGTGTATTGTAAATTATGGTCTTCAAGAGCGTTATAAAACTTAAAATGTTACTTGGGTATTATCTAGTCATAAAGAGATTTAGTTACTTGGCTTTTTGCTTGTTTCAATACAGTAATTTATTATTGACATAAACATGTTTCTTTGATCGATAGACACTTCTCACATTACATATGTTAGAATAGAACATTTATACCGAAATCTTTTATCGCTAGTTAAATTTATTGAACAGCAGACATTTTGTAACTTCTATTAGAGTACCTTTTAATTATTACCAAATGCAGTTTTAGTATTTTTCTCTATTTCCAGTCGGTAGGTTTTTCATCCTCGCTGGCTACATGGAAGGCCACTAGAAAAAGAAATGCTCACTCAACTTGTGTCAAGTGCCTTCGTACCTCTTTTTTCGCCAGCTGTTTCCAAGTATCTGGCCAGAGAGCCACTTGAAAGCGAGCGGCATGCAAAGTTAATGCCATGTTGTTAAGTTCTTTCCTTTCTTCCACTGGTCATTACTTTGTAACGTGATAACCGATAAATGGAAAGACATTTCTTATTCGTTCCAACAATTTCAGAAAAAGAGCGCGCATGGTTCGCGTGAGCAAGTCCACTGAATAATAGCATATTGCACCAACAAATGGTTATGTGTCCCCTGCAGGGAAAGCATCGCTCCTTTGTTGCCCTCGGGCTGCGTTCACTTACAGTGCCATTTATCTGTTCCATTTACTGTCTCTTTGAAATTTGTTATCCTGTGTGCCCGTACATTCGTGGTATAGTTTTGGAAATTCAACTCCTCTTTTAAAGCAATGGCCTCGAGTCAACCTCAAAACAAAGATAGAGAGAGGCTGTCAAATATTTTCAAGAATCGAGTTTTCTAAACCAATTGACAGCCCTCGGTTGGTGACAAATGACATACGGTTTGTCTGAGGTGGGTCTCCATATTTCTTGTGTGCAATCTACCATCTACTGGTTGTGGCGCGCAGTGAATATCAAATTCCCGTTGGACAAAGCGAAGCAACGGGGGATACTGATGTGACAATTAAAGGAAGTCGTTGCGGTTGTCTCGCTGTGGAGATCTAAGATTTCTGGAATGATGATGGAAGGTTAAATGAGTGAACCAAATGGGACAACGGGATATGAATCATTTTTTTATAACTTTGTTCTCGTTTTTCTTCAACCCGTTGTTTCACTCCGCCACTTCCGGTATTACTGTTATTACATTAGAAAGTTTGAGATAGAAAATTCTTTCCGAATTTCATCATCATTATTATTAGAGCATCTTTAATAGAGTCAATAGTCGTTGTCAACAACTATATAGTTTGAATTTAAAAGTAACATATCATAATTATTATATTAGCATAACAATTTCTATTGTTCGCAATTAAAATGCTTTCATTGGCAACTAGACATTAACATTGAATTCTGTTAATGTATTCTTCTTATTCAATGGCTCTACATTCAAACTGGAACGGCCGCTGGCCTGCTTTTCAACTTAGTATTCTATCAGCATTTCCTCAGTTATTAATTGAAAGCTTTTCCTTGCCAGCCATTACATGAGTATGTATCTAGTGTGGCAAGTACAATAGATACACTTTGGCAGAATTTATTTAAGATATTCCTGAAGTAATTGCTCAAGCAATTTCTTAAAAAAAGTTGGAAGGAATTCCCAAACCAATTGCCGCAGACATTTCTCAAGCTATTTTTGATGAAATTTCTATATTAATTTCCGAAGAGCATGAGCATGATGACCGTGCATTTCGTAGTTGCTACTCCGTGATCGACCAGAACAATCGCAATTGCACAGGGATCCAATGGATGGAAGCATGGGATTTGCACTTCAACCTCAATGTGCACAGTCCGAGAGCTGTAGTATTTTGGAAGGTCGATAACGGCGCTGGCCACGTCCTCACGGTCATCGGGGATGGGAAGGAATTGATGATGCAGTCACTCGCCCACTGCAAGCCGAGAACACCTCTGCACTCGCCACGAGTTCCAGCGGAATTTTATTGGAATTATGGGTTAGGTCTTATGGCAGAGGTTCATCTTGGTTAACGGGTTGCCAATGTGATAGTAATGAAAGGGTGGTGTAGTATTCTAATTCGATGCAGAAACGAACTTACAGATACAGATACAAAATAGGAGAATGGAACGGGCCTGGGATTGAACCCACGACCTCCTGCGTATGAGGCAGAAGTGGTGGCCATATGACTACCAAGCCCGTTATAATTTCCTATATTAATTTCCGAAGAAAGTCTTAAAGAATTCGTTATGGAATTTCCGAAGAAATTTTCGAAAAAACCTCGAACGAATTTCTGAAGAAATTCTCAAGATGCAAGTATTCCTAAAGGATTTTTTAAGGATTTCCTTGAAGGAATATTTGAAGGAAGGATTTCACACAGAAAATAAAGAATTTCGAGAAATTTGTTTCGGAAATTCAAAAAGAATTCTTAGACAAATTTCAAAATCTTGATTTATTTCCAAAGGATTTTTAGAAGATATCAACAATGTCATCAAGAAAATTGCCAAGAAGTATGGAATTTTATGTCGATTAAAAAACGAATTAACTGTTGCGAGTAAAATACAGTTGTACAAGTCAATCATCTCTCCTCACTTGGACTTTTGTGCTTCTATTTTATTTCTAGCTAATGAAACACCAATATCGAGGTTACAGCGTTTGCAGAATAAAGTAATGCGTTTGATTTTGAAATGTAATAGATTCACTTCCTCCTCCTCAAAACTATAGAAAAGTAGTGAGCTCTCAGATAGAACGCGATTTTCACGAAACTTTTGGTATCTACGTAGAGGAATGTTGTCGAGCTTTGTACAGTAAATTGGTAAACTAAATTGGTAAAGTAAATTGGTATACTAGCGAGAATGGTTTGAGTATGCGCTTCCTGACGAAACTTTTGGCATCATGCGAGAGGTATCACAAGTTTTGTATTTGTATCGGACTCGCTGTATCACTGATGATGCTTGCGAACATCTGCAGTAGAACTCAACGGTTCTTTTAACTTATTTATATTTTTTGCTGGAAAGCGATGATAATTTGTATTGTTGTTTATACAGGGGTTAGGCAAAATGATTGAGATAGGCAAAATTTGGCCCAAATTCAAATCCTTATAACTTTTTGAAAAATTGATGAAATTGGACAAAACCGGAAGCATTCAACGGCTTTTCGGAGCCCATGTCAAAAACACATGTTTTCTGCCGCTCGTATTTTAGTGTGGTTTGAAGTTACATCGATAAACACCTAGAAACTAGATCTCATTGAAAATTGAATGCGGGCAGTTGCGCTAAGATCCGTTGAAAAACATCCGAGATATGGCCATTTTAGTAAACCTGTTTCCGGATACTATGGTCAATCCATATATATAAAACTCAATGTTTGTATGTTTGTATGTATGTTCCAGCATAACTTCTGAACCCATTGACCGATTTCAACCAAATTTAGAACACACATTCTTTATCTCAAGGAGACGACGATAGGGGGTTTGGGGATGCTCTTTGAAAAGGGGGGGGAGTATGGGGGAGGGGTATTGCATAGTTATCGATCAACTCAGTGTAAATTCTGAACCCCTTGGCCGATTTCAACCAAATTTGGAACACGAATTCTTTATCTTAAGGAGACGACCATAGGGGAGTTGAGCATGCTCTTTGGAAAAGGGGGAGGGTATAGGGGGAGGGGTATTGCTTAATTAATGATCAACTCAGTGTAAATTCTGAACCTCTTGGTCGATTTCAACCAAATTTGGAACACAAATTCTTTATCTTACAGAGGAGACGATAGGGGGGTTAAGGATGCTCTTTGGAAAAGGGGGAGGGTGTGGGGGTAGGTGTATTGCTAAATTATCGATCAACGCAGTGTAAATTCGGAACCCCTTGGCCGATTTCGACCAAATTTGGAACACAAATTCTTTATCTTAAGGAGACGACGATAGGAGGTTAAGCATGCTCTTTGGAAAAGATAGAAGGTGTGGAGGAGGGGTATTGCTTAGTTATCGACCAACTCAGAGTAAATTCTGAACCCCTTGACCAAACAAAATTCAAACAAATTCGGAACACGAATTCTTTATCATAAGAAGACGACGATAGGAGGTTAGGGATGCTCTATACAAAAGAGGGAGGGTACGGGGGGAGGGGTATTGTTTAGCAATCGATCAACTCAATGCAAATCCTGAGCCTAATGACCGATTTGAACCAAATTTGTATCAAATATTGTCTAATAATAAGGAAGCGATTTTAGTGGATGTGGTTAAGTCATTTTAAAAGGAGGAGGGTGTGGGAGAGGGGTATTGTTCAGTTATCGATCGATTCAGCATGACTTCTGAACCCATTTATCGTTGTCCACCAAATTTGGAACCTATATTATCTGTCTAAGGAAGACTATATCAGACTGGGTAGGAGTGCCATAGCTAAATTAGAGAGAGGGTATATTCATTAAACGAACAGTTTAGTATACCTTTTTATCGCATAGGTCATTTAAAACCAATCACGTAAACACGTAATCTCCACCCAAAGGAAGCTATTATAGAGAGGCTGGAGGGGACTTTTGGAATGGGAGGGAGGGTTGGTATTGGGATTGAGTTGTTCAGAAAACGACATAATTTAAAATTCCTTTATTTAGTACATCCGAGGTTCTTTGACATTGTCCAATGCTCCGAAAACAAATTGCCCGAATTCCTTAAAAATATCCCTGAATGAAGCAGGCCATTAACATAACACTATTTGGCCTAAGGCCATTCGACATAGGACATTTGTGATAATTATGAACAGCATCAAAAAAATCTTGCATAGAAAGCAAGCATTTGCTGGGTATAAAACAATGGTAATTGTTGTTCATCGGAATAATGGTATGCCCAGTGAAAAGCAATGATTAATGTGTTTCCTTCTGAATGGTGGATGTGATTGCTTCTTTAAAAGTAGGCATTTGCCCGGAATAAGGCAATGGTGGGTGTGATCCCTTCTTTAAAATATGCGTTGCCCGGAATATGGCATCGATGGATGTTTTTCCTTCTTTAGAAATAGACGTTTGCCCGGAATAAGACCTTTCAAACCCACGATCCCTTCTTCAAAATCAGTCAATGTTTCCAAAAGCCTTCTTTTAATCAAATGATAAAGTATGAATAAGCAAACACAATTACCCTGTTGACCAATTGGTTTTTATCATTTTCCGATTGTAAAAGAAAACTGCAAACCAAACTGGCAATTCCGAGCAAGGTCGGGTACATAAAGCTAGTTATGTATATCCTTCCAATCACGTATATATTATCCGGTACCATATCAATATTGGTATCAAACTTCAAGATTTTTCATGGAGATGCTTCAGTAAGCATATTCAGGACGATCAAATACCCTGACCGCTCTGTAGTAGGTTCCAGGTGCCCCGGGGGAAGTGGCCAATTTGAAAAACTTCAAGATTTTTCATGGAGATGCTTCAGGAAGCATATTCAGGACGATAGTTGCCCTGACCGCTCTGTAGTATGTTCCAGGTGCCCCGGGGGATTTGGCCAATTTTAAAAACGTTCATAACCCTATTAATATGGGTATTAAACTTGAATATTTTTCATGAAGATGCTTCAGGAAGCATATTCAGGGCGATCAGTTGCCCTGACCACTCTGTAGTAGGTTCCAGGTGCCCCGGGGGAAGTGGCCAATTTGAAAAGCGTTCAGAACCATATCAATATGAGTATCAAACTTCAAGATTTTTCGAGGTGATATTTCTAAATGCATCTTAGAACCAGCAGCTGTCATGACTACTCTGTAGTAGGTTCCAGGTGTCTTGGAGAAGTGGCCAATTTGCAAAATGTTCGAAACCATCTATGATGGGGCGCAGATGGAAGCCAATGGAGGTAGTGGTGGAGGTCAATGAACCACGAGTTGTAACTGTTAGGAGAACTACCCACACGGTACAATTTTGGCGATTACGGTGGGCCGGGCATGTAGCCAGAATGTCAGACGACAACCCGATTGAGATGGTGCTCGATAATGATCCGACCGGTACAAGAAGAAGAGGCGTGATGCGGTCACGGTGGATCGACCAAGTGTAAGATGGCCTGCCATCAATGGCAGCAGGTCGCGTGGTCTGATGAATCATCGTTCACACTTTTTCCAACAACTGGACGAGTATACATTTGGCGCTCACCGGAAGAGGCTTATGATATAGAGTGTCTCCTTCCTACCGCCAAGCATGGCGGTGACTCAGCAATTGTGTGGGGTGCTATATCTTGACATGGCCATGGTCCTATTATGGCACTTAAGGGCAAAGTGAAGCCTGCCGATTATCAAATTATTTTGGAAGACAAGGTATTTGTTGATATGATGACAAATCCTGAATATGACATCTGTTTTTTATTTGATGGTTAGGTGCTGCCGATGATGGAATCGGTCTTTCCTGGAGGGGATGGAATCTTTCAGGATTATAACGCTCCGAAGATCATCAATACGTATCACTCCCAGATCCAAAATAAACTTATAATGGATCGATTATTAGCTACCTTATTGAGTGATCATTTCAACTATTTATTTAATTATAATCAAACCAAAGCCGCTGTGACTTTCGCTACATAAAGCCGTCTCCATTCTACTCGATCCATGGCCTCGAAGTCTGCGAAAGATCCGCAGGCCGTGTTCCACTTTGTTAACTTCCTCTCTTCCACTAGGCTAGCTAGAGCTTGAGGGTCTTACTCGCAGGGTCGGCTCTTTCAGCTTATCAAGGGTTCAACAACAAAAGTCACTATTTTTGATTGAGCTTAATAATGAATTTATTAATATTACTCACAAGGGGGGGTATGTGTGTGTGTGGGTTTCGGTACGTTGGCCGGCCGGCGTGAACTGCTGATGTCGGGGGTAGTGATAGTTCGTCGTACAGCGGGTGAACGGGACATTAGCCGCTGTCTTTCGGTGGGCTAAACTTCTCGCTAGACAGGTTATCCAGAGCTATCAAAGCTAACGGGTGACTCTAGGGCGGATTGCCCTATCCTATGGCTTCTGGGTGACCAGATAAGGTCCGAACGTTCCGTATTCGGTGAAGGACGATTCTTCGAGGCATCCACCAGACCTAGCTTGAGCGATTCGGTTTCCGTAGCAATCGCTGGGTCAGTTGGGGTGTTGGGTTCAACTACCAGGCTCTTAAACTGAGCACTTTTGGGTCCTGATTGCACACGTGGAGATCGTATTGAGGTTAGTTTTAGGTACAGGCTATGGGATTTGGGGCTTGTCTCTCCAGATACTCGAGAAACCTGATTATAGCATACCTGATTCGTTAAAAAACAGTAAGTACCACGAATTAACGATCACTTTGGCACTCTTAGGGACCTAATAGGTCAAATTAGACTTTCCAATACGAATTTCGTCTTTAACGTCTGTACTCTTCGGTGTTCTCGGTAGGAAAGAGATCAGATCCTCTCTAGTCTCCGTTTACCTATAGCCTATCCATTCTTGCCCTGTAGCTTTTACCATCCCTTTTTGGCGATAATTGCTCAACTCGCGACAACTTTTCGGCTGATACCCATGCAGCAGTTTTATGTGTGTTTTGTGTTCGAAAGTGTTTTACAAATTTTGTTTTATTTTATTTTAGCTCTTCGTTTTTGAATATTTTATTATCTTTTATTTACTCGTGTGCATGCTAATATTTTAATTCTTAGGCTTTAGATTACAAACATATATATTTAACATTGCTATACATAATAATTAAGTTTCATAATATAGTTAATGTTACTTTTTAATCGGCAGTCTACTTAGGGACATTTTGTGTGAACGGTAACAACTTAGTCGATCCACCGTGACCGCTGCACGCCTCTTCTTCTCCCGGGGCACCTGGAACCTACTACAGAGTGGTCAGGGCAACTGATCGTCCTGAATATGCTTCCTGAAGCATCTCCATGAAAAATCTTGAAGTATGATACCAATATTGATATGGTACCGGATAATATATACGTGATTGGAAGGATATACATAATTGACCATAGTATCCGGAAACAGGTTGAAATGGCCATATCTCGGATGTTTTTCAACGGATCTTAGCGCAACTGCCCTCATTAAATTTTCAATGAGATCTAGTTTCTAGGAAAAAAGTGTTTATCGATGTAACTTCAAACCACACTAAAATACGAGCGGCAGAAAAAATGTGTTTTTGACATGGTCTCCGAAAATCCGGAACATCTCCGGTGTCCGGTGGCCAGTATTCGTGACCGTGCATGTTCCTAAATCTTGACTAAATTTGCCGTCGAATACTTCCAGTTTTGTCCAATTTCATGAATTTTTCAAAAAGTTATAAGGATTTGAATTTGGGCCAAATTTTGCCTATCTCAATCATTTTGCCTAACCCCTGTATCTGTGAAAATAATCGGATCGTTTATTGTTTTGCAAAGTCTGATTAAAATGATCACAATTAAATATCTTAAAGATAAATCGTCTAGCTCAATCCTATGTAGGGGTATGTGGCGGGACCATCATCTTCGTCATTTAAGAAGAAATTCTAAAAAAATCCGAAATGTTTTTAGAGGAATTCTTGCAGAAATTTAAGAATATCGGAAATTCCTTCAGAATTTAATTTGGAAATTACATTTGGAAATTGCTTTACGAATTCTTTCAGAAATTCCTTTAATAATTCTTTTGGAAAAATCTTCGGAAATACTTATGCAAAATCCTTTGGAAATTCCTTCAGGAATACCTACGGAAATTATTTTCGGAGAAATTCTTTAAATTCTTCTGCAGGAGTTCATTGGAAAGTCCAAGTTATTTTTATTTTCTTCAAAAATTCCTTAAGAAAATCCCTCGGAAATGCTTCCAGAGATTTCTTCGAGAATTCCATTAAATTTCTTTTAAGAATTTCTGCAGAAATTCTTTTAGAAATTCCTTCGGTGAATTGTTTAGGAATTCCTTTGTATATTCCATTCGAAATTTGTTTGCAATTCCTACGGAAAATTATTCAGAAATTCCTTCAAGAATACCAACGGAAATGTTTTAAGAAAACCTGCCAAAAATCCGACTGATCGAACGTCAGTTCACCAAGGATGTGCGATTCCAACAGCAGCGTTCGTTCTGACATCCAGTGGATGAGTATGAAATCCTTTTCCCTGAAAGCTGTACCTAGCATGGCAGCCCGATTCCGGTGGATAGAGAACCTTGGGCCAACAACCTGCTGTTCCCGAAACATCAATTTGTTCGAGAATCCGATAATGAAAGAATACGGACTGATTTTACGGCGACGACTCTTAGCGCGAAACAACGGACACGAATAGGAACATGGAACGTTTCAACCTTAGCCCAGCAGAATGAATTGCCACAACTTGCCAATGAGGCACGCCGCATGAAGCTTGAGATCCTGGGACTGAGTGAAGTCCGTTGGCCAATCTTCGGAGAACACAGAATGCCGTCGGGACAAATTCTGCTATACTCTGGTTTACGAGGTGAACACGCTCCCCGGCTTCGCGGAGTTGGCTTCCTATTAAGTGCCCAGGCACACTCTGTGCTTATGAAGTGGGAACCTATAAGTGAAAGGATAATCGTTGCCATATTTAGAACACGGGTCCGGTACCTTACTATAATCCAATGTTATACGCCAACCGATGCTGTCGATCTGCAAGACAAAGAGAACTTTTACAGCCAGGAAGGATGATATCAAGATCTGTATGGGCGACTTCAATGCGGAGATCGGATCCGACAACACGAACCATGAGCGCAATATGGGACGCCATGGTCTCGCAGAAACGAGCGAAAACGGAGAGCTGGTCGCAGAATTCGGCGGTTTCCTCATCGACCTGTTCACAAGGTCACGTGGGTCTCCCGTGACGACTTTACAGAAAATCAAATCGACCACATCTGCATCAGCCGGAAATGGAAAAGGACCCTTCTTGATGTACGGAATAAACGTAGTGTCGATATCGCGTATGATCATCACCTCCTCATCGGCGAAATACGCTTGCGCATTGCACGGATTCATCGGCATGAGAAGGGAGTTGGACGGTGGTTCAACACACGCCAACTGGCAGATGCCACGGTGAAACGGTCCTTTGTTGAAGAACTATAGACGCGTGTGCAGGTATTCCGGAGGATGGCAGCTTGGAAGACCAATGGACCGCCATCAAGAATGTCTTCATGGCCACCAGCGAGAACAATCTGGGCGAACTGCACACCCAGAGAAAACAATGGATCACCGATGAGAAAGATAAAGGAGCAAAGAGTAACCAAAGCCGCAATAGAACGATAAAAAATCAGGGGAGCCAAAGTCTTAGCCCGTCAACGATACTCGGCTCTGAAGAAGGAAGTGAGAGAGAGAGCCGCAGCAACCGGGAACATTCGTTTCCTCTACGATACCTCACAAAGCTTAAGAGGGGCGAAGATGACTGCAACGATGTCTGTGAAAGACGCTAATGGTCAATTATTGACCGACCCTACTGACCAGCTGAATCGCTGGTTCGAGCACTTCGAACAACTTTTTCAAGTGTCAGCCAGGCCACCATCACCTCGGCATGATTTGCCTAGGATCCGACATATAACACGCGTCAATACCGAAGCTCCATCACTGCTACAGATTCAAACAGCCATCCAAAGCATGAAATCGAATAAAGCCAGGTTTTATTTTATTTAATCAGACTAAGGCCGAAGTGGCCTGTGCGGTATATAAGAGTCTTCTCCATTCGGCTCGGTCCATGGCTACACGTCGCCAACCACGCAGTCTACGGAGGGTCCGCAAGTCATCTTCCACCTGATCGATCCACCTTGCCCGCTGCGCACCTCGCCTTCTTGTGCCCGTCGGATCGTTGTCGAGAACCATTTTCACCGGGTTACTGTCCGACATTCTGGCTACGTGCCCGGCCCATCGCAGTCGTCCGATTTTCGCGGTGTGAACGATGGATGGTTCTCCCAACAGCTGATGCAATTCGTGGTTCATTCGCCTCCTCCACGTACCATCCGCCATCTGCACCCCACCATAGATGGTACGCAGCACTTTCCTTTCGAAAACTCCAAGTGCGCGTTGGTCCTCCACGAGCATCGTCCAGGTCTCGTGTCCGTAGAGGACTACCGGTCTAATTAGCGTTTTGTAGATTGTCAGTTTGGTACGGCGGCGAACTCTATTCGATCGGAGCGTCTTGCGGAGTCCAAAGTACGTACGATTTCCAGCCACTATGTGTCTCCGAATTTCTCTGCTGGTGTCATTTTCGGCAGTCACCAGTGAGCCCAAGTACACAAATTCTTCTACCACCTCGATTTCGTCACCACCGATGCAAACTCGCGGTGGGTGGCTCACATTGTCTTCTCTTGAACCTCTTCCTATCATGTACTTCGTCTTCGACGTGTTGATGACTAGTCCGATCCGCTTAGCTTCCCTCTTCAGTCTGATGTAGGCTTCCTCCATCTTCTCAAAGTTACGTGCCATAATATCTATGTCGTCGGCGAAGCCAAATAGCTGGACGGACTTATTGAAAATTGTACCACTCGTGTTAATCCCTGCTCTTCCCCTTCCCCTTCCAAAGCGATGTTGACCCCTTCCAAAGCGATGTTGAATAGCAAACACGAAAGACCATCACCTTGCCGTAACCCTCTGCGGGTTTCGAAGGGACTCGAGAATGCCCCTGAAACTCGAAATACGCACATCACCCGATCCATCGTCGCTTTGATCAACCGTGTCAGTTTATCCGGAAAACCGTGTTCGTACATTAGCTGCCATAGCTGGTCCCGAAAGATTGTATCATATGCGGCTTTGAAGTCGATGAATAGATGATGTGTGGGCACGTTGTATTCGCGGCTTTTCTGCAGTACTTGGCGAATGGCGAACACCTGGTCCGTGGTGGAGCGTTCGCCCATAAAACCCGCCTGGTACTGCCCCACGAACTCCCTTGCAGTTGGTGCTAGTCGACGGCATAAAATTTGAGAGAGTACCTTGTAGGCGGCGTTCAGCAATGTGATTGCGCGGTAGTTGCTACAATCCAGCTTATCGCCCTTTTTGTAGATGGGACACACGACACCTTCCATCCACTCCTGCGGCAAAACTTCCTCCTCCCAAATCTTGGTAATGACCCAGTGCAGCGCTCTAGCCAGTGCCTCATCACCGTGTTTAAAAAGCTCTCCTGGTAGTTGGTCAACCCCAGGGGCTTTGTTGTTCTTCAGCCGGCAAATCTCCTCCTGGATTTCCTGGAGATCCGGAGCCGGTAGAATTATGTCCTGCGCGCGTTCTCCCAGGTCCATCACCATACCGCCATCTTCGTCTGCCACATCGCCATTCAGGTGTTCTTCGTAGTGCTGCCGCCACCTTTGGATCACCTCACGCTCGTTCGTAAGAAGGTTCCCGTTTATGTCCTTACACATATCAGGCTGTGGCACGTGGCCCTTACGTGAACGGTTTAACTTCTCATAGAACTTTCGTGTGTTATTAGCGCGGTACAGTTGCTCCGTTTCTTCACGGTCTCGATCTTCCTGCTGGCGCTTTTTCCTCCGGAAAATCGAGTTTTGTCTGTTCCGCGCCTGTTTATATCGTGCCTCGTTCGCCCTCGTGCGGTGTTGCAGCAATCTCGCCCACGCTGCATTCTTCTCTTCCATTAACTGCTCACATTCGCCGTCATACCAGTCGTTTCTCTGATCCGGGGGCACCGTGCCAAGTGCAGCGGTTGCGATGCTACCAATGGCGGATCGAATATCTCTCCAGCCATCTTCAAGAGACGCTGCGCCTAGCTGCTCTTCCGTTGGAAGTGCCACTTCCAGCTGCTGCGCGTATTCTTGGGCTAGTCTACCATCTTGTAGCCGCCCAATGTTAAGCCGCGGCGTCCGACTTCGACGCGTGTTGTACACCGTCGAGAGTTTTGAGCGCAGGCATACTGCAACGAGGTAGTGGTCGGATTCAATATTCGCACTGCGGTAAGTGCGGACGTTCGTGATGTCGGAGAAGAATTTACCGTCGATTAGAACGTGGTCAATTTGTATAAAGCCAGGTGTCGATCGCATATCAGCCGAGATGCTCAAAGCTGATCCCATGACATCCGCTCAACTACTGCATCGTTTATTTCTTAATATCTGGGACACCGCAACTTTCCCGGTCGACTGGATGCAAGGATATCTTAGCGAAGGTCCCCAAAAAGGGTGACCTGACTGTATGCGATACCTGGCAAGGCATTATGTTGCCTCAACAGATGCCTGCGGTATGTAATTCGGGCATGGTATCCTCACAACTGGATCTCAAACAACGAGCTACATCGCCGTTGTCACCAGAAGCCGATAGCAAAAGAAATTCGGGATCGGAGGTGGGGATGGGTTTTGATTTATTTTGGTGTTTTGCAAATAACTAAAAATCGATAAAATAAATGAAGTAGGTGTAGCTTCCATGCTAACCCTGATACTAACCCCTGTATGTGCAAAGAAAATGTTATAATACTTATAAATTACGGCACACTTCAGTGGGCAGGTCATCTGATCGCAGCCATAGACCGAGTTGACTCGAGAAAACTTTTATTTATTGGACAGGACACTCCGGCCTTAGTCTAAGAAATAAAATAAATAAAATAATACTTCATATACGACGTTTATGAAATGTTTCACTTTCCATTAAACTCCTTTTCGACTCCCATTAAATTCCTTTTACTTCTATTCAGGCGTTTCCACCTTGAGGATTAATTTATTCATGTAATGGCGATGCAAAGCCATATAAACGCCAAACATCCCAAATTTTAGAACCTATGAAACCCTTCTACCCGCGAAATATTTAAGCGGTAAATGCATACGTTCCTCACTCCAAATCCAAAAAAGTTCTCCACGATTTAGGTCACGCCGCGACGATGTCTTGCAATTACCTCTAACAATTAAACAATTCCGGAACGCAGATCTGTTTAATTTCAACCCACTTTTGGGTTTGTCTTTCACGATTACAATTATCACCCGTTGTTGTTAGCACCGCCGAGGATCCCAGCGCAAACACGGCACGACATAGCGATGGCATATTTCTCGCCTCATTCATAAACAACGTTTACATTCCCGAATTGTTTTGCATGCGTTGGAGCACGGGCCCGGGCGGTCGGAAGTGGAGTGGAGTGAGTGGTGGCAGGGAAAATGTTTGGAATTATAAGCTGTGAAATTTTCCTCCTCCTGAAATCGTAAAACAATACTGTTGTCTAAGAAGTGAGAAACCGCTCAACCTCTTGACTGGCTGGCAGCTGAGCCGAGCACCCGGGCGGAAATATCACAGACAAAGGGGGTGGGAAGTTTGAAACATGTACGGAGGCAAATAATTTGGGCGACAGCAACTGCAAACTGTTTAAATAGAAGTTTACATTGTTTAAGGAAACATTACAAAATAAACGGCGGACGGGAATTAATTCGAATTCGAATAAATAATGTCAACATGAGTAGCAGAATTATTTTGCTGAAAAGAATGAAAGTCTGTTGAAAAGAGACAAAACAAAGTTATTGCAACTCACAAAATATGTTTTAGAGAAAAATTGTCACTGCGGTTCCGGTTATATATTATTACAACTTATATCATTACAAACTTGTTGAATACAGAACTGTCAAATAATATGCATTTTCCGTTGTAATTTTGCTGCCACTCCATCATTGCCAGCAACGACAGCGACAAACAACAAAAGTATGGACAGTTAACTATATTTATCTTAAGTTTAAAATCTCTTTTCATTTTAACCATTACAATTTTGTCCAAGTCTGTAAAGTTGCAGCTGTTGAAGTTGAAGTCGTTCTCTACTTAAATGTGATACAAGTTGAAGTACATGATTAAATGCATACCAACGGGGATTTAATTATGGTAATTATGGAGCGCTCCAAAAATTTCATAATCGAGATTTGTTACGTCATCTATGTAGTGTATATAAAGGTTTTATTCATTTTCCGTCTGATTATCTGTGAAAATACGCTCCCTTTGTTGGATTGGTACTTAAGTAGGGTGTCGGAAAGGGTCTAGCGATGATTCTTTATTTTAGTACCGCGACCCTGACATCGATTCGTCGGATGATGGAAGGAGATTGATATTGTGTATCAGCAACGCGAGCGAGAAAACGGCGGGGATGGCCAAACAATCGAGCAGGAGATTTCGTAAGGAATAAGTGTCGAATTACCTGTGACTGGAGCATCCGCTTGGGCGACTAAGTGCGGGTTGCCCTATTTTTTTTCGAATGGCGTTAAGACGTACACGTTCAGTATGGACCAATATACTTATTTTCTTTAGCTGGTGTGAAACGTACTTATAGTATTGCAATAGATTTTGAATTGATTCTCTCCGTCCTCGAATGCGCCCCGCGCTCGCCAAGTCGTTTTGTACCTGGTCTGCCCACCTCACTCGCTGCGCTCCACGCCGTCTCGTACCTGCCGGATCGGAAGCGAACACCATCTTTGCAGGGTTGCTGTCCGGCATTTCTGCAACATGTCCTGCCCATCGTACCCTTCCGGCTTTAGTTACCTTCTGGATACTGGGTTCGCCGTAGAGCTGGGCGAGCTCGTGGTTCATTCTTCACCGCCACACACCGTCTTCTTGCACACCGCCAAAGATGGTCCTAAGCACCCATCTCTCGAATACTCCGAGTGCTTGCAAATCCTCCTCGAGCATTGTCCATGTTTCATGTCCGTAGAGGACTATCGGTCTTATCAGCGTCTTGTACATGACACATTTGGTGTGGTGGTGAATTTTTTTGACTACAGTTTCTTTTGGAGCCCGTAGTAGGCCCGAATTCCACAGATGATGTATTTCACGACTAACATTGTTATCAGCCGTTAGCAAGGATTTTAAGGTCTATCGTAACACTGCTTAGCAGGCGGGCCCTGTCGCGCTCGGATCCGCCCACAAGCATGTATTTTGTCTTCGATGCATTCACCACCAGTCCAACTTTTGTTGCTTCACGTTTCAGGCGGGTACAGCTCTGCCATCTTTGTGCCACATGCCACCCTTGCAAATGTTTGGCCGACAATGTCCGTGTCATCCGCGAAACAAATAAATTGATTGGATCTGTTGAAAATCGTACCCCGGCTGTTACACCCGGCAATCCGGCAAATTTTCAAAAAAATCGTTGGTGAGATTTTCAAGTTATGCCGTTTTTAAGTTTTTCGATGAAAAACTCCTTGTTAACCATTTTCGGCCCAGGCTACGATTTCAAATTATAAAATTCACTGTTTCCTTGTTTTTAAACCGCTTTGCATGAAATTTTGAGGAAAGATGCATTATACCCCATATTTTTGTGTACATGTATTGATGTGGTACAGGGGTTAGGCAAAATGATTGAGAAATTAAGCCCAAATTCAAATCCTTATAACTTTTTGAAAAATTGATGAAATTGGACAAAACCAGAAGCATTCGTCGGCAAATTTAGTCAAGATGCACGGTCACGGATACTGGCCACCAGACACCGGAGATGTTCCGGATGTTCGGAGGCCATGTCAAAAACACATTTTTTCTACCACTCGTATTTTTGCGTGGTTTGAAGTTACATCGATAAACACTATTTTCCTAGAAACTAGATCTTATTGAAAATTGAATGCGAGCGGTTGCGCTAAGATCCGTTGAAAAACATCCGAGATATGGCAATTTCAGTAAACCTGGTTCCCGATACTATGGTCAATTATGTATATCCTTCCAATCACGTATATATTATCCGGTACCATATCGATATTGGTATCAAACTTCAAGATTTTTCATGGAGATGCTTCAGGAAGCATATGCAGGACGATCAGTTGCCCTGACCACTCTGTAGTAGGTTCCAGGTGCCCCGGGGGAAGTTACCAATTTGAAAAACATTCAGAACCCTATCAATATGGGTATCAAACTTCAAGTTTTTTCATGAAGATGTTTCAGAAAGCATATTAAGGATGATCAGTTGCTCTGACCGCTCTGTAGTAGGTTCCAGGTTCCCCGGGGGAAGTGGCCAATTTGAAAAACGTTCAGAACCCTATCAATATGGGTATCAAACTTCAAGATTTTTCATGAAGATGCTTCAGGAAGCGTATTCAGGATGATCAGTTGCTCTGACCACTCTGTAGTAGGTTCCAGGTGCCTCGGGGGAAGTGGCCAATTTGAAAAACATTCAGAACCCTATCAATATGGGTATCAAACTTCAAGATTTTTCGAGGTGATACTTTTAAATGTATTTTAGAACCAGCAGCTGTAATGACCACTCTGTAGTAGGTTCCAGGTGTCCTGGGGAAGTGACCAATTTGCAAAATGTTCGAAACCATATCAAATACTCAATACTCTTTATCAAAGTTCAAGGTTTGTCATGGAGATGCTTTTGGACTCTCCTGTCGAATATAGTTCTCCGCAGCACAAAGTTGACCATCTACAAAACGCTCATTAGACTGGTCGGCGAAAATTGGGTGTTGCTGGCGAAGGACCAACGCGCCCTTGGAGTTTCCGATTGGAAGGTGTTGCGGACTATTTATGGTGGGGTGCAGATGGAAGCCAATGAAGGTGGTAATGGAGGCCAATGAACCGAGTTGTAACTGTTAGGAGAACTACCACACGGTACAATTTTTCAAATTGGCCACTTCCTCCGGGGCACCTGGAACCTACAATCATTTTGCCTAACCCCTGTAACTGGGTCCATGGGGATGGTTTTATCGAAGGGGTCGTCTGTGTCAAATGGGCTTAAAATAGGTCAACTTCTTTTAAATCGTAGATAACTAGTAGTAAATGCTCCCAATAATGATGCAATCGTTTTGATTTATCATTTTGAAATACGGGAAATGAAAACTGAACGTTTAAACCCTCAAATTTGGGTTATGGGAGTTCCAGGAACCTGGATCGTTCAGGAAAGTGATCAATTTTTAAATGGTTTTGAAACCCAGCTTGCGATACATCATGATTTTGCAACATAAATACAATAGAAGACATTTGCAGAGCATCTGGACACATTGGTTACTTCCGGAGGAACCCTGGAGACCTGGTGCTCCCAAGGTAAGGGCTTTTCATAAAAATCCATAGCACATCGTAATAAGTTTGTTACGAAACGTAGGCTTAATTTGAGCGCATGTAACATGAAACATTAGCACCCCTAGTAATTTCAAAGTCTATTCTGTATACCAAGTAAGAGAACTTAAAGAAGTAGTGCGATGATGTTTGTCAACGAAGGAACAGATTTACCAAATTTGTAAGTAGTTAAGATATTTTGTAAAGCAGTTTTTAATTAATAAAACTATAGTTGATGCATTATTGTATAAATATGATAATACAACTTATCCTAAAATGATTTGTTCAATAAAATTAATTCCCCTGCACCTATAGTAGAACAACCGTGCATATGTAGCTCTGGAATGTGCAATTCGAAGATCTGATGTGCCAAGAGACGGAACCATCATCAACAAGTTTTACATGCTCCTTCGTTTTGCGGATGATATTAACATCATTGGTGTAGATCACCAGAGCAGTGGAAGAAGGTTTCGTTCCTTTCACACGCGAGACTGAAGGAATAGGTCTGACCATAAACTTTGTCAAAACGATGTACCTGGTGGCTGGCAGAGAACGTGACAGTTCAAAAGATGTTGGTCCCGAGGTGGAAATGGATGGTATGCGATTTGAGGTTGTCGACGAATTCATATATCTTGGAACACTAGTTAGTAGCCAGCTCAAGTCTCGCAACCTACGGACACGGGCAAAACTAGCTCTGCACACATCGTTTATTCGTCCAGTCGTCGCCCTGTACGGCCATGAAGCATGGACGTTAAAATATGCAGACTATCGAATTCTCGGAGGGTTTGAATGAGAAATACTACGCTCAATACTTGACGGTGGATGGTGGAAAATGGTGTATGGCGCAGAACCATGAATCACGAGTCTACCTAGTGAACAAAAGTACAGACATCGGCAGACCAGCTAGTCATGTTTAGCCGAGAACCTGAAAAAGGACGTCGACTCCGGAATAGACCCCGGATTCGCTGGCTGTGTGCAATCGAGGAAGATGCGCGTGCGGCCGCCTTGCAGGGAGACTGCTGACTGGCAGTCCAAGAACGAGCCACCTGGAACAAGACATGACATTCGGTTCTGCTCCGGACAACACGGAGTGTACGACTATCATCGGCACATGTAGGTAGAGATTCCATCGATTTTGCATTAAAAAATCGTTTTTAAGTTTTTACGTTGTGCTAAGTAGTTTTGATTGATTTACAAGGCGTTTTCCATCGAAAAACTTAAAAACGACATAACTCGAAAATCTCACCAACGATTTTTTTTTGAAAATATGTCCAGAAGCGTAGAATTATAGTAGGAATCGAATGGCGGCTTCCGATTGGATGGTATTTTTTTTTTCATAATAACGGTAAATGAAGCACCGTGACCTGGTATTCACGGCCTTTTTGAAGGATTCGCTGCACAGTAAAGGTCTGGTCCGTTGTCGAGCGGCCGTCAACGAAGCCGGCTTCATAACTTCCCACGAACTCATTCACTAATGGTGACAGACGTCGGAAGATGATCTGGGATATCACTTTGTGGGCGGCATTAAGGATGATGATTGCTCGAATGTTCTCAAACTCCAGCTTGTTGCATTTCTTGTAGATGGGGCCTTTAACCCCTTCCTCCCACTCCGCTAGCTGTTCAGTTTCCCAGATTCTCCGGGCCCATCTTGATGAGCTCAGCTCCGATACCATCATTACCAGCTGCTTTATTGGTCTTTAGCTGTTGGATGGCATCCTTAACTTCCCTCGGGGCTTTGCGGGACGCACTGAGCTTCTGATACAACTTGCGTGTTTCTTGAGAACAGTACAGCTGTTTCGCTACCTCGCACTCTGCTTTTTTTCAGGCTGCGTTTGTTCTCCTGGAAAGGGGAGGAGAAGACCACCAGCTGTCATCGAAAGAAAAAGTAGAATCATTGAAATTTCGCACGGTGTGGTATAGGAAATGGAGTATATTTTTGTTATAAAACAAAAAGTTTCCCGAAAGGATGACGGATAGTTTTGGGCGCAGTTTAACCACCATCACCATCACCAGATAATAGTCAGCGTCGATGTTAACGCCACGATTTGTGCTGACGTCGATAATGTCGGAGAAGTGCCGTCCAATAGTCGGTCTAAACTCCTCCTCTTAGCCAACCTGAGCATTCAAGTCTCCTATGATGATTTTGATGTCGTGGCTTCGGTAGCTGTCGTACTAACGTTTTTTTTTTTTTTTTTTTGTGTCTTTATTAAAGAGACTTTCAGCCCAAGGCTGGCTCGTCTCCGTCGTACTAACGTTTCAGCTGGACGTAGAATGCGTCCTTTCTATCAGTGCTTCCGGAATGTGATCTATGGTTGACTATGCTGAAGTCTATGAACCGGCCTTTGATCCTCAACCTGCACATTCTCTCATTGATCGGCCACCACACGATCACGCACCTTTGCATATCGCCCATCACTATGAAAGCTGTTCCCAGCTCGTGTGTGTTGCCGCAGCTCTGGTAGATGGTATGATTACCTCCAAACGTTCGCACCATTGATCCCTTCCAACAAACCTCCTGCAGTGCTTCGATGCCGAATCCACGGTCACATCGGCGAGTATGCGTGTGCTCCCGATGAAGTTGAAAGATTTGCAGATCCACGAACCAAATCCAATCACTAGTCCCTTTTCGTACGGTGGTTTTCGCCGATGGTTCCGGTCCGTACTTTCTTGTTGATTGTTCGTTGCGTGTATTTTTTTTTAGAGGCTGGCTTGCAGGGCCTGACACCTATCCCCCTAAATTTCCGGAGGACCATTCCTCCTTATTCCCGGTGGATCATGGTGCACAGTAACACTTAGAGTCCCTCGCTGGCACTCGGAGGATGATCAGCCACCTCTATCAGGTATCAGAACGTCGGCTCAGGAGGCATGTTCCCCTCAATTTGGGAGATTTGTGCCATCGCCTTTACTGGCCTTTCTCATCTTTTACCTGACGGAAGAGGAAGTGAAAAGAGGAAAGGAAGAGGAAGTAAAGTTGGAAAGGAGAATGGAACAGGTTTCTAGAGAAGGAGGATACAATCAATAATACATACATATGATGCATTTTGTAAAACGCAATGAAATGCGAAGCATAACATATACTGGATAAGTCACACAATGCAAATGCATATGATATACTAGAGCGGCCCAAGCTTATATGAAAAAAAGTGAAAAGTCTTGAATTTCAAACCTTGCACCCTTAAATGACAGTTTGGGGGTCCCAGAAGCTCCCCTGAAAATTTCAGCTCATTCGGTCCAGTGGTTGGCGTGCGCAAATAGCTCAAAGTTTGTGTGGGAAAAGTGATCCAAATGTATGGGGAAACGCAACCGTTTCAGTTTTTTGCTTCTAGGTGGCGCTGTAGTCGACGGATTCCTGTTGTGGACAAAATGTAGAACCTTTTTTATATAAGGAAGCGACTGGTGAAGACCGGATGTAAATCCCTTTGAAATTGGCCAAGTTATAAGCATCCAAAGTTGAGGGTGTCGAGCGTGTCCCCCAGGGGTGTTTAAAATGAGAGCAACGTACCACCGACCATTGCGGCGGCGATGCAGGCGTATTCGGTGCCGTGCGAAATTAAATGCATGATTATCACGCAATCTCGTGAATTTTTATCCGATTGGTAAATACTTTCCGTACTCTGTACAGTAGTGTAGCTAGAGAGGGAGGGGGTGACTTACCACTGAAGCCAACGAGCTGAAGTTTTTAAGGGGAGACAAAATTCATGAAATATTCGTAACGAGTTGTTTTCGGACATCGGCATCAATTTTAGAACGATATGATATAATCGTTACAGACAGAGGGACAGAAGGACTGAAAGACAGAGAGACCTGGGATATTATATAAGTTATATATTTTTCAAACAACAGCTTTAATGTTTATAGCATAATTTATTAACTGATAAAACTACAAAGTTATCAAGAAACAACACTTATACCTATATTAATTATTTATTTCAACTGCTAGGCCTTCCTTTATAACAGAGCGAGTGCAACCTGAAAAATTTTGCCTATGCTACAACTTTGAGAAGATATTGATATAATAAAGAACAATTTTTTGTCAGTTTTCCACAAAAATCTTGAACTAGTTTAACTCCTCTTTCAGCACAGTCATTCGCCACCAAAAATGAATTAATTTTATTTCTACTTTCAACAAATTCTTCCAATTCATCCCATATACTAGGATCTTCTTTGAGAAATCTTGCAGATATTCCAGAAATTTCAAAAAAATTCAAAGAAACAAAATCCGAAAGCGTACAAGAAGTCAACTTTTATACTGGGAGCTATCATTAAGAATACTAATCAAATGTGGAACAAGTAACACACTTGTCTTACATAACTTCGATAAAATGCTTGAACTGGTTCATCGGTCAGGATTCTTAAGAGTTTATCTCAACTACATATCGTCAGATCTTTGTCTTCCATGTTATACTCCCCCTCGAGTTGACTTCACCAATGACAGTTTCTCAATTGAATACGATCTGTCCATGAAACATGCTATTCAAGGAATACCAGATCACCTTCGAAATCTTTATATTCCCTCCATTTTTTCTGAAAAATATGAACATGTCAATTGCAACAACAGATATTTCACTGATGGTTCTCGCATCAACGGATCCACTGGCTTCGGTGTTTTCAATGTAACTTCAACCACCTTCCGAAAACTTTAGGAACCGTGTTCGGTTTATGTTGCTGAGCTGGCAGCAATTAACTTCGCTTTGGGGATAATTTCCAATCAGCCCGTAGACCATTATTTCATCTTCTCGGATAGTCTTAGTTCTATCGAGGCACTCCGGTCGATGAAACCCGTTAAGCGCGCATCTTACTTTCTTACAACTATAAGAGAGCAGATGCGTGATTTGGTCGAAAGATCATTCAAGATTACCTTTGGTTGGGTCCCTTCTCACTGCTCAATCTACGGCAATGAGAAGGCAGACTCGCTGGCAAAGGTGGGCGCACAGGAAGGTGAGGTTTATGATAGACAATTCTCGAGCAACGAGTTTTTCCCATTAGTCCGTCAGAGTACTCTTCAAAGTTAGCAAAGAAATTGGACACTCAACGAACTTGGACGGTGGCTATTTTCTATAGTTCCAAAAGTTTCTGGGCGAGCGTGGTTCAGAGGTGAGGACTTAAGTCGAGGCTTCATTCGCGTGATGTCGAGACTTATGTCTAATCACTATTCACTAAACGCACATCTTTACAGAATAAACCTTGTCGATAGCAACTTATGTAGGTGCGGAGCCGGTTATGATGACATCGATCACGTAGTTTGGTTCTGCTCGGAAAACGACGTCTCCAGAGAGCAATTATTGGATACCCTAGTGGCCCGAGGTAAACAACCCTTCCAGGAGATAAGAGGTGTTTTGGGGGATCGTGATGTGGTCTATATGCAAGCCATTTATAGTTTTCTTTGTTCCTCTGACATAAAAGTCTAATACTTTTGTTTTTTTCTTTTCTTCAAAGTTTTTGTTTGTTTTGTCTCTGTCTGTCTGTCCCGTAGAGCGCCGTAGCTCTGGCCGTCCGGAAGATGCTCCCATTCGAACCATTCTTCGAGCACGACGACACACCACATCGTCCCCGACGCCAAATGACCGAATGAGCTGCTGAAATTCCTTGATTATGATGATTCCTGATTCCCGAATCCTAATCCCGTCCATCCTTAAACATTGTAAACCTAACCTCGAGTCACCACGAGTACGTTGGTTTATTTCCCTCTTACTAATTTAATAATAAGATTATGTCGATTGTACATATCTCAAAGAAACGTGGCTCCGTAAAGTGTTATACACGCCTGAGCCTACCAAATAAACGAAATTGAAAAAAAAAGAAGTCAACTTATCGATCGTAGATACTTTCAATTTTATTTTTCTTACTTCATCACCCTTACAAGATTTTAAATTGTGTGCCATTTCTTTTCTCTCATCAGTAGATATTTCTGGGTCGAAATAAGCCAGAGCGACTAGTTCTTCACTCAAGTACCATAGATGATTTGCAAATCTTGAAGCCGTAGCCATATACACATTTCTTGATTGGTCAGGGAAAGCATCTCGTAAAGTTATTTATTTTTTTGGCAGGTTTAGATCATTTCGTGCTGTTGATGAGGGTAAAGGAGCTATAAACCAAGACCAAATGTAAACTCGTAAAATAAAAGCACACATTACTGGAATTTTTCGCCTTTCATCATCGGTCATGTCAAATTGGCCTCTAAACAGCCATATTTTAAGACAATATATTGCTTTCGCCATCCATCTGGCATTGCTATGTGCTCCTGGTGGCGAAAATTTAATTATTTTCACACCAAAAAATGCTAAAGATAAATTTAGCAACTCTTTATAGTCTTGTCGTTGCTATTGAATATTTGTTGGTTTTTCAAAAATTCAATCAAATGATGTGTTTCATCACCAAGAATCTCAATAATGTTTTCGTCTATCATATTTTCATCAAAGGATTGATACATAGTAGGCCATGCCGATTTGCATTTTATAAAAATACTTGAAGAAGGGCCTTTTGAAGGAAATAGTTTTTCCCAAACTGCTGTCATCAAAACTTCGGCAATATGATGCCTACACGCCAGCCATAAAAGATCTCTGCCAATCCGCTTCTCGATTAGGGTACAAGCGCCTTTTTTATTCCTGTATTTGCTGCTGTTGTATCAAATCCCATTGCACAGATGCGATCGTTTAGTTCCCATGCATTCATCAATTTGCACACTACGTTTGCCTGTCTTTCACCAGTTCCAGAAGACAATTTTGGGACTCAAAGCAGCTGAACATTTGTTCCAGAAGATACCAAAACTGGCAATCTTTCTACTTTGTCAGTAACTGAAAAGAAAAAAAATTGAGATAGATTCTTTAAAAAAAGTAATATGTTACAAATAGCTTCTTAAAAAAAAACAAATATTACCAAATGTAATCTAAAATTGTAGGAAAGAAATTTCAAATAACAAAAAAAAACCTATCGATTACTTCAAATCATGCTTAGTTAGAAGATATCCAAAAATCATAACACAGAATAACACATTTCAATGCTATAAAAATACTCAAATATATTACCTGTAAGATTGGTTTGGTTTGGTTCTTTATTATAGACCTTTTAACCGTATTGATTATTCGGGTCCGTTAAAAAGAAAGGAGGAATACAGAGTTAATAATTCATTTTATCATTGTCACTGCTTTCTTTGCTTGCTGCATTGGCTGTTTCTCGATTGGCTTCGTCATGGTGATCCAGAATTGCGTCCTAACTATAATGATAATGAGTGTGGTCCGTTGGTATGCTGGTGTAAACTTCTAGCGTTTGGGTAATGGTGATAATCTGGTCTTCATTCACGGTTGTTTATTTTGGTTCGTTGATGTGGATACAGCGGTTAGTATAGAGTTCTCTATAAAGCTGGTGTGGCAGGTTTGCTTAGAGCAATTTCAGCAATTTTGCATCTTTTAAGAAGTTGATGGTTTTTTCTAACGTTCTGGCGTCGTCTCCTAGTAAAACGTGGAGTGAGGATCCAAGTTGGTGTTTTTGTCTTTCTTGTTCGTAGAGTCGGCAATCTATCAGAATGTGTTCAACTGTGATCCTGGTGCCGCAAGAAGCACACATGGGTGGATCTTCTTTCTTTGCTAAGTGACCGTGCGTGAGTTTAGTGTGCCCAATTCTTAGCCTTGTGATTACTCTACCGATGAATCTGTCGCTATTGTAGGAAGAAGGCCATTCAAAAGGTATGTTTTGATCTGCCTTAGTTTACTGGTGTTGTTGTGCCATGTATTGCACCATGCAGTTGTTATGCGTGCACTTGTTAGTCGTTTGAAATCTTCGAGTGGGGTTTTTATATCGATGGGAGTATTTCGAGATGCTCCTTGTTTGGCTAGCAGATCCGCTTTCTCATTTCCAGTTATATTTACATGAGCTGGTACCCAGCATAGCGTTGTGCTTCCATGCTTCTCTTGTAACATATTTGTGATTTTAGCTATCCATGGATGATGTGTGTTCTTATTTGCTACGGCCTCTATAACACTTCTTGAATCGCTGAATATGACGTTCAGTCCTATATTGCAGTAATCTAAAGCTGTTATAATGGCAAATGCTTCCGCGCTGAAAATTGATAAGTGTGAGGGTAGACATATGGATGTGTTTATGTTGTTGGAGTGAATTCCGCATCCGACGCCTTGTGTTGTTTTTGATCCATCTGTGTATATGTGGTTGTGGTGTTGATATTCAGTGTTACAGAGTTCCTTAAATTGAATTTGTTTAGCTTTCGGCGGGAGTTTGTCTGGAATACCTGTGTTAACTAATTTTGGCTGTTCTTTCCAGGCTAGTAGGTTTGAAGGATTTTCACTCTCAATTTCAATGTATGGTATGTAGTATTTGGTCATCATATTTCTTGTTTCTTCTACGATATGAAGCTCTGGAGTTAAAATTCCTAGCTGTCTTGTTGTATAGTTGATGATTTTTCAGTCGTTATGAGATGCAGTGGGAGGAGACCACTTTCTGAAAGAATACTGTCTATAGGACTGGAGTGGAAGGCGCCGGTAGCAAGGCGAATTCCTTGGTGATATAGGGGTTCCATTTTGCATACGTTGTTTTTATTAGCACGCGTTGTTATAGTAGCTCCGTATAATAATTTTGGTAAAATAACCATTTGTAGAATATGTAGAAGGCATTTTCTATCAGCCCCGAAACTGGTATTGCTGAGACATCTCATTATATTAAGTCGTTTTTGGCCTCGTCCCGTGTCGTTTTAATGTGAAGATTATAGTTGATATTTTTGTCGGTCCAGACACCTAGTAACTTTTGATGATTAGTGAGTGGAATTTCTTCGTTATTCAGAGTTGGGCTGGGTTGGTTGTTTACTTTCCTTCTTCTTCCCGTATGCATCACAGCTGATTTGGGGCTGATATTTCAAAACCAGTAGCGTCGATCCAGTTTTGTATGGAGTCTAGGATTTTTGGACTTTTGCGCGAGTCCATTTGGCTGATTTAGAGATAACTGCTATTGTTATGTCGTCTGCGTACATTTTTATGAATGTATCCTTTGGTAGAAAGTCTCTTACGCTGTCAACGGCGAGTAGGAAAAAGGTTACGGCCAGTACTGATCCTTGTGGAACGCCGTTCATTTGAGTTTTGATATCTGATAGTTGATCTTCGTATCTCACTTGAAATTCTCTGCGTTCTAAAAAAAGTTTGCAGAATCTTGCCATATTACCGGATATCCCTGCTTTTGCTAGCTTTTGCAGGATTAGACGTCGCCAGGTTCTATCATATGCTTTGGATAAGTGTTATCGAAGTTATCGATGAGAGTGAGAACGTCTGTTGTCTGGTGTCCTTTTCGAAATCCATATTGTGAATTTCCAAATATTTTGATTGATTCTAGATGTTCCATTAGACGTTTGTTTACCATTCGCTCGAATAATTTGAGTATGCAACTCGATAGACATATTGGTCTGAGATTCTTTGCTGTGTTTGGACATTTTCCTGGCTTTGGTATTGGTATAAGAATCGATTTTCTCCATGATCCTGGAAAGATACCACAGGTCCATACGTTGTTGAATGCCGCGAGCAAAATCTTTTAATGTATAATGGCAATTGTTTTAACATTGCGTTGTGTATTTCGTCCGGGCCTGGTGAAGTACCTGTAAGTTTATACAGCTGCACGAGAAGCTAATTCATCGAGTATGGTATGCATAGGCTTGAATTCTGGTTGCTTTTGAAGTGTATTGGATTTTCTCTTCTTTCTGTTTTTTCTGTATGAATTTTGCGGAGTATGTTTCATCGGAAGATTCTTTGTAAAAGTGGTCAGCTATGTGGTTTGCGATGTCAAGCGGCTTCGAAAGAACTTTATTGTCCGCAGCAATAGCCCATGTTCTTGATGGTGAGCCTTTCTTGGATATTGATCGGATGCGGTTCCAAATCTCTTTAGTTGGTGTGTTTTCGTTGATCGACGAGGCAAATCTTTCCCAAGTTTTCCGTTTTCATCTTTAATGATTTTTTGCATTCATTTCTGGCCAGTATAAATTCGTCATGAATTAATTGGTATGTTGGATCATCTGGTTTAATTTTTGCTTCTTCCTTAAGGCTTTTCTCCTCTTCTTAACCGCGTCTGCAACGGTTGAGTTCCACCAGGGTACTGACTTTGGGTGGGCCTTCGTAGAAGATTTGGGTATAGATTTAGAGGCTGCTGTTTGTATCGCTTCTGTTATTTGTTCTATAGAGTAGTTTGTGTTTGGAAGAATGAGTTTCTCAATTTCAGCTTCATAAGTGCTCCAGTCAGCATTTTCAATTTTCCATCTAGCTGTGCGATTTCTGGTTTGTTTTTCGGTACCTATGATGATTGGAAAATGATCACTACCGTGCAGGTCGTTTGCTGTTGTCCAATTTAGTTTGTCGGCTATTTCGGTGGAGCAAATGGTAAGATCAATGCACGAAGTTGGGTTCGTGTTATTGTTATAGTTTGCTGAATGTATGAAAGTAGGGGTTTCATCATTCAAGATTGTTAGATTTCGATCGTTTACTGTAGATTCGACAATTTTTCCTCTGGCATCATCTTTTCCTGATCCCCATCGATTATGGTGGGCATTGAAGTCACCAGATAGTATGAATGGTTTAGGTAGTGTGTCCAAAATAGTTTCCAATTCCTTTTTGTTGATTTGCTGGCTAGGTGAAAGATATATGCTACATACAGTCATCTTTCGCGGTATATTGACCTCCACTGCTACCGCTTCAAGAGTTGTGTTTAGTTGCACTGTTTTGTAATTGATCCCTGACTTGACTGCATTAGCTACTCCGCCTTGACCGGACGGTCGGTGGCGGTGTATTATTTCATACCCAGTGAGGTGAATGTTTCGTGTTGGGTTTGTTCGGGTTTCCTGTAGCGTAATGATGTTTGGATTATATTTGCTGATTAATAACAAAAGATCTTCAAATTGGCTTCCGATTCCGTTGCAGTTCCACTGCAGTACTTCTGTTATTAGTGATTCATCGTGTAGGTTATATTTATTTGGGGTCATTTGGCAATGATGTGGGGAAAATTACTTTATGAGGATTCACAATCGGAGTCCGGGAGCACTGTGCGTGTATTTTCATGTGAATTACCTTGGCTATCTTTATAGTTCCTTGTGTTAGGTCTCGTTGTGCTATTAGCACATATCTCTGCATCGTGTTGATCTGGTCTATTCTTTTTCTTGTTGGGGATTGCTCGGTTGAATTTTGTTTTGGAACTTGTTCTCGAATGTGCCTATGTTTCTGAGATTCCTTTTTCTGCTTTTGTGAGCACTCTGTTTCAACTTGCTTCAACAGCGATTCGTATTCTTGCTCGGCCCGTTTCCGAGCTGCTTTCTCTTCAGTGTAAAGCTTGTAACATTTCTCAAATTTTAGTTCCAGAGCATGAAATTTTTCGTTGATTTTTTTTGTTTCGTCCTCCCTTATCTTTTCTCTTTTAATGCTGTCTTCTAGTGTATCTGCCAGGTTTTTGATTCGATCATCTCGCATTTTGATGTCTTGCTGGTGTTTTTCTTCTAGGCTTTTCGTTATGGCTTCAACAAAGTTCTGTTTTTTATTGTCAATGACAATTTTCCGTGCTTCTTCGAACGAAATTTTCCGGTCTACTTTAACTTTGATTATGTTCGTTTCGTCGATCCATTGAGGGCATTTATTGCTTGTTGAGCAATGGTCGCTCGTATTGCAGTTGACACATTTTTCTGTTTTTCGCAATTGTTGTCGTGGTATGCCTCGCCGCACCTGAAACAGATTTGTTCGGCGGTACATGAAACGGCAATGTGACCGAATTTCAAGCACTTAAAACATCTTCGCGGTCGGGGATAATATGGCCTCGTAGGAACATTCATATACGCAATTTTGATACTTTCCGGCTCATTGGGACTGTTGATTGTCAACAATAGCGCGGCAGTTTTCTCAAATCTCCGTTAACTTTTTCATAAGCCGACGTACACCAATTACTCCCTGTGATTTGAGTTCTTCTTCGATTACTGTTTCTTCTTCATCAATAACTTCACGGCACGAAACGATTACGCGACACTTATTCAGGGAGAGATGTTCTGTCACAGCAACGGGTGTATTGTCACCGAGCTTGGTAAGCTTCATCAAGTTTTTCGCTTGTTTCTCATTTTTGTGTGTACAATGGCCTTTCCGTCGCGGGTTTTTTGATTTTTTCCACTTCACCACAGTAACTAGACACTGTTTTTCAATTAAGAATGCGGAAACCTTTCCAGGTTTTTCGATTCTGATGCACTTGCTATCACTAGAAATTTCCCATTTGTCGGAGGTTGGTGCCCCCCAACGAGGGAAGCTGTTTATGCGCGCCTGTCGGCGGCATTTTCTTAGTTTACACTAGTTCAAGTATAATATTTTGATAAACTTCTTCTTAGTATCGTAAATTTGACACAATTGAACGCACTTGTTTTGTGTAGATTTTTGCTGAATGGATACGGTTACGGTTTGTGTCACTGCACTTGAAATACGAAACCGATTGCAATAATTGAACAGCGATTCGCGAAAACGTCTTACCTCGGCAGGTGATCGAACGGTTCTGACCTGTAAGATCTTGAAGCAGCTTTTCATTCCAATGTACAACAAGTGGTCCATTTAGATCAATATTGCTTTGGATATTTTGAGCAATCTCTTCGCGATATTCTGCACGGGCCCTTGAGATTGTTTGTCTGCTAACGGTAAAATCGTCTGAAAAATAGATAAAGTTGATAAAGATTTTGTTTTAGTTACAAGATACAGTCGCCTCTCCACATCTCGATATTGAAAGGACCATCGAGATAGGGAGAGATCGAGGAATGGAAGGAAAACTGAAATGGGTGCTAGATCCAGAAAAGCTCGTTACTATGAAAAACGACAACAAAACTAATGTCATTTCTTGTTGCTGATGTTTTTGTTATTGACCAAAGATGGTCTAGTAGCCTAAATATTTGCACATATGTATCGACATAAGGAGAGTGAATCTATAACAAAATATGATCAGAGTACATCGAGATAGAGAGATATCGAGATAGGGAGGTTATCGAGATGTAGAATGCCCAAATGTATGTAGATTGAAGGAACGGGGGAAACCGTCGACATAGATATAGAACATCGAGATGTGGAGAGTCGACTGTACTATCAATATAATAAAATAAAACTCAAGGAGAAAAAACAATACAATAAAAGTACTGTTAAGGAGAACTTACCTAAGTTTAGTCCAGCACTTGTTAAAACCGCAGAAATAACATACATTGCATTTCGGTCGCTTAGTCCAATACGGTCTAGGGTGGCAGCTAGTATAGGAGTCATTATTTTTGAATTACTTCGCTCGGAAAACGCTATACTAGTGGAGGGTTTCTCATCTGGAAGCAAGACATAAAAATATTGACATATAGTAGAAGTTACCATCTTATTTGATTATATTCTTACCTCCTCCATCAATAGTAAAAACGCTGGTAGCTGATTGAAATTCCAAGGAAGGCTCTGGATCCGTTGTTGGTTCTTCTTTGATTTTGCCTTTTTTAACTCTCGCAAAGGCAGATCCAGGCCTTCCAACTTCCCTTTGCAGAATAAGGAACTTTTTATCCTTATCGTTTTTAATCAAATTTAATGCATTTCGTCGAGCAATGTCAAACAATCGATCCAATGAAACTAGACTCTTGCTCTTTCTGTTTATCTCCCGCGTGAGAAGATTTTTTGATAATTGCTCGCATTTTGTTCAATAATTTTAGGAGCTTAACAACAGCATTGTAGTATTGCATTAGAGGAATTCTATATTTCTCCCAAAAAATTGAAGTTCAGTTACTACAGTTCTAGCAGCTGGTTTTATACTCAAGTGTTGATTTTTCATTATAAAACGCATCCGACCAAGCACATCACCGTTTGAAGGCAACTTTACACCTTTAAAACTTTCAATTGGGGCAACAAGTTCCATACTTATTTCTTCCTTAGATTTTGAATCCATTTTATGTATTCCACTTGCACGATCAAATATCACTTCACAAAAGCAAGAAGCACATTTTTCTTGCAGGACCAGTGGTTTTGGAGATACAACGATTTGAAGAGTGAAAAATTAGTTACGTTATATCGAGGTATACCTGTAGAAATAAAGAGCTTTTATTTGATTTGTTAATACAACAAATAGGCCTAATGATTTGGGAGTTACAATTTCAATTTCATGGGCTCTCCTTAGCCGTGCGGTAAGACGCGCGGCTACAAAGCAAGACCATGCTGAGGGTGGCTGGGTTCGATTCCCGGTGCCGGTCTAGGCAATTTTCGGATTGGAAATTGTCTCGACTTCCCTGGGCATAAAAGTATCATCGTGCTAGCCTCATGATATACGAATGCAAAAATGGTAACCTGGCTTAGAAACCTAGCAGTTAATAACTGTGGAAGTGCTTAATGAACACTAAGCTGCGAGGCGGCTCTGTCCCAGTGTGGGGATGTAATGCCAATAAGAAGAAGAAGAAGAATTTCATGAAAAATTAAAATTCCTGAGATGATCAATTTTTCTGAATACCCTATATTGAAATTGGTCACTATAAAGGGGAAATAATAAAATGGGTCCAATATTGTTTTATAAGAAACGATCCTACCAAATATAAGGTAATTTTGAGGGATCATATCAATAATGTTGGAACTGGATGGCTGTATATTTTTATTTGAGGCTAACAAAATAAATGGAAGAAGTACTTAATTTATTTCGTGTATGTACATTCACGCTTCGAAAATTGAACTCTAAACTATAGCATAAACCAAACTTGACCAAATTATGAGTTCTTCAATTTATGTCAATTTTGAGTAAATTTTTTTAGCGTGTTAGCTCGAACATAAAACGACGCCAGAAAATTGCGAGTTTAAACATCGAACAATATCCCGGATGTGTTCTTCTACCAAAAAAAAGATCCCCCCCTTGCCACCCCTTATTCACCGCTCCCTCTCTAGCTACACTACTGTACAGAGTACGGAAAGTATTTACCAATCGGATAAAAATTCGCGAGATTGCGTGATAATCATGCACTTAATTTCGCACGTCACAGAATACGCCTGCATCGCCGCCGCAATGGTCGGTGGTACGTTGCTCTCATTTTAAACACCCCTGGGGGACACGCTCGACACCCTCGACTTTGGATGCTTATAACTTGGCCAATTTCAAAGGGATTTACATCCGGTCTTCACCAGTCGCTTCCTTATATAAAAAAGGTTCTACATTTTGTCCACAACAGGAATACGTCGACTACAGCGCCACCTAGAAGCAAAAAACTGGAACGGTTGCGTTTCCCCATACATTTGGATCACTTTTCCCATACAAACTTTGAGCCATTTGCGCACGGCAACCACTGGACCGAATTAGCATTAGCATTAGCATTGAGCAATTCGCACAAATTCGTAGGTGGTGCAAGCCAAGACTATTGTATGAGAGTAGCATCACTTTCATCCGTTACCACAGATATTGATTTGGGACTAATCACTATCTCTTAGATGGAAGCAATGCACTCTCCAATAGTCGAGATCTGTCCTGGCCACGTCCTTGCGAATGCTGAGGAAGGGGAAGGATGGTTAGTTGGACATCTACTTAAGAAAGATGCAGAGAACTCTACGACCTCTCATAGGTGCCACGGGAGGTTTTTGGGATTGTGTGGGAGGTTATAACAGTAGGAATCGTTTTGGTAGAACGTGAAACACAGAAAGAACTAAGATAGAAATACAAAGTAGGAAAGGGACGAGCCTGGAATTGAACCCACGACCTCCTGCTTATAAGGCAGAAGCGGTAGCCTCTAGACCACCGCAACCACTGGACCGAATGAGCTGAAATTTTCAGGGGAGCTTCTGGGACCCCCAAACTGTCATTTAAGGGTGCAAGGTTTGAAATTCAGGATTTCATGCATTTTGGGCCAGTCTAGATATACCATTTATAGGAAAGCCAATTATGTAGACTCACACGCAATAAGCTAGGGACTAAAGAGAGGTGTCACAAAAACACTGAGGACGTAACAATAGTCGAGTCAAGTACGAGACACTGAAGACGGCCTTACTGTTGAGGTCGAAATACGTATCTGTCAGGATACAATTAAGTGGTGGAATTCAATGGGATTGTTTAAACTCGTCTTATGACAGGTGAATGGACGAACGTCAAAGACGAAACACAGAGTGCACTGTGAAAAACGCATAATGCGAATCTATATAGGTGACAAACACAAAGTACATTGTAAAAAAACGCATTATGCGAATCCATTTAGGTAAAAATTAGTTGAAAACTAAGTAAAACACACATCCATAACCCCACTATTTAATAACAACCCCACTATTCAATAACATTCATTACCCCATTATTTAACCTAACAAGATCTTATAAGAGTAGCCGATTATCTCGGAGAAGCGAAAAGTCAACATCGCCATAGCTCCGGTTAGCGCAGCGAGGGCTAAATACCGATTAGGTTCTTATTAGACCCCCCTAACCATTCATTCGTAGGCACGGTAAGCATAAAGCCGCATCACACCGAGAATTAGGGGTCACCTGTATGGTCTTAGCCAGATAACCAGCTGCCGACACCACACGGCTACCAAGGCTGTTCGTGGAGAGAAGTTGACATTGACTTTACGTCAACTCTCAATGTGGCCGAACAGCCCGCTAATCCAGTTTCCAATCGCTAGTCCTTTTTCGTCGCAGTGGTCTTCGCTGATGGTTCCGGTCCGTACTCTCTTGTTGATTGTTCGTTGCGTATATTTTTTTTAAAGGCTGGCTTGCAGGGCCTGCTTGCAGGGACCAAACCCCCTAAATTTCTGGAGGACCATTTCTCCTTATTCCCGGTTGACCATGGTGCACAGTTTCACTTAGAGTCCCTCGCTGGCACTCGGACGATAATCAGCCGCCCCTAACATGGAGAATAGACGCTGTTGTGAGCCGATCCTGACATGGAACACAGACGCTTTAAACTTTAAATACGCTGAATTTCACCAATCAAAGTGCATTTGTCGTCGTAGAACATATGAATTCTCATAAACATCTGAACAGCGCTGAGATAGGACATTTATTTCCTGACAGGATTCAGAAGCATAACGGAAGGATTTTTATGCTATATTTGAAATATAATATTCCGTGCCGCGTAAAATCGTTACAAAGTTTGCTCAAATATTGTTCACTTCCGGAGTGGTAGCTACATCGTGCGTGTTGCCGGTGCTTTGTTCACACGCAAAATGAGTGCTCCTAATGTGAGCCAAGATTAAATTAGAGCTGATTTTTTCTCCCCGCTCTTCTGGTGCCCGAGGGGGTACCTGCTCTAACAAGAATTTAATTAGGATAAATTTCATAACGACCGTCATTGCCGTCGTCGTCGTCGTCGTCGCTATTACCACAAAGTCACTCGCTGCACTGCCATTGCCGCGTTATCTCGCGCGCGCGGTGCCGGTGCCGGTGGATCGTTCCCGTGCCCCTGTGACCCAGGTATGCGAATGTTTGTACATATTGAAGTTTACGTCTCCGGCGTTGTAATCCGCGGCAGAAGTCGGTATAGCTTCAAACAGTAGTTACCGTGCTTCCGCTGCGTTGGCTGGCGGGGGCCTCCCCCGAGAACGTCATACACTCCTGAGCATGATGGCTAAAATGACAAGCTTTAGCTTGTTAGGTACTTCCTCGCTGAGGCCCACAGCGAGTGCGGAAAATGGAAGAAAAGTTCCATCTTCGGAATTATGAAAATAAAAAAAGTTTCCTGTCGCGATGTTGGTAGAATCTTGTTTAATGAGTTTAAGTTGTACATTAGTTTATGATACTATGTGTAACAGAATGGCTGGCTGTCAAAACTTAATGAGATGATAAAAAACGGCGTCGCTTGCGAATCATATCATGGATGTTGACTAAAGCTGTTCACATATCAAATATTTTACGGTAAAGCGAATCTGTTTTTGAGGGCATGCAGACGTAGGCTGTAGTAAAAGTATGCTTGTGCGACGGGTAATACTAAATAGCATGCGTTGTAATTAACTACAGGAAAAACCCAGACACATAATTTAACGTGCCATCACATAACTCAATACTTGACATTTGCGAAAATTTTGAGGTTTTTGCCAATTAGTTGCTGCTTAGAAGAGCCGATTACTTGCGATTGTTTTTTTAAATGTATTGGTAATAACAAAGTTTCAAATGTTTTCTCACTCTATGAATGACTTTCAAACTTATTGACGTTTTAATCTTGCATGTGGTTACATATAGCATAGAAAGTGTAATGTCTGTATGTCGATTATCATTATTTTAGAATAAAATGGCTTGCCTTAATAAGATAAGGAGAGATCCTTGTTTCTCATTGTTTCGGAAAAAATCATTTTGAAGTAAGCAATTTTCATAGGTATGCTTAAGCTTAGTCTCGAAATACTTGACAGGAGGCTTCAAAACTACATTGAATCCCAAAAGCTTTCGGCACTGATGCCATTAGTATCAACAATATAGCTTCAATAGACCATATCAAAACAAGCGAGAGTTCAAATGAACGGAGATGTTTTATATTCATTGAATCTCAATCATACGGAATAATATATGCATAAAATTGAATACATCGTGGCGTGGCTCATCTCGTCTGTGGCAGTTTCAGTGGCAGTTCCCATGGTGCTGGGAAGTATGCTTGCCGGTAGCCAACCACTACTTAGGTGGTCGCTTGCTACAGCTGGGAATCGTTTGAAAAAATAATCGATATGATTCATCATCACTGTCAAATATTTACATAGACGCTGGCGAGCAATAGTGATGTTTTCATGATTTAGTGAGTTTGCAAAACAAGCGTCGCTCTCATGCGAAACGAAATTGATTTTCAGGTTATGCACCTATTCATATGATCACTAGCGGCCCTAGACTTCGATAGATAGTGGGTCACCATCAGATTCGTGAAAGTGCAGCAATTTATCACCGAGGATTACTAATATGTAATCGTGAAAAATAAGCTTCCTTACCATTGGATCTAATTTTTAGTAGATAAGACTGTTTTTCATTTGTTCTTTACACATTTATTGAACAAATAATTACATTTAATACCTTTTATTTTGGCTCCACACATGTTTCCTGCTTTTTTGATTGTACAGACATACTTGTACAGGAAATTGAACGCATGTCACATTTTGTTGGTCAAATGTAAAAATTTCACAGTTCCGTCTGCGTGCACTTCCCTGTTTTCCCTACTACGAGGAAAGCCGAGTTCAATGGCTCCCTAAACGATTATTCACCTTTCCACTGTTTCCCTGCATCCCGATAGACTTTTACTCCCTTGAAATGCCACGGATTCCGTCAAATAGTTTAAATTTCCCTTCCTCATAGCCGATGCTGCTCAGTGGTTCAATGAACGTTCAATGTATTCCCCATCACGGCCACGTTCCCAGTTGCAGTAATGTGTCTCGACCCTCAAAACAGCGCATTCTAGGCTTTTCCGAAAATTGGAAACTGTAAATGGAGGTGTGTAAATGTAAATAAATTCCAGTAAACCCTCACACTTCAATCACGTGCTAACAAATGACTTTGAGCTACGCGCTGCCGCAGCAATGGCAAGGAAAAGGAAAAATCTGAACACCATGAGACTGCACTTTTCCTTCCCCTTCCTCGTGTCGCACCGGTCGGACGTATGGAAAGTCACGTCAGCCAGACACTGATTGACTTACATCTCCGGCAGCCTCTGGAAAAGTGTCTGCCGTTTGATGGGACTCTGGTACGTAAAGAAAAAAGACCAACACGTGGTGATGTAGTTATTTCTGATGCGTCGCTCTGTTGCCATGCTGGAAATATCTTCAAATATGGGTTCCATCAGTAGAGAGAGGCTAAATCTAGTAGTGGCCATAATCATTATTGGGGGAATGGTTAATATAAATAAACTTGTGATACATTTGTTCCCTGCTGCCGTTAAAGCACGGGAAATGGCAGAAAGGTTATTTTAGGTGTCTGAAGGTAAGCTATTTCTGTCAGTGACAACGACGAGGCGGCAATAATACTTGGGACTGTGTCATTACAATAAGGTAAACTTCAACATTTGGCCTTTATTGCTGATATGCCATAGCGACAATGCGTTACAAAATTTTTATGAAATTGAAAGATCTTCTCAACAGAGGGATCATTATCGACTTTAATGAGGTTTTGACTCTTTGGAATCTATAAAACATTTCATCTCTATACATAAAAATGAGTTTGCATTTCCTCTGAGGCAATGCACATTGGACAAAAAAAAACGATTTCAAAGGTAGAAAAATTGATTACCTTCTTCGAAAACAACTACCCGGGCAGAAGCCATGAGCAGAATAACAAAACATGATATGGACTTGATTGATATAAGAGATAAAAGAACAGGCAACAATATCAAAAATTTGCACCGAAATATCATTTAAATATCTGGATATGCTATGGATAAGAACAAACTAATGGCACATGATATTGATCACTTCTTACAAATAGCATAACTTGATCTCCTTATGATATTTTAGTGCAAAATATTGATATTGTCGTCTGATCTTTTATCTCTTATATCAATCATGTCCATATCTGATTTTGCTATCTTATCAACATTTGATATTATTGAGCTATTTTCGTCTACTCGGGTAACAGAGGAGATCAAAGGCTCAATCAAAGAATAATTTTATAAGGAATTCGAAGAGCGCTGTTTCATGAATGCTGGACATTTCTTCTTGTAGTTATTCAGCTCGTTTTGGCCCAAGGTACCATATAACCAAATTTTTCATATTTTTCGTCATTTTATCTTTATGATACTGTATAAAAAATGTGTTCTCCTTTTCATTAGGGACCACAGAAATACACCATACATATACTACCGCTAACCGCAAGTCGAGCACATCTGAACTTTTGGCAATTTTGAGTAATAATCATATTTCACATTATTTTCACATATACTATGCGTTAAGCTAATCTATTCGAGAAGTTAGTTCTAGAAAAGTGTAAAAAAATACCAAGTCAAATTGTCCCATATGGAAAAGTAATCGCAAGTCAGTCACATCGAGTCACTTCGTAGAATGGCATACAAATTGATCATATTTGTTCAATACATGTGCTCAGAACACCTCTCAAATACAAAAACAAATCATTTCGAAAGAAAAATACGGAGGAAAATTATGTAAACATTTGTAATTCTAGTTTATGTTGTGGTTGGAAGTTAGGTTGAATTTATGATTGATGCATAGAGGAATATTATATATAATACGTTGCATCAGTAAATTCCAATATAACGTGTTGAAACTTGCACGCTACATATACACAGACCCCACAATCATGGGTCACACACTAATATGAGTCATTTCTATTTAATCAACATGCAATTTTGGATGACTAATTATTGTTACAAAGTGACATATATGCACAGTATAAAAATGTTACAGCATATATGATGTAACAAAAAGGCTCCGTTCGATTCGACTGATTTTTCCATCACTTTTTAAAATGACAGGTCGTCGTTACTATGCAGCTTGTATTCAATATTGTATACAAGAAAAGCTTGAATGTAAAATTAGTGGTTATTTAACACAAAAATAAGAGTTTAAATATTTCCATGACGTGTAATTTTCAGAATTTTTAACTTTGTGGGTATATATGTTGGGTCAGTGTAGCAAAAGTGCTTTGGGGCCGTACACTAATTACGTAAGCACTTATGGGGGGAGGGGGAGTCTCCCATTTTCTTACGTTCCATATAAATAAAAAAATATTTGTATGGGAAAAATCTTACATGGGGGGAGGGGGGTTTGAAAAACCCAGAAAAAATGCTTACGTAATTAGTGTACGGCCCCTTTGGAATATGTTTTAGTTTATGATAATAAAGATTTTTTAAGGTGACTTCCCATTTTACTTAATAAACAACGAACTTACTATTGAGAAATCATTCTAATTTCTCACCCAGAGAATGAGTTGGATTTTAAACTGATTTACTTCAGGGCTTTGATACATTTACGCTTTGTTTTTTACCATTTAATCAATAAAATTAAATGATGAGAATAAGGCGTAATCAACCTATTTCCGAATGTTATTCATATGAGTCGCGATGCTATCCTTCAAAGCAACCGAGGTTGCTCGGTGAGCGCATTTTTGAAATCTGAGAATGATTTTATCAACAGATTCATCAGCTAATAAAATCATTTACAATAAAATTGCTACTATTTGTATTCTCAGCAGGGTTCCCAATGAGTGCAAAAACCAATGATAGTCATGCTTACAGACACGTCCACGTCCCAAAACATGGGAGGACCTTGGTACAAAATGACGAGTAGCAGAAATGACGTAGGGGGATTCTTAAGAAGCATGAGATACATCCTGCAAGCTATGAACCAGAGAAATTCAAAGCCACTAATTTCAAGAAATGATCATTAACTTATGATCGTAACAATCTTATGACCGTTCATGAATGCTCTAAAGTTCCGGGTCTTATTTCAAACAAGATATGTGGAATTAGGGATGATTATGGTTTTACAATGGACTTCCAACAATTTAACTAAACTTGGTAGAATTTATAACTAAGACTTTTTCTAAACTTGTAATTAATCATATTAGCAGATTTCAACAATCTTTATTTTCTACAGAAAGTCATATAGAATAGTCATATAGAATCCAGAAATATTTTTAAAAGAAACCATTGCGTACTTCCTGGAAATGTTTAATAAACTTAAGGAAAACCATAAAACCATCAAAACATTTAATTTCTTGGAAAGCCCAAACATTCTTGATTCCTGAGCCTCTAGACATTCTTGGATTAAAAATACTTAGAAGACTTCTTGGATTAAAAATCCTTCAGACTAACAGGAGACTTTTTGGAAAAAAATACTTTCTTTCAAATTCCGGATACCTTCACGATTATCAGTTTAACCTTAATTTAATTTTGAAATAATTAGTTTGAAATAAATTTGTTGGTAGTAAAACTTGGTGGAAAATGTTCAGATTGCAAGCTTCACCATGTCTGGTATTAGAGCATTATTTTTGTTTTTTTTGTACACATTTGAGTTTTGCTCGACGGAATGTGACTGACTTGCGGTTACTTTTCTCATTGAGATGAAAAGTAATCGCAAGTCAGTCACATTGCGATTTCCAACACGGCAAGTGAGTTTTTCACTTTGTAGCCAGTATGATCCATTAAACATTCAAACAATCTTTGGTGTTTAACGTTTAGAACTGATCAAAATTACTTATACACAATTTTTGACGAGAAAAATTACAAAAACTTTGCAAGCAGTTTTCTCATTTGCACGTTTTTCCAGATGTGCTCGACATGCGGTTAGCGGCAGTATACATTTATGGGATTTTTTGATCAAATAGGCATCAAAGTGCATTTTCATATGTGCAGTAAAAATCAATACTATTTTCATATATGTAATTGATAATATTATTGTATCAAAGTATTGAGCAGATATTGATAAATGTTTGCGTTGTAATAACTGATGAAGTATATCGTTTCCTAAATGTTTTGTTTTGGATTTATTGAGTAAAAAATACTTTTTATCGCTTCTGAATAGCGCGGATGCCAAACGTTTCCAAACCATAACCGATAGCCCAACTGAACTCGTTGTTTTGAATAAAATACATGAATATTCGTTGTTATTATAGCATCATTGCCAACTATCAATTAAAAATATTACTCCATCGTTTCTTCGTTCAAAACCATTGAGTATTATTATTTCATAAAGAAATTGGGCCAAAAAACCTAGAGAAAGTGTACTTTCCATCACCTCCTATCTAATACCACACCAACACTCAAATAATATGACTATTTTCTTCCAGTTGTGCTATCGGTTACAGTTTGGAAATGTTTGGCATCGGCGCTATTCAAAAGCGATAAAAAGTATTTTTTGCCTTTCTCGTACATCAAAGTTGTACCGAAAGGCTATCATTTCACTCCAAGAACGAACTTTTTATAGAAGGCTCGGAGACCCATATTGTTATATACCAATCGACTCAGCTTATCGAACTGAGCACATGTCTGTCTGTCCGTGTGTATGTGTGCACAAAAGCTAAGAAAAACATTAGACAGCTTTTCATATAGTAATCCTTAACCGATTTTCTCGCAACAAGTTTTATTCGACAAAGGGCAAAGCCTAGTTGATCACTATTGAATTTTATAATAATCGACCCTTGTGTTTAAAAGTTATAAAGAAAATGGTACATCGAACCGAGCCATATAAGCGCCATATAAGGTTGGTGTCTTGACTAAATGCGAGAAAGGCAGTATCACTACTCGGTGAATTAAGTTGGGTTTTATTCAATAAATCCAATACAAAACCAAATATTTGGGAAACTATATACTTCATTGGCACGGCAAATGCTGGGTAAAGCGTACCATTGGTACTTCGCGTACCTAAAGGAATAAAATAGACCCCATCTCGCGGTCCCAGCAACTCCTATCCCTACCTCCCCGTGGTGCTGGCCGGGATACGAGCAACCTTAGGGAAGATCGGGTAACCAACCCCGGTGGGAACTATGGTCGTACGCTGACAGGGAACGGGGTTTTCCTCCTCTCCGGAGGTGCAAATCTTACTGAGCGTCTGTTCTCCGTGTCTGGATCGGCTCACAACAGCGTCTGTTCTCCATGTTAGGGGCGGCTGATCATCGTCCGAGTGCCAGCGAGGGACTTTAAGTGAAACTGTGCACCATGGTCCACCGGAATTAAGGAGGAATGGTCCTCCGGAAATTTAGGGGGTTTGGTGTCAGGCCCTGCAAGCCAGCTTTTAAAAAAACATAAGCAACGAACAATCAACAAGAGAGTACGGACCGGAACCATCGGCGATGACCACAACGACGAAAAGGGACTAGCGATTGGAAACTCGGTTCGTGGATCTGCAAATATCTCAACTTCATCAGAAGCACACGCATACTCGCCGATGTGCTTAAGGACCGTGGATTCGGCATCGTAGCGCTGAAGGAGGTTTGTTGGAAGGGATCAATGGTGCGAACGTTTAGAGGTAATCATACCATCTACCAGAGCTGCGGCAACACATACGAGCTGGGAACAGCTTTTATAGTGATGGGCGATATGCAAAGGCGCGTGATCGGGTGGTGGCTGATCAATGAAAGAATGTGCAGGTTGAGAATCAAAGGCCGGTTCTTCAACTTCAGCATAATCAACGTCCATAGCCCACACTCCGGAAGCACTGATGATGATAGTTCTATCAGAAGCTCAACGCATCCCGCAAAGGCTTCGTGCCGCGAGCCGAAGTGTGCAGGGATAAGGATGGAAGCATCTTGACGGACGAACGTGTGGTGATCGAAAAGGGGGGAATCAGCACTATGAAGAACTTTTGAATGGCTCTGACGATGGAAGCAAACTAGCCCCTACCTTGGGGAAGTTAAGGATGCCATCCAACAGCTAAAGACCAATAAAGCAGCTGGTAAGGATGGTATCGGAGCTGAGCTTATCGAAGTGGGCCCGAAAAAGCTAGCCACTTGCCTGCACAAACTGATAGTCAGAATCTGGGAAACTGAACAGCTACCGGAGGAGTGGAAGGAAGGGGTTATATGCCCCATCTACAAGAAAGGCGACAAGTGCCGCCTTCAAATAAGTGATATCCCAGATCATCTTCCGTGGTCTGTCACCATTAGTGAGTGAGTTCTTGGGAGGTTGTCAAACCGGCTTCGTTGACGGCCGCTCGACAACGGACCAGATCTTTACTGTACGGCAAATCCTTCCAAAAATGCCGTGAATACCAGGTCCCAACGCATCATCTGTTCGTTGATTTCAAGGCGGCATACGACAGTATAGACCACGTAGAGCTATGGAAAATTATGGACGAGAACAGCTTCGCTGGGAAGCTTACCAGACTGATCAAAGCAACGGTGCACGATAGGGTAGCTAGAACAAATGGTTGACCAAAAACCCTTTCTCGTTTTCCGAACTTTTGCATGGTATTACATTTTTAGAATGTTCTTTAATATTTTCTTCATTATGTGTCATTGAAATTTTTACGTTTGTTCCTTATTAGTATTAATGACAACCTATCAAAAATCATGTTTATTTGATGGTTTTTAGCGTGCCGTAAGACAAAGATCAGTTATCACTGCTGACAAATCTAAACTACACATCTAATGTTAGGTTTATAGGGAGTGAGTGCTAGTAATGGACCCCGTGCGTATAATGGACCCCCTGAACAAAAACCGAGAGTTTACGCTTGAATCTACAATTTCCTGCCAACTTCCATAGGATAAAGTTGCTTCACTTATCAGGGTAGTAGTTCCATACAATTGTTTTGCACTGGGAGACTGAAATTTAGTTATATTAACTAATTTATGAATGTAAACGTGCTAGAGCGTCCATTACTAGCACAGAAGGGGGGGTCCATAATAGGCAACAGGAACATGTGGAAATGGAACATGTAAATCAAATGGGGGGACCATAATACGTATGTAAACAAACTCGATGTTGCGTATTATGGACCCGGGGGTGGCCATAATAGGCAACCTGGCTACATAATTTTAAAATACATATTTTAGTAGTAAAAATGAATGTTTTACCATGTGCTATGTACGAAACGCGATGCTGATACCTGTTGCTTGTCATCTAGTGCTGCAGAATGGCAATTTGTCATGAGTCTTACTCTAGCGAAGCGATTGAAGTAAGTTTCCGTCGTTAAGGGGTCCATTACTAGCACTCACTCCCTAGGCAGAAAATTTCCGCAGATAACTTTTCTGGCATTCGAGGCATTTGACACATAGACATGATTGAATATAATAGTAACATACTCTTTTCTTGTTATTCATTCGTTCATTTTGTCGGCTCAAATGCTGTCGGGCGTTACGGAGCCGAAAAACTTTTCAATACAATTTTGTAACCTAACGCTCAGATATTAATGTTAGTTTGGGGGATCTGTTGCTCATTTAAATCTCTACATAGCATTGCGCATGCTCCATTATCTTTCGTCTCCTTCCCACTAATTAATCTTATGAAAAATTAAAATAACAATTGTATTGAATTTGGCAATTGGTATGACAATGTGTAAATATCGATATAATTTAAATACATTATAGTTGATATTATGTAGAACATTCAAAGTTAATTGCCTATATCAAGCTCTATCTGGAATAAGGGCGAATGTCGCAAGAGAGAATTCTCTTCGCCGACTTCCCCTCTTTTAAATTAAAGTGACAAGCAGGTGATTTCGTTGCGGTTTTTCCCCTCAGAATGAAAGAAAACAATGAAAACTTGCATTCTGAGGTGATAAACCGCGAAGAAATCCACTGTTTGTCACTTTTATTTAAAAGAGGGGAAGTCGACGAAGAGAATCCTCTCTTGTGACATTCGTCCTTTTACCAGAGAGCTTGATATGCCGGGTATTAAGCCACCTGGAGTGGAAATTAATTACTATGTCTGAAACTTGATTATGCATATGTACAACATGTGATAGATTTAAAAATAGGTCGGGATTTGATGACCAAACTGGCACAACATTACACAACCCTACTTCATTGAGCGCCGTTGCTGATGAAGCAAGTGTGTAGGAGCCGGACAATACTAAATACTCATCCTACTTGGTTGGCATGTGTACAAAAATACATATGAGAGAGTTAGTTCTGAAAATGTATTGCGAGAGATCGGCTGGTACCTGGTGCTGGGAATTTGGTTTCATCAGTACCCGCTAAGCTGCGGTGGACGACGGAGGTCCTTCGTAGCTTAGTAGGGAAAGCACCTGTCATGCGAACTGGGGTCGTGGGAACAAACCCCACCGAAGGGGCGGTTACCCTCCAATACCTTTTCCGAACTAAATCTATCACATGTTGTACATATGCATAATCAAGTTTCAGACATGATATGATATTTTGCGAGTGGTTTAAAAAGGGTTTCTAAATGCTCTTATAATAGGCTTATAGTGGTTATCTGGAGAGGGCCACTTGGCAATATCTTAGTCTTATAGTGGTCATCATAAGGTTGCCGTGTATTATTCGGTTTTATTGTTAGATCTTATAAATTGATCTTGAAAACCATTCTTAGAGCTGAATAAAACTTGAAATGTTACTTGGGTGAAGTAACCACTTGAGGCAACCTTGTAATTAGGACCAAAACAGGAAGCTTTCCGAATTATCATCGTCCCGAATCCATCTCTCCAAAAATAATCGATCCCATGTTTTTTTAAACTATATGATTAAAAAAGATTCACCACCGCACCAAATGTGTCATGTACAAGACGCTGATGCGGGCAGCAGGTACTATGCCCAAGGGCTTGACGATTCCTCCCCAGGCCATCAGCGAGTTGTGGGGTTTGCCTAGGATGTGGTGGGGTTTGACAGTGGGTCCTGTTAAATTCCTATAAAAAGCTGCATGTATCCGCAAGTAGGCCCACAAAGTGACCGTGTGCCGCTCAAAGCTTACTAGCCCAAGTCCTGGTTTCAGGTGGGACACAAAACAGACCTGACACGACGGCCCTCCGACGAGACCGGAGGTTTGCACAGGCCCAATAAGCCGCCTGGAAAACCAATAATTACGAGCAATATAAGAAGTAATATGACTAGATATAATCGTTAAAGACCTAAGCGACGAATAAAGGATCACGATTGGAAGCTTGGAACATTACATCCCCGCAACTTCGACGTCGTGGCGCTGCAGGAGATTTGCTGATGGACAGGACAGAAAGTGTGGAAAAGCGGGCATCGAGCGGCTACCTTCTACCAAAGTAAGTTGCGCCAACGCGTGATTGGGTGGCAGCCAATCAACGCAAGGATGTGCAAGCTGAACGTGCACTGGCCACACGAAGGGAGACCCGACGACGAGAAAGAAGCGTTCTACGCACAGCTGGAGCAGACATACGATGGATGCCCACTGCGGGACGTCAAAATCGTCATCGGTGTCATGAACGCTCAGGTAGGAAGGGAGGAAATGTATAGACCGGTCATCGAACCGGACAGTCTGTACACCGTATCGAATGACAACGGCCAACGATGCATAAACTTCGTAGCCTCCCGTGGAATGGTAGTCCGAAGCAACTTCTTTCCCCGCAAAAATATCCACAAGGCCACATGAAGATCAGCTAACCAAGAAACGGAAAACCAAATCGACCACGTTCTAATCGACGGTAAGTTCTTCTCCGACATCACGACATACCGCAGTGCATCCGACATTCAATATTCATCCGATCACTACCTCGTTGTAGTATGCCTGCGCTCAAAACTCTCGACGGTGTACAACACGCGTCGAAGTCGAACGCCGCGGCTAAACATTGGGCGGCTACAAGATGGTTGACTAGCCTCAGGCTACGCGCAGCAGCTGGAAGTGGCACTCCCAACGGAAGAGCAGATAGGCGCAGCGTCTCTTGAAGATGGCTGGAGATATTCGATCTGCCATTGGTAGCACCGCAACCGCTGCACTTCGCACGGTTCCCCGGATCAGAGAGACGACTGGTATGATGGCGAATGTGAGCAGTTAGTGGAAGAGAAGAATGCAGCATGGGCGAGATTGCTGCAACACCGCACGAGGGCGAACGAGGCACGAAATATAAACGGGCGCGTAACTGACAAATTTCGATTTTCCGGAGGAAAAAGCGCCAGCAGGAAGATCGAGACCGTGAAGAGACGGAGCAACTGTACCGCGCTAATAACGCCTGGAAGTTCTATGAGAAGTTCAACCGTCCACGTATGGGCCACGTGCCACAGCCTGACATCAACGGGAATCTTATTATGAACGAGCGTGTGGTGATCCAAAGGTGGCAACAGCACTACGAAGAACACCTGAATAGCGATGTAATGGACGAAGATGGCGGTGTGGTGATAGACCTGGGAGAACGCGCGCAGGACATAATTTTACCGGCTCCGGATTTCCAGAACATCCAGGAGGAAATTGGCCGGCTGAAGAACAACAAAGCCCTTAGGGTTGTTCAACTACCAGGAGAGCTATTTAAACACGGTGGTGAGGCACTGGCTAGAGCGCTGTACTGGGTCATTACCAAGATTTGGGACGACTGCGGTCGACTGCGGTGGGTCGCGCACGTAGCCAGAATGTCGGACAGTAACCCGGTGAAAATGGTTCTCGACAACGATCCGGCGGGCACAAGAAGGCGAGGTGCGCAGCGGGCAAGGTGGACCAATCAGGTGGAAGATGACTTGCGGATCCTCCGTAGACTGCGTGGTTGGCGACATGTAGCCATGGACCGAGCTGAATGGAGAAGACTCTTATATACCGCACAGGCCACTTCGGCCTTAGTCTGAATAAATAATTCATTTTTTTCAAGGTCTCTGTGATCACATAATAACACATAGAATAGTGTTCTATGCCATAAAACAGGTGTAGATAGTTTTTTTTTCAAATTTTATTGTGTCATTTCATTATGAACATCATTCTGCTTTTCATTTACCTGAGTGATCTAGTATTTTGTTGTATAGCCTAGGAAGTCTAAAATCTTTTCAACCCGAAAAGATCTTGGACCTCAACATTTTTATTTGCTTAGCTAACTTGAGACCCATTATATCAGCCCGGAACAAATATTATTTTCTTCTTCTGTCACCGCCCCCTCGATTTTTCGTGGGTTTATTTTATTATTTGAAGAGGAAATTCAATAGGGGGAATGACGGCTTTGGCAGGTTTTGTTCTATTATTGGCAGGTTTTGTTTTATGACTGACTAGGCTCAAATTTGGCCTAAGCATTCTTTGCATATCAAAGAATATTGTGGCCAAATTTAATAAATTTTGGTCGACAAAAACCCCCCTGCCAATAATAGAACAAAACCTGCCAAAGCCGTCTTTCCCCCTATTTGATTTAAAAAAAATAATATATTGAGCTTCCCTACTCTTAAGAAAACTGATTTTATCAATTTATCCAAATATATGCCAAAAGAAGGACTTCATAATTGTTCTAGACGTATAAACAAATCGTCCGGATTTACGTTGTGAGGAATTTCCATGGCTTGACAACATTGTACTCTCATGCGGAAGGTTAGCTCAGAGCGATAAATAAAAAATAATGCTTAAAACACCATAAAGTAATTTAATTTCATTAAATATCGCTCTCGATACTAAAAGAAGCTCTAAAACCATCGTCCAAGCAGCCATACCAGGAAGCTATTCCGTGACTTTTATCAATAGTCGTTTTTGCACCTTCTCCCGATTCTTGGTTGGACACCATATCGGTCGGGGAGCGTGGTTTTTCGAGTGTAATAATCTATAAAACTCAACGATCGGAGTGCGGGGTTACGATCGATAACTCGCTGCAGGCGTTTGCGTTTTTATTTTATGAGAGTTTAAATATTTCCCCAGTAAAATTTTAACCGCGCTCCGGCAGTTTTCCCACCAACGAAGCGGCACCGAGAATTTTGTGAAGAAATATTAAATTTTGATAACCATCTAAGGTGCTGCATCAGCTGGCATCGAGATGTGTCTGCTCTTGATGATTTCCATATAGCTTGGCAGTAACTGAGACTTATTAGTTACTTCCATAGCCACATTCCCGCTTTGTAAAACCTAGTCTACTTCACGATAGAATAGCCCTTTAAAGTAAGTAATTATTCAAACTAATGACACTCGGGCATTAAGGTTGAAGATGAGTGCAAGCACGAATAAATTAATATCAAGATAAGTGGGTCCCGTCTTCGACGACGTATCGTCGCAGGACCGACAACGGTGGTGGCGCCCGGAAGCGTTTTATCCAAAAAATGGACAGAAAAGAATCTTCTTGGGCGGCAATCGCTGACCGGGTGCTGTTTTCATTAATAATTTTTCTGGCGACGATACGCGCGTAAGCTTTCCTGAAAGATAGGTATGTTCGCTGAGCTAATTAGCATCGGAGTGAGCCAAAAACAGCTCGCCTCCCATGCAGACTCCGATGCAGATTTGATATATGGAGGATGCCAGTTTGGTTCTGTGTCTGGCGGAGCACTTAAAATTTGGGGTAGTGATAAAAGAGAAACACCGGGCTTGTAGCATGAATCCAAGAGGTAATTAATATTTTGGATAGATGTCGTCTGAATTACAAGTAATAGTGGCTCCAAAACAATTGTTTTATTTTTCAAAACCCATTCTTTGCTATGATATGGAAATGCTAATATCATCTTCCAAACTTAGACGTACGTGTTCAAGATAGAATTAGAGGCGAAAGTATAGATTTGATAGTTCCGTTAGGATACGGCAGGCATAAAGAATGTTTCATAGAAGTCGATTTGAAAGCGAGCGGAGGGCAAATATTCATGATGGTATAAATCGCACGACCTTCCTTCTGCCAAACTCCCGTATGAAGGGGGAGAGAGGAATATTAGTGTGGAAGCTGATATATGATGATACATGATAGGAAGAGGCTCAAGAGAGGTCAATGTGAGCCACCCACCACGAGTTTCTATCGGTGGTGACGAAATCGAGGTGGTTGAAGAATTCGTGTACTTGGGCTCACTGATGACCGCCGATAACGATACCAGCAGAGAAATTCGGAGACGCATAGTGGCTGTAAATCGTACGTACTTTGGACTCTGCAAGACGCTCCGATCGAATAGAGTTCGCCGCCGTACCAAACTGACTATCTACAAAACGCTTATAAGATCGGTAGTTCTCTACGGACACGAGACCTGGACGATGCTCGTGGAGGACCAACGCGCACTGGGAGTTTTCGAAAGGAAAGTGTTGCGTACGTGGAGGAGGCGAATGAACCACGAGTTGCATCAGCTGTTGGGAGAACCATCCATCGTTCACACCGCGAAAATCGGAAGACTGCGGTGGGTCGGGCACGTAGCCAGAATGTCGGACAGTAATCCGGTGAAAATGGTTCTCGACAACGATCCGACGGGAACAAGAAGGCGAGGTGCACAGCGGGCAAGGTGGATCGATCAGGTGGAGGACGACTTGCGGACCCTCCGCAGACTGCGTGGTTGGCGAAGTGCAGCCATGAACCGAGCTGAATGGAGAAGTCTTTTCTGTGCAGCACAGGCCACTCCGGCCTTAGTCTGATGATAAATAGATAAATGATATATGATGGGCACTTTGTTGACCGAAATTACTGGTAGAAACAATGGTTCACCCTCTTCCGAACATGACGAAAACTTTCAGTAATGCTCGTACGGTTTTTGTTATCGTTTGTGTAATAAGAATTTGAAGGACTTACAATATCGAATATTTGGCGGTATGCAAGAGAACGTTTTGTGGCGTAAAGGATGAACCACGACCTTACTTAACGCTTTGACGAATCATTTATTCAGAAGACAGCAAACGCTGCTAGGATACGATGGGCAGGGTATGATTGAATAATGTCTTACAGCAACCCTGCAAAATGGTGTTCGTCTCAGAGTCTGTTGGAACAAGGAGCCGCAGGTGAACGGACTAGGTGCAGACGCGAAGGTAAAGTAAGTTTTCGACCCAGGGTCAACCTGGTTCGGACCTTGTCTAAGCCCCGGCGGCCGTGATAGGAGAGATACGTGTCCGTGTTTGATTCAGTGTTATATGTTTAAATTTAACCAAAATAAATCAAATAACAATATTGGATCAACACAAAGCGATACAAACTCAGCGCAGGTGACATCGCCATCAGTTTCCAACCACTTTCAGACGATAATGATTGCAGTTTCATTTGATCATTTTTCAGATGAGAAAAGTAGGTAAGTTGTTGCCAGCGATAACTTCTCAAATCAAAGGATCGAACGATAATTTACATAGAAATATCATTCAAATACAAACCTTAATAGCACCAGGAAAACGTCAACAGTCCCTATGAATTTTCTGTTTAGCTGTACGTTTTGGTGGTAAGAATGAAAGAAGTTCAAAAATAACGCTAAGTAAATGCCTCAAGATACGATTTTCAAACGATTCTTACTCGCTGAAGAGTTTTTATCTATTGATAATTTAAAAGTAAGATCATGTATGAGTGTTGCTCATCCGTTTTTTTTTTTTTTTATAATTTAGTTTTTCTTTTCCTTGATCGCTATCAGATCAGAAGACAGACATTAAAGGATGTTTGAAAAGGACAGACAAAAACATGATCACGGCTAGCATCTGTGGTTAACATCCCCCTTTCAATCTCGGAATAAGTATCAAAATTTGCAATACCCCTGAGTAAAGCCTCGTCAATACATCCTCTGACATAAAGCCCCAAAAATACCCGAAAAAACCGATCATGTCACCAGCAAAATGGGTGGCGAACCTTCCACTGAGCCTTAACCACCTTTTCAACGAGCACCCAAACACGCTATAGCCTCCAGCGTACCAAAACCGGATCAAACCGGACTGCAACATATGTGCCGTTTCCGGTCAGTCGTGGCACCTTAGAACCGGAAGCCGTACCCCAAGCGAAACCGTTGGACCAACTTTGCCGTCCGGAGATAGTCTCGGACGTAGATCACAAATAACGGTGCCCTGGGTAGCCTTCATACCTTAAACTGGCACGCAGCCTGGACAAAAGGCACTTCGTTGGTTGTCGAATGACACGCATCGTGTGCTCATGAACAATCCTCACAGAATCCAAATTTGAAAGTGCTCGCCTTTCTCAGGGCACACCACTCAATACGGAAGCAACGCACAACTGCCATTTTTATTTTTTTAGCTTTGCTGCGTCGCAAATTTGGATTCAGCTTTGCTGCGGTTCAAATTTGGATTCTGTGTGGATTGTCCTTAAGGTGACATGGAAGGCCTTCCGAACGCTGCGGAGACTCTCGCCGGTTATCCTAACATAATAAGTTCTCTCCAAGACTATAAAGAAAAACACTCCGAGTTCAGGTCAGTGATTCTAGAACCAAATAGAAAGAGGTGGAAGAATTATCTCGACTCGTTCAACCGGACCCAGTCTGCGGCCAAGCTCTGGGAAGAAGTAAATGCACTTAGTGGTAAGCGAAGGTCTTCCCCATCTATCTCGATTCTCGACACATCGAATCGCTGTCCTTTGCCTTCTCAAGGAGAAACGGAAAATCATCGATGTGATTGGTTATCCCATGATTAGAAACCTTCCTCCGGTTTCTGGAGTTGATCGACCAAGCATGGTCTGGAAGAGTGTCGGTAAAGCTCGTTGTACCCATCTTTAAGAACAACATGTCCTTCAGAGATGATTCAAAATACCGACCTATTTCATTGACCTCCAAGTGTCTCCAAGGTCTTGGAGAGGTAAGATGCTTTCACCAACCCGTGTTCTGCCACATGATTCGCATTCTGGATATACTGCAGATTGCCTACAACGACGGCAAGCACGTCGAGATTCTTTGAATATTTGCAACAGGACTGGACCCCCTTCGTCCTACAACAGTTTTCGAACCTCCTTGCTTTTGTCCGGAATTTCCTCTAGATCGCTCTTTTCAAGTTATGCTTGCTAATCAAAGCTCGAAGACTCTTCCGGAGTAAACCTGAGTTCCACAGGGCTTCGCTCTAGCCGTCCTGTTATTTCTCGTCTAAGCCTTGTTTAAGTCTCTTCGAACCAACAACAGAAGGCTCCGGTTAAAGTTCAGGGATGCTACCATTGATAGCTGGTCTACTATACGACCTGGAACTAACTTGTATCCAGTGGGCGAACCTCGTCGAAACCCTGTCGCCGACTTTCAATTCGTACAGTCGGGCCGCCTCAGAATTATTACCCTCAACACCAGCCAAGTCTGTCTGTCACCTTGCCTTTTCGCCACCGTGCACTGGCGGTAATCGGCCGCAAAGTCGCCTCGTTCGCCGTACCCGCCTTCGGAGAATACAGAGTCTGTTTCTTCACCTAGGAGACCGGTTTCTGCGCACGATGACCGGCGTTGGTCTTTCTCCAGTAAAGCGAGGAGCTGAAACTTCTCATCAGCCATTATAAATAGCCCCATAGCTTTCATCTTCCGCAGAGGTGATAATTTCGTGGCATTTAGAAGGTCGGTGGGCGAGCTTCTTTGACAGAGATTTCCACAACCACGAACACAGATTTATGGATGGGTCGGTTTCGGGTCGCGGAGTCGGTACGGATTTCACAGTCTCAGACAGCCTCCTTGATATGTGCAGCATCTTTTCGGCCGAATCAGCCCCAGCATTCATCGCCAGCACATCCTACTCGTCCATGAACCCTCGTCCTCGTCCAGTCTGCCTCTACCTATTTCCGCACTCCAGAGTGACAAGCCTGAGTACCCTGAACCAAATGCAGCGCAGCGAACATGCTACCAAATACGACCTTCAGCTGGATTTTGGAATATTGTGGAAGCCTGACACACGCGGTTCTCGTATAACTTCGGCGGGAGCCCTTTCTGTACAACCTGCAACCTGTCTGATGATGCCAGATATAATCAGGCTCTCAGAGATACCTACGGGAAACGCACTGTCCGAGGACGCTGCCAGCATCACCGCGCTCATATGTTTCTTAAAATATGGAGGCCCATACAAACACGGGCATCCCGAGTTCAATCTTGGTAGTATGTTTCATGAGGCATTTCTTGGTTTACCCCAAGGTTATAAGTTCCTCGCAACATCAACCACCGGTTTCAACAAGGTCAGCTGTGGGGATGGGGTCTCGCACCTCCGCAATTCCATTACTGTCATATCATCTGCACAACCATAAATTCCCTGGTCTTTTATTGCAGCACTACAAGAACAAAAATGTTCCATTCAACAGTTTAAGAGCTCTAAAACTTATACTCAGCGTTCTGATGTTGTTCAATTTATTTCTCGGTGTTCTGTATACTTGAATCTACGGTCTTATAAATTTAAACAGTTGTTGAATTTCATTTTCGTTCTGGGATAAGTCTCCTACCTCAAGCCGGTTGTAGGGCAAAAGGTCGAATGGACAAAAGGTCGAAGGATCAACATGTAGAAGGAACATAAAACCGAAACAAAAAATCTGAGTCAAAAGGTCGAAGGTCGAAAGGACAAAAGGTCGAAGCTAAAAATCTGAGTCAGAAGGTCGAAAGGACAAAAGGTCGAAGGGTCAAAAGATTGAAGAATTAAAAGGTGAGATGGAATATGAGATCGAAAATATAAAAAATGAGACAAGCATCGAGTATTAATCAACCATTCTTTTGCATTTTTATGTTTATTTGTGTTTCACTTGATTTTCATTGTAGAATTTTTCCTTCTTGTAGTTATAGACTGTTTTTTGGGTTTCGCATATTATGTTCATTTGAGTTTTACCTGAATATATTTTATTGTTGAATTTTTCCTTATTCTAATCTTTCGCATATTTATATTAATTTGTGTTTCACCTGATCATATTCCATTCTAGAATTTTCACTTTGTTCAAACAAAGGGTATTCTTCATGGGTATATTGTACTTATTACCGTCTTGTTATGATAATAATTTGATTTTTATGTGCTCAAAAGACCATGCTTTTCAGCATGACGGGTCAAGTCAAGTACGAGACACAAAGACGACCTTACCTCAAAATACCTATCTGTCAAAGGTACACTCCAAGTGCTCGTTGTTCCTCCACGCGCACCTACGAGAAACCCTCTACGATTGTTCGTCCTTTCGACCTTTTGACCCAGTTATTTATTCCAACCTTTTGTCTCTTCGACCTTTTGACACAAATTCCAACGCCATTTCAATTATCTTCAGAAAGCAGTGCACTCAACGTCACCTGTTTCCGTACCACTATTCCTGGATTTAGATTGTTTTAACTATATTGTTTATTATGATACGTGATTGTTTCCTATGCGTCGGCTATTTTTTTTTATATCTTTATTAAGGAGGCTTTCAGCCCTTGGCTTGCCACCTCCGGCCCGCTATTTTTATTTATTAACCACTTCTATTTAAATTAAAATCTTTTAAGCAATAAGTTTTGTAGTATTAAGTTTAGTTAAATTAAAGTTTCTCAATTGAAGGTCCCACAGTTTGGGATGGCCGTCCTGCCATTCCCCTGCCAAATGCCAATGGCCTCGTTACTCTCGACTAGTGAGGAACTTAAAATTTGAAAATATTCCTCAAACAAAGAATGAAAGAAAAATGAAAGAACTACTCATATTTCAACTAAAATATTCTGAAATATGTTTTCAATACTTCGTGGTACTTTTGAGTAATATATTCGTCGTGAAATTGATTTTAGCAGCATCAACAAGCGCAGCACTTCAAAACAGTTTCACCATGAACATCAATTGATCTTTTTTTCGCACGTAGTCAACCATTGAATGTATCCGTCCTAGAAGAGAACCATTGATATGCTAATTGCTCAGTGAACCGGCCTCCCTCAATGACTGTGCAAAACGACAACCCGATGCCGGTCGAATCTACCCAGGGTGTGTGGTTTTTGCTTTGAACCTAATCTGCTTTGTGGATCAGAAATCATCAGTCTATTTAAGCGCGATGTTCAATCATTCGGCTGGTTTGCTGTCTGCGCAGCTGAAAATGTTTTTCTATAATTTAAATAATTACGCTTATAATCAAAACATTTCAGCAGATAATTACGAACCACCTTCTGAAGTTCCCCGCCCCTCGAACGGGCGCAGTAGAATCGGTGAGCCCAGTACTAGAGAGACGGAGAGAGATCAACATAAACAAAGCATAAGCACCTCGAAAACAAGCGGGTGAGCGAGAAAAATGTTTACCCAACTGATTTGAAATTCATCAAATCCAATCAACACGATGAAAGATAGGCATCAATCTTCATCCACTCGTCCCATGACGTAGAACACGGTGGTGCCGGGAGCAAGCTCGTGGCAAGCGTATGATCCGATGCTCCTTATGTCCAGCTGAGTGGTCTATCCATCGATTCGTTTTAATTGCTGTACAATTCCGAGTAACTATACAAATACCCACTCTCCGCCCAGTTGGAATGCTCCGGCTGGAGATCAGTTAATCGATTGCTCTGCTAGACAGCGTCCAAACACCACGGTGGTGCCTTTACTCTAATATTTTTTATTGGATTGCTACTCCGTTCCCGTTTGTTGCTGATGTCGGGTAAAAACTAAGGTCTCAGCTCAATCGGAAAATCCTAGCCATTACAGAGCATCCAATTATTTCATTTCACTTGCTCGGAGATTTGATTTTGGAGTCTGCTGATTGAGAGCTCTCTGGTATTGGCATGTTCTTTTAATCCATGACGTGTGTATGAGCACAGAAGCATCTCCTGTTAAACTTGAAGAAGTGTTTGCACTCGTCCAAAAGCCATGGCCTAATTACAAGGTTTATCGAAATAGTACACGGCCATAGGGCGGTTCCTTACTCCAGAAAATTAATAAGTTTACTGTAGCGTCGACAAACATTTATTTCTATACCAAAATCAGCTCAACAGTGCCCTGAAGCGAAAACTGATTAAACCTGCTAGCGCTCATGTTCCCAACGGATATTTTTTAAACCTTTCCTACGAAACGGATTGATCACTCAAAAGCAATAAAATGGATACTGCCTAAATAACTTCAGAGATCAATGATACGTTATCAAACTGTACACTGGTTCCCTTTTTGCCACTCCTGGTGAGAAATGGTAGTAAAATTATTTATGAGTAATAAAACGATTCAAACTAGCTTGACTCTGATTATCAAATGGAGGGACACCCATTATCGGACATGGTTATGTTGTCGTGTAGACCTAGAAAGTTGTTCCATGGAAGAAAATTCATGCTCGTTTATTCAGAAGAATGCGAAATAGATTCAACGTTTATTGGTTAGCCTCATGTGTATTCTATTTTCACCAAAGAAATCGACTGCCGGATGATAACAAAAATAGACATTTATTCAGTTCACTATAATTGACTATTTATACTTCGTGATTGGTTCAAACGGGTTTACATTCTGCTATAAGCGAAGTGAAGAGAAGTTGTGATGTTTCATATATTTTTGAAGTACCGGTTTCAGCAGTTAACGTATCGTAGCTCTAGTTTGAGCAGTCAGTGATTATTGAATTTACTATGCAACCTACTGAACACCGAGAAAACCTCTGCGTCTCGATGTAAAGTGATAAACGCGTGTTGTTAAGTGATAAACTTGAACGAAATAATCAGTACTGCAGAAGGTCGTGATCGTCATAAGACAGAGAAAAAAGCGCCTTTTTCGATTTCAGACGACCAAATGAAAGAATCGTGGGTTCATTGATCAATTTCTCATGAAAGGATGTTGTGCTACATTTTTAAATTAAAATTGCTAAATTATTTTAATTGATATATGCGAAGTATAGTGTCTAGTCGATAAATTAATCATATTCCTTTAATCACCGAGTTGAAAGTGGTTATTTGACAATTATAGTGACAATTATTTTTTTAGATTTTTGTAGCATGCCTTTCATCGTTGGCGTTTCTATAGATATTGGAAGGGGCAGATATGTAAACATCACGTGACATCTCTCATTGAAAATGAGAAATTGCAGTAGTAATAATTTGTTTTGTTTTTTTTGTTCATGCTCCTTTATTAAAAAAAATGCGAAATAGATTCAACGTTTATTGGTTAGCCACATGTATATTCTATTTTTATCAAAGAAATCGACTTTCGGATGATAACAAAAATATACATTTATTCGGTTAACTATAACTGACTGTTGATGCTTCGTGATTGGTTGAAACGGGTTTACAATCTACTATAAGTGAAGTGAATAGAAGTTGTGATGTTTCATATATTTTTGAAGTACCGGTTTCAGCAGTTAACGTATCGTAGCCCTAGATTAAGCAGTCAGTGATGATTGAATTTACTATGCAACCTATTGAACATCGAGAAAACCTCTGCGTCTCGATGTAAAGTGATAAACACCAAACAGTGACTAGTCGATAAATTAATCATATTCCTTTAATTCACCAAGTTGAAAGTGGTTATTTGACAATTATGTTTTTAGATTTTTGTAGCATCCCATTCATCCTTGGTGTTTCTATAGATATTGAAAGGGGCAGAAACATCGAAAATGAGAAATTGCAGTACTGGGAATAATTTGTTTTTATTTTGGCAAACGGAAGAGAGGCTTTTTCTTATAGTGAGACGTAGAATGTTCCAATATTTCAAACAACCGATATTTTATAATAGAATTAAATTATCTGTGATATATCGGATGACCTTTAATAAAGCATTTTTTGTGATAACTGAAGAGTGAAGAACTACACGATAATTGAAAACACGCACCTTGATAAGACATAACACTTATTGTTACTAATTGTACAATATTGAAAATATAATCTCACAATTGTCAAAAGAGTTAGAAATTACCTTTTCGTCGATCCGTTTTGAACTTTGTACTGAAACTGGTCCAAACTGGTACGACCACACAATCCTACTTCATTGATAGCCTTATTGAGTGCAATGGTTCAATCAAGGTAACTCATTCTGTACTCACCGCATCAAAACAATGGCGGCACTGTATACGCATATTTCTATTCGTGTGTGTTTGACAGAACATATCTACTGTGGCGCGATCTGTTAATTTCATAGCGGCAGTTTTTGCTTATTGACTGGTTCATTGCTCATGAAGCTGTGTGTGGATACCAGACATAAGTAAATACTCATCCTACTCGGTTGGCATTGCACCAAACAATGCGTGTGATTGTGAGAGATTGTGAGAGCTCGGATATGTACATAGTGTTGGAAATAGTATTGTAGGTAGGTTCTTCAGATGGAATTTCATAGCAGTGTTTACATTGTACTGTTATAATGTTAAAATGGCTGGAGGATCCACTATTTGGTCAGGGGGTGAACTATTGGACACACTACCCTATTTCGTAAATACACAACTAAAAACATTTTTTTGGGAATTTGAAATTTCTATGAGAATTTCTTCTATTTTTGCCTTTCTCGTACAACAAAGTTGTACCGAAAGCCTACAGGATTACTCCAAAAATGAACTTTTGATAAAAGGCCCGGAGATCCATAATGTTATATACCGATCAACTCAGATCGACAAACCTAGATGATGTCTCTATGTGTGTATGAAGGAGAAGGGTCGTTTGGCCGGAACGCATTAAAATTTCAAAATTTTTAGATTTTCATATTTTTAAATTTTTAAATTTTTAAATTTTTAAATTTTTAAATCTCAAAATTTTTAAATTTTTAAATTTTTATGTTTTTAAATTTTTAAATTTCTTAATTTCTAAATTTCTAAATTTTTAAATTTTTAAATTTATAAATTTTTAAATTTTTAAATTTTTAAATTTTAAAATTTTTAAATTTTTAAATTTTAAAATTTTTAAATTTTTAAATTTTTAAATTTTTGAATTTTCAAATTTTTAAATTTTAAAATTTTTAATTTTTTAAATTTTTAAATTTTTAAATTTTTAAATTTTTAAATTTTAAAATTTTTAAATTTCTATTTTTTTAAATTTTTAAGTTTTTAAAATTCTAAATTTTTAAATTTTTCAGTTTTTTAATTTTTTAATTTTTCAATTTTTAATTTCTCAATTTTAAAATTTTTAAATTTTTCAATTTTAAAATTTTTAAATTTAGGAAATTTGAAATTTTGAAATTTTTAAATTTTTAAATTGATCAGGGGGCAACAAAATAAAATTCGGATAATTTTGAGGATTTTCAATACACAATACAAATCAGAGTCTCTTAATTCTCGTGTATACACATATGAGACAGTGTGCCATGAGCTACAAAAGCTCACGTAGCACCGATTCTGTGCGACGAGAGAAGCTAGCGCGCGCATAAAATAACTGAGTGAGCGTGTCTCAATGTACGTCTCATGAGACTCATCTCATGCGCTTGGAATGCATAGCTGGCGTTACTTAGGCGACGATATTATTGAATGAAAATTTCCCGCCCAAGCAGTTTTACGCACTTTCGCTGTTGTTTGTAAAGGTTTGCCATGGTAAACATCGCATGAGCTAATCGCATTGAGATGTCTCAATGCGACTCACCAATGTTAATGTGAGGTACACAAGCCTCGTGAGACTCGCGTGCGCTAAATTTTATGTGCGCGTAGCAGTCGTTGCTCAATCTCATATTTTTTTGTACGCGTGCATGATGTCTGATACAAATCCGAGGAGTTTTTTGATTTTTTTCATTTCAATATTTATTTTTATTATCCCCCCTTGACCTTTCGGAGACAAGTAGGAGAAAAGTCAATTGAATATTTGTAACGGCCTTATTGAATTTCAAAATTCTTGAAATCTGAAATCTTGAAATTTTGAAATTTTGAAACATTGCATTTTTAAAATTTCAAATTTTAAAATTTTAAAGATTTTGAATTTTAAAGTCTTTAAATTATTAAAATTGAAATTTTTAAAATTTTTAGATTTTTAAAATTGAAAATCTTAAAATTTTTAAATTTTTAAGGTTTTAAATTTTTAAATTTTAAATTTTTAAATTTTCAAATTTCTAAATTTTTAAATTTTTAAATTTCTCGGTTTTTAAATTTTTAAATTTTTCAATTTTTAAATTTGAACATTTTTAAATCTTTAAATTTTAAAATTTTAAAATTTTTAAATTTAAATTTTTAAATTTAAATTTTTAAATTTTTAAAGCTTTTAACTTTTAAATCTTTTAATTTTTAAATCTTTAAATTTTTAAATTTTTAAATCGTTTCTATTTTCAAATTTTGAAATCTTTAAATTTTTAAATTTCTAAATTTCAAAATTTTTAAATTTTTAAATTTTTAATATTTAAATTTTTAAATTTTAAAATTTTTAAATTTCAAAATTTTAAAATTTTAAAATTTTTAAATTTTTAAATTTTTAAATTTCTAAATTTTTAAATTTTTAAATTTTTAATTTTTTAAATTTTAAAATTTTTAAATTTTTGGATTTTCAAAATTTAAAATTTTAAAATTTTTGAATTTTTATATTTTTATATTTTTAAATTTTAAAATTTTAAAATTTTTAAATTTTTAAATTTTTAAATTTTTAATTTTTTAAATTTTTAAATTTTTAAATTTTTAAATTTTTAAATTTTTAAATTTTTAAATTTTTAAATTTTTAAATTTTTAAATTTTTAAATTTTTAAATTTTAAAATTTTAAAATTTTAAAATTTTAAAATTTTAAAATTTTAAAATTTTAAAATTTTTAAATTTTAAAATTTTTAAATTTTAAAATTTTTAAATTTTTAAATTTTTAAATTTTTAAATTTTTAAATTTTAAAATTTTCAAATTTTAAAATTTCTAAATTTTTAAATTTTTAAATTTTTAAATTTTTAAATTTTTAAATTTATAAATTTTTGAGTTTTTAAATCTTTAAATTTTTAAATTTTTAAATTTTTAAATTTTTCAGTTTTTTAATTTTTTAATTCTTTAAATTTTTAAATTTTTGGATTGATCAGGGGGCAACAAAATAAAATTCGGATAATTTTGAGGATTTTCAATACACAATACAGATCCGAGGAGTTTTTTGATTTTTTCCATTTCAATATTTATTTTGTATTATCCCACCCCCTTGACCTTTCGGAGACAAGTAGGAGAAAAGTCAATTGAATATTTGTAACGGCCTTATTGAATTTTAAAATTCTTGAATTTTTGAAAATTTTAAATTCTGGAATCTTGAAATTTTAAAATTTTGAAACATTGCATTTTTAAAATTTCAAATTTTAAAATTTTAAAGTTTTTGAATTTTAAAGTTTTTAAATTATTAAAATTGAAAACTTTTAAATTTTTAAATCGTTTAAATTTTTAAATTTTTAAGTTTGAAAATCTTTAAATTTTTCAATTTTTAATTTTTTTTTATTTTAAAATTTTTAAAATTTTTAAATTTCCAGATTTTTACAGTTTTATATTTTTAAATTTTTAATTTCTCAATTTTTAAATTTTTAAATTTTTCAATTATGAAATTTTTAAATTTTTAAATTTAGAAATTTCGAAATTTTTAAGTTTTTGAATTGATCAGATGGCAATAAAATAAAATTCGGATAATTTTGAGGATTTTCAATACACAATACAAATCCGAGGAGTTTTTTGATTTTTTCCATTTCAATATTTATTTTTTATTATCCCCCCCCCCCTTGACCTTTCGGAGACAAGTAGGAGAAAAAGTCAATTGAATATTTGTAACGGCCTTATGGAATTTTAAAATTAAAATTCTTGAATTTTGAAAATTTTAAAGTTCTGAAATCTTGAAATTTTGATATTTTGAAACATTGCATTTTAAAAATTTAAAATTTTAATATTTTAAAGTTTTTGAAGTTTAAAGTTTTGAAATCATTAAAATTGAAAATCGTTTAAATTTTTAAATTTTTAAATTTGAAAATCTTCAAATTTTTAAATTTTAAAATTTGAAAATCGTCAAATTTTTAAATTTTTAAATTTTTTTATTTTTATATTTTTTGAATTTTTAAATTTTTAAATTTTTAAATTTTTAAATTTTTAAATATTTAAATTTTTAAATTTTTAAATTTTTTTCAATTTTTCAATTTTTTAATTTTTAAATTTAAAAATTTTAAATCTTTTAAATTGTTCAATTTTTAAATTTTTAAATTTTTAAATTTTTAGGTTTCAAATTTTTATTTTTAAATTTGAAAATTTTTAAATTTTAAATTTTTAAATTTATAAATTTTAAATTTTTAGATTTTTAAATTTTTAAATTTTTAAATTTTTAAATTTTTAAATTTTTAAATTTTTAAATTTTTAAATTTTCAAATTTTTAAATTTTTTAATTTTTAATTTTTTAAATTTTTAAATATTTAAACCTCTTAATTTTTAAGGAGGAGTTTTTAATTTTTTTCATTTCAATATGTATTTTTTATTATCCCCCCCTTGACCTTTCGGAGACAAGTAGGAGAAAAAGTCAATTGAACATTTGTAACGGCCTTCTTGAATTTTACAATTTTTGAATTTTTAAAATTTTAAAATTCTGAAATCTTGAAATTTTGAAACATTGCATTTTTAAAATTTCAAATTTTAAAATTTTAAAGTTTTTGAATTTTAAAGTTTTTAAATTATTAAAATTGAAAATTCTAAAAATTTTAAATTTTTTAAATTTTAAAATTTGAAAATCTTTAAATTTTTAATTTTTTTTATTTTTATATTTTTTAAATTTCCAGAATTTTTAAATTTTTAAATTTTCAAATTTTTAAACTTTTAAAATTTTTAAATTTTTAAATTTTTAAATTTTTAAATTTTTAAATTTTTAAATTTTTAAATTTTTCAATTAATTTTTTAATTTTTAAATTTTTAAATTTTTAAATTTTAAATAAATTTTTAAATTTTTAAATTTTTAAATTTTAAATTTTAAATTTTAAATTTTTAAATTTTAAATTTTTAAATTTTAAATTTTAAATTTTAAATTTTAAATTTTTAATTTTTAAATTTTAAATTTTAAATTTTTAAATTTTAAATTTTAAATTTCAAATTTTTATATTTTTAAATTTTCAAGTAATTTTTTAATTTTATAATTTTTAAATTTTTTAAATTTTTAAATTTTTAAATTTTTAAATTTTTAAATTTTTAAATTTTTAAATTTTTAAATTTTTAAATTTTCAAATTTTTAAATTTTTTAATTTTTAAATTTTTAAATTTTTAAATATTTAAACCTCTTAATTTTTAAGGAGGAGTTTTTAATTTTTTTCATTTCAATATGTATTTTTTATTATCCCCCCCTTGACCTTTCGGAGACAAGTAGGAGAAAAAGTCAATTGAACATTTGTAACGGCCTTATTGAATTCTAAAATTTTTGAATTTTTAAAATTTTAAAATTCTGAAATCTTGAAATTTTGAAACATTGCATTTTTAAAATTTCAAATTTTAAAATTTTAAAGTTTTTGAATTTTAAAGTTTTTAAATTATTAAAATTGAAAATTTTAAAAATTTTAAATTTTTTAAATTTTTAAATTTGAAAATCTTTAAATTTTTAATTTTTTTTATTTTTATATTTTTTAAATTTCCAGAATTTTTAAATTTTTAAATTTTCAAATTTTTAAACTTTTAAAATTTTTAAATTTTTAAATTTTTAAATTTTTAAATTTTTAAATTTTAAAATTTTAAAATTTTTAAATTTTTAAATTTTTAAATTTTTAAATTTTTAAATTTTAAATTTAAAATTTTTTAAATTTATAAATTTTAAATTTTTTAAATTTTTAAATTTTTTAATTTTTTAATTTTTAAATTGTTAAATTTTTAATTGTTTAAAGTCTTTAACTTTTCAATTTTAAATTTTTAAATTTTTATATTTTAAATTTTTAAATTTTTAAATTTATATTTAAAAATATAAAAAATTAAAAATTTAAAAATTTAAAAATTTAAAAATTTAAAAATTTAAAAATTTAAAAATTTAAAAATTTAAAAATTTAAAAACTGAAAAATTTAAAAAGTTAAAAATTTAAAAAATTTAAAAATTTAAAAATTTAAAAATTTAAAAATTTAAAAACTTTGAAATTTAAAAATTTAAAAATTTAAAAATTCAAAAATTTTAAAATTTAAAGATTTAGAAATTTAAAAATTTAAAAATTAATTTTTTTTTTAAATATTCAAATTTTAAAATTTTAAAATTTTAAAATTTTAAAATTTTAAAATTTTAAAATTTTAAAATTTTAAAATTTTAAAATTTAAAATTTAAAATTTTCAAAATTTAAAAATTTAAAAATTTAAAAATTTAAAAATTTAAAAATTTAAAAATTTAAAAATTTAAAAATTTAAAAATTTAAGGATTTAAAAATTTAAAAATTTAAAAATTCAAAAATTTAAAAATTTAAAAATTTGAAAATTTAAAAATTTAAAAATTCTAAAATTTAGAAATTTAAATATTTAAAATTTTAAAATTTTAAAATTTTAAAATTTTAAAATTTAAAAATTTAAAAATTTAAAAATTTAAATATTTAAATATTTAAATATTTAAAAATTTAAAAATTGAAAAATTTAAAAATTTAAAAATTTAAGAATTTAAAATTTAAGAAAATTAAAATTAAAAATTTAAAATTTAAAAATTTAAAATTAAAATTTAAAATTTAAAAATTTAAAATTTAAAATTTAAAAATTTAAAATTTAAAATTTAAAATTTAAAAATTTAAAAATTTAAAATTTAAAAATTTAAAATTTAAAATTTAAAATTTAAAAATTTAAAATTTAAAATTTAAAAATTTAAAAATTTAAAATTTAAAATTTAAAAATTTAAAATTTAAAAATTTAAAATTTAAAAATTTAAAATTTAAAATTTAAAATTTAAAAATTTAAAAATTTAAAAATTTAAAATTTAAAAATTTAAAATTTAAAAATTTAAAATTTAAAATTTAAAAATTTAAAAATTTAAAATTTAAAATTTAAAATTTAAAAATTAAAAAATTAAAAAAAATAAAAATTTAAGAATTAAAAGTTTAAAAATTTATAAATTTAAAAAATTTAAAAATTCAAAATTTAAAATATTGAAAAATTTAAAATTTTAAAAGTTTAAAAATTTAAAAATTTAAAAATTTAGAGATTCTGGAAATTTAAAAATATAAAAATAAAAAAATTAAAAATTTAAAGATTTTCAAATTTAAAATTTAAAAATTTGAAATTTTTAAAATTTTCAATTTAATAATTTAAAACTTTAAAATTCAAAAACTTTAAAATTTTAAAATTTGAAATTTTAAAAATGCAATGTTTCAAAATTTCAAGATTTCAGAATTTTAAAATTTAAAAATTCAAAAATTTTAAAATTCAAGAAGGCCGTTACAAATGTTCAATTGACTTTTTCTCCTACTTGTCTCCGAAAGGGCAAGGGGGGGATAATAAAAAATACATATTGAAATGAAAAAAATTAAAAACTCCTCCTTAAAAATTAAGAGGTTTAAATATTTAAAAATTTAAAAAATTAAAAATTAAAAAATTTAAAAATTTGAAAATTTAAAAATTTAAAAATTTAAAAATTTAAAATTTAAAATTTAAAAATTTAAAAATTTAAAATTTAAAAATTTAAAATTTAAAAATTTAAAATTTAAAAATTTAAAAATTTAACATTTAAAGATTTAGAAAATTAAAAATTAAAAAATTTAAAAAAATTAAAAATTTAAAAATTTAAAGATCTATAGATCTAAAAATTTAAAAATTTAAAAATTTAAAAATTTAAAAATTTAAAAATTTAAAAATTTAAAAATTTAAAAATTTAAAAATTTAAAAATTTAAAAATTTAAAAATTTAAAAAATTTAAATATTTAAAAATTTAAATATTTAAAAATTTTAAAATTTAAAAATTCAAAAAATATAAAAATAAAAAAATTTAAAAATTTAAAAATTTAAAAATTTGAAGATTTTCAAATTTTAAAATTTAAAAATTTGAAGATTTTCAAATTTAAAAATTTAAAAATTTAAACGATTTAAAAATTTAAAAATTTTCAATTTTAATGATTTCAAAACTTTAAACTTCAAAAACTATTTTAATTAAAATTTTAAATTTTAAAATATTTTAATTAAAATTTTAAATTTTTAAAATGCAATGTTTCAAAATATCAAAATTTCAAGATTTCAGAACTTTAAAATTTTCAAAATTCAAGAATTTTAATTTTAAAATTCCATAAGGCCGTTACAAATATTCAATTGACTTTTTCTCCTACTTGTCTCCGAAAGGTCAAGGGGGGGGGGGATAATAAAAAATAAATATTGAAAGGGAAAAAATCAAAAAACTCCTCGGATTTGTATTGTGTATTGAAAATCCTCAAAATTATCCGAATTTTATTTTATTGCCATCTGATCAATTCAAAAACTTTGAAAAATTTCGAAATTTCTAAATTTAAAAATTTAAAAATTTCATAATTGAAAAATTTAAAAATTTAAAATTGAGAAATTAAAATTTAAAAATTTAAAAATGTAAAAATCTGGAAATTTAAAAATTTAAAAATTTGAAAATAAAAAAATTAAAATTGAAAAATTTAAAGATTTTCAAACTTAAAATTTAAAAACTTAAACGATTTAAAAATTTAAAAGTTTTCAATTTTAATAATTTAAAACTTTAAAATTCAAAACTTTAAAATTTTAAAATTTGAAATTTTAAAATGCAATGTTTCAAAATTTTAAAATTTCAAGATTCCAGAATTTTAAAATTTTCAAAATTCAAGAATTTTAAAATTCAATAAGGCCGTTACAAATATTCAATTGACTTTTCTCCTACTTGTCTCCGAAAGGTCAAGGGGGGTGGTATAATACAAAATAAATATTGAAATGGAAAAAATCAAAAAACTCCTCGGATCTGTATTGTGTATTGAAAATCCTCAAAATTATCCGAATTTTATTTTGTTGCCCTGATCAATCCAAAATTTAAAAATTTAAAGAATTAAAAATTAAAAACTGAAAATTTAAAAATTTAAAATTTAAAAATTTAAAAGATTTAAAATTCAAAATTTGGAAATTTGAAAGTTTATAAATTTAAAAATTTAAAATTTAAAATTTAAAATTTAAAATTTAAAAATTTAAAATTTAAAAATTTAAAATTTAATGATCTTAAAATTTAAAAATTTAAAAATTTAAAAATTTAAAAATTTAAAAATTTAAAAATTTAAAAACTTAAAAACTTAAAAATTTAAAAATTTAAAAATTTAGAAATTTTAAAATTTAAAAATATAAAAATATAAAAATTCAAAAATTTTAAAATTTTAAATTTTAAAAATCCAAAAATTTAAAAATTTTAAAATTTAAAAAATTAAAAATTTAAAAATTTAAAAATTTAAAAATTTAAAAATTTTAAAATTTTAAAATTTTGAAATTTAAAAATTTTAAAATTTAAAAATTTAAATATTAAAAATTTAAAAATTTAAAAATTTTGAAATTTAGAAATTTAAAAATTTAAAGATTTCAAAATTTAAAAATAGAAACGATTTAAAAATTTAAAAATTTAAAGATTTAAAAATTAAAAGATTTAAAAGTGAAAAGCTTTAAAAATTTAAAAATTTAAATTCAAAAATTTTAAAATTTTAAAATTTAAAGATTTAAAAATGTTCAAATTTAAAAATTGAAAAATTTAAAAATTTAAAAACCGAGAAATTTAAAAATTTAAAAATTTAGAAATTTGAAAATTTAAAAATTTAAAATTTAAAAATTTAAAACCTTAAAAATTTAAAAATTTTAAGATTTTCAATTTTAAAAATCTAAAAATTTTAAAAATTTCAATTTTAATAATTTAAAGACTTTAAAATTCAAAATCTTTAAAATTTTAAAATTTGAAATTTTAAAAATGCAATGTTTCAAAATTTCAAAATTTCAAGATTTCAGATTTCAAGAATTTTGAAATTCAATAAGGCCGTTACAAATATTCAATTGACTTTTTCTCCTACTTGTCTCCGAAAGGTCAAGGGGGGGGGGGATAATAAAAAATAAATATTGAAATGAAAAAAATCAAAAAACTCCTCGGATTTGTATCAGACATCATGCACGCGTACAAAAAAATATGAGATTGAGCAACGACTGCTACGCGCACATAAAATTTAGCGCACGCGAGTCTCACGAGGCTTGTGTACCTCACATTAACATTGGTGAGTCGCATTGAGACATCTCAATGCGATTAGCTCATGCGATGTTTACCATGGCAAACCTTTACAAACAACAGCGAAAGTGCGTAAAACTGCTTGGGCGGGAAATTTTCATTCAATAATATCGTCGTTTTTAAATTTTTAAATTTTTAAATTTTTGAATTTTAAAATTTTAAAATTTTTAAATTTTTATATTTTTAAATTTCTAAATCTTTAAATTTTAAAATTTTAAAATTTTTAAATTTTTAAATTTTTAAATTTTTAAATTTCAAAATTTTTAAATTTTTAAATTTTTAAATTTTTAAATTTATAAATTTTTAAATTTTTTAAATTTTTTAAATTTTTAATTTTTTAATTTTTTAAATTTTAAAATTTTTAAATTTTTAAATTTTTAAATTTTTAAATTTTTAAATTTTTAAATTTTTATTTTTTTAAATTCTAGAATTTTTAAATTTTTAAATTTTTAAATTTTTAAATTTTTAAATTTTTAAGTTTTTAAATTTTTAAATTTTAAAATTTTTAAATCTTTAAATTTTAAATTTTAAATTTTAAGTTTTTAAATTTTAAATTTTTAAATTTTGAAATTTTTAAATTTTAAAATTTTGAATTTTAAATTTAAAATTTTAAAATTTTAATTTGAATTTAAAATTTTTAAATTTTTAATATCAAATTTTAAATTTTTAAATCTTTAAATTTTTAAATTTTTAAATTTTTAAATTTTTGAATTTTAAAATTTTAAAATTTTTAAATTTTATGTTTTTAAATTTCTAAATCTTTAAATTTTAAAATTTTAAAATTTTTAAATTTTTAAATTTTTATATTTCAAAATTTTTAAATTTTTAAATTTTAAAATTTTTAAATTTTTAAATTTATAAATTTTTAAATTTTTTAAATTTTTTAAATTTTTAATTTTTTAATTTTTTAAATTTTAAAATTTTTAAAATTTTAAAATTTAAAGATTTAGAAATTTAAAAATATAAAAATTAATTTTTTTTTTAAATATTCAAATTTTAAAATTTTAAAATTTAAAATTTAAAATTTTCAAAATTTAAAAATTTAAAAATTTAAAAATTTAAAAATTTAAAAATTTAAAAATTTAAAAATTTGAAAATTTAGGGATTTAAAATTTAAAAAATTTAAAATTCAAAATTTAAAAATTTAAAATTTGAAAATTTAAAATTTAAAAATTTAAAAATTTAAAATTTAAAATTTAAAATTTAAAATTTAAAATTTAAAATTTAAAATTTAAAATTTAAAATTTAAAATTTAAAATTTAAAATTTAAAATTTAAAATTTAAAATTTAAAAATTAAAATTAGAAAATTAAAAATTAAAATTGAAAATTAAAATTAAAAAATTTAAAATTTAAAATTTAAAATTTAAAATTTAAAATTTAAAATTTAAAATTTAAAAATTTAAAATTTAAAATTTAAAAATTTAAAATTTAAAATTTAAAATTTAAAATTTAAAATTTAAAAATTTAAAAATTTAAAAATTTAAAATTTAAAAATTTAAAAATTTAAAATTTAAAATTTAAAATTTAAAAATTTAAAATTTAAAAATTTAAAAATTTAAAAATTTAAAATTTAAAATTTAAAATTTAAAAATTTAAAATTTAAAATTTAAAAATTAAAAATTTAAAAATTTAAAATTTAAAAATTTAAAATTTAAAAATTTAAAATTTAAAAATTTAAAATTTAAAATTTTAAAAGTTTAAAAATTTGAAAATTTAAAATTTAAAAATTCTGAAATTTAAAAAATATAAAATAAAAAAAATTAAAAATTTAAAGATTTTCACATTTAAAATTTAAAGATTTAAAAATTTAAAACTTTTAAATTTAATAATTTAAAAACTTTAAATTTCAAAACTTTAAAAAATTTTAAAATTTGAAATTTTAAAATGCAATGTTTCAAAATTTCAAGATTTCAGAATTTTAAAATTTTAAAAATTCAAAAATTTTAGAATTCCGAAAGGTCAAGGGGGGGATAATAAAAAATACATATTGAAATGAAAAAAATTAAAAACTCCTCCTTAAAAATTAAGAGGTTTAAATATTTAAAAATTTAAAAATTAAAAAATTTAAAAATTTGAAAATTTAAAAATTTAAAAATTTAAAAATTTAAAAATTTAAAAATTTAAAAATTTAAAAATTTAAAAATTTAAAAATTTAAAAATTTAAAAATTTAAAAATTTAAAAATTTAAAAATTTAAAAATTTAAAAATTTAAACATTTAAAAATTTAAAAATTTAAAGATTTAAAATTTAAAAATTTAAAAATTTAAAAATTTGAAAATTTAAAAATTTAAAAATTTAAAAATTTAAAAATTCTAAAAATAAAAAATTTAAAAATTTAAAAATTTAAAAATTTAAAAATTTAAAAATTTAAAAATTTAAAAATTTAAAAAATTTAAATATTTAAAAATTTAAAAATTTAAAAATTCAAAAAATATAAAAATAAAAAAATTTAAAAATTTAAAAATTTAAAAATTTGAAGATTTTCAAATTTTAAAATTTAAAAATTTGAAGATTTTCAAATTTAAAAATTTAAAAATTTAAACGATTTAAAAATTTAAAAATTTTCAATTTTAATGATTTCAAAACTTTAAACTTCAAAAACTTTAAAATATTAAAATTTTAAATTTTTAAAATGCAATGTTTCAAAATATCAAAATTTCAAGATTTCAGAACTTTAAAATTTTCAAAATTCAAGAATTTTAATTTTAAAATTCCATAAGGCCGTTACAAATATTCAATTGACTTTTTCTCCTACTTGTCTCCGAAAGGTCAAGGGGGGGGGGATAATAAAAAATAAATATTGAAATGGAAAAAATCAAAAAACTCCTCGGATTTGTATTGTGTATTGAAAATCCTCAAAATTATCCGAATTTTATTTTATTGCCATCTGATCAATTCAAAAACTTAAAAATTTCGAAATTTCTAAATTTAAAAATTTAAAAATTTCATAATTGAAAAATTTAAAAATTTAAAAATTGAGAAATTAAAAATTTAAAAATTTAAAAATGTAAAAATCTGGAAATTTAAAAATTTTAAAAATTTGAAAATAAAAAAAAATTAAAAATTGAAAAATTTAAGGATTTTCAAACTTAAAAATTTAAAAATTTAAACGATTTAAAAATTTAAAAGTTTTCAATTTTAATAATTTAAAAACTTTAAAATTCAAAAACTTTAAAATTTTAAAATTTGAAATTTTAAAAATGCAATGTTTCAAAATTTTAAAATTTCAAGATTCCAGAATTTTAAAATTTTCAAAATTCAAGAATTTTAAAATTCAATAAGGCCGTTACAAATATTCAATTGACTTTTTCTCCTACTTGTCTCCGAAAGGTCAAGGGGGGGGGGGGTGGTATAATACAAAATAAATATTGAAATGGAAAAAATCAAAAAACTCCTCGGATCTGTATTGTGTATTGAAAATCCTCAAAATTATCCGAATTTTATTTTGTTGCCCCCTGATCAATCCAAAAATTTAAAAATTTAAAGAATTAAAAAATTAAAAAACTGAAAAATTTAAAAATTTAAAAATTTAAAAATTTAAAGATTTAAAAATTCAAAAATTTATAAATTTAAAAATTTATAAATTTAAAAATTTAAAAATTCAAAACCTTAAAAATTTTAAAATTTTGAAATTTTAAAATTTTAAAATTTTAAAATTTTAACATTTAAAAATTTAAAAATTAACAAAATTTAAAAATATAAAAATTTAAAAATTTAAGAACTAAAAAATTAAAAAATTTGAAAATTTAAAAATTTAAAAATTTAAAAATTTAAAGATTTAAAAATTTAAAAATTTAAAAATTTAAAAATTTAAAAATTTAAAAATTTAAAAATTTTAAAATTTAAAAATATAAAAATATAAAAATTCAAAAATTTTAAAATTTTAAATTTTAAAAATCCAAAAATTTAAAAATTTTAAAATTTAAAAAATTAAAAATTTAAAAATTTAAAAATTTAGAAATTTAAAAATTTAAAAATTTTAAAATTTTAAAATTTTAAAATTTTAAAATTTTGAAATTTAAAAATTTAAAAATTTAAATATTAAAAATTTAAAAATTTAAAAATTTTGAAATTTAGAAATTTAAAAATTTAAAGATTTCAAAATTTAAAAATAGAAACGATTTAAAAATTTAAAAATTTAAAGATTTAAAAATTAAAAGATTTAAAAGTGAAAAGCTTTAAAAATTTAAAAATTTAAATTTAAAAATTTAAATTTAAAAATTTTAAAATTTTAAAATTTAAAGATTTAAAAATGTTCAAATTTAAAAATTGAAAAATTTAAAAATTTAAAAACCGAGAAATTTAAAAATTTAAAAATTTAGAACACATAACACATAACACGCGCACATAAAATTTAGCGCACGCGAGTCTCACGAGGCTTGTGTACCTCACATTAACATTGGTGAGTCGCATTGAGACATCTCAATGCGATTAGCTCATGCGATGTTTACCATGGCAAACCTTTACAAACAACAGCGAAAGTGCGTAAAACTGCTTGGGCGGGAAATTTTCATTCAATAATATCGTCGTTTTTAAATTTTTAAATTTTTAAATTTTTGAATTTTAAAATTTTAAAGTTTTTAAATTTTTATATTTAAAAAAAATTAAATTTCTAAATCTTTAAATTTTAAAATTTTAAAATTTTAAAATTTTAAAATTTTTAAATTTTAAAATTTCAAAATTTTTAAATTTTTAAATTTTTAAATTTTTAAATTTTTAAATTTTTAAATTTTTAAATTTTTAAATTTTTAAATTTTTAAATTTAAAATTTTTTTAATTTTTTAATTTTAAAATTTAAAATTTTTTTAATTTTTATATTTTTGAATATATAAATTTTTAAAATTTTCAAATCTTTAAATTTTTAAAATTTTTGAATCTCTAAATTTTTAAATTTTTAAATTTTTTTTATTTTTAATTTCTTAAATTTTTAAATTTTTAAATTTTTAAATCTTTAAATTTTTAAATTTTTTAAATCTATAAATTTTTGAATTTTAAAATTTTTATATTTTTAAATTTCTAAATCTTTAAATTTTAAAATTTTTAAATTTTCAAATTTTTAAATTTTTAAATTTTTAAATTTTTAAATTTTTAAATTTTTAAATTTTTAAATTTTCAAATTTTTCAATTTTTAAATTTTTAAATTCTAAAATTTTAAAATTTTAAAATTTTAAAATTTTAAAATTTTAAAATTTTTAAATTTTTAAATTTCTAAATTTCTAAATTTTTAAATTTTTTAATGTAGATTTCAAACTTTTGCTCTTCGTTGCAACACCACTGAGCCGGAGTGATTCTTTCCACTTTGACAAAACGGTATCACCTACTTGAAAATTGTCACAATGTTCGATACAATCATTGCTCGAAGCTGTTACGCACCACACAATAATGCTAAGCTCACGCACTTCTATCTTTATTATTTGTTTGTATCACTAAAACTTATATAAAAATATTGGAATACATTTAAAAACGTATCCGAACGTAACCAAACAAAAAATCATCTCGGCTCAAGAACTTCTAGCCGCTGCCAAAAGGCCAGAAGCCTTTTTTGATATGAAAAGAATCCCTAATCGTTGATAGGAAAATTGTCTAATACGTCGACGCTTTCATGTTATTTATAATTCTCTCGATTCCAAAAAGTGAAAACAATATTGTTTTAAAGTATTTGGAAGGAATTTGGATAAGTGAATACATCTTCTCAACCAAATAAAAATTATTATGAATAATACCATCTGACATCACGTTGTCGTGTAACGTGCATATTTTTGTTTACATCGCATTTTCTACCGTCCCGAAAAAGAATGAGAGATTAAGATGTTGAGAGATTGAGTGAAAATCGCTTATGCCGGGAATTGAATTGAAGTATGCCGGAAGAGCAATCGCTCTGTCTGAAATACAAACTCACAAAATTCAGGAATAGTTGCTTCCAGTCATAAATATCAATTAAATAATGTGGTCGTACGCATGTTAGATCGGGAATAGGGTAAGAAACCCTATATTTTTAAATTTAGAAATTAGAGATTTAAAAGCCTAATGATTTCAAAATTGAACTAGAAAATTTTAAATTTAGAAGTTTCAAAATTTTATCTAGGAGTGGGAGCCGGTAGTAGTTTCGGAATGTGGTTCAATGTCGATTAACGAAGGAACCAGAATGCAACACGAACTATGCGCAAGGGCTTGACGACCCCGCCTCAGGGAGCTGCGTGCGAGGTGTAGAGATTGCCTAGGAAGTGGTGTTAGGTGGGACACCAAACAGAATACGAATAATTACATCCACGCAGCTTCGAAGTCGTGGCGTTTTAGAAAATTCGCTGGACAGGACAGAAGTTGTGGTAAAGCGGACATCGAGCGGCTAGCTTCTACCAAAGCTGTAGCATCACCAGCAACCGGCTTTATAGTGCAAGATGCGCAAGAATATCCAAGCTGAGAATGAAAGGCCGTTTCTTCAACTACAGGATCAGCACTGCTCACACGAAGGGTTGTCCGACGACGAGAAAAAAGCGTTCTATACACAGCTGAAGCAGACATACGATGGTTTCCCACTGCTGGACGTCAAAATATTCATCGGCGACATGAACGCACAGGTGAGAACGGAAGAAAAATACAGACCGCCCAAGTAACAATTTCCATGCTTCTTGGATTTATTTAATTCTTATAGCGGATTTTTAATAGCAATCACCCTAGCTAGTTGCTCAGTTTTATTGTCGATCTTATTGCTATCAATAAACCTCTCATAAATATGCTGAAAAAGCTTCAAACGTCAAAAGCTTATTGACCTTATGAGCGACTCTACAGTTGTGATGGAGAGCGTGATAAATCTTATTTCCACAGCTCGATCAAAACCAAAATTTTTGGTCGTAATGTGGTGAAATGAATAACTGCAATAAGAATATTTGCATTGCAAAGAGTTTATAAAGGTGTTTAATAAGAGCAACATTTTTCTGATCGAAATTTATGATGGCCATATTGAAAATGGAGAAGCCTTTTCAAGTCGGAAAAATTTATCGCTTACAATTATTATAAATATAACAATTATTATTATAAATATAATGGCCAAAACTACATTATTTTGAGAGCGCATGGTGTTCAATCTAACTTTTTTCCTAGTTTTCACCATGAAATTGAACGCGCACATCATTCCGATGGAAGCACATTGTAAAACAATCCGAAAATAATATTTTCAATAGTCATCCTCATCATGATTTTCATCAACATTTTATGTTGTTATTATTTTTCTGCAAAGTTTTGTTTCCCTTTTTCCAAAGCAAGATTTCTGACAACTGCCGCAGCCAAATTCCCTTTTTTGCAGGCGGTTTAAAAAGGATTTCTAAATACTCTTATAACAGGTTTATAGTGGTTATCTAGAGAGGGCCACTTCGTCATATCTTACACTTATAGTGGTCATCAAAAGGTTGTCGTGTAATATTGGGTTTTATTGTTAGATCTTATAAATTGATCTTGAAAACCATCCCTAGAGCGGAATAAAACTTGAAATGTTACTTGGGGCGGTGATCGAACTGGACAGTCTGCATACCGTATCGAACGACAACGGCCAACGTTGTATAAACTTTGCAGCTTCCGCGGAATGGTAGTCCGAAGTACTTTCTCATCCCGCAAGAATATCCATAATGCCACATAGAGATCACCTAACTAAGAATTAATTCTTCTCCGATATCACAAACGTTCGCACTTACTGCGGTACGAATATCCGATCACAGCCTTGTTGCAGTATATCTGCGCTCAACACTCTCGACGTTGTAAAACGAGCGTCGAAGTTGAACGATGTAGCTAAACATCGGACGGCTACAAGACGGTAGACTAGCCCAAGTATACGCGCCGTAGCTGGAAATGGCAATTCTAACGGAAGAGCAGCCGAAATGCATGGTTTTGGTGTTATTTTGGATGCTAGGTGAGATTAGTTTCATGATCCCAGCGACTAAAACCAAACATACAGGCATGGCCGGTATCAGTCTACTTGGATTGCGAGGATCGAAGCTATTCAGTGAGAACTGAGAATTTGTGATATATACATATAAGGTAACCGTACCCTTAGTGGAGGTAGCACCAATAATGGAGGTAGTGGGGTTTTAATGAGATTTATCATAATTTTACACTTCACGATGATTTCAGTTGATGCGTTGTGCTTTAGAGATCCTGTTAAATGCAACTCATCCTAAGATTTCACTTGATAAACTATTAAAAACAATGATTTTCCTTAATAAAATTGACTCCCTTGCAGCTATATTGGTGCAACTGTACCAATAGTGGCGAGTCTCATAAGAAATCATTGGATAGCACCACTATGGGAACCAAAATTAATTTTTATCGCCACTAAAGGAACAGTGTACCCATTAATGGTGCAAGCAATATTATGTAGTTATTGATGTTAAATGACATCAATTTTATTTTTGTTAGCAAATTTATTAGTTTATCTTATGGCTAAGATATTGAAGCTGTAAATTTTCAATAATTATCAATTTAAAAAAAAAATATTTTCTTTTGTGGATCTACTAATACCTCCACTATTGGTACCGTTACCCTATAGTTTTCGAAATTTTTAATGGCAGGATAACGTCAACATGCGCTGTATGATAAATGCTGCAGACTGCTGTGAATTGAAAATTTTAGGAACATAAGTGAAACGCGTAGTCTGCGTATTAAAATAATATATGGCTGAAGCTTGATATAAGATATAAATCGGAATATGATGGCAAAATGGATCAGACTTTTATGTTTGTTGGTTAACGTGGTTAACTTCGATTAGAAAACCATAAGCGTAAATCCATCATGAAGGAAAAATAACAGTCAACGAAAACCTTCTCCCCCAATAACGGAAGCTGCAAAGACGACCGTAATAAAATCAACCACCGGTGTGGAAGCGCTCGAAGGAAATAATATTGGCAACATCCGCGTCGCTCGATGATAACCGCACGTCTGCCGGGACTGGAATCAAATTCAATTAACGATTGTGGCTGATTTCACCGCATTTCCTCGTCGTACATCCTGTCTCTTGGTAGGGATTGTTATGAATAAGGAATCGTTTCAAACTTTCAACGATGCAGTTTCGAGAAATCATTTTGTTTTTTTTATTATCTAGCTCTGGAACTCCATGGATTTTTTTCAGAATTATTTGGAACCAAATTATTCAAAATACCTTCCCTTAATATATATACACTTCTCCATACTCAGGCAATTCCATTGATATGTAATAAATTTTTAAGGAATCATTAATCATGCGAAAACAATATCTCTATATTCTGCGGACAAAACATGAAGCATTTCTTGCTCTAGTCTCTGAAATGCTTTCATTGATGTCAAATGTCGCGTCACTGTAAGTGAACTAAAACACACATCGCACATTCCATCTCCCGCAAGACAGATCAATCATAAACAATTAACCGCAACGCAGTGCAGTACTTTGCAGTCAGTCAGTTTAACTCTAATCCTGTCCGGTCCCATTATTGTGGTCCAACGGCACCCTGAAATATGTGACTTATGCGTCAGAGGTGTCGATCCTGCCATTGGAAAGCAATTAATTTCCCATGTAATGTTCCCCTCATAGCTCTCTATTTGCGGTATGTTTCAGGGTTGACTAGAGCGGAGTACAAATAGAGTGACTGTCAGGGTCGGTTCTTATCCCAAAGTGCTCCAAAGTCTATTCTTGTTCATGTACAATGAAATACCCATCAGCGACATCGATAGTTTCGAACCAGCCCTGCTCTTCGTTAGTCTATTACTGGGTGATAATGCAGCCATCAGGCACAATTGGAATATGCACTATTCCTGCTCCTGTCGATCGTCTTGAAAGGTACACCTCCCACACAAAACCTCAAGCACCATTCTCCATGGGTTACAAGCGGAGACCATGGTGGCAACTTCGCCAGAAGAGCTCCCAATAAAGCAAATAGCTATTATTAATTCCGACTTCCCCACAGAAAATAGTTACTCTTACAACCAGAAGCAGCAACATCAAGCAGCTCTCGAGAGTCTCTTTCTGTGGTGTGCGGCTGATAGCATGACTACCAACTGCTCAAGAAACATTATAGACGCATAAATCTTACCGGTGCGGGATGCACCTGAACACCACCACCGCATGGTAGAAAACCGAACCGATGAAGCAGCACTCGAGGGAGGGCTAGTGGGCGACAAATATCCTTCGGAGTTCACCCGCATTGGCAAGTAGAGTACCGTGTGTCAGCTTTGGCAGCGGCATAGTACTATTGTTGCACCTACTCGGCTGCCGTTACATCGACCTGTAATCATAAATGTCCCCGAACCTGCTAATTAATTCATATCTAAACGTTTTATAACTATTATTACTGCTTACTAACATAGCTCTATTTCATTGGTCTCGGAGGTCATGTGCGGGTTGAGAGAAGTGGTTTACTCATCGATTAGCGTCTAGCAGGGAACAGGGCTGAAGCTGAATTATATAAAATCGAAAATTGTATGGCATTTCTGGATGAGAATTAGGGTGACTCAAGCTGCTTTGGCCAGAAATAGGCATAGTTCATTTCAATTCGTGGCACGGGGCTTAACCTAAGTTGAGTATCCCATTCGTTCCATAGCTCGAATCTTTACGTACAGGTTTCGTTTCATTTACCAGAACCACCTCCGAGGATATCGATCCCGTCGAATCTGTACCATGTGAAAGAAGACACACCAGCCGATGAAGACAGTGGGTATTTTCATTTGGCGGCCGGGATGTTCAATATTCACGGAAGCCTGAAGAACCTGGAATAAGAAAAATGAAAATTGAATTTGTACATAGTTAAACTTGAATTTGTAAATAATTAACCTTACCTTTAAGTCCACTAATCCTAGAACTAAGATAAATTTTTGTACATAATTTTGATCATTGAATTACCCATAGTGCGCAAACATATTTTGTAAATAGTTGAATCAGTAAAACTGGCAACCCTTCCGCCAGTATGTTTATGCGCAACATAATAAACAACAACAGTTGAAATAAAATCTCGTCGCGAGCGGTTTGCCTTCCCACGGAATAGTTTGTTTTCTTGGTTTTTCTTGTGGAAGAAACAGCCAATTAGTTGCCGTGTGTCTCCCTGCGTCAAAGGGGAATCAATTCTTAGTGTTAGAACGTGCAGGAATTGAACGGAAACCGCAAAAGTGATCCGTGGCGAAGAGAAGATAGTTATAGTAGAGAAAGTGATCGAATACAGTCCAAAACTAAATCGAAGCAATTACGCTAATTACTGTACAGTTCATTTCAATTCATCCGACTAAATTTATTTGAGTTTAACATTTAATGAAATTAATTTAAATAAATTATTCACAAACAAAACACAAATTGATTCACCCACAGTGAGATATTGAAGGGTTGAAAATATTTGAAAAAATAATTACAAAATCAATTAAATACATTTCATTACATCCCACAAATATAAACTCAAAGGTGCAGCCCAATCGGGTTATACGGAAAGGTGACGCAGGACTATGTAGCTATTCGAAATTGATGGTATTTGCCATAATAATTTGTGTCGTTTTATTAACATTGAGCAAACTGCTCGGAGGCCAACTAAATCAAGAAGTCGAATAGTTGTTCCCAGTTGGATGGACTTTGAGTCTCTAACTGTGGAATTAACATGACTCATCGGCCACTGAAGTCACTCGACTGGCTTTCAGTCGGGGACATCACAATCCTTACTTTGCGACGCATGATTTCAGAAACTTAACATTTAATAACAAAAAACACATAAATAAAAAATTAAAAAAAATAGAGATTTTTTCAACATTGCAATTTTTCTTTCATAAATCCGTAAAAGTTAGCATTTATTGGACGTGATTGAGTTTGATAAAAAAAAACTGAATCGTTCGAATGTCCTTTTGATTACTACACGCGTAATCTTCTCTATAATAAAAATGGAATGGTCTGTGTTCGTATCCGCATAACTTGAAAACGGCTGAATAGATTTTCTTCATTCCTTCAGCAAATTTGTACGTTATCGTTTACGACGGGTTTATATGATATTTCCTCATGTAAAAAACACGAGTATGAGTGAGTAAATGGTGCAAACTGAAATAAGGATTTGTATAGGAATTTCGCTTGAGCTGTTTAGAACGCCTGTTTGGAATTTTCGCCTACTATGCAGGACAACGTCTGCCGGGTCGACTAGTAAGTGATAATTCGGAAAAATACCTAAAGCTGACTAAACGTTTGAAAACATTGACAGCCAATAGATTTTTAACGTGCTTAAGTTTCGTTAGGTGCTATTGTTTCTATTATGCTTATTCTTGAGTTTTGTGAGTGTGGGATCGAACGAGTTTTAGAGCGCAGAACAATTTCGAGATCCGTGTTATTTTGTTCTGATCTGTGTCGTTGAAAATATATTAATTAGTGCGTGACCAAATGTGTTTAAGTGAGCAGAACGACGTGGAATTATAAGAAAGTCATAGTAAACTGTGCGTCTGATCGTGTTTTCTCTAGTCGCAGAACGATCGCGCGATCATCGAAATGTTTTGTTCTGCGTTGTGCGGTTGACCTAATTAGATGGCGTGTACGTGTCCCATTTTATTTCTTTTATCACGCAGAACGATCGCGTGATCATTGGAAAATTCTGTTCTGCTTAGTGCGGTCGGTAAATCAATTATTTAGCGCACGTTCGTACGATTGTATTTTTGTTTAACCTCGATCAAATTACACGCTACACTCGGCATACCGTTTACCAAAACGAACCCTGCTACACTCCCTCCCCTCATCCAAATCCTAGTGATTTCTCGTGGAAGTGCAGATGACTCATCAGCTTCCATCAAAGCGAGAATCACGTCAACATTAATACCGGCGCTGGTATTGCTTGATTTTGGGTCACCAGTTCTTACACATTGAGGATGATGTTAGTCCCAAACACCATCTGTTGGTTCTCTGTGTACTAACAGCTGACCTGGCAATAACGAAGTAGCAACCGTGGGCGGTCAATCATGCTCATGCTCATGCTCATTTACAATCCTTAAATGATGAAGCTCTAGCCTGATCTTTTTATTGACACACTGCAGGTACATACACCTTAAACTGTAACTCTAATAAGGCAGTGATAGTAGTCCTTTTATTTTCCTTTTATCTGCTGTTGATAACTCCGCTGATAATCTACATGGATGAGGGGTTTGATCACATGGCATCAATAATGTGGGGTACGAATTGATTACATTCGGCGTGTATTTGAAGGTATACCCCTTAGTATGTAAGTAGATGAATTAACATGAATTCATTCTTCCGTTCAATGATTGCATAGACCTGTGCAGGGGTTCATGAAATTCACTCACCCGATGGATTTTGACATTCGAGCGGGTCGTCCACTTGAACAAAAGTTCATTTTGCGTTCATTATGCGACCCGCTCAAACGTCATAATTTTTCGGGGGAGTTCATTTCGCGTTAGTCTATTATGCACGATTCATCGACGGTTGTCGATCAGCGCATAGCAAGTCATGACTCCTCCTTTTCCTGAAACTGACGGTAGCGTAAAATATAGACTAAGGTTATTGACTTTTGTGGATTATACCGGGATATAATTTATCGTTCCTACAGCTTCTATTGATTGATGACATACAATCACCATAAGTATTCCGAATTGTAAAGATTCTTCACGTCATCGCATAACACCGTACAGTTACTTTATCAAATCTGAAATCAAGAATTGTTATTTTATATATTTATTGAAATTATTACCGTGATTCGAAAACGTATTTTGGGTATGGCTGACAAAATGCAAAACAAACTTCTGAAGATAAAGCTACTATGATGCTGGCATAAAAAGGCACAGATAGAAAAAGTTGTTGAAATGTACTCGAAAGTAATGCACATAAAGGGAATGCCAAGAAGCACGTAAATTTAAACGATATTTTCACCTGAATGTATGCAATTTGTATTGCATTATGTCACTTTTTATACGAATAATGCTATACAAATTGCATACATTTAGGAGAAAATTGATGGAAAAGATTCATGTATGCTCAGAATAGTGTAATTTTCTACGTCTGTATATTTTGCGCGCTGATTCAGAGGGGGGACAACGGATTTTTTTTCATATGGAGTTTGGCAAGTATGACAGTACCCTCTTTTTTGGCGCATAAATTTATACTCCAATGTCAAAATGCTCATATACTATTATGAATTGTGGTGGTATTTGTAAAAATTTGTATTGTTTACCGTTTTTACAAGAGAGAGTGGTGTCGAAAGCACATATTAAATTAAAGATCGCAACGAACAAAAATACTCCAAATCCGTAAATATGTAGTGTTTTCACTTTATTCCTTACACGAAATATGCAGATAAATAATTATGTTGGTAGAAGAAACTCTGTGCTGAGCAGAAACAGTTGTTTCTTGTATTATCCAAACTTTGTGCGTTTCAGAACATTCTCACTCACTGCAGTGTTTATTTTTCATAGACTACGGCTTGGTGTTAGTGCCGTCGACATTCGCTCGATTGGTGGCAACAAAAATTTGACAACTTAGCACCCGCCTGCGCTGATTAGTTTTCATTATTTTTTTCTGTGTGTCCACAGCTTCTGTCAAAGTCTAATCACCCCTTACCAGATTTATGGCTAGCGTTAAAAACAATGCTCGTCTCGTTGTCGTGTGACACTTCTCGCTTTATTCCGAATGTCGACTCGCGCGAGGCGAGACGTTCATTTCGTATCGAGAGGAAGGATGAACTGACACCGAACAGCAGTTCACTCGCAGAAACGTCAAACTGGAAAAAGTTTATTGCGTTGTTTAGGATAAGGGCGAAACAAATTATGTTTAATAAACATTATTTTTCAATTTGATTTTTTTTAATAAATATTTAGAAAAAGATAGTCCTCAATGCATGTTATAATAATAATATATGTGTTCTTTCGCCATTCGAGAGTTATCTCATGCACTTTTGAACAATTTCATAACAACTTTTGTGACATACGAGGTTACTGAAATTCGCCCTTTTTTCTGGGTATGGTGGAGTTTGTTCAAGTGATTTTTTTGTTTTGAATCCTGTATTTTTTTGTAAAATGCTGACTAAAGTTTATGTTAGTGATTAATAAAAAATAATTTACGGTCCTGCTGTTTTTTACAGAACTACATGGATTTCTTTTTAGAGGATTGCCTTCGTGGCTGTTGTTCGAGTTGGTAAGTAAATAATGATGATGCTCGTTCTAGATATTGTGCTTTATAATGTATGAAACGTTATTTCAGGTCAAAGCTGGAAAATGTACAATCAAGCCGGAGCTGTCGAAAAATATTAATGACGGGCTTGGAACTACCCCTAAAAAGGAGTCTGGAACAGTCACCCACATTTCCCTTCCGTTGATTGGAGAGAGCAAACTTCAAAGCCACTAGAGATGGTGAGTTTCCCATGATGGATCTTGGAACTGCTTTGGAATCTTTGCTGCTTTGCTGGTTTCACGCCGGAATGAATCAATGAAATCAGGAAATAACATCGGCGCAATTGTACGGACCGGTCGTCCGAAAATCTCTCCTGCAGCTGAAGATGTTGAACGGAAATCTTGCAACAACTGCAATGTTAAACTCTCGTCCAAGGTTAATAAAATCAACGTTTGTTTTTCAATTGTCAGTATGTTGTTAAATTGTGAAATCGAAATTAAAAACTAGCTTAATCTCCAACTGAATATGTACTTTATTAAAATTACTGTAAAATTGATAAAAACACATTGATCAGAGTTCTTTTGTTTGAGTCGAGAATTACTTGCTTAATATATAACGCAGTACCTTTTGTCTTTGAAATCTTTTTGCAGGATTCATAGAAAACCCTTCGCAGGATTATCAGGAGCAGAATTCGCCGGGAGTATTTTGAAGTAATAGTAGATAATCGTATTCACACGATTCTTTGGGAACTTCCACAAGGTTTACTGGTTACCGGCTGAATTTTTCTGTAGTTTTTTTAAGAAAATTGAAAAAAGAAAATATTCAAAGAATTTTACGGACAACTTTTTTTATAAGAACGAAAATTGCACAATAACACTGCGTAAAAACGATTTTATTTCTGTTCTTCTTCTCTCGAAAAGCGCTAAAACTATTTAAAAGATGATTGTTCTTCGTTCGATCTGGAATTTAGATTTTTGGTCTATTAGGTAAACTACGCTTGATACAAATCTTATAGCAACCCATTGTGGTCATACAGATACCTAGATAGCATGCGTATGATTTACGATTCAGACATGTTCGAATACGGCTATTTAAGTTCGCTAAACTATTGTGGGGCTAAACGTTAAACTAAACTATAGGGGCCCTCCTTAGCCGTGCGGTAAGACGCGCGGCTACAAAGCAAGACCATGCTGAGGGTGGCTGGGTTCGATTCCCGGTGCTTGGCAATTTTCGGATTGGAAATTGTCTCGACTTCCTTGGGCATAAAAGTATCATCGTGTTAGCCTCATGATATACGAATGCAAAAATGGTAACTTGGCTTAGAAACCTCGCAGTTAATAACTGTGGAAGTGCTTAATAAACACTAAGCTGCGAGGCGGCTCTGTCCCAGTGTGGGGATGTAATGCCAATAAGAAGAAGAAGAAGAAGAAGAAACTATTGTGGAGTTCAGACCGATTAGTCAATCAGGTTAGGGCCGATGCCCACGTAGCGTTTTTTCATCGCTGCGTGCACGTGGCGTTGAAAAAACGCAGGTGTACATCGGTGCGGCGACGCTGCGTTACCGCTTGTTCCCGATGCACACATGCGTCCTTTTAACGCCGTCTTTTAACGTCCCCCGGAACAAAACCAATAGCAACTAAATGTATCTTGCAGGCCCCTTTTATATGAGGTTAATGGCACAGTAACATCGAGTGACAACGATTTTATTACTGAATTTCCACATAAAGTTAAAAAACAAATTACTGAATTTCTCAAGAATAAGCAGAAAACAATTTGTGATGTTGCAGACCCATGGTCTATCAAGTCAATCAGGTTACCAAATTACGGTAATTGATGTCCATGCAGACCGTTAGAAGCCATGTGTATGACTTGTGATTGAGATATGTCCAAATAGGATGTTTTAAGTTCTCATTAGTTTAGACCAATTCGTAAAGGAATTAAAAAAAAAATATCCCGAAGGAATTTCCGAAAGAATTCCGGGAGAAATTTCTGGAGGAATTTCCGAAGGAATTTCCAAAGTAACTACGAAGCTTCCAAATATTCCTTCAGAAATTCTGCCGGAAGGTCTTCTAGGGATTCTTTTGGAAATAGCTTAAGGGATTCCATCGTTAATTCCTTCAGGTAATCTTTCGAAAATTCTTCGGAAACTCCTTCCTTTCTTCAGAAATTACTTCGGAAATTCCTCCAGGAATTTCTTCGGAAATTCATCCAGGAGTTTTCCCCAGGAATTGCTTCGGAAATTTCTTCAGGAAATTCTCTCAGGAAAACCTTTTGAAATTTCATCAGAAATTCTTTCGAAGACTCCTGCAGAAATTCCTCCTTCAAAAATTTCTCCTGGAATCACTTCAAAAATTTCTCCAGGATTTACTTTGGAAAGTTCCATAGGAAGTACTTCGGAAATTCCTCCAGCAGTTCCTTCGGAAATTCTTCTAGGAATAACTTCGGAAATTCCTCCAGCAGCTCCTTTGGATATTCTTCCAGGAATAAATTCGAAAATTCCTCCAGGGATTCTTTCAGAAATTCCTCCAGGAATTACTTCGGAAATTCCTCCAGAAATTACTTCGGATATATCTCCAGGAGTTGCTTCGAAAATTTCTTCAGAAATGCCTCACGATATACGAATGCGAAAACGGTAACCTTGCTTAGAAACCTTGCAGTTAATAACTGTGGAAGTGCTTAATGAACACTAAGCTTCGAGGCGGATCTGTCCCAGTGTGGGGATGTAATGCCAATAAGAAAAAAAAGAAGATCTCCTGGAATTACTCCGGAGGTTCCTTTCGAGATTCCTCCAGGAATTCCATCAAAAATTCCTCCGGAAATTCCAGGAATTCTTTTGGAACTGTCTCTAGGAATTACTTCGTGAATTCTTTGTGGATGATATTCCGAGCTAATTCCTGGAGAAATTTCCGAAGTAATTCCTTTAGAAATGTTTGAAGGAGTTTAAAAAAAGGAAGGAATTTCCGAAGGTATTCCTGAAGAAATTTCCGAAGTGGTCCCAGGAGATATTTCCGAAGTAATTCCAGGAGGAGTTTCCGAAGGAGTTCCTGGAGAAGTTTTCGAAGAAATTCCTGGAGGAATTTCCGAAAGAGTTCCAGAAGGAACTTTCTAAGGACTCCTGGATATATTGCTGAAATTATTCCTGGTAGAATTGCAGAAGGTTTCCGAGGTGATTTCTGGAGAAAGTTCCGTAGTAATTTCTGAAGGAAGGGGTTCCTGGATGAATTTCCGACGGAATACCTGAACACAATTGGGAGGGAACTCCTGGAGGAATTTTCAAAGGAATTCCTGCAGGAGTTTCCGAAGGAATTTCGGAAGGTATTATTGAGAGAAATTCCGAAGGATTTCCTGAAGAAATTTCAGAAGTAATTCCTGGGGATATTTCCAAAGCAATTCCTGGAAGAATTTCTGCAGGAGTTTCTGAAATAATTCCTCTAGGAATTTCCGAAGGAATTTATTTCCATTAATTTACACTTGTTTGATCCGCTAATATGGATGGGGACTCGGATGAGGATTTTTTTTCAATGGTCTGAGGGCGAGAGCTTTTCGCAGTAAACCGGCAATCGCATAATTAAGTTCTTACATGTGCTTAAACTTTAGTTCTGAGGTTGATAGCTGTTGATAGTACTTGTTGAAATGTTTATTTGTCATTTGGAAGTACCCTCCTGAGATTGAGTGGTTCGCAAACATTTATTTTTGCATCATCATTTTAACCGTCAATCTGAGCAATAGAAACATACGTTATTCGTTTTTGGGGTCATATTGGGCAGGGTGAAGGAGGGAGTCTTCCTTTGGAGATTCCTTCGAAAATTCTTCCAGGAAATTCTTCAAAAAATTGCCCAGGTTTTCTTTCTGAATTAGCATATTTAAGAGATTCCTTTGAAAACTCCTACAGAAATTTGTTCAAAAGTATTCCTAATGTTCCTCCAGAAACTCTGTGTGGAAGTACTTCCAGAGATTCTTTCGAAAATAGCTGAAGAACGTTCTTTCTGATGTTTCCAAAGGAATTTTCTCCAGAAATCCCTTAGGAAACTCTTGCAGAAATTCATTTGAAAATTCCACCAAAAATCCCTCGCAAACCCATTTAGGAATTCCGTCAGAAGTTCCTGAAGGAAATTCCGAAGAAGTTCCTGGAGGAATTTCTTAAGGTGTTCTTGGAGGAGCTTCAGAAAAAGTTCCAGGAGGAATTTTCAAAGGAATTGAAATTTCAGAAGGAATACCTGAGGAATTTCCGACGGAATGTCTAAACGCAATCAGGAGGGAATTCCTGGAGGAATTTTCAAAGGAATACCTAGACGAATTTTCGACGGAATTCCTGAACGCAATCGGGAGGGAATTCCTGGAGGAATCTCCAAAAGAAGTTCCTGGAAGAATTCTCCAAGTAATTCCTGAAAGAATTCCTGAACGACATTGCGACGGTGTTCCTGAAGGAATTTCCGATGGAATTCCTGGAGGATTTCTCGAAGAAATTTCTGGAAGAATATCCTAAGAAATTCGTGGAGAAACTTCCGAAATGATTCCATGGAGAAATTTCAGAAGAAATTCCTGAAGGAGTTTCGAAGAATTTTTGAAACAATACCTGGAGGAATTAATGATGGAAATCCTTAAGCTATTCCCAAAATAAAATCCCTGGAAGAACTTCCGACTTATTCTGGAGAAAATTCCTTCGGAAACATCAATCGGAATTTCCTTTAGCTATTTCCTAAAGAATCACTGGAAGTACTCTCCACAGAGTTTCTGGAGAAATTTCTGAAGGAACATAAGGAAATTTTATACAAATATCTGAAATAAAGATGCAAAAATAAATGTTTGCGATCCACTTAATCTCAGGAGGGTACTCCCAAATGACAAATAAACATTTCAACAAGTTAGCTCTTTTTTGCAAATTGAATATCGTTCGGATGCTTGATTTGTCCAACCTTCACATGTGCTTTACTGTTGTATATCCGCAGTCAAGCGAGTGCACATTGTTTATTATACGAGAGTATCGTGCTCTAAGCCCCCAACAACGGGCTGGGCGGATTTGTATAGAGTGCGAATCAACCGCGGTGAAGGTTGGTACTCGGATTCTGATGGCTTTTCCGCAAACGTGACCTTTAAGTGGTCTTGTTGTGTAGGGGTTATCACGCCTATCTAGAGAGTAGGAGGTTGAGGGTTCGAGTCCCTCCAAGACACGTGGATTGTTTTTCGCAAATTTAATATCAATTTGTCCATTTCGAAACATGTGCTGTGCATATTCATAGCCAAGATATTTAACAAAAAAAAATGGTTTTCGTACGGCCGAGTTGCCGAATAATATGCAATTAATTACAAAAATAAATGTTTTTGAGCCACTCAATCCCAGATAGGTACTCCTAAATTACAAATAAACATTACAATAAGTACTATCCACATCCAAACTAAAGGTTAAGATACACATTTAAGAGCTTCATCATGCGATTGCTGGTTCACTTCATTCTCCTTCCAATAACTTTCGCCCTCAGCCCATCGACAACATTTTTCCTCATCCGATCCCCCATCCATATTAGCGGAGCAAACATATATAAAATAATGGAAATAAATTATTCATCCTCTCCAATGTTCTTATTTTATTACTTTTTATACTGCACGAGAAAAGCACTAGTATTACTAGGTGAATTGATCTGGATTTTTCGTTTCCGAACCATTCTCGTTTGCTTCAGACGTACTGACAAATCTCGCATGAAATTCTCGTTCCAGCCAGACTTTTGTCGACATAGAACGACTATCAGAATGCACTGAGAGTTCATCGAGGTTCATCCACATCGACAATTGTCACTTCATTCGACTACGGGAATCGGGTGACGGATACGACTCGACTCGTGTCGATTCGCACGAGACGCAGAATAGACCTGAGCATTTTGCTCATTCACCTCGGCTAGTTGTGCGCAACTAAAGTATTTTATTGTGGTACTTACACAATTCAGAATATTACAGCACAAATAAAACAGTAGGATTTATTTTTAACTTTCTAAAATATTTGTGCAACATTATTTTTAATAAAATCTACATTAGGGTGGCTCAAAGTAGTATGGAATGAACTTGTTTCAATTTTTTGATGGGCCGCCCTCTTATTCGGTACTATTTGATGCCTTGATGCTCTGGACAAAATTTCAGCCAAATCGGTCAACGTTTGGGCGGTGCTAAACTCGTTGGAAGTGTTATGCAGAGAATCGCGAGAAGATTAGAGTTTGCCCGGCAAAGTTATTAGCATTTCTTTGAAGTGGGGTTTGAGCGAATTTCGTTTCTTTTACCTTTGAAAATAAATAAATTCACCCCTTAAATACTCCAGTAAAATGCTAATATCTTTGTCTAAAAAACTCCAATCTTCTCGCGGTTTTCAGCATAACATTCTTATTTAATTCTACAAGAACTGAATGAGTATCGTGGTTCTTGACCGTAAGTTGTGCCGTCCAACTGCAATTTACTGTTTTTAGATGTTTCTGCATAAATTTTTGCATATAAACTTCCAACGAGTTTAGCACCGCCCAAACATTGACCGATTTGGCTGAAACATTGTCCAGAGCATTTTTGAGCCACCTTAATCTACATATTTGAAAAGATTTTTTTTTAATAATATTAGAAAGCATCTTTCCTCTTGTCTTGTCGTAGAACATGCACAGCCAGTAATGAAAAGCATCCTCAAAATGTCGGTTGAATTCCCGAGCATTTTCTTGTCAGCATTAGGATTTGCAACATATCATACATATGACTAAGAGAGGCTTGAGATTGGGAGATAATTCAAAATACATCGACAATAAAATTATTCAGTATTGAATAACATAGGGGAAATGACGGCTTTGGCAGGTTTTGTTCTATTATTGTCAGGGGGGTTTTTGTTGACCTAATTTTATGAAATTCGGCCACAATATTTTTTGATATGCAAGGAACGTATAGGCCAAATTTGAGCATAATTGGTTGCAGAAAACTCCCATGACAATAATAGAACAAAACCTGCCAAAGCCTTCATTTCCCCTATCTCGTTAATAAAAATTATAAAATTTTTTTTTTTGAATTCTAAAGAGGAAGAAACGGGGGCAACCGTACCAACCGTTTTATATTCAGGGGTTTTATGAAAATGTAACGGTGGGAGAGACATTGCTAAGAAGGTTAGTGTCTCTCCATGCTGATCCAATTTCCAGGGATGGGACACAGGTATTTCTCGCTTGTGTCCTGGCTCTAATGCCTAGGCTAAAGCGCCATTACTCGCTCTTATTACAGAGCATCTTGCCTCTTTTATTAAAGCAAGTTTTATAATTTGGTTTTAGACATCACTCTAAAACATCGTTTATGTATTACTAACAACAATATGATACAGACAGACTGTGACATATCGGTAAAGTGAAGAGTCTTTGCGACAATTTTTTCTTCTTTTTCTTATTGACATTACATCCCTCCACTGGGACATTATCGCCTCGCTGCTTAGTGTTCATTCAGCACTTTCACAGTTAAAAACCGCGAGGTTTCTATGCCAAGTTACCATTTTTGCATTCGTATGGCATGAGGCGAACACGATGATACTTTTATGGCCAGGGAAGTCGAGACAAGCCGAAAATTTCCTAGACCGGCACCGGGAATTGAACCCAGCCACCATGGTCTTGATTTGTAGCCGCGCATCTTACCGCTAGGCTAAGGAGGGCCTAAGGAGAACAACCGCGTGAATTTATTTATTTTTGTCTGCGATACATCGGAAATGGGAAAAGAGTATCAAGCTTCCCCAGTCACCCCTACATTAACAACGATTGGAAGCCAAGAGCTGGGTCCGTGGTGTACGAGAAAAGCTAAAAGATAACTCTTTGAATGACAAAGAAAACATTCTTAAAGCATGGAGAAGAAGACAACCATAAGCAACCAAACATATGTAATAATAGATCGTACCGAGGCCAGCCCTGATTTGCTGATGTATTCTATCAGTTCTTATTATCTAATTTGTTCCCAACCACCGCTATCGACATCTTCCACTGGCCCTGGCGTGGCGTTAGAAGCCGGACGGATTATTTATGACCTCCTCCAGTTAATACAGTTCGCAATCCCTACCTACCTGTTTTTACGCGGCGGCGATGGTGTTATTATTTTCCCTCCTCGATTCGACTATAATTACCCAGTCGTCTCTTTTCCGTCGTCCGTTATCCTCTTCTGTAGCTTAGCTGGCACAAATCATACCACATCGATTCGATGCGATGGCTCTCCATCACCGGAGAGGAAATTCTTTCCTTCTTTCTTTCTTCGGCTCCAATGGATCAATTTGGTTGTAATAAATTTATCATCGAAATTGCTGCAGTAGTACACTTTACGACTCTTGTGCTCTGCGGTTTGTCGATTCTGATGCTGTTCGAGAGCTGGCTGTCGCGTCGCTTCGTGATCGTTTGGCCCTTCCGTTCGAGATATCGAGTCCCTACCGCCGCGGCGAAGTGGGGGACCCTAGGGGGTAGCCTTGGTGGGCATTATTCGGTTTGTCGGATGAGGAGGAAGGAAGGATCGGGAGGAAGCCGAGAAGGAATAGTGTTGGAAAATCGGACCCGCTGCCAAGTCCACTATGTAACGTACATGTATATTCACTGAGAGCCGGCTCAATCGCCCTAAGAAGATGAAGACAGTCAGATAAGGTCAACGGAAGGTATTGCTTACCCAGGGAACTGCCAACGAGACGATGTGTCAATCATGGTTTTATTGATGAAGAAAAGGTTGATATTGGTTTCATTTTAATGGTTTTTCTTATTGCAGGACAGGCCTAAGGAAGAAGACGTTGCAATAGCTTCGACTTCTGGTAGTTCGGTTATAACAATTATGTCGTGTCATGAAAGTATCTAATATCCCGTTAAATCAAAAAGTTATTAGTAAGTTTGGGGTAAGTTTTTCTATATTTTCTATAGGGTAAAAGACCCAATAGTGGAGGAACTAAGCACGTTCCGCCACTGTTTCTTCGCTTAAATCACATCTATATTTCATGTCGCTTACCTTAAGTATTTATCCAACAGCTCATCAATTATATTTTAAATGAAAAGTATTCCAAACGCTGCAGAAACCATTATTGTAACCTAAAATGATACCTCCAATTATTGGTGCAGTGTTCCATTAGTTGCGGTATTTTTTAATTTGTGTTCCTATAGTTACGAATTCCATTGTTTTCTATGGGACTCGCAACTATTGGAGCACTACCGCAACTATTGGTTCAAAGCCGAGAAAAAGATATGGTAATTTAGTAATACTTTACCGATTTGGAAGGATTTTCTTATCTGTTTTCTTTTATTTCGAGTAATGACAGGTCAACAAATTGATAGACAATATGGGTTGCTGCGTTAAATACGTAGATTTTGTTAAAATACCACTACCGCAACTATAGAAACACCCACGACTATCGGATCTTTTGCCCTAGTCTCTTTAACTCTATCTTTATCAAAATCAAATCCCCAATCGAAATACTGCCGCTTTGAAACTATTTGCTGGGCATTGCCATAAATTTTTAATTTTTGCCTGTTTGTGCCAAGCATGTTATATTCTGTTTTAGTTAAGAATATTTAGAGCCATGAATAAGGTATTTTAGTGGAATGTCTTCACCTGACATATGACGAGTTCAATACTATGTATTCCATTTAATTCCACCACGTTGTGGAACTAAACGGATTAATACTAAACTCGTGTTATGACAGGATTAGTTTTTTCTCCATGTCTACTTTGATGTATGAGAAATGCAATGAAAAATTCATGATTTTATAAATCGGTTTAGCATTCTTAAATTCATTGTTTTTGTCTTTTTTCTTAATATTAAATTATGTTCGCACCGTCACTAGCCGATATCTTTATAAATTTATTTACGTTATAAGTATTTTGACTTCTTCGCTTAACATCGTTCGTCTTAACCTGTCCCCCAGGTGTGTGTGAAAGAGTCGGAAGCCCCTCCCCAGGCCATGCCCCGTTTGACCCAGAATCTGGACCACGCTTGATGTCTTGCTGCTGGCTCGTTCACTGATTGCGCTTACCACATAATCTTTGGGGTTCTCCGGTCGTTCGCGTGGCTTCCTCTCTGCTGGATGGGCTCCAGCATCAGCCGTCGTCGTTGTCGTCGTCGTCGTCGTTCGTTTGTTCGATGATGATCAGCAGCGTTCGTGTGCCACCAACATTACCCATCATCACAGGCTATACGACCAGAAAGCACTCCAACAAAGTTAGCGAGTGAGTGAAGGGAATCGCTGCTTGATTCGAAAACAAAAATACCAAAACAGACAGGAACAGGGGAGAAGAATGAAAATAAGCGCACGACAACGACAACGACGACGACGATGACTGGAAAGGATGAAGCAGATCAAGAGATTCGAGAAAAACCGGTCCTACTTTATTTTAATGAGCTCAGGTAGTTTTTGGAGATTTTTTGCTCCGTCTCCGAGTAAAAACAGCAACCAGAATCGGTTGAAGCCGAGCATTGAAATCTAACCAACTTTGTCTGGATCCATCATCATGGGGGGACCAAATCAGTGAGATTAAATAAAAGGGAAAGATTTCGTGTAAAAAATCAGTCAAAATCGAAACCAATTGATCCTGTCTGTGATTGGTTTGAGGCCATGCACTAATTACGTGAGCAAAAAGGGGGGTGGGGGGAGGTCAGAGGAGACTGTAATATTATTACGCTCCATACAAACATAATGTATTAACTAACCATTCGGGGAGGAGGAGCTGAAAAAAAAAACAGAAAATCACTTCAGTAATTAGTGTGTTGCCCTTAGGTTTGCATCTCGAGCTAACGTGGAAACAACGCTTAAGAACAAAGATAATATAGATACACCTCAAATCCGCTTCTGATGGCATAATAATTTTGTAAATTAGCATTACATGGCACAAATTTACCGCATTCGAAGAAAGATATCACGATAAATACGGCAAGCTATTTTATTATCGATTTGTTACGCCTTGCTTGTAAATATTCCTCATTTGCATCCAACTTGTTCTTTATCTCCTTATTTGAAGCAGAGAATAGATTGTCAAGAACAATTCCATCTACAAACAGTCACAAAATCTCACCTTCTTTTATGTTATTTTCATGCTAAAATCGGTGGTCTATGGCTGCCAACGACGAAAATCGTCTCCCTTGCCTTTTTGTGCTCGTTGGATCGTCAGCGAGAACTGTTATTATTAGATTCTCCCCAAAGTTGTGGTAGACCCTGGTGTGACCAGTTCGTAGTCGGAAGATGACCTGTCAATCTCTCAAATTAGGGAGGCTTTCCCTGGCAGAGATGGCGTCTTTTACTTTAATGAGTTGCGTGTTGGTAGATGATCTGCGGTTCCTCTAAGACGATTTATTGCGTGGAGGAAGATGCGATTGACCTCTTGAAGGGCAATGATCCTGGGAGGACCTTCGTGTGTTGAAAGCTCCAAATTCGGTAAATTGTTTCAAAACCCATTCGTGCTGGTAGATGATCTCCAACTGCGGTCCCAGCCTTCTCACAATACCATGTTTATCCATGTTTTGGTATCCTCCAGAGGGACGGATGTTGAGAATCGCTGACCTTGGTGTCCAGTTCCCGCAAAACGATCCGCGGTAGTATTGTCGGGTTCTCCGCAGTGCCCTGGGATCCAGACAAGTGTCGTGTTTGGACGCTTGTTGGCAAGGATGTTCTGGATCCAGGAGTGATTAGGCTGTTCGCTTTGTACGATTATTGTGGCTGTAGAGGAGTGACAGTTCATCGATCCATATCAGTGGACTTGTGTCACTGTGGGGAGGCCGACATCGGTCATCGTGCGCATAATCTTGCCCCCTTTGACAAGGAAAAAGGGATCCTATAATCACCAGACGTGGTTGTGATGAATGAGACGGTTTTGCGGGCCAAAAGCACACGATGGTAGAAAGGCAAGATGCCTGCCTCTGGACAGGCAGACTCGGCTGGTGTGGATGGTTGGGCTTCTATCCGCGTGCGTGCTGGAGTGTCATGGACGACAACCAACAGAATGTAGATGGTTGGTAGTACGAAACGAAACACATCATTCATGGCGATGAGGAAAAGTGTAACAGCCTAGACAGACCCTTGAGGTACGCCAGTTTTCTCCTCGTAGGTCCTCGAAGCCTGGTTTCCAATGAGCACCTGGAAGGAGCGGGCTATGTAAAAATCCCGGAAAAAGCCAGGATGTTGCTGGAAAACCCCAGCCGCTCAACTGTTAGAGAACGAAAGCTGTTCATGTCCTATTGACCACCTTCGAAATGTCGAGGGATTCCAGGTCCACCTGTCTGCTGTTCTCGAAGGCATTCTGTGCGGAAGGCGTGTTGGCCAAAATCGAATCTGCAATGTATTTTTTCGTAGCCGGTGGCTCACCAATCTTTCGACAACCATGGATACCAGAATTTCAAAACTTCCCGAGAGGAGGCGCTGATTTTCGGGATTGGAATAATGAAATTTCGCCGTCACTTTTCAGGGAAGATTTAGATAGATCAAGCCTGGTTGACTTAATCGAGAAACAGTACACCCAAAGAGCGACTATTAGATTTTCTTACAATTTTGTATAAAAAGCTATCAAAACCTGGATAAGAACTGTGCATATGCGAAAATGCTAAATTCTTGTACAAATGGGACCTTACAATTTTGTCACCGATTGGGTGTACTTTTGCTGGGGGAGGGAAATTCTTTAGCATAGGGCACCCTATACCATCTGGACCTGATGACTGTCCACTACTCTTAGAAAGGGCGAAGGCAGCTGTGAGAGGCTGGTTAAGCAGGAAGTTCGATAAATCCAGAGGGATTCAGAAGATTGCCAAATGAAAATCTGGCGACAATAGTCCTCTGTAGCTCAGGTTGGCATTCGCTCTCCGAAACTAGTTGTGTTGTGTTGTGAAATATTCCTCGAGAGCGTTAGCCACCTCAGGGGGATTGGAGATGGTACGATCTTGAACATCCGTGGGCATGGGGGAGATCTGCACTATGTTACCGAAAATGTTACCAACGGGCAAACATCGACACAGTTGCATACCGTTAACATTCTAGGGAATAATTTTTAGGCATTTGGCCTTCTTTGATATTTAAAGTGTAAATCTGTCCTATCCCCCTTTCCACTTTTCGCCCGATTCAAAAAGAAAAAAAGCAACACCATATCCGCTGCCGAAGCCGACAACGAATGGGGTAGGAGATAATCGAAAAATAGGGTATACGAAGAGGTAGCGATGAACTGAGCGGAGAGTCGTGATCAGATACCCGTCGAGTAAAGACCTGCAAATTATTTAGATTCCCGTAGAACAGTGGTTCTCAACCTTTTTCGTGAGAGGTACCCCTTCGAACATTTGCATCAATTAAGGTACCCCCTCTCGAAAGTTGGCTTTCAATCCTATTGAAAAAATAGATAGTTTAGAGCTCTTTGAAGGGAAGCTCCTTTCAGCTTTTGAACCCCTTTGAAGTAGGTTTCCGCGCCTCTTGATAAGAAGGTTTTCATCCTCTTGTAGAGAGGCTTCCGAGCCTCTTGAAGTCGGTTTTCCAGCCACTTAAACGGAGGCTTCCTTTGCATCTTGAAAGGCCGCTTCTAAACCTCTTCAAAGAAGAATTCCGAACTTCTTGAAGCGAGGACTCCGAGCCTCTTGAAAGGAGGCTTCTGAACCACCTGGAAATAAACTTACGAGCCTCTTGTACGAAGGCTTCCGAGCTTCTTAAAAAGAAGCTTCCGAGCCTCTTGAAAGGAGGCTTCCGAGCTGCTTGTAAGGAGGCTTCTGAGAAACTTGGGAGAAAACTTCTGAGACACTAGGAAGGAGGCTGCTAAGACACTTAGAAGGAGGCTTCCACGCATCTTGCAGCGAAGATTATAGATTTTAATTCAGAAACATATTATTATACATAATTGAATATTGAATTGAATAACATTTTGTTTCAATCTGTTAGATTGCATTTCATCCTTTTGTAGAGAGGCTTCCGAGCTTCTTGAAGGCGGTTTTCGAGCCACTTAAACGGAGGCTTCCTTTGGATCTTGAAAGGCCGCTTCTAAACCTCTTGAAAGAAGAATTCCGAGCTTCTTGAAGCGAGGATTCCGAGCCTCTTGAAAGGAGGCTTCCGAACCACCTGAAAGTAGACTTACGAGCCTCTTGTACGCAGGCTTCCGAGTTTCTTGAAAAGAGGCTTACGAGCCTCTTGAAAGGAGGCTTCCGAACTTCTTGAAAAGAGTCTTCCGAGCCTCCTTCAGGAAGCCTTTCGAGCCTCTTGAAAGGAGGCTTTCGAGCTGCTTGTAAGGAGGCTTCTGAGATACTTAGGAGGATCCTTCTGAGGCTTCTAAGACACTTGGAAGGAGGCTTCTGTGACACAAAGTTGTAGTTGTAGTTGTAGTTGATACAAAGTTGCAGAATTAAACATTACTAAAATATTATCAATGATTTTTACTGAAACTGGTATACATCCGCCATTACGCATTTTTGTCCGAGGTACCCCCTGGAGTCAGCCAAGGTACCCCCGGGGGTACATGTACCCCAGGTTGAGAACCGCTGCCGTAGAAGGCAGTGATCCATACTCACGTGGTACGGAGATCGTGTGATTTGGCCAAGTAGTGCAGACAGTGTTCGTGAGTGGCTTGCAATCATCGAAGGGTTAAATTCCCGGAAAAGGTGCGGGACCGACAAAGAAACCCTTGCGCGTCGTTAAGTGGTGCCGAGTTTGCCGAGAAGAAGCCTCGACAAGTAGCTAAGTCCTCACCCTCGTGTTTTACCACTACGGCCACGCCGGCTGTTCCCTCTTTTTTTTTTTTTTTTTTTTTTTACAAGGGAGAATGCATTTACACACTAACCCAGTACACGTGCATTGTAGTTGCCAAACTACCACACGGAAGTGTACTGGAGTGTCGGACTCGACCATACCGGTAATACCGACTAAACTCCCTTGGGCTCCACCATCGTTTCCCCTAGGAACTACCTCGCAGTACTACTTCTGGGGGGACGGCAGTACTAAGCGTACTCGCTCATTATCGCTCACACAGGCACTCGTCCCACGCGAGACTGACTTGGGTGCTCGCTCTATCGCACCCTCAAACACACCCTACATACTCTGTTGCACCTCTGTCATGCCGTGCGGGTCTAACTTGTGTGCCCACCCTTCTCATGCCATGTGGGTCTAACTTGTATGCCCACCCAAACCCTTGATTCATGCTCATACACTCCATGCTTGCACACACATTAACGCTCCTATGGGTCTGACTTGTGTGCCCACCCTTCTCATGCCGTGCGGGACTAACTTTTGTGCCCACCCTTCTCATGCCGTGCGGGACTAATTCTATGCCCACCTTTATCGTACCATGTGAGACTGCTCACCTCTTTCATTCAGTTCGCGCTGACACATACTACTCGAGTCATTCGACCTAACACTCCCTCTGGCATCCCTTGTGGGACTCTTCGCTTAGGTTCCCACTTCTGACATACCATGTGAGTCTGACTCACCTCATTCATGCCATATGAGACTAGCTCAACACGACTCAACTCATTCCTTTCGTACCATGTGAGACTGACTTGGATGCTCCCCACACTCCTCTGCCACGCCACGGGGTATCAGTAGTCGTAGGAACCAACATTCCTGCGCTACTCCCAGCGCGGCGTGTGCAGTCCATACATACACCTATTCATTCACCCTTCTGCCATGCTTCGAGGTGACGATCTCGGTTGCCACCCGCTGCGCCATTACCTCTGCATGGGCAGACCATTCACACACTTCTTCGCGTTCGGCACTTTCGCTCTAACTTACCAATCACCAGTTAGTCATGCTTGTCGATTGTTGCTCGGCGCGCCAGATTCTCTGCAAGCTGCAGGCAATCTGAGTGGTTGCAGTCGAGACTGCGTTCCACTTCTCCACCGCTTGACACATCCTTTGGATAAGATTATCCGGAGTTGTGTCCCGGCCGCAAACGTCTAGCATTGCTCTTCTTTCGACGTCGAAACGAGGACATACGAACAGTATGTGCTCTGCAGTTTCGTCAACACCTGGGCAGTCAGGGCAGACGGGGACCTCCGCGTGTCCAAACCTGTGGTGGTACTGTCGGAAACAGCCATGGCCTGACAGGAATTGTGTCAGATGGAAGTGAACCTCCCCATGGGGTCTCCCCACCCAGCTTGATATGTTAGGAATCAGCCGGTGGGTCCACCTACCTTTCGAGGAGTTATCCCACTCGCGCTGCCATCTGGCAACCGAAGTCACCCTGGTACGCTCGCGGGCTCCTCTGGTGCCACGTAGGTCAAAACACTCCTCGTTCTCCCGGATGACCAGCCCGACTGGCATCATACTCGCTATCACGCAGGATGCGTCGCGCGATACCGTGCGGTAGGCCGATATCACCCTGAGACACATCAAGCGGTAGGTGCTCTCCAGTTTCTGCAGGTAACTGGTTACCCCCAGTGCTTTTGCCCAGGACGGGCCGCCGTACCTAAGAATAGATGCGGTAACGCCTGCCAGTAGCCTACGTCTACTGGCGCACACCTTGGAGCTGTTGGACATCATCCTCGATAATGCCGCCACAGCAGTCGAAGCCTTCTTGCACGCATATTCGACATGGCTACCGAAGGTAAGCTTGTCGTCTATGATGACCCCAAGAATCTTCAGACTCCGCTTTGAAGTGATCGCGACGTCTCCCACGTGTACAACTGCATGTTGTGCCGACTTACGGTTGCTGACGATAACCACCTCCGTCTTATGTTGAGCGAGCTCAAGGCCTCTGTTCCCTCTACGAGCTGTTCCCTCTACGAGCCACGATCCGGTCCAGTCTACAAAATCGCAAAGCCCTCGTCCTCGTGCTTGTCCATTGCGGCCACGCCGGCTGTTTCCTCCGCAAATCTACGATCCGGACTCGCCGAGAAGAAGTTATAACTACGGCCACGCCGGCCGTTTTCTCCACGAAGCCACGATCCGGTCCCGTCGACAGCGAACCCGTCGAGAAGAAAAAGCCTCGGTACCGCCGAAAGCCAACCCGAGAAGCAGAATCGTTGGCAAATTGCAGAACCCTCGTCCTTGTGTTCAACCTTTCGGCCACGCCGGCTGTTCACTTCGCGAAGCCAGAATCCGGCCTCGCCGGTAGCCAAACCAACGAGAAGAAGCCGCCGCCTCGAATATCCGCTGAGAAGAAGCCTCGACAAACAGCAAAGCGCTCTACATCGTGTTCAGCCTTTCGGCCACGCCGGCTGTTCACTTCGTGAAGCCGAAATCCGATCCCGCCTGCAGGGCAACCCGCTCGTCGAACCCCACCACCCTTGCCTTCGTGCCCAAATAGCAGCCCAGCCAGCTATCGGCTATAATGAACAGTCGTCCAAGGTACGTCACCCGCGCGCATGTCGCCAATGGGCCCCTACGTTTTAATCGGCCGCATCCATTCCTTATCCCTGTTTACTAGCCCACTCCTGGTACTATGAATTGGAAAAAATAAATTATATAAAAATGTATTTGAACAGTAAATTTCTTTCATACGCTATCCCTGAGCATTTAAGTGCGACGCTGTCTTGTCCTCTTTCTGCTATTCCCTCGTGAATCCCTTGAGCAGGTAAGGCAACCCTGAGAACCCCAACGGTGAGCTAGTTTGAGACGTGTGGACGTCCACTGCATAGACGGCGGACGTCACTAGCAGTTACAACTAGCGATTGAGCCCATTCACTTTTCCCCATAGTTCAGCGGCGGATTGAACCGGGTTAACAGAGTCGAGGAAATCCTCCAATTGTTTCCTTTTGGCCTCTTGAACGACTGATGGGATTAAAAAACATTCTAATAAAGCTTAAAAAGTTGAATGACTGACTTGCATTCATAATGCTTCTCTTTGTACAACTACGAGGAAGGGTCGTTTGGCCGAAACCCATTCGGCCGAAAGCCATTTGGCCAAATGCCACTAGGCCGAACAAACCATTAGGCCGAAAGTCATTTGGCCGAACGGGTCATTTGGCCGAAAGGGACATTTTGGCGAAAAGGTCACTTGGCCGAAAGGGTCATTTTGGTGAAAAGGTCATTTGACCGAAAGGATCATTTGACCTAAATGGTAGTAGGACGTCTCACTCTTCATTTTTCTCTTCTCACTGTAGAGAGTGAGCAGCGCGAAGTGAATAGTGAGACGATTCTCTACACAGTTCGCGCTTCTAGTTTTTACAGCTGGAAGTGAGAAATGAGAAGTGAGAAGGGGATTTCTCTTTTCTCACTCTTCATTTCTCATTTCCCACTGTGAAAAGTGAGTAGTGCGAAGTGGGTAGTGATTCGTCTCACGCTTTTCACTTTTTACAGTGAGAGGTGGGAAATTAGGAGTAAGAAGTGAGTCGTCTCTTTTTTCACTCCCAATTTCTCACTTTTCAAATAACCCATTCGGTCGAATGTCTTATTCGTCCAAATGATCCTTTCGGGCCAATAACCCTTCCGGCCAAATGAACTTTTCGGACAAATTACCCTTTCGAACAAATAACCCTATCGGCCAAATTACCCTTTCGGCCTAATGACCCTTATGGCAAAATGACCTTTTCGGCTAAATGACCCCTTCGGCCAAATGACTCTTTCGGCAAAATGACCATTTCAGTCAAATGACCTTTTCGGCCAAATGACCCTTTCGGCCAAATGACTCTGTCGGGCAGAAGACTCTTTTGGCCAAATGACCGTTTCGGTCAAACGATCCTTTTGGCCAAATTACCTTTTCGACCAAATGACCCTATCAGCCAAATAACCCTTTCGGACAAATAATCCTTTCAGCCAAACGATCCTTTCGGCCAAATGACCCTTTCGGCCAATTTGGCCTTTTCGGCCAAATGACCTTTTCAGCCAAATGACCCTTTTGGCCAAATGATCCTTTCAGCCAAACGACCCTTTCGGCCATATGACCTTTTCGGCCAAATAACCTTTTCGGCCAAATGACCCTTTCGGCCAATTGACCTTTCCGGTCAAATGACCTTTTCAGCCAAATGACCCTTTCGGTATAATTACTCTTTCGGCCAAGCGGCCCTTCCCCCAGCGGACCTGGACAGGTTCTTCGTGCTTACGAATCTCCGTCCATTCAGTGCCGAGGTCGGTTCGATCTTTCCGGTGGGGTTATGACGTGCGGTCTACCGACGCCCAGGGCATTAAAAAAGGTTTGTTCGTCCGAGGTCTTCACCAAACGCTGCAGTTAGTCTTATGGTTCCGGTTGGTGTATAACGTCCGGTCCTGAGGCGCCTCGACTGTCTGGATCAGGCGATGGCTCTTAGGTTATAGCTGGCGGTGGATTTCAAGCACGTTTGAAGCAGTACGATCAGTGATGTTGACGTTTTCTTTGAAGATGTAATTAGCGTTTGGCGGATGGTCCGCGTCCGCCACTCTTTTTACTAACTAGTCGCTGTTTTTCAGCATGCTTTAGGTCAGAAGAAGTGTTAGTGGGACTTTTCTTGGGTGTATTGGAGACTCCCCAAGTAACTAAAAGTTCCTTTAAAAGAGCGTTTTTCGCTTAACCCGTTCCGGCCCGGGCTACGATTTCAAATTATAAAATCCACCGTTCTCTTGTTTTTCGACCGATTTGCATCAAATTTGGAGATTCCCTGGAACCCTGATGCCCCCAGGGAAGTGGTCACTTTTTGAGTAGTTCTGAAACCCAGCTTGCGACACATCAAACTTCATGATTTTGCAACAGAAGACATTTGCAGATTATCTGTGCACATTAGCCACTTCCGGAGGTTCCCTGGAAACCTAATGCCCCCCTAATGCCCCCTTTTTGAGTGGTTCTGAAATCCAGCTTGCGACACATCAATCTTCATGATTTTTCAACACAAATAAAATAGAAGACATTTACAGTGAATCTGAGCGCATTGGCCACTTTCGGAGGTTCCCTGGGAACCTGGTGCCCTAAGGAAAGTGATCACTTTTTGAATAGTTCTGAAAGCCAGCTTGCAACACACATTTCATAGACGGCATTTGCAGAGCATCTGGGCACATTGGCCAATTGCGGAGGTTCCCTGGAAATCGACTCTATTTCACAATTTTGGGTGGTTATGAAACCCAGTTTCCAACACACCGAACTTGATGATTTTATTTCAATCAGCTTGACTGAACCAGCTCAAACGCTGAAAGTGACGATTCTTGCAGTGTAGTGGTTATAACCTGGGAGCTGCGGATAGAGTCAAAACGAGTGTCAAAGAATCTCCAAAGTAAGCTGTCAAAAAGTATCCATCGCATCGAGAGAGGTTTTGTGCATTCTGAGCGCAGACGAGAGAGTACACGTATAAATCAACTCATACTAAATATAGCTCCTTTTTAACAAATTTCAATTTTACGGCGTCATTTTAAATATATCGACGGGTTCAACATAAGTGAAGGGTATGAATTAATTTAACATTCGACACGTTAGTTTATACGATGTGGCAAATTGACGAAATCCTTGTGATTATTTTTTAAAGATAAACATAATGATAATTCAATGTGAGAAAATCGTAACGTGTACAGTAAACACTGAGAGGAAATTTGCAAGTTTCAAGCAAAATATCTTGAAAATTGGATTCGATTGCGTCAGCAGCTTCCAGGTTATAACCCGCCAGCCTGTCGAGCTTCCCGTTCGTAGATGGGTGGCTAAAAGCGCCACTCCTTAAAGGAGACCACCCAGCAGATTTAGGTTTTCCCGGCCTGAGACCCTCCAAAGTTTCGTTCCGTGTGTTTTCCTCATCGGTTAAGCCTTAAGATCCCTTGAACGAAAAGCTTCCAATTCGAGAGTGGTCGAAGTCGATTTCGGGTCGACTAACCCAGCGACATCTAAAACACGAAAATATCGAAACGAACCACATGAAAATCCTCAGCAAAAAAAAATTCCTTTCTGGTACTCTACCGCATACAGAAAAACATTTGGGAATTACTGATCACGTTTATTCTATCATCCCACAGAGGTGGCAACTTTCGCCAAGCTCAAAACAGAAAGCTTTCATTTAAAGCGGTTTTATTGGTAGATACCTTCTTACATTTGTTCACTCGATCGATCTCTTTCGCTACATGTTCGCCTAGGTCTTTCCTTTTCCTTCTACGCTTGTTCGCTCTCTACGGGCGATCCCTATCGTGTGTGTTCTACAACAGGTTTACTCTACTTCCCTCATGCGCTCCTAGCAAAGAATCACTTCTGCGGCTACGGATACTACACGGCTACGACTACACTTTCCACATCATGATTTCAGTATCGGCGCTGCAGCTACCTATTTCAGCCACATGCTGCGGTGGCGGTGTTTAGGGGAGACGAGATTTAATGGGTGTACGGTACGGAGGTTTGGTCAATGGACTCCATTCATACATGGTCGGTTGATGGACCGACTATTGTTCGTGCCTTTAGGTCACATGCGCATGGACGACACAAAAACAATAAGCATGCTTGCCTGGTACTTACGCGACAACCTAGGAAATACCTGCGGGTGTTTCGATGGGTGCGGGCGGGCCGGCGGCGGCACCGAAGTTACTGAAGCACACTACTCCGGTCCTGTACGATCGCGGCTGCGATCAGACGATGCGATTTTGCCCTCTCTCCACTGGATACGCGGACTTATGCGCGAACGCGACACGTGCGTTCGATCGTCCCAGCTCGTCTTCGGTTGCTGTTGCTGGCTGACGACACGGTTTATTGGTAGTGACCTGCCTGTCCAGGGTGCGGAATTAGTGCGTGCTACCCTCTTCCGGCCACGCGTGTCCCGGGTATCCTCCGAAATCGAAAGGTGGGGTCAAGAGCAATCTCTGACTTTGGGTGATGTGCCGGCAATGACCTATGTGGTCGCGAATCCTATTAAAGACAAGCTCAACACACGTGCTCCACTTTTTGCATTTAAGGACAAGCATCACAGAGTCCAATAATGGCAGTCAAGATGGAATCGCTTCCCCTCGCCACCCCTCGCCCGTCTTTACACTACCCATACATACACAAATTTAACTGCAAGCCCGAGTAATTTAATTGAATCTCAAATTGAGCCACTTACCTGTTATAAAACTGCATTATTTATTAAATTTGATGTTCTTAGATATCACATCTTCAATAATAACACCGAATTTCTTCGATCGAATCAATATTTCTTCTGATTCGTGTGAATCAATGAGAGATCTTCGATTCATTATCACTCCATCACTCCAGACTCCCGCACGGAAAGGCAAAATAAAATCATCAATTTGTACCACTTTCACTATTCCGTTTACAACGACAATAAAAATTCAGCAACCGCATGCTTCTAAACTATCAATCACTTCACAAACCCACTCGATTTATGCCGTAATTTTATCATATTGTGCCGATTTGTTTTCTCCACTGCCAAAACCGAAAATAAATTTTCACTTTGTTAGCTGCACTATCAGTGATCGTTTAAAAGACTTAACCAAGCCAGAACGTTCTACTTTGGGACGAATATGCAAGTATAGTCAGTTTCCGTTTTGTTGCAATAGTATGGGTAGACTGTGGCATGTTTCAGTGATGGAAGATTTGCTCTGATGAATTTCATTTAAAATAGCCAAACATCATGGGAAAAAGCTGCTTTGATCAACAATATTAATATCAGATGATCAGAATTATGCAAGAATGCTATAAAATATTAAGAAAACGCGTTTTGCCTCCGAATATTTTAATATTTTTTGAGGCGAAATTATTTACAATTGGAACTCTGGCCACACTGCCAAGCTTGCTCCAATCATCCAAAAGTGTAAACAAAATACTAGTTGAAAAGTACTGCAGTCAGCTAAATGAGTCGTATGAACAAAATCCTGCGTTGGATCCGCTTTCCCGATTATATTATACTGATACCATTGCGGATGGCGTTCAATGAGTAATCATTATCTATTTTTAGTTTTATTTATTTATTGGGCAATATGGTCTGGAGTGCTAAATAGTGTTAAGTGTTAAATAGTCTTCGAAATCAACTTTCATGATGTTTCCAGCCGTCACGGAAACCCAGTTATCTTCTACAAGATTTTTTTTTCACGTGCATTTTAAATACAGGCATATGAGATGTTGAATGATCTACAAATTGTTTAGCAGTTTAAATCAAATGACCTTCCGAGTGAACGACGGCATTCATGATGCCCCCCGCCACGATAGCAATTCAATTATGTACTCCAAGTATTTGTCTTTCATTTGCGTCTGAGATGTAAGATCTCCAAGTCGCTCTGGAGTTTGAATCAATTGGTCCACCAAATCAACCACGGCTTCCATGATGTCTCCAGCTGTAATGACTAATAAGTAATGGGCGTAGGTTTGAAGAAAAAAACAACTTAGAAAACAGCTTTGCTGTTGACATCGTTGAAGTTGGATTAAGGTGACAGATCGTTGAAGGACATAGAAACCGAAGTGGAAATGCTTGTACAGACTAGAAAAATGAAATTGTATTGATACCTTTGCTGAGGACATAATGAAAGTTGTAGTTTGTAATTGGATTTGAGATTGGGGCGTTATCGTAACTGGGGAAATTCGCGAAGTCGTGTTGATTCGCTAAAACATTTGATTTAAATCCTTCTACAGTTTTGAGATCTTACGACATCTCATATGCTTTAATATGAGATGTAAGTAGAAGGAATATACTTAGAGGACAGAATGAGTTAACCCGGTGTTAAGGAAATTAGGTAAGTTGTTGTTGTTGCTTTTGAAGACTATTTGATTCAAGCTTTGGGACAAACTAACTATATATACATAGACGACATAATTGGGTTGGTGCCGAGGTTAAGGACATAATTGAATCTGTGATTGACTCAATAGACCACTTGTCATAAGACGAGTTTGTACAATCTCATTTAATTCCACTACTTAATTGTACCTTGACAGATACGTATTTCGACCTCAACAGTAAGGTCGTCTTCAGTGTCTCGTGCTTGACTCGACTTAAGAGTGGGATTGTACAAACTCGTCTTATGACAAGTGAAGACATTCCACTAAAAAATTTTCCTAACAAATCAATAAACCATTTGATTCAAGATCCAGAACAATTAGGAGATCTTGCAGCATCTCATATGCCTGGATATAAGGTGCAAGCGAAAGGCATATACTTGAAGGACATAATTGACTTGATACCGTCGCTGGAAGCTGTGGTTGACTTTGTTGATCATTTAATCCAAACTCCAGGACAATCTGAAGATCTTGCAACATTTTATATGCCTGGATTTGAGAAGCAAGTGAAGATAAATATTTGAAGGATATAGTTAGGTTGATAACGTCGCTACGAACATCATGGAAGCCGTGGTTGATTCGATAGACTGTCTGATTCAAACTCCAGGACAATTTGGAGGTCTTAAAATATCTTATATGCCTGGATTAGCTGCATGCAGTCTTTTTTGACTAGGTGGATTAATTTTGTTAAAAAACACAAGTATTAGCCATATAATTTAACTTGGACATGCGCTCTATAATGTGGGAAGAAAGCTTCAAATGAGAGGTTTCGGTTCTAATAGGTGGATTGATCTTTGGTAAGAATGTAAATATTATTTGACAGATGCATATTGTGCATGTATTGGTGAAGGATCTTGCCATCACGTACAGAAACATAATTTTAATTGCACCAATACTAATGCATTTTTTTGCTTGGACGCTAAGATGCTTGTCCTTAAAATCCACTGTCTTACCTCTTTTACAAAGAAACAACACACACTTGCCGCCTACTATTAAGCCCGTTTTGTCTATACGGAACGATTAACTTGGGAAAGGGAAAGTTTAATTAGCAAATCTACTCAAGAATTTCACATGGTATTAAGCACCTAATTAAGCACACCCCGACGCGACACTCTTGCCTCTTCCACAATTCGAGACGAAGTGGACGATCAAAGCCTAAGAATGTCCTCAGATACTGGCAAATTTCCAGACTTTCGGTTTCGAGGTCGCGAAATTGGACGAAGTCAAATTTCGCGAATGTCACATTGTTAGAAAAGTACTCTGAAACATTAGATGGCCTGATGACCTCTCTTTCTAGCGGTCGTTTAATTCCCAAATTAAACTCTATTCCCATGTTCGGAAGGAGTGGGCCAAGCCGAACGGGAAAGGTCATTGCATCCTGAATGGATACCTCGCCAGGTCGATGTCCGCTAATAGAAATCGCAGATTTGCATATGACCCTGCTCGACAAAAATTTAACTGGCGCGTGTAACTGAGTTGGGGACTCATTTACGCAATCGTTTGCCAGTTGCAACTTTGTGAAGGATGTGATCTAGTGCGGTGGACAAAGTTTAAAGTTGAAATGAAAAAAACGAATGAACATGCAGACACGTGAAATAACGAAAACCAATAAATATTTGCAGTGAAAGGAAGCATTAAAAAAACGTAGGGACACGGCAGGTATTTTCGTCTGTTCGTCATAGTCTCGAAAACCAATAAAAGAGACGCTTTTTTGTAAAACTCATGCGTACCAAATCATAAGCTTAGGAGAAACGGTCTGCTATAGTGGAGTTCTATCAAATGTACGTTGCTTTCGTTGGTTTTAGCCCCTATGACGATGGACGGAAATACCTGCCGTGTCCCTACTTGTTACATCATTCCCCACTAAAATTACGAAAATTGTATTGGCATTGAAATGGAGATGACAATAACCAATCAAATTTTCGTAGGCCAAACAAGTCGTCTCTGTATCATAACTTTCAATTTTCGGGGTCTTATATGATCATCATTGACCTGAGTCAACTCCATATCTATTTACAGATCAGTTTCCATTACAGATCCTGTCTGCTACTGACCATCAATGACGTGAGTCTCTGGTCTTCAGCGAAAATTTACCCATAATTATACTTAAACGATTGTTCATTGAAGAACGAAAATGTGGGAAGCGTTGGGTTCTCTTCGACAACCTTCTTTGAAGTATGGTGTACCGCTTCAACGCCTTGTTCTTCCAGCTCCTGACGTAATTCCTCTGTACTGTAGCCGATAACATCCCGGCAGTACATGATGAACTTGACTTGATTATAAACAGGGTGGGAGGTGGCTCGAACCGTTGAGCCGTCCTCTAGCTTCTCCATCTTAAGCAGCTTACCAAAATGGCTTTGAATCCTCACCTTGACCGCGTAGGTCCTACCTCCACCTTCAGGGAAGGCCAAGTTGATTTTACCATCTATAAAACGATGAACTTCTTAATCGTGAAGAGTGCCGAAGGGAGGAGTTTCTCCTCGATTCCTTGAAAGCGCAGCACCATGAGGTCTCCATGTTCGTACCTAGGGTCCATAAATACTGGAAGGGTACGTCCAGTATGGCTCCAATTCTCCTGGATGGTAGATGGTTTCGTATTGGGGTTCCACCCACAGAAGGCCGGGCCCCCAAATCTCACTGACATCACTGAGCCCTTACTGTAAGCTTCGAAAAGTATTTTCGTAACAATACAACCAAATATTGAATTGATCAGAAAAGACAACCCCTGGATCTAGTACATCCATACCTTCGGATATGTTACGAGTGCGTGAATTGATATCTCGTCCATGCTTCCGTTTCTCCAACATAACAAATTGGTTTATCGTAGATCGTTTGTTGCCTCGGGCTGAGTATTCATCATAACCGCTCGGGACCGTACAGTTATTACGTAAGGGTACAGTACAGTTACAGTACAGTTTTCAACCAACTTTATTCATGTACGATATCTTCAAAAAAACAAATTATTTGTTGTTTATATGTATCATAGAAAAAGGACAAACTCCTCCGACTCCATAAACTCTTGAGTAATTGAAATACTGTCCCTCGATAAAAATATTAACTTGAGATCAATTGTCCATCAATTCTAAAGCTAAATGTTGGTCCCTAATGATTAGCACAACTGAAGCACGTTAGAATTTATTCCACTCTTGGACTCTACGTTGTATGAAACCATTGCCCATTGATCGACAACGTCTTCAGATCCCACCTCGTTAGCCGTTAGTGCCGCTAGTTGGACGCTAACGTTTTCTAATCATTTTTAAGTTTATTATAATGCTATTATTTTTGGAATATACTTCTGAAAGACCATAACTCTTAATCCTTTAAAACATATTTTGGGTCAGGGTCAGAAAAAGCCACTTTGAAACTTGCAGATCCGAAAAACACTACTTATAGCATTGATAGCCGTTCGTTCAGAATCCGCTAAGACCAATTCAGCCCTGCTTTTCTCTCAGCTATACTTTTCTCCGCTTTCAATCCAACGAAGCATGAAGTGAAATGATTTCATGGCAAATGTCGTGATGTTTTCCTGAAAAATCACAAACGAGTGTTACCATGCATGTGAACTCGATGATTGTTATTTGAGTATGATTTCCGCAACACTGTAAATGATGGCATACGTACGTATTTTGTTTGAGCATAAACACCTGCCGAAAGCACAAAATCTTCTGGTTCCATCCATCGGCTTCAGTGTTTTTTCCCATTCCTGTGCCGAAACAAATTCATGGCTGGTCACTTTTAGAAAAGTTGAAGCAGATAATGGAACCAGCAATTGTATAAACTTGACCTCCATCAAAATTATCCACGGATATCGATTGTCAATTTAGCATATATGCGAAATGTCACAACGAAATAAAAACATTTTTTGAATGGCTGTGGAAAAAATTAAAGTCAAGGAATTTCCGTTACATTATGCAAATTCGATATCGCTGAAGCACTTAACTGAAATTTGGCACACCGTCGTTGTTGTCATCGTCGCCAGTAGGATACGACATTCGAACCGGTTTTCTCTCCACATTCGGCTTGTCGAAAGGTGTTCATTGCATGAATTTTCCACCAGCAAACTGAGACACGGGAACACTTGTGAAGAAACTGGCTGCGAACTTGTGTTGGTATACGTACAGCAGTTTGTTTTTGATGTTTCTTCCTTTTGCGCTCACTTTCTTTAGTCATCGTTTATTCTCCCTGGCGATGGAAGGGATCCAATTGATGGTTGGTAATAACTTTTTTACTCTCTCTACCATCATTATCATCATCATCATCGTCGTTGGCGGCGTAGTAAGCAATGCTCTATGTCTACGATGGTGTGGGTGAGATCGTGGCACGCGTAAACCGGCTTCGGCTTCCATTCGGGTCGTGTGCCATGGATCTAGCCGAAGCTGCATTGGCTATAGTTGCTGAGCTGCTGCTGATTCTCTTTGATATTCCCAGATTATGCCACAAGCGCCGCCGACGTTCGTCGATCATGTCGTTCAACTGCTGCACGCTTCATCGATTCTCAGGCGCTGCGGCTCTCCCGCTCCCGGTTTGTTTCGCATTCGTCCCTCTTTTTTTGGGAAGGTATCCGTTGCCTCTGCTGTGTGAATTCCAAAGAGCTTTATCGCATCTGACAGGTTGAGAAAATCTAGAGCAGAAAATTGTGTTAGAATTTTCCATGCACCGGTGTTCGCTTTTTCATCGTTACTGCATCAGCAGCTTCAGGATCTGTGTGGGGCTGCTCGTTCTTTGTATGCGGTCAGTCGTAATCGATTTTCATGTATGCTCGCGCGTCCTTCGCCACAAGTCATCAACCCACGTTTGATGCCAATTACTTCATCCTGGGAAAAACTAGAACTTGAACTGGATTGCAAGGTAGTAGCCAGGGACAAGGTGGCTAGATTTTAGAAAAATTAAATAACTATTTCCGGGGGACCTTTCGCAGCTCTGTAATAAAATAGTAGGACAAAGAGGAACTAGAGCTGTGCGCCGCCGCGCCGCGCCGCGGCCGCCGACGATTTTTGAGCGCCGCCGCCGCCACCATTTTTGACCGGCGCGCCGCTGCAATTTTTTTGACCGCGCCGCCGGTAAATTTAAGGCGCGCCGATGAAATAATTTGGGCTGGGGGTTCACATACCTCTCTCAATTTGTTAGGAGAAAAATTCTGTTCAAACCCTTATTTTTGAAAATTTTCGGCTGCGCCGCTGAAAAAACATGTCCATTAAACCTCTGTTTTTGTCACTTATTGGGAGAACGTTAAACATATATTATGAAAAACGAATTTTTGTTCATTTTACTTGTTTTTCACTTAATTCAAAGATCTTTGGATTCTCTAAATATGATACATATATTATCAAAGCAATCCAAAGACTCAAATTGTTTTTTTTTATGTCGGGGCAAGAAACCACTACGTCTACTAGTTGTACTTTTGTGTGGTGGAGATGTTATCGCCAAGTGTTTCAGGTCTTTCAAGAATTCCTGTAGTTTAGGCTTTCACGCATAAACTCAAGACAAAATTTTCAAAACGACTTATCTGCTTTTGTCAACAAAGATTCAAACGACGATTTGACGAATCTGATAGCTCTCCCACGCAAACCAACACCATCAACAGGTAGCGGAAACCTTAACCTACCTATTGGTGGTGTTGGTTTGCGTGGGAGAGCTATCAGATTCGTCAAATCGTCGTTAGAATCTTTGTTAGAAAATTTTGTCTTGAGCTAATATATTTCGGCCTTCAGTATGGTACATGCTTCTAGCTGTAAATGGTCAATATTCCTATCGATTCATGAATCAAATTAGACATACCTTCAACATATGTTTCATTCCAGGTAACCCAAGAATTCCCTGAAGTATAGGCCTGAAGGACTATAACGAAAGATTGATTAGTTCCTTTTAGAAATGGAACATGCTCTTAGTAATAATTTTAATCAAATTGGGTATAAATTGAATGCATGTTTCATTCCAAGGAGTTCAAGAGGTCCAAGAATTGGAATACTTGCCTAAAAGTCAATACACGTAAGAAAAAATCTATCAGCTCTTTTTGGATATGGAACATGTTCTTATAAGTAATCATTCTATAGTAATCATTTAAAATAAATTTCATTTGAATGGTCCTTTCCCGTCAAAATTTTTTAATCGTTGTTTCTTTAATTTATTTAAGATCAACTTTCCCAAAGAATCCATTTTTACGCTTCTAACATTTTTTGAAAATTAAAACATAAATACAAAAAATGCTGTTCTCCACATTTGCCCGATTTTGAACCAAAATCAGTTCAATTCTTCAGGCCGATTTATATTTATATTTTTTCCTTAATTTGCTTCTCACACAATAAAAATTTGCTTTGAACATAAAAATTACAACTGGATCAAAAGCTTTCAAATATATCTATCTGCTGAGTTATTAAACGGATATTGGTGTTAAATTCTCTCCGTACGAAACGATCAGAGCAAAACAAAGGTGCGGCACGCGGGCCGCACTGTAATTTAACTTTGACGAATTTTACTAATTTTACTTTTTTTTACTATTAAACACCAATACCCGTTTAATTACCCCCAAGTACTAACCTGTGAGATGAAAGCACATTTTTATTGTGTGACAAGCAAATTAAGGGAAAAAACGCCCAAAATGCTGAGCATCACTGACATACATACATACATAGAGCATAAACCATATTTGAAAAAAAAAGCGCGTATTCAAGGAAAATCTCAGAGGACCTGGAATAATATACCTTTTGAGGGCATATCCAATTTGGTTTTATAAATTACACACATTTTTTTCAAGTTCGTTTATTTGGTAGGCTCAGGCGTGTATAACACTTTACGGAGACACGTTTCTTTAAATTACACACATTGTCGATTTTGAAAAACAGATAACAGCCGTTACGATACACGTGCAGACCTTAAGGCCTAAGCTCCAGGGAATTATTGGATGATCTGAAATGGAAAAATCGTTGAACGCTCATCCAATCCATGGAGTTGCAACTCTATGGAACACAATCAGTTTAAACGATTTATAAAAGATAGCAGCTCTCAAGGAGGCCAAGAAATATACTCCTGGGAATTCTTATATGAACTGGGATGCAATAAATATTAAAGGAATATCCATTTTTATTCTAGGTCCGTAGGGACGAGTCCTTTCTAATAATTCGTGAAAATTGGAGAACGTTACGTTGTGTTTATTATTTTATTTGCTCGAATGAAGCTTAGGAAACGAAAAGATTGTGAGTCATTGTATTTGAATGACAGAGGTCACAATGTCGAGCAGAATCATCACTCTTAGTTGTTTGATCGAACTCAATACAGAAGTCCCCCTATCCCACAACAAAATTTTCTTGCTACGCTACTGAATCACCAGTTGTTTTATAAAGAGATCTGATTTTATTACTGATTGCAAATATTTTGATGTAATGTGCCATCAGATGGTGCGATACGGTGAACCATTTCACATAAAAGAGCTAGACATATTAGCAAAAACTTTTTTACATAACTGGTACCAAACCAGAAAATCCTCCTGGTATCATTTTAAGGAAACTCTTTCTGAAAAAAATCTTCTCTCGGAATTCTGGAAAGTACGCCATCAGCGACTCTTGCTACAGGAATTTTGAGGAACTACTTCTGAAGAATTACCTCTCAAAGAATTTTGAGGAATTACCCCTTTGAGAATTTTGGGAACTTCCTCTATTTCCACCCCCAGGGAATCTGCGAAACGCCTTCTGCAGGAATTCTGGGAAACTCATATTACAAGAATATATGTTTTTTCGTTCCTTAGAAATTATGGAGAATTCCTTCCCAGTAGTTATGAAGATGTACCTTGTTATAAAGTAGTTATGAAGATGTAGAAAATTCCTTCTCCATGAATTCTGGGGAACTGATTTTCATATCTTCTTGGTACTTCCATATCCAAAAATTCTTCCTCAGGAGCTCTAAGGACTTACCACATTAGGAGTTATGGGGAATTATTCCACAAAAAAATAAAGGACTGCAGCCTGCCTTTTCATCTCAACCCAAGTGTTTCTTTTTCTTGAATTCTCTGGTAACAATAATTATGGTATATTCCTGCTTTAGAAAGTTTGGAGAATTTCTCCTTCAGAAACTACAAGAATTCCTTCTACAGAAGTTGTCCGGAATTTTCATTCTTTAATTTTTGGGAATGACGGCTGAATCATGAATTTGGCAGATTGGAACACCTAGTGATGTATTCATCTTGATAATGACAATCCCTTTCGCTTGAATTTTTAAAAATCCCTTCTCCAGAAATTAAGAGGAATTTCTCCTTCAGAAATTTGATATTCTCGTATGTTTCTAGGAGTTTTAGGAATTCCCTTATCCAGAAGTTCTGAGGAATGAATAATACGTGGCTTTGATTTCCTGGATAAGAAACACCTGAAAAAGTTCCAGAAAATTACTGTAGGATTCTCACGGATATCCTGTTGTAGCACTCTCGTCTGAAGCGATTTTTTTCCATTTGAAAATTGCCGTATCGCGGCTTAGTGTTTATTGAGCACTTCCACAGTTATTAATTGAAAGGTCTTTAAGCAGATTTACCATTTATGTATGCCTGTGTCATAAAACTAATACTATTATACTCAGGCATAGGGAAGTACAAAAAAAAACCTACACCGTACCATGCATGGCCTTGCTCTGCAGCCGCCAGGTTAAGGGAGCCATAATTCAAGTTTTTGCTAGTGTTCTAACCAGGAGTTATACACCCTCCTGGATGAACTTTTGAAGAGTTCATGAAGAAAATTCAAGATTAAGACACGAAAAAAGCAAATATTTAACGAAGGTATTTTTCGTCACCCACCGACGAAATGTTTGAACGATAATTTTGAACCGCGCCGATCCGAGCCGCCGCCGCCGCCGCCGAGAGCAACCGCGGCGTGGCGCCGGCTAAGCGGCCGCCGCCATCTGAAAATTGCGTTCACGCCGCCGCCGGCTCAAAGTAAATCGGCGCACAGGTCTAAGAGGAACATGCTGAAGGTGCCCGGGTTAGAGTCTCTTCTTCTTCTTCTTATTGGCATTACATCCCCACACTGGGGGACCGAGCCGCCTCGCAGCTTAGTGTTCATTAAGCACTTCCACAGTTATTAACTGCGAGGTTTCTAAGCCAAGTTACCATTTTTGCATTCGTATATCAACACGATGATACTTTTATGCCCAGGGAAGTCGAGACAATTTCCAATCCGAAAATTGCCTAGACCGGCACCGGGAATCGAACCCAGCCACCCTCAGCATGGACTTGCTTTGTAGCCGCGCGTCTTACCGCACGGCTAAGGAGGGCCCTGGGTTAGAGTCTCGATAAGGTTTAATAAATACCCTGGATTTCCCAGGGCATAAAGTATATCGTATTATAATGTACGTTAGTAAGACTTGCGAACAAAGTCGTAAAATTAGGAGATGGCGATTTTGATTCAGTCCAGTCTACGATGCTTTTTTCTTTTGCCGCACAAGATACACATCACGCAGTTGCAGGCTGAAAAGAGCTTTCAATTGATAACTGTTATTAGAACACCAAGTTGAAATGCAGGGCATGTTTCAGTTGGAATGTAGGGCTATTGAGAAAGATCTGAAACACCGGCGAATGAGTGGTGCCTGTTTACCACTTCTACATTTAATCTCAGTCGGCACGTTTGGCAGTTTATGAAGTGATAAATATTTCGTCTCGCCTTTATTTCGATAAAAATTAATGCCGTAGATCCTGCCCATGTGTTGATGTGAACGATTAAGTATAGTCCAGGTGTGGGAACCCTATTTATGGTGTAGGTGGATGACAGTCAAGAGAAAATAGGAGGACCTTAAATTAGGATGAATTAATTACCAGCTGGTAATAATCTAATTCTCTTCTCTAGAGAACTACAAAAAATAATGAAAAAATGCATAATATAGAAAACATGAACAATATTTTTTTAACCCTACATCCAATTGGGAAAAAAATAATGAAAATTGAAAAGTTAAAAGCAAACGATGGGACTAACATCCCTGTCGAATGCCATTCGTACACAAACAGTACATATTTAATATTTAATATCAATACATAACTATGTACTATTCGAAAGAAGCGTAAAACCCAATCTTCAAAAATTCTCCGTAATCAGTTCACCTAACTTTACGTCTTTCACAGAAATCCGTTCACTTATAGGTATATCGGTAGCGACCGCACATCTCCGAATGGCCAGGATATACCCCCGTTCAGTTGTGGAGTCAAATTTTCAGCATGGATTGAAGCGTGATTTGAAAGCGAAACGGGTTAAAAAGAGGCACCGCGTCATCATCAGCATAGCAAGCAGAATGCTGCTAGGTGGCAGTTGACTCCCCCACCAACCGCTGCTGTACCCAGTCGCAGCAATGTTGGGTAAAAGATGATCTGGGTCAAGTACGGTAGAAGTTCACTGTAACATAGTTTCACTACTCCACTGTCAATATTTGAACTTTTGGCGCTTTTGAAACAAAGATATAATGGGGCTGTGCACTATCGATGATAGTTTTTTTTTCTCTGGTGCTGCTCTTGTGAAGAGATTCAACGAGAGTGTGGGATGAACGAAGGTTTAGGCACCTGATTCGACGAGCCACTGGAACGCCGTTTTTCTGCAACGTGATTTGGAATATTTGAACAGAGCGTCGAAAAGGATGAGCAAGAGCGATGTTCAGATCGGTCTGGATGGGCGGCGAAATTGTCGATGTTTGAACATTGCCTGTTAAAGTGCATTGATTTTCAATGAGTTTGGCAAACATAAAATCAAGCTGGTGTGTTACTATTGCATGAGTTGAGGGTACTGAACGTCGCATTTTGTTTTACATCGTTGTTATATGGAGGTTATATGGTAGAATAAAAATCAAATTTATTATTCTTTTGAGTATTGTTGGAATTCATTTTACCTTTTTACTCCGATTTTTCGGGTTGTTTCTAAATAACCTACTAAAACGATAATTAAAACAAAGAAAACTAAGAAGATAAAAAAGATATAAAAGCTGTCCTAGGAGGTCCTCGGCGAGGGTTTGGAAATGGAGTCACGATGAGCTCCGAAGTAGCTCTCCAGTGTAAAGAGCTGGACGACATTATAGATGCTAATGACCTCATTTTCGCGCTTGGGGTGCAATGTGTTGCACAAGTGTAGCAAACGTCTGTAGTGTAGCAAACGTCTGTTGCACAAGTGTAGCAAAGAGATCAACCTTTCGAAGTACAGGTAGCTTGGTAGAAAAAGATCTAGCGGTAGAGAAACTGAAATTCAGCTAGTCGATATACCCAGTAGGCATATTCCAACCACTTTGCCTGTTTGTGCTAGTCTCGCAACCCCATGCTTTCCTTTGATGACTTTAATGATTTGGCATCGAACCCACGCATTTCTCTATTGCTCATTAGCTATGATGAGCAAGTCTCCAACTTCGATTGGTTTGGTATCTCGAAACCATTTGGTGCGCTAAGTAATTGTGGGCACACCAAACCAGCGACTGTTAGATTTTCTAACAATTCTGTATAAGAACCTACCAAAACCTGTATAAGAACTAAGCATATGCGAAAATGTTAGATTCTTATACAAAAAATGTATGCTTACGAAAAAATATTGTAAGAGAAGGTTTCAAAATTGTAAAGTCTCGTGAAATATTCGTATAAGAATTTAGAATCTATTTCATATACATGTTTTGGTAGGTTCTTATACAGAAAATCTAAGAATCACCGCGGTTGGGTGCAAATCACAATTACCGGTTGGGTGCAAGTTCTCGCGTACCCATTTCGTCCAAAACCTGATACGATTCCAGTGAAGTGAGAAGTAACAAATGAGAAATGAGTAATGTTAAGTTATTGATTAGAAGAGAATAGATGTGATAAGTAAGAAGTGATAAGTGAAATAGCAAGTCGCAATCAATACGAAGCAAGATTATCTCTGAATCTCTGAAGAAGACGGAAAAGGTAGAAGAAGGGAAAGGAAGAAGAATGGAAAGGAAGGTGGAAGAAAGGAGAAAAAAGAAAGAATAAAGAAGAAAGAAGAAAGAAGAAAGAAGAAAGAAGAAAGAAGAAAGAAGAAAGAAGAAAGAAGAAAGAAGAAAGAAGAAAGAAGAAAGAAGAAAGAAGATAGAAGAAAGAAGAAAGTAGGAAAAAGGAAGAGGGAAGTATAGGAGGAAGGAAGAAGGAACGAAGAAGGAAGAAGGAAGAAGGAAGAAGGAAGAAGGAAGGAAGAAGGAAGAAGGAAGGAAGAAGGAAGTATAGGAGGAAGGAAGAAGGAAGGAAGAAAGAAGAAGAAAGAAGGAAGAATGACCACTCGTAAACTGAGGTATTTTTTTATTTAATTATTCGGCCAAACGACCCGTTCGGCCAAACGCCATTCTGTCAATTGGTCTGATACCATTCCAGTTATTGCGCAGACATTCTGTAGCTTGCGTCGGCTCTACTGGTTGTTGTTTACTCAATCACTAGAACTACCCAACAAGAAATGATTGGCCGTCAATGCTTCTTGTGTTGTGCGTCAGAGGCCTGGAATTGATCATACTCTCGGCTAAAATACCATTTAGCTGTATAACATTTTTGTATCGGCGGGCCGCCGTTCAAAATCTGCCAGGCTGTTGCTCCAGCTTTACGACTGGGCGAATTAGAATTACAATCTCCCGGAGAGCACAAATGTAGCATGCGGGGACTACCGATGCTACTGTTGCCATCCATTCAAAAGTTTTACCTGTATCACTTTACGGAAAAAATGGAGCAGCGAATACGTATGTATTCTTGGATGGTAGCTCATCGGTTAAACACGTAGAACAGGCGATTGCGGATGTACTAGGAGTTGACAGAAGGCCTCATTCGCTATGCATTCATTGGACAATTGACACAACAGAATTGGAGATGCTGAATATCTCGGAGCCTGGAAACGTCAAACGCTTCAACCAGACCGCCAGTGTTGAGAAACTCACTCATATGAGTAAAAAATCCTCACTCATTACTCATTTTATTCGTGAGTACTCGCGCGTGAGTTACTCACGAGCTGTGAGTACTCACGCGTGAGTAAACATGGTTTTGTCAATGTTACTTGGTGTGAGTTTAGATCTAAACGCAGTCAGTTGGTGAACCAATCCGGAGAACGCTCTTTCAACTGAAACTGATGTCGGCGCTGCGGACAACGCAATTTTCGATAACTCGTATAAAATTGGTTCAGAAAATTCATATTTATACCAATGCTCGAGGTGGTAGAAGAATTTGTGTACTTGGGCTCACTGGTGACTGCCGAAAATGACACCAGCAGAGAAATTCGGAGACGCATAGTGGCTGGAAATCGTACGTACTTTGGACTCTGCAAGACGCTCCGATCGAATAGAGTTCGCCGCCGTACCAAACTGACAATCTACAAAACGCTCATTAGACCGGTACACAGTGATTTCGCGATGGCAAAAACCCAAAAAATATTTTTTTCTGGTATCACAATTATTTCATATTTCCCGAGTTCTATAATACTTCGAGAATCATCAGAAAAAATTTCAAAAATATTGGATGAAAAATGAGATTACCAGGATCTTTCTAAGTTGAGCTGTTTTGACGTGTTTTTTCTTGTCCCATAGAAAATGTATGGAAATTAATAATAAAATTCAATTTGATTTTTAACTAGGAAGGAAAGGGCTAAAATGGTCGTTCACTATATCATTTTGTAGCATTTTTTGCCTAGTTTTAGGATATCACATTGCCGACTTGCGCAAATCTGCGCTCGGTCGTTGGATTCGATGTTCAGCCGTTTCTATAACTAAGTTTTACTGAAAGGTTCTCATTTGACACCAAAACCTATTTTCCGTTAGAAGTGTTGTGGTATACAAACTCAAATACAATTCGACTCAGCTCGAGTAGTTGCATCGGTCTGATCGTGTATTTTTGGCACATACCCGTGTTTGTAAATGTGTATTTGTGTATGTGTGGGTATGTAGTGGGGTATGTAGTGAAAATTAGCCTGTTTTCGAGCAGTTATGTTAAACCGATCTCGATACAATCACTTTAATTAGAATGTGAACAACAAGTAAGGTTTGGCCACCAATACTTCAATAAGGTGAATGTAAACAGGTTCTGCGTGATGTGCCTGAATAAGTTTTTCATAGGAATATACAAACAAGCATTTATTCTATAAAACGTGTTAAAAATATTAGTTTGTGCAACTAGTTGCAAGAAGATGATTTTTTCAGCACGAGTTGTATGTTTATCCAACGAGGCTTGCCGAGTTGGATAAATACTACAATAGCTGAAAAAATCGAGTTTTGCAACGTGTTACAAACGATGCTGGGTCATTAGGCCGAAGGTCATTAGGCCGAACGGTCATTAGGCCGAATGGTCATTAGGCCGAATAAGAAGTGGGGAGTGAGACGTGAGTGGTGCAAAGTGAGTAAGAAGTAGAACGGAAGAAGTAAGAAAGAAAAAGGAAGAAGCAATAAGGAAGAAGGAAGAAGGAAGACGGTAGAAATAAGGAAGAAAACGAAAGAAAGAAGGAAGAAGAAGGTAGATGGAAAAAAGGAAGAAGGAAGAAGGAAGAAGAAAGAAGGAAGAAAATGGAAGAAAGAAAAAAGAAGAAGGAAGAAAGAAAAAGAAAAAAGGAAGAAGGAAGAATGAAGAAGGAAGAAGGAAAAATAATAAAGGAAGAAGGAAGAATGGAAGAAGGAAAAATTGAGAAGGAAGAAGGAAGAATGAAAGAAGGAAAAATTGAGAAGGAAGAAGCAAGAAGGAAGAAGGAAGAAGGGAAAAGTAAGAAGGATGAGGGAAGAAAGAAAAAGGAAGAAGGAAGAAGGAAAAAGGAAGAAGGAAGAAGGAAAAAGGAAGAAGGAAGAAGGAAAAAGGAAGAAGGAAAAAAGGAGAAGGAAAAAGGAAGAGGAAGAGAAAAAGGAAAGAAAAAGGAAGAAGGAAGTAAGAAGAAGCAATAAGGAAAAAGGAAGAAGAAAGAAGGAAAAAGGAAGACGGTAGAAAGAAGGAAGAAAACGGAAGAAAGAAGGAAGAAGAAGGTAGATGGAAAAAGGAAGAAGGAAGAAGGAAGAAGAAAGAAGGAAGCTGGAAGAAGAAAAATGGAGAAAATGGAAGGAAGAAAAAGAAGAAGGAAGAAAGAAAAAGGAAAAAGGAAGAAGGAAGAATGGAGAAGGAAGAAGAAAGAAGGAAGAAGGAAAAATAATAAAGAAAGAAGGAAGAATGGAAGAAGGAAGAATGGAAGAAGGAAAAATTAAGAAGGAAGAAGGAAAAAGGAAGAAGGATGAGGGAAGAAAGAAAAAGGAAGAAGGAAGAAGGAAAAAGGAAGAAGGAAAAAAGGAGAAGGAAAAAGGAAGAGGAAGAGAAAAAGGAAGAAAGCAGAAGGAAGAATGAAGAAGGAAGAAGGAAGAAGGCAGAAGGGAGAAGGAAGAAGGAGGAAAGAAGAAGGAAGAAGGATGAGGGACGGAGGAAGAAGGAAGGAGGAAGGAGGAAGGAGGAAGGAGGAAGGAGGAAAAAGGAAGAAGGAAGAAGCAAGAAGGATGTAGAAAGAAGGAAGAAGGAAGAAAGAATAAAGATGAAAGAATAAAGAAGAAAAAAGAAAGAAGAAAGAAGAAGGAAAAAGGAAGACGAAAGAAAGAAGGAATAAAACGGATGAAAGAAGAAGGAAGAAGAAAGAAAGGTTAGGAAAGAAGAAAGAAGGAAGAACGAAGAAAGAAAGAAGGGTTGGATAAGAAGACAGAAAAAAGAATAAGAAGAGAGAAGGAAGAAAGAAAAAGGAAGGAAGAAGGAAGAAAGAAGAAGGAAGAAGGAAGAAGGAAAAAGGAAAAAGGAAAAAGGAAAAAGGAAGATGGAAGATGGAAGATGGAAGAAGGAAGAAGGAAGAAGGATGAAGGAAGGAGGAAGAAGGAAGAAGGAGGAAAGGGGAAGAATCAAGAAAAAAGAAGGAAGATGCAAAAAGGGAGAACGAAGAAGAGCTAAGGCGAAGAAAGAACTTCTCATTTTTACTTTTTGCTTCTTTTTGCTAATTCGGCCTAATGGCCATTCGGCCTAATGACCGTTCGGCCTAATGACCTTCGGCCTAATGGTCTGACACCATTAAAAACGCTACTTTTTCAATAACGAAAAATGGGCTTTAATATGATAAACCTGTACCAAATATATACAGTCTAATTTACTTCATAAGATCATTCTTGCCAATAAATCATATTTCTATAGAAGAATTGGGTTCTATTTTATTCTCCCAATTTGCATAGCTCGACAAACAGAGAAGCGATAAATGAATTGTCCTTGGAAAAAAATTGACGTCATGTTTATCTAAGTCACAATGGAATGGGCGTTGTGGAGCAAAATCGATTTTTTTAACTACCCTACTATGCATTATTTCAATCAATCCCTTGAAATTTGTAAAAGTTGTTTCGATTTTTAAGAAGTAGTTTTTCCACTTACCCTGGTGCAATGGGGTAAATTGAAAACCCATATTACCTTGACCTTCAATTGTGATGAGTACACTGATCGAAATAAGAGAAACACCACCAAGTTTTTAATTTATATTTTCTGTTATTATGAACAGATGACGGTAATTTCAGTTCATGGTGTAAGCTCAACTGTTTCACAACTTTCCATTGCATTACATTGATACTAATGTTGACCATTTACACGATAAAGAAAATCACGAAAAAAAAGGTGCGAAATAAAAATTGCCCCACTTTAGTATTTCATCAATATTTGGTAATATTTTAGCATAAATATCTTAAAAATACATGATGGGAAGATCCATTAATTACGTAACGCAAAAATTGGACTTTTTCAACTCCCCCTTCCCCCTATGTCACACTTTTTGTATGAAGCTTCTGAAAATTGTGTATGGATCGTAACACTTCACTCAACCCCCCCTCCCCCCTCTAAGCGTTACGTAATTTGTGGACGTTCCCTAATGTATTTTGAGATGACAGTACGGGTCATTCTCCAGAATTACTTCAAAAAAAATTTTTTTTTTTTGACAGAATATTTTTTCAAAAGTTTTCGGCTCAAAATACGAAAACGAAAACGAAATTTTTGTCAAATTTATGTTTTCGAATCGTTTACCTTTTTATAACACCAACGAGCAAGTATAAACCAATAGTTTTCTCAGGAATGAGGGCCCGGAGAACAGGCGAATCTTTCAAAACTCTCTAGATTTTTCTCTGAAAACATTGTTTTTTGTTAGTTTTAGTCACTACTCACACCAATAAAAGATTTACCTGAAATTTAGAAATTCTCATAATTATCATTACTTTTTCCCAAAGGTTTCGGCTAATTTTGACCTCCAGTCCGTCGGTTGACGGTCGCACGGTCACAAAAATAGTATTGTCATCCACCAAAACCATCAAGAGTAAGCTTATCGACTGAAAGAAGTACATTCATCAATTTGTTTGGGCAGGTAATATGCATCTGAACAAAATTGAGGCTATTATGTTTCTGTCGCCTTATAAAAGAGATCTGGCCGAGCCTTCTGTGATGTGAATGAATTTAATGGTTATTTAATAAGTTAAAATAATTTCGACAATTTCTAAAAAAAAAGTTTAGCGCCCTTAAGGGTTGAATGCAAGTGGTCCACATTAATATCAATGTAATGCACTGAAAAGTTGTGATACAGAATGTTACATTCTTAACTGAAATTACGATTATTTGTTTATAATTTCAATTATTTCTGAAAATGTTTATGTAAAACTTGGTGGTGCTAATTTATATGATAATTTAATTCAAAACTGTTATTGCTCTGAGAAAATTTTATTCAAACATTCTAACATTCAAACATACGGAATAGCTTTCCAAGGAATACCCAAAGGGTAACTTTGCCGAATACCGTTTGACCGATAGTTGAAATTAGTTTCTTTATTAAGTGAAGCGAGAAGTGAATAGTGAACATGAGAACATGAGAAGTCATGATGTGAGTCATGAGTTGAGAAAAATGAGTAATGAGAAGTGATAAATGATTTGTTTGAAGTAAGTAATGGAGACAGAGATATGGAAAGTGAGACGCAAATGGTGAAACGTGAGTTGTGATAGTTTAGAAATGAGAAGTAAGAGAGTGTAGTGAGAAAAACATCAGAAGGGGTGAGAAGTGAGATGATAATTGGAAAGTGAGAAGCGTAATGTCTAGAAGTGAAGGAAGAAGGAGAATAAGAGAAGACAGAAGGGAGAATTAAGAAGGAAGAAGGAAGAAAATAGAAGGAAGAAAATAGCAGAAAGAGGAAGAAGATAGAAGAAAGAGGAAGAAGGAAGTAATATAATGGCAAAAGGGAGAAGTAAAAAGATTAAGAAATAAGGAAAAAATATGAAAGAAGATGAAAGAAGGAAATAAAAGGTGAAGGAAGGAAAATTGAAGAAGGGTAGAGGAAGAAGAAATAAGCTAGAAGAAATAAGAAAGAAATATGAAGGAAGTATGTGATGGAAGTAAAGAACAAAGATGATGATGATGATGATGATGGTCCCGCCACATACCCCTACAAAGGTTTGAGCTAGACGATTTATCTTTAAGATATTTAATTGTAATCAATTTAATCAGATTTTGCAAAACAATAAACGATCCGATTATTTTCACAGATATAAACAACAATACAAATTATCATCGCTTTCCAGCAAAAAATATAAATAAGTAAAAAGAACCGTTGAGTTCTACTGCAGATGTTCGCAAGCATCATCAGTGATACAGCGAGTCCGATACAAATACAAAACTTGTGATACCTCTCGCATGATGCCAAAAGTTTCGTCAGGAAGCGCGTACTCAAACCATTCTCGCTAGTACCAATCAATTTACTGTACAAAGCTCGACAACATTCAAAACTTGTGTTACCTCTCCGTAGATACCAAAAGTTTCGAGAAAATCGCGTTCTATCTGAGAGCTCCCTACTTTTCTGTAGTATCTTTCAAACAGTTTCAAATATTTCAAATTGTAGTGAAAATACAAAAGTCATTTATACCTGTATTACGCGCGCGATTCTCAAACTTTCGTAGACTACACATAAAGAATAAAAAGTTAAAACACATCAACAAATAAAATACCATCATCATCATCGAGGCGAACAATATAGTCTATAAGCGCCCTAATGAAATAACAAATCATTTACATTCGTCCAAACAAAAATATCCGTTATCACAAACTTCGTCAAGATACACAATTAGTCAATAATAAAACTTAAATAAATAGCTGTTTACAAAACAGCTTTCACGTGTGAAATGCAAAGTCTCTTGAACTGTGATAGTGTACTTGCTCGCTTGATGTGCAGGCATCGAATTGAAAACATTTATTCCTTTATAAAACAATGAATTTTGTGAAGCACCATGCAAAAAATAAGGTGTTCTTATTTCTTCCGCGTTTCTAGTATTATATCCATGAATGTCACTTCCTCTTTCAATTCGATTACACAAATATCGTGGCAGCAATCTATTTATTATTTTAAAATGAACACCATAGTCAAATAAACAATTCTCTGCTTCACTGATAACCATTGTAAAGCGTCCAACAAAAAGGAGGAGGAAGTGAATCTATTGCATCTTAAAATCAAACGCATTACTTTATTCTGCAAACGCTGTAACCTCGATATTTGTGTTTCATTAGCTAGAAATAAAATGGAAGCACAAAAGTCCAAGTGAGGAGAGATGATTGACTTGTACAACTGTATTTTACTCGCAACAGTTAATTCGTTTTTTAATCGACATAAAATTCCATACTTCTTGGCTATTTTCTTGATGACATTGTTGATATGAGAATCAAATTTCAATTTATCATCAATAATCACGCCAAGATATTTAATTTCCCGAACGCGATCAAGTGCTTCATCATCAATTTGAACGGAAACATTACCAATGACTCGATTTCGCGAAATTACCATGTATTTAGTTTTGCTTACATTCAATTTCAACTGTTTGTACTTCAACCATCTACTTAAAGAACGCAAATCTGTATTCAAGCGTGAAACTGCATCTTCGATAGTTCTAGCTGCAATGAATAATACGGTGTCATCCGCGAATAGATTTATATTACAAAATCGTAAAACCCGTCCCATGTCATTAATATACATAATAAATAAAACGGGCCCTAATACACTTCCTTGTGGAACACCAAGATTATTTTCCATAGGATTTGAAACACAATCATTAAAAGCAGTCTTTTGAGTTCTGTCAGACAAATAGCTTCTAAACCATTCATATGCAGAACCCGAAATTCCAAAGCGCTTTATTTTTTCCAACAATAACGGTTTCACAAGAATGTCCTTCTCGATATCCCGATTGTTCTTGTATTAGCAAGTTATTACTATTCAAATATGTAACTAACTGGCCTTTGACAACAAGTTCTAATATTTTTTCTAATGTGTGCAACATGTTGATGGGACGAAACTCTTCGGCTTTAATCGTTCCAGCAACTTTTTGAATAGGAATCACAAGAGATTCCTTCCATACCTGCGGCACGTGCCCGGTTCTCAGTGATTCATTTATGAGGTCCAGCAGTTTGTGTCCAATGACATGAAAACAATCTTGTAGAACTCTAGCGTTAACGTTATCAACTCCAGCCGTTTTACCTAATGAAAAGCATATGTTTTTAAGTTCATCAATTGTAATTGGGCGAAAAACACTCGAACCTACATCTACTATTAACCGGCTGTTTAATTTCATCGGGTTCATCAACCAAATCAATAGATTGATTGATTGATAAAACACTATCGATGAAATATCTATTGAAATTACAAGCAATTGTTTGTTCCGACTGTTCTATTGTGCCATTGAAAGTTATGGACCGCGGCTTGGAACAATTGGGTTTTAACAAAGATTTTAAAATTTTCCATAACTCCCTGCTGTTATTCTGATGCTGATCAATTTTCCTCTGAATATATTCACAACGTGTTGTTTTCAACGATTGTGAATATGTGTTCCGCGCGATCTTGTACCTATTCCAATTATTATGACTACGTCTTCGCAAAAATCTCTTGTACAATTTATCTCTTTTGCGTTTGAGACGCAACAGGTCTAAATTGTACCAGCTGTTCGAGTTATTCAAAGATACAAATTTTTCTTCCATTAACAAAGAAGCGGTAGGAAAATGAAAAAAGAAAGAAGGAAAAAAAAGGGGAAAAATGAAGGAAGAAAGAAAAAAGAAGAAGGATTAACGAAGAAGGAAGATAAAAAAAAGAAGAAGGAAAAAACGAAGTTGGAAAAAGAAAAAAGAAAGATGGAGAAAGAAAAAAGGAAGGATGAAAAAGTAGAAGAAGGAATAAGAAACAGAGAAAGAGGTAGAAGGAATAAGGAATAAGAATAATAAGGAAAAATATCATAATTTTCAATTCTTCTTTTTCCCTCCTCACTTCGCACTTCTCACTCTTCACATTTCATTTTTCACTTCTCACTTGTCACTTCACTTCTCACTTCCAATTATGAGATGTGAAAATGTCTCATTCCTCACTTCTCGCTTTACACTTTATGTAATTCTCACTACATACTTTCCATTATAAGCATATATCGTTTCGAAGGCATCTTCACAACTAGGCTTCCTGTTTCGCTTTGCCAAGAAATTCCAGGATGTGTACTGTCTGAAATCACTGTTTTGTGCAACCGTTCGCCCAATCTTGGAGTACTCGTCAGTTGTCTGGGTTCCGTATTACCAAAACGAAGCTCAGCGCATCGAAGCTAACCAGAGAAAATTCGTGCGCTTCGCTCTGCGACATCTAAAGTGGAGAGATCCGCTTGGAGTTTTTGGAGGGACTGAATGCATTCCCAAACTTGTTTTGAAGTGCATGTTGCCGACTTTAGAGCATTCAAAACTGCTTGGCTGTCGGACATATTATGCATATATGTGAGGGTCTGTAATTTCTACGCAAAAATATTACAGAACACTCTAGAATTGCGTGAACTTCCGCTGGGGATAGGGATGGCCAACTTCCCATGGGAATCGATATGTCTATCTCAGGGCCAGTAACTCCTGCTCCCACTTGGTTGTTCAGTTTTGAACCGCCTGTATAAAACGTAATTGATCCTGAGCGAAGTTTCGGTCCTCCATTTAACCATGTATTGCGCCCAGGATCAATTACTTTGAGCAGTCGATTGAAATTGTACTTTTTCTCCATTCAGTCTTCATTGTTTAGTACTAGGGAGTTTATACTGAAGTTTTTTAGAATGCTAAGATGACCCTTAAGGTCACCCCTAAGAGGTTTTTGGATCTTTTGTTCCTTGAAGCACTCTTTTCAGCTTCTAATTGTACAATTTGATGCAGTGGAAGCATGTACAGTAAAGCATTTAGTGCACTTGATGGTGTACTGCTCACTGCACCTGTAATTGAGATGGTCGCTAATCGTTAAAGTCTTTTGAGCTTCATCTGAGCATTTGGCTTACAAAACCTAATAACTTTAGAAGTACTCAATGAACATTAAGCTGCGAGGCAACAATGTTTCAGTGAGGGATGTCATGCCAATAAGAAGAAGACCTGGAGGAATTTCTGAAAGTATTGCTAAAAGACCTTCTGAAAGAAAATTCGGGAGATTTTCAAAAAAAATCTTAGGTGGAGTTTCTTGCGAAGGATTTTCGAAGAAATTCTTTGAGGAATTTTGTAATGAGTCACTGGACGAATTTCCGATGAATTACTTAGGATTACTCCGGAAAATTTAGTTGAAAATTTGTTTCTGGAAAATTAATTAAAAATGAGATAGGAAATCCTAAAGAAATTTTCGGAGAAGTTACTGACAGAAATCCCAAAGGATTTCCAGCAGGAATTTTGAATAAAATTTGTAAAGAAATTTTCGAAGGAATTTCCTCATGAAATAACCAAAAGATTTCTGGAAGAGTTTCTTAATGATTTTCTGAAGAGATTCCCGAATGAATGATTAAAAGATTATCCAGAAGGAATCGCCGAATGTCTAAAAGATTTTTTGGAAAAGTTGCTAAAGAAATCCGGACGAATGGCCGGAAAAGAACTTTCGAAAGACTTCCTTGATGAAGTTGCTTCCGGGAAATTTTGAGGAAATTCAAGGAATTTCTTCTTAGATTTTCCGAAGGGCTTTCTAGAGAAACTTTTGGAAGAGAAACTTTTGCTAAAGCAATTCCAGCAGTATTTCCAAAGAAAATTTGGTAGGATTTCTTCTAAAAAAATTCCGAAAGTATTTTTAATTAAATTTCCGTAAGTATTCCTGAAGGAATTCCGAAGGATTTTCTAAAAGTATTTCTGAAGAAATTCTTTAAAAAAATTGTGAATTTATTATAATTCCTTTTTTGAATTTTGAAAAGAATATCTAGAAGAATATCCAAAGTAATTTATGAATATATCTTCTAAGTAATTTCTTGAGGATTTTCTGAAGAAATCTAGATTGCTTTGTGAATAGGTCGTATGTGCAAAAGAGAGATTCTCTTTGATTACGCTCTCTTTCGCTAATATATCGGCTAGTTTTGCATGTTTTTCTACATTTCCACTTCAGCATGATAGACAAAGCTATTGTCTTTGGATATCTGCCAAGAAATTCGAAGTAAACTTTTGTATAGTTTCGTAATAATCAAAAGAGAATAGATCCAAAGAGAGACTCTCTTTTGCACATACGACCTATTTAATGCCTGGAAAAAAAATCTTGGAGGAATGTCCAAAGAAATTCTTGCAGAAATTTAAGAATGTCGGAAATTCCCTCCGAATTTATTTTGGAAATTCCGTTCGGAAAGAAGAAAGTGATGAAAAGTGATAACTTAGATAAATGAGAAAAAGGTAAAAAAAAGAAGTATTAAGAAATGTGGGAAATAAGAGGGAGGATGAATCATGGACGAAAAATATAGCCAAACATATATATTTTTTTATTTATTCATAGTAAACATCCATAAGTTATCTAATTCTAAAAATCATTATCTTATGCTTTATACCCTTTATCTATATTGCCGTCATACGCATATTTATCTCATGTTGGCTGTCTCATGTTGGCTGTATGCGTATAACGACAGTATACCTAATAGCTAAACTAAACTGAACATCAAATATTTTGAACCACTAAAAAATCAAATCAATCAAAATAATAGAAGTATTGTTTTGGAAATATCTGGAAAACAATTGATTGAAATGCTATCAACTTGCATGTAGAGACACTAAGTGCATATAGTAATAATAATTGTGGAATGAGTCATTTGAATTGGTCAGCATATCAAAAATAAAAACTGCTAACTGCCATAAGACGAGTTAGTACGAGACACTGAAGACGGCCTTACTGTTGAGGTCAAAATACATATCTGAAAAGTTACAAACAAGTGGTGGAATTAAATAAAATAGTAGTAGCTTGTCCCCTGAATAGTGCAGATATTCCACTAAAAAGCTTTTAATAATTTTCTTATGAAAACTACTGTTAATTTGAACAATTTTAACTAGAGTGTAATTTTTTGACTAGTGGGTCAAACATATTCAAACGTAGTATATAACAATTTCCACATATTTGTAGTTCACTGCCAAAATTTCAGCTTAATCGGTCATCGGGGAACAAAGTTACAGCTTGTCAAAGTTGACCATTTTGTATGAAAATCGCCCTCCGCTGCTAGTATTCCAAACACAGGTGTACGTACCCTCCCCTCTTTTTCTCCACTCCTAAAAACATGCCAGGACCTAACAAATGATCCAGCAAAGTTTATTGGACCCAAAGTTATGTAAATAAATCAAAAAAGGGTCATTTAGGAACCTGTTGGAGGTTTTTGCCAACTTTTGTATGGAGTGGAATCACTGTGCGGTAGTCCTCTACGGACACGAGACCTGGACGATGCTCGTGGAGGACCAACGCGCACTTGGAGTTTTCGAAAGGAAAGTGCTGCGTACCATCTATGGTGGGGTGCAGATGGCGGACGGTACGTGGAGGAGGCGAATGAACCACGAATTGCATCAGCTGTTGGGAGAACCATCCATCGTTCACACCGCGAAAATCGGACGACTGCGATGGGCCGGGCACTTAGCCAGAATGTCGGACAGTAACCCGGTGAAAATGGTTCTCGACAACGATCCGACGGGCACAAGAAAGCGAGGTGCGCAGCGGGCAAGGTGGATCGATCAGGTGGAAGATGACTTGCGGACCCTCCGTAGACTGCGTGGTTGGCGACGTGTAGCCATGGACCGAGCCGAATGGAGGAGACTCTTATATACCGCACAGGCCACTTCGGCCTTAGTCTGAATAAATAATAATAATAATAATACCAATGCTCGAGCACATCGGTATCCATCAAAAGTCGGTCGCTTGAACACAAACCATGCAATTTGATTATCAGATCGTCTTCATTGATACCTGACCGTACTGGTTGACTCGATGTTGCTCTACAGTCTTCCTCAACCAGTAAATCCGATTCGGAAAGAGTTGAATGTATAGGCGCACTCGTTGGTTGACTATCATTTTTTCTTTCCATTTCAATCTTTCTCATAGTAATGACTTTATACGTATTGAGTAAATGGTCCTGGATAAAAAATAAAGAAAAAATGGACAAACATGTGAGAGCTGTTTGTAGATTAAAAAAACTTTAACATAAATAGGGTAACGTATCATTTTGGCAGTTCCCCCCATTCCTGTCCGCAATGGTTATTACTCTAGCGCATTACAACCGAATTGCTTGGTTTTTAAAACATGGTTAGTATCTGTAGATACTAGACTGGAGAGTGATGTAAACAAACAAGCCATTTGGTTGGACTGCGGTCGAGTTATTAACCCTGAGGACAGGAATAGGGGATACGATACAAACAATCAATCTCACAGGAGCAAACATAATATATACTTACGATTGCTATGTTTTTCTGCTCACTAGTTAGATAAGGCGTGTCCTTGAAGTTAAACCGTGGATCCATAAAAAGCCCGGCAAGGAATGTTTTGTTTTCGAACAATTTGTCCTTCCGTTTGGATAAATTTTCTATAAGAGCTGACGCAAAACTATTCGTGTGCCTTAGTTTTTGCAGCGCGATGCGAGCTTCTATCCAATAATATCGATACAAATCACCTACTGTTAGTTGTCCTTTTTGTAAGTTTTTCAGAAGCGTGACCATCGGTTTGAATGCTTTACAGAATTCCTCGGCAAATCTAATCAAAGATTTCTCGATGTTGTATTTTGGATCAACAGTTTGTATTTGTTTTTCAAGAAGTACCAATTGCAGGAACGAGTCAACCATAATAGGTGTGGTTCCCCAACGAGTATCACAATCCAGTACCGGCACCGGAGCATTGTGAATTTGGAATATTGGCCGAAAAACTATAGCTTTCGAACGTTTCACTACCTTACGAATTTCTCTTAGATTTGTTTCACAATTCATTTGTTTGATTGAATCTTTGATGACTAAATTCACAGTATGCGCACCGCATCTCATAACTTCAATAGTTGAGCCCGGAGCAAGATGCTCAACCATTTGTTCTTCACGGATGGTGTCAATTTTACCTGTTGAAATATAATACATTATAGCTAAGCGAAAGAAATAAAACAATACAATATTTTACAGTGATCGTTCGACCGCACCCTAACAGTTAGTTCTTCGCTAATTCAGGACTTTGCGATATTGACTATATTATATTGTAAACAAACATAGACCTTTTCAGGTGGCATTGCCGAGACTAATCTTCATAATGATTGCTTTATAACCATTCAAACGCGAAACTGTCATTTTCATAGAAAAATTGTCAGTTGCCAGCAAAATCAGCTGAATTTGAACGTCTCGTAAAAGTGTCTATTGTTTTATCGGTTCCGTAGAGTTTAATGTTTTTTTCTGAAAAACTCATGCCATGTTTTGAAAAGACAAGTGAAATGAGCAACTTGACGGGAAACGTGTTAAAACATGTTATTAATGTCTAATATATCGCTTTTTTATTATTAAAAAAATACAGGAAACATGTCTCACCGAGCTCCTCGTCATATTTTTCCATTTGAGTCAACCCGCTAGCCACATCGTAAAAGCCTCCCCCGTTATGTTCTATAAACTGATCAATCAGTTCGGCTTGCTGCTCCTGAGTTAAAATTTCCGCTGCGTTCAACATGTTGCTACCATTGTCGCTAGATATTGAGTACACTTGAGTTAAATCCAAGTGATAAGCATCAAGAATCAATTTGATTTCATCCACTATATTCAAGGCCGTATGCCGTCCAGACATCTCGATCATTCCTAAACACCACACTTTAATTTTACCGGCATCGATTGCTTGAGCGGCAATGCAGAGGACACTGATAACGGATAACGTTCGCAGCTTCGTTTACCCATTTAACGGCAGATTTTCGATTAACAGCTTGGTTAAGTTTATGCTGGATTCCCTTTGTTAAACGTTGAAAACCGGATCCTTCAAAAAATCTGAACGGAACTCCGTCAAATGACATCATTTCGACACATGCTGTCTTTAGCTCTACTAAATCCATTTGTATAGTGATTTTCCGTTTAGATAACCGTTTTGGTTTTAAGGTAGATGTCGCCACCGGATTGTTCCCATCAACTTCGAAACACGAATTCCTTCTTCGCTTTCCGCACGGCTTACGATGGACACGTGGTAAGTTGAACCTTTTGGCAACGTTTTTATGTACCAGACAAATATGTCTTTTCAAGTTATATTTCGTCCTGCCTGCGAAATTGAAGAACATTAGGTTAGCTTTGTCGCTCAGGTTTGAAATTTGCAAAACTGGACATAGTGAAGCTTCTGAAGAAATAACCAATTTTGCGGTTCAATATTTCCATTACTCATTGTTACGTTCAAAAAAGTAATTACACAGAAGTATTAAAGTTGTAGCTTTTCAGTTTTAAATCAAGTAACGATTTCGAAATTCCCGTATAATTTAATTAAAAACTAATTAATGAAGAATAAAATGAAGAGCTAAATTAAGAACAGCTTATTTCAGAATATGCAAGTTTAAATTATTTTCATTAGTTTTCTAAATAATTCCACATAACTTCGTTGCCCAATCCTTTGCAATAAAGGATTTGGTTGTTTCTCAACATCGCATTCCTTCTTCTATTTCTACTTCTGTACCATTTCTTTTTATCCTTAGGGGTGGTTCAAATATGACGTCCACTACTTTTTGAGACTTTGAGACTCCCTCCCCCATTGCTTTTTTGTATACCAAGTGTATGCACTGTCACAAAATCTTGGACCCTTTCCCCTCAAACTGTGCGCGTCATTTTATATCGGCCCCGTATTTCGAATAATGGAAACAACAATTTATGAAACAGTACATAGTTCGGAACCGATTTGCGATTTGTGCGTAACTTATATTGTAGACAAACATTGTTGTAGGGATTCCGTAGAATGCAAGCGTTCTTCTCCAAAACTAATTACCTTTCCTGAAAGGGGAAAGCCTATTCTGAAGGGTACATACCGTGGTTTTCGTAGGAAATACATATTTTAGCAGGAATTTTCCTTCCAATGTTTGTTTACATAAACATGTACGCCCAAATCGCAAATCGGTCCCGAGTTCTTTTGTAGTTCAGATAACATAAAACTTTTAATCTTACCTTTGAGGGTTTTTTTTGCACATTTTACATTGCGAGTAATTTTCGCCATCATTATAAACGAAAAAAATATCCAAGGAAAAATCCATGGCATCCCCGATATTATCCATTATTTGTTATCAGTTTTTAATTTGATTTTTTCACTGCGAACTGTTGATTGCAACACAAATCCGCTTAACTAGCAACTCTATAGCCGGAGACTGGCGGAGTGAAAAACTCTCGTGTAGCAGCGTATTATCAATTCAGTAAACAACCGAATTTTTACTTCGTACTGAAGTATTTAAGGTGGTTATACAACAAAGCCACAAATCGGCCATCTTGGAAACCACGTGCTTTTTCTAGTGATTTTTCAAGAGCACGAATTGAGAGAACTACAATGCCCATGGGGATTAAAACATCCGTAGATCATTTGTTTACTTATGCTAAACAATCGACTTGAATTTCAACCTTAAGGTGATTATACAATTAAGCCATGTGGTGAATTTCAAATTCACCACACGGTTTCCCAAGCAACCAGAAGTTCAGATTTTACTTAAATTTACTCTTAACCGAACTAATTGGTTCACTATGGTTCACATCAAGTTCCAAGCATCCTTAACGGAACTGTAAAGTTCACTTTTACGCTCCCACAATACAAAAAATTACTTAAAATGAGAGCTGATTAAGCCAAAATAGCCCTTCTTATCCGAACTTCTGGTTGCTTGGGTTTCTACTCCTATTATCAAAAGTTCAAATCTAGCGTAATAATCTTCGTACAATGCTGAAATTCAAGTCGATTGTTTAGCATTTATGCACTTATAAGTAAACAAATGATCTACGGATGTTTTAATTCCCATGGGCATTGTAGTTCTCTCAATTCGTGCTCTTGAAAAATCACTAGAAAAAGCACGTGGTTTCCAAGATGGCCGATTTGTGGCTTTGTTGTATAACCACCTTAAGAATAATACAACTTGCGAAACGTACCTTTGCAGCAATGTACACATATGGGGTCTACACCGTCTACACAGAACACGTTAATCTAAATCTTCGCAGTGATTCAGTTAATTTACTTTCGCTCTCTTTTTCTCTGACAAAAATTTTACTTATTTTCAGAATGATGATGTTTTCTCTGAAATCTTAAAACGGTAGAAATAAAAAAAACCCTAATTGAGCTCAATCCTGCCAACCTAATTTCGACTTTAGACAATAAACACAAGGTTGGTTCCCCGGGCCTCCCGTACTGATGTTGGGTTGTTTGATTCTTTCGTTTTCGACAACAGTAAACAGAACTCAAAGGTTAGTAAAACTTCTCAACACTAGGAACAATTTTGGGTAAAATTACTTTTTTAACACTACACGGACAGATAAATCAACCCAAACTTTGAGTTCAATATACGTACTTATGAGAATATAGCAGAAAAAATTTACCCAAATTTGGGTAGTTTTCCCTTTCTTTCCCATGATTGCTATCAAAACTAGAGCAAGATGCAAACACCTCACCGAGGTTGCTCAGCCCAATAACCCAAATTTGAGTAAATTCAATATTCTCTATTTTGGGTTGATTAAGGTCCTCTTTGGATAATTAAACTTAGCTTTGGGTAAATTGTTTACATGGGATTAAAGGCAAACTACCGAGTGACAGAAAAGTCATTTTACTCAAATTTGGGTTATTGGCCCAAACCACGGTTTTGAGTGCAAACAACCCACTTTTGGGTAGTTTTGGTTTTCAGTGTAGGTAGTATGCCTTAAGCCAGGTGCAAACAGTGTATCCAAAGCTGAGTTTAGTCTACCAAAGGTTTAACCTAATAGCTTCATTCAACTCAAACTTGAGAATATATGAATTTACCCAAATCTGGGTTGGGCAACCTCGGTTGGTTTCATGCATATTCTCTACACACCCGTTTCAAATCACTCAGAGACTGAGTGAAATTGTATTGCCGTCTCTTTTTTCCTCACGGAAATCTTACTCAATTTTCGTAAAAAGTGGAACTACTCAAAATTTGAGTAGTTCCATTTTTTACGAAAATTGAGTAAGATTTCCGTGAGAAAAAAAGAGACGGCAATACAATTTCACTCAGTCTCTGAGTGATTTGAAACGGGCGTGTAGTTTAGCAGTAAATTATTTCGAATTAAAATTTTATGATGATTTATCTGTTCGTGTCAGGGGTGCAGTAAGCCTGTCATCCACGAACAAATCAAGCCTACCTAAGATGTATTATCCGGTTCTCGCCGTTTGGAAAAGGCAGGCCACCCGCTTGGCAAGTGTAACATTTTTTTAATTGGAATCTTGTAGGATATTGGTTAATCTACACTACTGCTGACTAACAAAAACTTAGTGGGATTGTTTATTAACATTTGTTTCATAAGTCGCTTCATACTACATGCTAAGAAGTCGCGATGAACCGCATATTACCCCCCTGGTCCGTGTATAATAATTCAAGTAAATCTGTGGTAGCGTGTATGAAAGATAATGATAAGATCTGCTGCAAGGTCAACCTGTCACTTTATCGTCTTATCCTAGGTCTTATGCTGCAATGGTATTTCATGTGTCACACAAATTGAAGTGTCAAAAAAGGATTTGTTGATCCAAGTATTTTCTCAAATGTGTATTAATTGTTTCTTTATTAATTGAAATATCGGTTTTCTTATATATCAATGTCTAGAAATGAAGAAAAAAAGAATATGCTCGAAATTACGGCCTAAATAAGTTGTAGTTGCTGCTATTATTTATCTTCACGGTAATACGAAAAGGTATGTTGCATCTGAAAACCGCCTCAGAAAAAAAATCACCTGTGTCTGAAAACTCATCACAATTCACAAACAACCTTGAAGCAAGTGTTGTTAGATTAAATTGGGATGCTGTTCACCTGGTCAAACTGAATATGTGCACAAAAGTAGTCGAGCAGTTCGTAAACGATTGACTTACTTGATTTTTTTTAAAGTAGTGGTGCTCATAGATATTTGACCAATTTTTGATTGATAACGGCGAAAAACGCAATCGTAGATAATGACTTTTTTCAATGATTTGTACCACTTCCGGCTAACTTAATCTTTAACCCATAATAGGGGAAATGACGGCTTTGTTCTATTACTGTCAGGGGGGTTTTTGTTGACCAAAATTTATGAAATTTGGCCACATTATTTGATATGCAAAAAAAATTTGTGCCAAAATTGAGCGTAATTAGTTATAGAAAACCCCCTGACAATAATAGAACAAAACCTGCCAAAGCCATCATTTCTCCTAGCTGATCTCTGGGCTAATTCAAATATGACGCCACATTTTTAGATTTTTTTTTTTTTTTTTTTTTGTGTCTTTATTAAGGAGACTTTCAGCCCGAGGCTGGCTCGTCTCCGGACATTTTTAGATTTTCAGACACCCCCTGACCCCTTTGTCACGCTTCTTATATACCGACCTATACACTGCCAAGCCCCTCCAAGCTGTAGGCCCCTCTCAGAAATTAAATAACACAACAAAATGAGCTTCTTCACTCACATGAGTCAATCGAATTTTAATCCAAATGCAATATTTGATGCTATTTAAATATTTTGCATTTTGCGAAGATATTATGTTATACAACAGGGGGCTTCCGTGAAGCGTCTGCTACAAAACAACCTACAGGAGGTGGCTAGGTTCGATATCCGGTTCGGAGTATGAATTTTCTACAAATGCAAGTATCAGGGGGCTTCGAAACATCGCACCTTATAGTAATGGGAATCTTGAATGAATACTAACAAACGACGCTTTAATATTTCAGTTTTAGGATGCGATACCGATAAAGAAGGAGTTGCAATATAAGATTAATTTGACACTCCATGAGAAAATATAGATCGCAATACTTCTTCATATAGCACAATACTCTAGTAATTTATAAATGTTTTATTAGACACTGCTAATTTGATGATCTGCCAAAAATCAAACTACCAAGTGGCGTTATTATTGTATCCTTCACAACAAATCTACTTTTATTTTATTTGATAGAGTTTCATTTATAAATCATTTAAACCTTTTTCCTTTCTTGTTGTACTTATCATTCGTTTTGATTAGAAAATCATTGAAAACTATATTTTTTTAAGTAACATTTTTCAATTTGATTTATCGCGTGAATCATCAACATTCCATCTTAAAATAGGTTAAGAGCAGTATAATGCTACATTTTTAGTTATTTTATACCCTTCAGTATATAAAAATGCGATCTTTTTTAAAACAAGAATACTTACTCACACTCACGCTAAAAACCAAATGAGCAACTTTCCTCACTCAGGCGTGAGTTTTCTCACGCGTGAGTACTCACAATACCTGTGAGTACTCACGCGTGAGTGATAGTGGTTCAACTCATATGAGTGAGTGAGTGAGGATGAAACAAGTCATGCTCACTCATTTCCCATTTTCATTTCTCATTACACTGAGTGTACACCGTCAAAAACTTGGGGCTTCCAGAACAATCGTTGAACGTTGAACAACTGGCAGAGCAGTTTAAACATTTGCGGTGTTTACCAGCTAAGAGCTTCCAGCGAGCCATTCCTGGGTTGCTGATAGGAATGAGTAACTCTAACCTGCTGACAACGGCAACGAATCTGGTGCTTATCATCGGGCTTTGTGTTGAATCCCAACAAACTTGATAAGGTACGAGTTATATGGGATGCAGCAGCCAAAATGGACGGCATGTCGCCAAATTCAAAACTCCACAACGGTCCCGATCTGTTGACTCCGCAGCTGGCTGTTACATTCAAGTTCCGTGAGCGAGAAATTGCATTTCCGGAGATATCCAGGAAATGTTCCTACAAGTCGGGATCAGAAAAGAGGACCGAAGCGCATTGCTGTTCGTCTATCGTAACTCTCCGAGTGAACCTATGACGTTGCCATTTTTGGTGCAACGTGTTCACCTGCGCAGTACCATTACGGTAAACACATTAATGCAACGGATAATGAGCAAGACTATCCGAAAGCGGCGGCGGTAATCAAAAATACAAATTCTGTCGACGATTATCTTGATAGCGTTGACACAGCCGAAGAAACCGTTGAACTAGCGTTGGAAGTTACTGAAGTTCATCAGCAAGCCGTTTTTCGGATACGTAATTGGGTATAACTTTTGAAGCGGTTCAGCTACTGTTATATCGTGGATCAAACCGGATACCCGTCGATATAGGCAGTACATCGCCTTCAGAGTCAATGAGATCTTTAGCCTTTCAAAAATGGATGAATGACGATGGTTGGGAACAAAAGTAAACGTCGCCGATGAAGCAACGAAATGGGGGAAAGGTCCGAACTGCAATCCCGATAGCAGATGGATGCGTGGTTCAGCTTTCCTGTATGGTACGGAGAATGACTGGCCGAAGAACAAGTTTGAGGAGATCGATGGAAACAAAGAAAAACTCCGACCTGCGTACGTTTGTAGTCATTTCCTGGCAATTCCGCTTTTTGATACGTTGCGATTTTCGAAATACGAGTGGATACTGCGGAGCATAGCATATATATGTATCTACAAATTCTACCATAAACTGCTGAAACGTAGCAAGCGAGAATCGTACAAAGATAGTGAAAGTCTCAGCAACGAGGATTTGCAAAGCGCAGAGAAGAGCCTGTGGCGAACACCCCAAACAGACGGTTATACGGATGATCCTTATCTATATTCGTCAAAAATTCTATATACCGAAGTTGAGAACGCTGATTCGAAATGTGGCAAAACGATGCCAGTGGTGCCGTGCAAGGTGAATACAAACAGGTGTAGCAGTATGCCAATTACATGATTCAGCCATCTTGGATTTTTATATGGGGCAGCCACCGAGTTTGTTTATGTTTTGCACTGAAAATGAATTTCCCCCCCCCCCCCGCGCTAGTCTCTCCCATATACTGTCAAAGTGAGTGAACCCTGATATAAGAACCCTGGTGCCGTGTATACAAAGCATCTCCTGTGCTACCAAAGATGAGTGCCTCAGTACTGTATTACACCCTTCGTTCGACCCTTCACATTTGTAGGAATCGACTACTTCGACCCGTTCCTAATGAAGATCGGTCGTAGCTCCGTAAAACGCTGGATAGCACTTTTCACGTGCCTACACATGGAGGGCTGCGAAATGGTGGGTTGACATCAAGGAAGGAGCGCCCAACAGAGCTCTGGTCGCCACAAGTTCCTATCTCACGCTTCCTGGGCACTGTTGTCCTTCTGACATCAGCTAGAATGAGAAGGTACGCCTCGAGCGTCTGCCTGGTACCCAGCGGCTGATTAACGAAATGCTGTATCGCGTCAGCTATACCTAAGGTGGCAGCCTCATCATCGCGATGTAGGTAACGCAACCCCGGTAAGGTAGCTTACTGAAGCCTCTCAAATACCACGGAAAATGGAGATAGAAGAAAAAGAGAACGTTAACATCAGATTCGTACAAAAAGGTTGTCCGTCGCTCAATCGCTTGCAGGGAAGCATAGCAGGAAGTGTACACGGATAACGATATAAACTTTACCGTTGCTAGCAGGGAGCTAGAAAACGAGTTGCAAGACATAAATCGTGTACCTAAACACTTTCACGGACGCAAACACTAAATGGCGGTTCATCCCACCATCCGCGCTCCGTATGGGTGGATGCTGATAGCGGATGGTCCGATCCGTAAAAACTGCATTCGGAACGCTGCCCGAATCGCGAAAGTTGGACGATCCGGTAAGAATCACGATTCGAAGACTCATATACGACAGTTCTGGTCTACGGACGAAGCCACAAGTCGTGTATTCTACTCAGCAATAATGTCAAGAGACAAGTTTGATGATTTATGCAATTTCCAGAAATCAACTTTATTTGATATGGTTTTATACCTTTGAAGATATGAGCAAATACATAGATATATTCGGTTCGATGATTCGCTGAGTACCATCCATATGTCAGAATAACCATGATCACTTACAACTCATCAGAGAAGTTTCTGACCGTATTCAAACAAACATTTTGTGCATATATGAACCTTAGAGAGATATCACTGTTGATGAGCGAATGATTCCATTTCGCGGAAAATGTGCTTTCGGGTTTATATGAAAGGAAAACCATGTCGTTATGGTAACAAAAACAACAAATTAAAATATTACACGTTTTCTCTTGATGCCCTGAGAGAGACGGCTAAGTGGTGCCCACTTCGGGATATGAGGAGGTTTTATATGAGATTTTGGTCCATCAGCCAAATCCCGCCGATATAATTTTATTGCGTTTTGCGCATTTTGTCTACAGAAATTTGTTTGCTGTAGTCATAGCTGAGCTTTTGTGTAGGATTCTTATCCTATTTGGGCACCCCGAATCAATTAGTGCCATTTGGCATTAACGATTCGATTTCTGTGTCTGGAGCAAATCAATACTGCCTACATTAAGGCTTTCTTCTTGATTCCAGACACAGAACCAACTAACAAAACTGACGCAAACTAACACAAATGACACTGACTCAATCGAATATAACAAAACAACAACGTTTTTAGCGGGTCATACTACGTATCTTTCGAATAACCGCAGTAAGAAGCGCAAATACCTATTCAAAGGAATTGGCTTTGAAACACAAGCAATCGAGGAAAAATGAAAAAGGTCTACAGCATGAAGTCAAAAGCAAAATCGAGCTATTTGTTCACAATTCCGATGGCATGTATGGAAATGGAATTTTCCGACATTTATTTGTCTACCATGCTCTTCAACCAATGATTCAAAGGTATGCAAAATTGCGGATTGTGTTCCCCAAAGCTAACAGCAATGTGTAAGAATCATCAAAAACTGTATTGAAAAACATGATTTCGGCTCCGTAACGCTTCACGGCAAATGAGCCTTTCATTTCTTCATCAATCATCCGTTGATTTTGAACTGCATTTATATCCAAATTCTATCAATCCAAAAATAGAGCGCGCGTAACATCACCACATGCCAAACTAAATTCATCCTTGTGTGTATCGCTCGTATATTTTATTCGGTGTAAACAACACTGATGGTGACACCTGTGGAACATTTTTTCACTTTGTTTATCCTTAATCCCCTCAAAAATGCTTTTCTTTTGTAATCTTTATCCACCGAAAACCTATTTCGGCGGCTCTGCCTATCAACAACGCCAAAATTGGTAACTAATAAAGATATTATAAGCATCTATTAATTTTGTTTCGGCTTCTTCGGAGAAACGCTCATCAATCGTTGGTAACACGACGGCAGCTCGTTTATCTCCAAATTTTGTCTCGCATTCAGATTCAGAGCTGACAGACAGCACCCTCGCAATATGCTAGAAACTAAAGAGACGCAAGCTGCTAAGAAGCATCAAAGGTGTTAAGTTTCGGATTCAGCGTTTTATCTTTTTCTCGCGTCTAACGATTTTTACCCTTTTGGTTGATTACCTACCTAAGGCAAAAGTTAAAATGCAAAAAAATAATAACACCACTAAATAACCCAACCGATATTGCCTTGGGAGCTTGTTTCGAGGAGGAACTTGTATGCGCCGCAATGACGCGCCGTCGTCGCCGTCGCTTTTGTGTGACCGGTTCATCCCACGCATTCTATGTGGCGCAACACACTTCGCATCTAGTCTGGTGTGCAGGGCCGCAACAGGCTGTATGGAGTGAAAAGAATGACCAATGGAAATCAATCTGCTAAGCAATAAAACAATATGGCACACTGTTCATACACACACAAACACTGTTCAAATTTGATAGCTAAATGGTACATTTGATGTGAAACGACATAAAGCAGAACGTAAAATCGGAGATATCTAACCATAGTGAGCTATAGTGAAACGCTACTTAACCTTCCGGGACTCGCAGCGTTGTAAAAAGTACAACACATTGAGTATAAATGAGATATTTTTTTAGTCAGTTGACCAATTTGCACCACACCACCATATATTCCTCAAAAAATTAGTTCTTCATCAATTGAAAAAATAATATAAGTTCTTACTCTGCTTTAACCGTAGGTGGCCACCAGACGGCCTTCCTTATAATCCGGAACGTGCGTAAAAATGGTCATTCTGGAAAGTTCGTCCGCGAGCAGCGCAATTTTTTTTCTAAACCATTTATGTGGGGATGTTTGAGCTAAAACACATTTCGCGCACTGCTATGACCGCAGGTGACCAGGCCTTCCGGGAAATCCGGAACGTCCGTAAAAATTGTCATATTGGAAAGTTTGTCCTAGAGCAGCGCATTTTTTTTCTAAACCATTTCTGACAATAACCTTGGTGTTAATTCGCAGTTCTCACTCACCTATTGCCGTAGGTGGACACCAGACGGCCTTCCGGAAAATCCGGAACATCCGTAAAAATGGTGATTTTGTGAAGTTTGTCTTAGAGCAGCGCAATTTTTCTAAACCATTTCTGATGGTGATTTTGGCGGAAATTCTCAGTTATTACTCTGCTATGACCGCAGGTGACCACTAGACGGCCTTCGGGATAATCCGGAACGACCGTAGAAATGATGATTTTGGAAAGTGTTTCCTAGAGCAACGTAATTTTTTCGAAACCATTTCAGACGGTGATCTTGGAGATATTTCAAAGTCTTCATCAGCTATGACTGCAGGAGGCCACCAGGCGGCCTTCCAAATAATTTGGAACACCCGTACAATGGTCATTTTGGATGGTTCGTCCTAGAGTAGCGCATTTTTGCTAAGACATTTTTGATGGTGGTCTTAGTGTTAATTCACAGTTCTTACTCTGCAACGGCCACAGGTGGCTACCAGACGGCATTTCCGCAAATCGGGAACGTCCGTGAATGGTCGTTTTGTACAGTTCGTCCTAGACCAACGATTTTCTTCTAAACCATTTCTGATAATGACCAGGAAGTTAGTCAATGCTCTTTACCATAAAATATTGTATAGAGTTGTCCACCTTCGCCACAGGTATAATAATAGCCCAAAAATATATGTACTACAAAAACAAATGAATGATGAATTCTATCATCATAATACTTAAGGCCCAAATTACCGTAATCCAGTCATTGACAAGAAAACAGCCACGTGCTTGTACCACCCGCAGGAAAAAATCCGCCCACTGAGGAGAAAATGCATTCCCCAGCTGAATCGGGGAAGCGCTCTTGTTTTAAAACTACATCAACATGTAGTGGTGACTTCAATTCATCCGTGAGATGCTTCATTTGAATGAATTTCGTAATATTATTTGAAAAAACTGCTTTTTGCAGAAAATATTGCAAAGTTGAAAAAATATTTTTCCAGGAGGGGAAACCGTCGATTTACTCTTACGCTCTCTTATACTTTGCAGATACTCGAAAATTATCGTTCAGTGTTGCGTGTTGATTTGTTCTATATGTTATGCTTGTTTTCTCGAATATGTACGTAAACATCAAGCAATAATCTATGAAAATGATGCTTTTCATGCTATATATTGACACTAAATATTAGATGTGAGCTAGAACTCTAAAAACGCCAGCATTCATAAGCAACGCAGGTTATTTATTTTTTCATAATTCAAGTGTTGATAATGTAATGTAATGCCAAAATAATAATGTAATGCTAAAACGGCATCACTTTTCATGTACACAGAGAGAAGACCGATCATATGGTCATGTAAACAATTCATTGAATCTGGACGAACATTTGAGAAGGTAGTCAGCTGCATCATAATTTTACATTCATGTAAAATACATGTAGGAAATTGTGTAATTAGGAGAAGGATGCACAACAAATCAATCTCAGATGCATGTTTGAGGTTGTTTATGCGTATCACTATAATTTGTGCGCTGTACAGGTATTGAAAAGGACGTTAATATTTTGTGGAAATATATAGAGATTGATAGCTTTTGAAATGTTTGTGTACTTTGAACAAAATCAGATCTGAGCGAATGAGTACGCTCTCCGCAAAAAAAAGAAGCGAACAGCAAGAAAAAGAAGTCGATTTGATGTATGACATTTGAACCTTAAATAGTAGTCATTGATGATAATAACCACATCAGATATTCGAGAGATATTGGTCTTATTTGGCCAAAAAGAAGCTATTTCACCTAAAAAAAACTTTGTTGGGATAGGAACACAAAATACGAAAATCTAATTGGATGTAAGAAACAAGTTTTTCCTGCATTTCCATTACTAACAGTTACTGTTAGACTATTCAAGTTAAAGGTACATGATTGAAATGGAAATGGTACGGAAATCCATTTCCTGTTCTAGGGATTGCTGTAACATGAGAAATATACAAAAAGATATAGTTATATGACTATCAAGCACACTTTTCTGAACACATTGGTTTTTAAATCGCAAATAATTGTAAATGACGGCACTTTTAAATCCCACATATCCTGCGATATCTAACAAAACTGCTTGATCCATATATCACCACCCAGCGGATGTAATCCAAACTAAACAGTTTTTCAGAATAATGGTTTTCATCCTCGAACAGCTGTGAAGAAGACGGCCATTCTCTAATATCACAGATCCGGGGTTATTTAATCAAACTGGTGGCCCAGTCAACACAAAATCGTATATAATGTCACATAAGATGCTAAATACTTCCCCATACAATATGTACGTATATCGCCTCCACTTTAGCATCTTATGTTGCATCATATACGATTTCTGGTTGACTGGGGGTCTCACATGTACTATAACTACTTTACGGATGAATTTTAATCTTCACAATATTTCAACATATCGGTTTCCAATCCCCGAACAACTTTGTAGAAGACGGCAATTTTCTAAATCCCTCAGATCCCAAGATATCAAAGAACTGATATCTCATATGCATATAATCAGTTTCTCAACAAATTGATTTCCAATGCTCGAACAACTTTTTAGAAGATAGCAACTTTCCAAAACCAATACATCCCGAAATATCGAACCAAACTGATCTCTCATATACAGTAGCGCTACCTTGCGGATGAATTCTAAACTAATTAGCTATTCAACATATTAATTTCCAATCCTCGAACAACTTTGTAGAAGACGGCAACTTTCTAAATCCCACAGATCCCGAAGTATCGAAGAACTGATCTCTCATATACAGTAGCGCCTCCTTGCGGATGAATTTTAAATTATTCAGTTTCTCAACATATTGGTTTTCAGTTCTCGAACAACGTTGTAAAAAATTGCAATTTACTAAATCCCACAGATCCTGAGATATCGAACTAAACTGATCTCTCATATAGAGTAGCGCTACCTTGCGGATGAATTTCAAACTAATTAGCTTCTCAACATATTGGATTCCAATCCTTGAACAACTTTGTAGAAGACGGATATTTCCTAAATCCCATGTATCCCGAGATATCGAACCAAACTGGTATTTTCATGTACACTAGCGCCGCTCAGTGGGAGAATTCTAAATCAATTTTTTTCTTGACACCTTAGGCTGCATGGGATTATAGATGTATTTTGATTTTTTCAGAGTTTTTAGAATTCTTAAAAGAAACATTGCGCCACTAATTGAGAAGATGGACTATTTTCACCGGTGTTCCGTTGGTTTCGGATCTTCCGGAGGACCAGTAGAAGATCCATTGGACCTAAAAAAAATGCCCTCAATGAGAGTATATATCCCCTTTATTATTTTCCCGAAAAAATCACGTTGATATCATTTGAATTAGCTTCATTATAACGGATTTTAGGACTGTTGTACTTTTTACACGCGTACATACTTTAACACGCGAGTTCTCGTGTTATGAAAGTTGATGCGAGTTGCGGAAGGCTACGAAACGGGTGAAGAAATTACAAGTGACGCGTTGGGAGAGATTGATTTACATATTTGTTGACCTGTGCTCAAAATAAAAGCTTTTCAACATCGATGTTCGTCCAACAGCCGCACAGACCGATTCATTTTACCGAAGTAGCTTGAGGACGTTCGAGCAAAATTGAATTATAAAGTTCAAATCAAACATCCGACTGGCGTCAAGGTGTTAAAATCCATACTGAAGTGTGTATCGGCATCTGTTATACGCTAGCAAAACATGGCGTGTATCAGTAGAGAACAATCAACGGCTGCAGATACATAATTCGTGCTTGGTGGCCTCACAACAGTCACCATTGTCACCAGAATCCGATAGCAAAAGAAATTCGGGATTGGAAATTCGGGATCGGAATCTGTTAATAAGCGTTAGACTGAAACCCAGCGTGACAGCGCAGCAGAGCCAGACCCATATGCTCATGGCGGCACAACCTCAATAAAGGAAGTCGATCGAAATCTAACCTAAAACAAGTAAAGCGATAGCTGGACATCGCTCTGTATGGAAATCTATGAAGTTGGACCTTTGTGCCAACGGAGGAAATCAGGAGCCATAAGTAAATAAGTAAGTGTATACCAAGGTGAATGCTAACTAGTTTGATGATTGAAACGTTGGAATGGAACTCTGTGTTACATATCAAATCGTTTTGGTCGAAGAATTTGTGCGCCCCAGTCTGAACAGCAACACATTGGATTTATAGATTTGATCGTGTGTTGAATCGCTCTTCAGGATGTTTTCGATCGAATGTCCGCTATTGTACTAATGCTTGACGCCAAGGTTTTTTTCTTCCTAAAATTACGTAACGCTAAATTTGGTGATTTTGGACCTCCACCCACCCCTTCGTAACACTTTTGTATGGAAGGTTTTATTTTTGTATGGATCGTAGCACTCGGCTTGACCCCTTCCTCCCACTTCAGCGTTACGTAATTTGTGAAACGCCATCAATGGCTACATTTCACAACGAATCTATGACAAAAGGTCGAAAGACATAAGGTCGAAAGGACAAAAGGTCAAAAGGCAAAAGGTCGAAAAGACAAAAGGTCGAAAGGACAAAAGGTCGAAAAGACAAAACGTCGAAAGGGACAGAAGGTCGATAGGACAAAAGGTCGAAAGGTACAAAAGGTCGAAAAGGACAAAAGGTCGAAAAAGACAAAAGGTCGAAAAGGACAAAAGGACGATCAAGAACAAGTTGATAACAAGTTGGGTGTTTGTGCTATACATTTAACCTCAAGCAGAAATAATCACACACTCATCTCATTAATCAAAGTTGAAGAATGAGCCATTTTCAAAGAAGGAGAAATTACTATGAAACAATATTATGATTCTCTAGATAGTTTTGTTAGAGATAAAGACAGAGTTGTCCTATACAGTTGGCAAAAAATAGACCTTTTATTTTTCACAATTTTTATCAATTAAATAAAATGCATTCAATGAGTGCAAATAATAGATGAATATCAAGGTTTTCTAAATATCATCTCGATGTGTCAAAATAGGGCACGCCGCAGGCGCGCGAATTGATGTATTTGATGTGCGGTGTGCGCCATTTTGACAGATCGATATGATATTTAGAAAACCCAAACATCCATATAATAGTTGTACTCACTGAAAGAATTTTAATTAATTGTTAAAAATTGTGTAATTTTGATTTTATTAATCTTTTGTTTATTTCGACCTTTTACCCTTTCGACCTTTTGTCCCTTTCAACCTTTTGTCCTTCCGACCTTTTGTCTTTCGACCTTTTGTTCCTTTCGACTTTTTGTCCTTTTCGCCCATTTGTCTTTTCGACCTTTTGTCTTTCGACGTTTTGTCCTTCGACTTTTTGTCCTTCCGACCTTATGTCTTTCGACCTTTTGTCCCTAACCCTTTCACAACAGCTTCAGTAGGAAAGCTTTTCTCAAACAATCGGTTTGCCGTTTTGATTCGTTTGCTCTCTTTATAAAGATGCTGAAAATGTAAATGGCTTCTAAAAGACTCACAGAGTTGAATTATACCTCCAGAAGGGCAAGATTTTTCGATAGGAGTAATACTTGTAGTTCATGGCTTATAGAGCCAGCGAAATTTCAAATGAGTCGACGCATTTCTGGGAAATTCTACCACTTAAATGTGGTAGATGAAACCACGGCCAAGTTTGTGGAGTATTCAGTCCAAGGCCAGAATGGCCTCTGCAGTACATGACAGTTGTCAGCATTCCGCTCTGTCCATATGCCGACGTATATGTCACCATTCACGGAGTTTACGGAATATCTTGAGACGTACAAAAACGGGCTTTGCAATGGCTGAAAAACGGGTCGATGGTAACAGGCTGGTGTCTTGTCGAATTACGGGGACGATGAGGAAGGCCTGGATGGCATCAGGGCAAAGCGGCAGTGACGTGGTGTGCCCCAAGGGGCTTTGCAGTGGCAGAATGACGACCGATTGGTGGCCTGACGAAGAACGGTAACGGTGGGGAAATGGCTTGAATGGTAGCTTGTTGATGGGCTATCGATGGACAGCTTGGAATGGCATACGCGATAAATAAATTCAAAATATTTCGAAAGGATATGAGCAGAAAATGATCAACCGTCGTAGAGCCCAAAACAATGATATTTGTTCAGAATATTCAGGAAGAGGAGAAACTCTATCAAGTTGTGTAAATGATTGTGGAGATTTCAAATAAACTTTAGATCCTGAAAACAATGCCTTTTTGTTATCATATCTTTGTGCTCTTTTGAATTTTTCGAAGTTCTAACCCAAGTAACCAAAAGTTCATTTAAAAGAACGTTTTTCACTTAATCAGCTTAGTCAAGCTGATTTAGCGAAAAACGTGCTTTTAAAGAAAATTTTGATTACTTGGGAATACTGTTGCAGAAGCGGTGAAACGTTCTTTGCATTGGGGAAGGGCCTTTGGCCGAATACCGTTCGACCGAATGCAATTTGGGCGAAGGCCACTAGACCGAAAGTTGGTTGAGCGAATATACCATTTGGCCGAACAGACCATTATGATTATGCCGAAAGTCATTTGGCCGAATGGCTCATATAGCCGAATAGGACATTTGGCCGAGTAGGTCATTTGGTCGAACATATCGTTTGACCGAACATGTCATTTGGCCGAGCAGGATATATGGTCGAATTGGTCATTTCAAAAGTGATAAATGAGGTGTGAAAAGAGAGACGTCTCACTTGTCACTCCATATGTCTCACTTCTCACTGTCAAAAGTAAGTAGTGCGGAGCGAGTAGTGAGACGTCTCACTACTCACTTTTAACAGTGAAAAGTGAAAACAATAATTGAAATACTATTTTTACGTTTTCATCAATTCGATTTTATGAAAGTACGTTAAACTTCCAATGGAAAAGATATATGCCAATTTTTTTAAGTGCAGCCGTTTCTGAGATACAACGGTTTGAAGATAAAACACACCGATTTTATAAATTTCCAGTCTTTTTCGAATGTTTTTCAAATCTATTTAACATAGAATCAAATGTTAATGAAATCATCGATATTTATTGTCCTAGATACTAGTAATGATTGAATTTTTTTTACAGTGTATATTTTTTCACATAGCCCCATTGATTACCTAAAACTTTGCCAAAGACACCAGAATGATCGGACAAGCCGTTTTCAAGTTATATTTTTTGAAAGTGTTCAAGGTGTTTTTGCTTAGGCCCTTGTCAAAAGTTACACCAGAGTTAAAATGGCAAACCAATGATGCAGATAATGTTTTTTGGCCATAAAGGATGTATATTCAAAATTTCAGGGTAATCAAAAAATACAAAATTGAAATCTTGAAAAAAAATCGTGATTTCACAGAGAATTGCTCAAATAAGAAATGAGGAGTGAGACGTCTCACTTCTTACTCATCATTTCTCACTTCTCATTGTAAAAAGTGAGAAATGATGAGTGAGTAGTGAGACGTCTCACTGTTGAAAGTGAGTAGTGAGATGTCTCACTGCTCTCTTCTCATTCTTAACAGTAAGAATTGAGAACTTAGGAGTAAAAATTGAGACGTCTCATTTCTCGCTCCTCATTTCTCACTTCTTATTGTGAGAAGTCCCTAGAAGCACAATCCACACAATCCAGCACAATTCGGTTGCATATGGGTCACAGAAACTTTTTTGCAACAGGTGTGCTGTTTGGGTTGAGAGGTGAATAGTGAGACGTCTCACTTCCCACCTCTCACTTCTCACTTTCCACATTGAGAAATATGCAGTGAAAAGGGAGACGTCTCACTTTTCACACCTCATTTCTTACTTTTTAAATGATCTATTAGACCAAATGTCCTATTCGGCCAAACGTCCGGTTCGGCCAAATGTCTTATTCGGCCAAATGTCCTATTCGGCCAATTGACCTATTCGGCCTAATGTTCTTTTACATACTCTCGGAAAACCCGGAACATCTCCTGTGCCCGTGGACATATCTGTTATTCTAGATGAGGGCTGGATTTTAGAAGAGTTTCCGCTTCTGATGGTCCAGGTTTCATCAAGATTAGATTATTCTAAATTAAGCCAATGTTATGCTGATTTTAGTTTCAACAATATTTTTCCAAACCAACCTTTTTGTAGTGTTGGTCAATGACGGCGCAGCCAGAACATTCAGCCGGAATGGGGTTGAGTCGTTCATTGACGTAACGTTCTGTGGTCCGGCTTGGCCAGGACCAGGGATGCTATGAAATCGCTTCTAGCGACAAAGAATAAGAGAGTAACACTCCACCAGAGTAAGTTGTGTTCGTTCTGATATGCGATCACCCGTTACTCGCTAAGCGTAACAGAGAACAAAACGTACGAGAGCAACGTTAATCATGCCATGCGAACGACTCTCCTACCTCCTAGAGTCGTTTAGTCATTAGTTGTTACAGACAAGATCAATCCTTTGTCGTGGTCTCCAGCGACTCAGCCTTGTTCGCTTAGTTTTATACTTAGGGAGTAAACGCTTGTCGGAGATTGTTACAGTTAGCGAATAAAGGCAATCTCGTCTTGTTCATTTTACGAACAGTGCGGTTTTGGATGATTAATACATTCGGGTATAATGATAGAATTTACTGTATCTTCTAAATGCATGGTTCGATTTTAACCAAATTTGGAATACACATTCAACAGTTTTTGGGACAGATTATGAATAGGATTTATGGGTCATTAGGTAAAGAGGGAGGGACTGTTTTTAGAATTCAATGTAAATTCTGAACCCAGGACGATTTCAAACAAATTTGGAAAATATATTCATTGTTTAATTCTATACGCATGGCTCTATTCTAACCAAATTAGGTAAACATATTATTTATTTAATTAAGACGATTATGGGTTGTGAATTAGTGGGTTGTTTAGTAATAAAAAGGCCTAGAATTCAGTATGAACGCATTTCAACCAAATTTAAATCTCGTAATTTTTAATCTTTGCAGACGATTATAAAGAGGACGTGTGAGTTTTTGTCACACTACGGATATTTTTTAGAAACGAAAAAAGTATTATAGATACTTGTGACATCTTTCTATAATTATTCCGCACATTTCTTTTCAATAATGGTTTGTATTATTCTTCTTCCACGCAAGATACATATTCCTACAATGGCGGACAAAGAAAATCTTTCAATTAATAACTAAGAAGCTAATAACGGGTGGTTACTAAATAGCGGGATGGCAAGAATGGCTCGGGAAGAAATCTACAAAGAAGCACAGTCAAATCTGATTTACGTTATATAAAGAGTTGGCCTTAGTCTTTAAAATCATTAATGAATAGTAGCATATGGTCTTGGTTAATGAATAATAGCATATGGATATGGTGTTGCTTTTTCTTTGGCTTTCTAATTACTTTATATATATAATGGAGCTCAGTAGACCAAAAATCATTTAACAGATTTTGAAACATTTTCACGTTTGAAATTATCCACCTTGTACTTTTCCCACGATCTTTGTTTGATTGAAATAATTGTACAATGCGCGCCGCAGTACGTCCAGTTTTGACGGCATGTTGTAAACAACTGAACATATTTAAATGAAAGTGTGTGCGTCAATTTCTGAATATTCTACGGATTAATTCACATAAGGAAATATTTGTTTGAAATCATATTCTCATTGAAAGGTAAAAATAAAATCGTGATATTACTGTAGATCTATTGTTCCCATCGGGTAGCAAATAAAAGAAATAATCTCCATGTAAAGAGTTTTTGGAATATGAGTCTGTTCGGGATTTGAACAAAATGGTACCAGACAGCAAGTTGTGACATACAGTATAGAATATATTCTGAAAGCTACCTGGTTCTACTTCCTGTTCGGACATGCTTAAAAAGCAGTTAATTTCTGCATACAAATTAAGTGTGGTGATCTACTACTACATTGTCCGTTACCAACTACCCGTCGAGGTAGTTTAGGATGATAAAAACAGGCAGCTTATCGACGGGTAAATAATTATGAATATTTACCTCTCGATAGTTACCTGACAATGTATATATAGCACGTAATTAGAATTAATAAATTAGAGTTAAGGTAGAGCCAAAGGCGTTTGGCAGAAAGCAGAAAATCGTGTTACCATTCAGACGAGTAGTACTCAAAGTTCAAGACTTCCACATTTCGCAAGAATAAGTATTAATGAAAAAACTGTTTATTAAAGTTGTATGAATGAAAAACTTACTTAATCCCGTATGGGTTAACTTGTAACAGTAAAGCTGGTTACTTAAACATAGGAAATTGCCTACTTACCGGCGATTGTTCAAGCGGATTGTTAATTAATTGCAACACTCGAAAACTCGTTTTGATCATATTTTTATCAAATTAGGCAATAAAGCCGCAAAACTGGTACATTTGCCCCATGCGTGCCAAATATAGTGATACCGAATTACAAATTCGTTTTCGAATGAAACACCCCCCCCCCCCTCTACTAAATGATTCTCTCATTCATGCCCTCTTCCTCTACTAGAAGACTCACTCAACTCCTGAATAATCGACCTTTTGATATTAATAATGTGTCGATTAGCTTCATGGTATAGAGAGTATGTAGTTTAAATTTGGTTAAAATTGACTCATGCGCTTTTTAGTTGCACTAAATTATTAAAGTTTGAAATAAAACCCACTCATACCGTACACTCTATATTGTCAGATCATCATCTTTGTCCCTCTATCATTTAAACAGCGAACACGCTTACTCCTCTCTTGTTACAACTTACGATTCAAGTTAATCGCTGAGCGTTACACTCTCCCACAAACCTTAGTCGCTAGCGCATGGAGAGCAAGTTTATTCGTCTTTGTTTTGAATCACGAACAACTTTGTCGGATGAGGCACCTCACTCTCCAGGGGCTACGAACAACCGCTTGCTCCGATTCGTCTTGTTTACAACAAAGCAGTAGAGCGAAAAATCGTAAATCGACTCATGTTCGCTAGCAGTGCATCCCTGCAGGACACTGAATTGGAGAGTCGACGTCGCTTACACCCATAGCGACTATTTAGCAATTCGCTAAGTGGTCAGCCATGGTGTGCGGCATCCTAGGTCGACAAATACCCGTCAGATTCTACAACAGGTGATACTTACAGAATAGTAACGGGTCGGCGGCTAGGCTGAAGCGCATTATCTAGTTACTCTTCTCATCCCATCCCATGCACCGCAAAGTGCGGCCGAAGTAGCACTGGTGACGAATGAAGAGTTGCTTGCGGTGGCCAAATCCCTTGACACGAACAATGCTCCGGGGCCCGACGGAGTGCCAAACCTCGCTCTAAAGGCAACGATCATGGTTAACCCTGACCTGTTCAGGACAGCCATGCAGAGATGCCTGGATGAGTGTAGTTTCCTCGATAGGTGGAATAGGTGGGAAGCCATTCGGTGACCCCTTGGACCAATCCTATAGACCAATCTGTCTACTGGACTCCAAGGGGTGATGAAAACTTCAAGGGTAACGATACAATGCAAGCGGAGGGAAACTCGGTTTTGTAAGGTCGTGATGCTCGACGTTAAGAATGCATTAAACAGTGCAAGCTGGGATGCCATTGCGCTTTCGTTACACCATTTCGTTACAAGATTTTTTTTGCTTTCGTTCTGTAGAACATTTTGGAAAGCTTATTCCCTAATCGCGTACTGTTATACGAGACCGACGATGGTCAGAGTAGTCCTTTTATCGCCACCGGAGCCCCACGGATCTATCCTGGGCACGGTGTACGCTTGCAAGAAAGCTTGAACAGCTATTGCGGCATTATTGAGGATGATGTCCAATAGCTCGGGGATGCACTCCAGCAGACGTAGGTTACTAGCTGGTGTTGCTGTATATGTCTCAGATACGGCGGCCCAGTTTGGGCATCGGCGCTTAGCGTCGATCGGAACCTTCAGAAACTGGAGAGCAAACACAGGTTGATGTTTCTCAGAATGATGAGTGGTTACCGCACGGTGTCACGGATGCAGCCTGTGCGATTGCGGGACTGGGACAGGACAGGACTGGGATAACTCTTATAAGAGTAGGTGGACTCATCGGCAGATACCTGGCGTATCAAGATGGGTGAGTAGGCAGCATGGGGAAGTTGAATTCCATCTGACACAGTTGCTGTCAGGCACCGCCTAGTGACTGTTAGATTTTCAAGCAATTCTGTGTAAGAACCTACCAAAACTTGTATAAAAACTGAGCATATGCGAAATTGTTAGATTCTCATACAAAAAATGTAAGCTCACAAACAAATATTGTAAGAAAAGCCTGCAAAATTGTAATATCTCATACAATATTTGAATAAGAATCTAGCATTTTTGCATATGCCCAGTTATTATACAGGTTGTGGTAGGTCTGACCATATACAGAATTGTTAGAAAATCTAATATCACCGGTTGGGTGTAGTGAAGAGGTTGAAGCTAGTGGGTAGCGAGGACGTGCGTAGTCGCACGGACCCCTCCCAGAAGTGATGCCGCAAGGCTGTACCGGAAAGATTCAGGGTCTGTGAACAGGGTGGTACTGAATACAATACTGAAAAAACCCAGATTAATCCACCTACAGTGAGATTTTGACCCTTCCTTAATTAAAAGGAAATATTTTCAGACTCCAGTATTTAAAACGAGATAAAACTACTCAACCTCCCACGGCGATTGAAAGTGTAAATGACAAATTAATTGCCTACCAAAAGGCGGATTCCATGGGTTGAGTGACAACAAAACGAATGATTCCGCACTGTACGTCAGGTTGCCTATCTATCAGGCGCTCGTCGGATTGAATAGCTATTGTAACATGTGGTAACATGGTTGGTTAGAAACTATCGTAACGCTGGCAGCATGTATACTCGTAATTTCCAGAGACCTTGATATTAATTAATCCAGAACTAACTTAATCAGTCATTGATCTGAACGAAACTCAATAGCGTTCAATAATAACATATATTTTGCCTTATGGCTGCCTAATTTTGTAAACCTAATGATGTTTAATACCTTAAAAATGAGCGAGATTTATATGGTAGTAAATTTTGGAATTTGCACACATACGCACACACACATGCATATAAGTGGTCTATTAGTATCTCAAAACATGCTCACATTTATTTTCTAGCTTCCACTAAAGAAATTTTTGAAATCTCTTCGAATTTTTACGTTTTTGCTTTTCTGAGAAGGTTTCGTGGTACATGCTACTATCTGTTCCTCAATTAAAATCAATTGTTTCTTTGAAACAAATCCGAAAAATAAGCATATTTTCATATCATATCACTTGTTGTAATTATATTTTCAATATTTAAGTGAATTTGTTTCAATTGCCATACATTTTATTTCATAATTCAAGAGGTTTATTGATAGATTATTACATAACACGCCTGCGTAACGCATACAAAGTGAAATTATAGACACTTCCGAAGGAAGGGTCAAAAAAGACATACACCACCCCAACTCGTCGAGCTGAATCGGTTGGAATATAACAAGGACCGTCTATCAAGAAATCGATGTTGGAGTGAATTTATAGCCTTTCCGTGTACGAGAAAGAAGATGAGCCCTCTGGGTCCATGTTAGATAATGGATCAGATCTCCTTTACCTTTCGCATAGTGCGACATATTATTACTCAAGCTACCATAAGTAAAATAAATGCATTTGTTGTTTGGTTTTAGGGCGCGATGTTGCCCATCATCAGGACAGGTTGGACATAGTCCTGATGATGGGCAACATCGCGCCCGAAACCGGTCGACTTTAAAAGTGTTTTTTAAAAAATCTTAGTTCACGAGTGTAAAAACGATAAGTGTTATGTCTTGCCTCGCGTCCCGTTTTATTAGTCTCGTGTTGTTTCTACTTTAGCATAAACCACAAAAACCAAAAGTGCATTTGTAGTGGCCTCTTGCAATCAAATAGATATACTAGCCCCCAATACGGACCTGCTCTGACCACAACGAATGGCACCACTCAGGGCCGTCTCGGAATTGTGAAAAAAAGACATACAGGCGAACCGGCTTACGATATGTTTTGATCGTCACACATTTGTTTACTGGTGCTTCACACGTCAGACTGAACTGGAATGAGTTGTATGTAGGTACCTATGCCAGCAAGCCCGAGAAGAGGGCTCGGTCCAATGGCCTGTGGATGGCAGGCGAGCTCTCACATGAGATTTAATTTTTTTTCTAGCAACTCATTGCACGGCACTTTTGATGAGTTTCGATCTGGGTCTTGATTAGTGAAGGTGATAAAAATGGTTCACACTAATTAAAACATCACTTACCGATGGGTCGTTGATGGGAGGCGGTGAAGGAGAAGCGTTAAGGCCTGTTACAATGTAAAACGGGAAAAGCTCAGCCTCCGCGTACGCGAGCAGTCAGCCGGCAGCAGCAGCGGCAATAGAATTGATGGCTTTCTTGGCTGAATAGCAGATAAGCGCAACGAGCACATCACATCCCACGACAACCCGTAGCTGGTATAGCGAGTTGAGCCAAGTAGTTGTCGGAGTGTGCCATTCGGTTGGAAGAGTGTCATAAAATTAAATGATTCGTTTGATATGGTGTGCAAGGCCAGTTGGTGTTGGTGCGTTTGTACGACTATATGAGCTCCGTTGATGAACTTAATTTAGCGCTTTAATTTGTGTTAATTGACATGCATCTCTTTTCCCATGGCTCATTTAATTTATCTCTTAATCATGGGACCATTCCACAAAGTGTGACTCAGAAAGGGTCAAGATAAGTGGAGCACTTTATTGAAATTCAGATAATTTAATTCCTACGGTTCGCCGTGAATGCAATTGTTTTTTCGTCATCTGACGGAAGTCCATATGACAAATGTGTTCACATTATATTTAACTATATTTGGATTGTACTTCTCACATTTACGCACACTTTCCGGGTATATTTGCTTTGCATATCTAAAACTAAGGTTCTATTTGTTCAACTTCACCTCTGCAGCAAATAGAAAGAACACAAGGGTCATGCTCATAGGTCAAAGGAAGCAACTTGCGAATCGGAATCTCACCCAAAGAAAATCCTCTTGAAATGGAAAATCAAAGCGACAAACAAAATTTTGCCAATGGCAGCACAAGCAACCCATCGTGTAGCAAACCGATTGAGAAGCAGAAAGCCAAACTATAATGACAAGAGAGTGGATAGGGGCGAAGCAAGCCCGAACCGCAAAACCAATTGCTGAACTTTCATTTCTCGGTTTCAATTAAAAGTGAAAAACGTTTTCCCAAGCCTTTCATCTCGTTCACGTGCCCCAATCGAGGCACTAATGGGGTAGGAACTTCTTCAAAGCGAAGAGATTCCTCGACAGATTTTTTTATCCCCTTTTGAATGCCCCTACCCTTCCTTTCGTGTGACACGCCACCACCCTGTGTGTATGTCCCAATATTATCGAACAGGTATCCAACATTCGATTGTGCTTGGGAAAGGATGCCCAGCAGTTTCGGTGTATGTGTGGGTGTGTCTGTGTCAAGCTGCGGTGGCCGTGTTAGCTACGAATGGTCATGTTCGATCACCAGCAAAAGAACCTTTGATTTTTCACTTCACTGAATGAATTCTTTCATGTTGTTTCGACTTTGTTGGTTTTCCCGAGGTTGTCATCGTCGTGTTGGACGTTATTTGCGATTCGCTTTCTGGAGGAATGTGTGCACGGAATCAATTTCCGAAGTGTTGTTCATTCTTATCATAACCCAGTCTTGAAATAATTGGATGGTATTTTGATCATCGCAGCGAGACGAAGAGGGAAGGTAAAAGTTGGTGAGATGTTTCCAAATGTATCAACTGCGTAACGGGACAGAATAGACGTATGAAGTCATTGATGAATATTCTGTTTTTGTAAGTTATTAAAGGAGTACAATTGTTATTGTAGGCCTTACTATTCGTTATTTTGGAATTATATTGTGGACACAAATAACCCTTGGGATTTTCTGGTCAACGTTGGATGTGATGATTTAAGGCATAAGAAACTGCTAACGAAAGATCGAAAGTTGATAATACGTACTCAAGGGAACACAAGACTGAAACTCAGCTAGTATGGGAACTAGGTTTAAAATGCGCCAGTCATCTAATACGAGCCATTGCATTTTCTGGTTTAATAGGCTAAATTAATTCACAAGAGCGATTGCAGCTGACGTCCAAATAACGTCCACTAACATAAAAATAATGGTCAGACATCCATGATAAAATAAAAAAAAACAGTTTAATCCACCTAGCGGCGATGATGCCTTTCTCGTGCATCGTAAAATGTACTGAAAAAATCACTTAAGAAAGGTCCAATAAGCACTTTAGGGGAATAGATCGCATATTTTCTATCATTTTTCATTTTTTTTTGTATTAATTTCTATGCATTGCCACAATTCTTGAAAAAAAAATTCGATTTTGAAATTTTTTTTCCAAGGGGAAAAAACAATAATTTTCCAATAATTCCGAAATGCAATGTCCGATCGGGCCAATTTTCAATAGGAAACAATCAATTGACCGCATTCCTCGTCGCATGCAACTTGTTGCGAGTAAATCGGGTAAAGCTAAGTTCCGAAAAGTGTGTCTACAAACTTTGTACACACACATACACACACACAGGCGGTGTGCAGCAGGGACTTTGTCCAAGGGCTTGACGACCCCTCCCCATGGCCACTGCGAGTTAGACCGGGACCATCGTCCCTAACCCCTAATCCCAAGGCGTCAAGCGACCCGTGCCGAGGGGATGCATGGCCAGGGGGTGAAATAATGAGCTAGGCCTTTAACGGAGCCTGTGGGGTACCTGGGCACCCTCCACAGTAATTGTCCCTTACCGCGTCATGCTGGGCTCTGGCGTGGTGGACCTCTTTTTCCGAGCAACTCGTGGACCAAAATGGAAAACCAAGTCAATTCTTCAATTAGTGGTAGTAGTGTAGGCGACAACCCCTTCGCAAGAGGTGGGTTGTTCAGGTCTCTGCCTAGGAGGCCAGAGGCAATAGTCGGCAGCTCAGTGCGCAGCGCCAGCGTGGGTCACTCAACCTTCCTCTCGGCTAGAAAAACGCCGGTAGGGGTTATTGACGGCCCATGGCTTGTGGAGGCGATGAACCGCAAACGCGATGGGCTTTCGGCCTTCGAGGTGGCGACGGAACAGCTGGACGCCATCATCGACTTTGCGTCATCGAAGCATAATATCAGCAAGGACCTCAAGAGGAGCTTGCAGAAACTTCAAAAGTCGATGCTGGACGCCAAGCTGGAGAGGGCGGTCGGGACGGCCAAGTGTAAACCCGTGAAATCGGTGGAGTCGAGGTCTACCCAGACTGAGGCCCAAGGATTCGCGGACTCGGGCAAGGTCGAATCGACCGAAGGCGTGCCAGCGAAGACGGTGGTGCCAAAGTCTACCCAGACTGAGGCTTAAGTATTTGCGGGTACGTCGGGGGTGACTGCTCCAACGGAGCAGACACAAAAACGGGGGAGACAGTCTCCAGGGGATGAGCTCCCTGGGGGCCGCTCTAAAACGCGGAGGGTTACTACCCCGAACAAGGGTAGTGGGGCTGGAAAGCTGAACCCAGGCCAGGTACCTCCAAAACCTGGGGAGGAAGGACCTGGAAAGGTCCGTCCACTCAGGAAAGACGGTGGCAAGGGGTTACGGCAGGCTGAAAGTTCTCAGCCGCACCAGACCAGGGAAATAGAGGGGGATGACGCCTCCTGGACCCTGGTCAAGAACAAGAGGAAACCGAAAAGGTCAAGGGCCGAAAAGAAGGCCCAGGAGAATGAGGGTAGCAAGAAGTCTAGGGTAGGCGCCAATCGCTCCAGGGGCGATGTCCTAGTCATCACGGCGGACGAGGCTAAGTACTCGGATGTCTTGAAGGCGATGAGGAGTGACGTCAAGCTCCGTGAACTCGGCGCCGACGTACGTCGAATAAGACGTACCCGGATGGGCGAGATGATCCTCGAGCCTACAAGAAGTTGGCGGAGGAAGTCCTAGGCGAGACGGTCAAGGTGAGGGCACTCACGACGGAGGTGAATCTAAGGGTTAAAGACCTGGACGAGATCACCGAAGTCGAAGAGCTCGTCCCGGCACTGCGGCGACAGTGTGAAGTGGAGACGTCCACCGCAGCCGTTTGGCTACGGAAAGGTCCGGCAGGGACGCAGGTAGCATTGGTTCGGCTATCTGCAGCGGACGCCTCCAAGGTAGTCAAGTTAGGGAGCGTCAAAGTGGGATGGTCGGTATGCCCTGTGCGCATATACGAGCAACCCGAAGTTTGCTTCAAGTGCCTGGAACCGGAGCACAAGCAATGGGACTGCAAAGGCCCTGACAGAAGCAATCTCTGCCTACGCTGCGGATTGGAGGGACATAAGGCACAATGCTGCACGAACCCTCCCAATTGTTTGATTTGTTCCAGCAAAGCTGTGAACAGCAAGCACCCCATGGGGGGTTCGATGTGCCCGGCGTTTAAGCGTGCTGCAAAATCAAAGTGCAGGTAACGCAGCTGGTTTGCTCGGCCTCGCCCGAGTGTTTGGTGTGCACAGGTTTAGAGGAAACGGTGGAACACGTGTTGTTCGTGTGCTCACGTTTTCGCGCAATGCGTGACCACATGCTTGCCACATGGGGTCTAGACACTACCCCGGACAACCTAGTTCGGAGGATGTGTAAAGATGAAGTTGGCTAGAACGCCGTTTTATCGGCTATCGCCCAAATCGTCTCGGAGCTACATAGGAGGTGGCGCGTGGACTCAAGGATGGCTAGTTCAGGCGCAAATAAGAGGTGGTCCAAGGGACCGGAGTTGGCTTCATGGGTCATACCGGTGGTCATGCTCTGTGGTCGAACTCGATCCTTTTACCGAACAAGTGGCCGCGCGAAGAACAACATGGTATCGTCGCTTTCGCGGCGTCGGTCAACCGGGCGGGTTCCGAGCCCGAGGACGGAAAGGGGTCCTCGTCAAGGCTGGGGCAGGCGTAGGTACCGCGTCGGCAAGTCCCTCTGTGTGCTGGCGAATAGGCCCTATCGCAGAAAGGTCAATTTGGGGTGCACGCGGCATCATCATTTTTGATACCAGTCGTGCAGAGGGAAGCAGGCACGAAGTCGACCCTTCCCACCTTCCGAGGACATAGGGCGTGGTAAGGCCACCTGGAAGGCCGGCAACGCGCTGGCACGATACCATGGTGTTCTTCTAAAAAAGCGAGTCACGATGTTAGGTGCTGCAAGAACACGCAGCTAACCTCGAGGGTGCGTTGTGCACTGGCCCCCCTTTGAAGCATTACTTTCTGGTTGTACCGAAGGGACTATGGGCTTGGCGGCAATGGAAACGGTTTAGTGGGTCGGGGATGTAGTCCTGCCTCCCTCGGTGATCCCTAACCCCGCACTTCCTGGTCAACCCAGGATGTCTGTTGAGCAGATTCCCCCTCCATTGTTTAGGAAGAAAAAAAAAACACGCACAGGCGGTGCGAATGTTTTCGCAAAGAGTGGGAGGCTGCAGCGATCTCCAGTGATGGCGCAGGCAGCAGTAGCAATTACCAGCAGTATGGCCAAGGCTGCTGAGAACCAGGCAGGCCAACAGGATCTAGGATCCGGGAATAGGGTGTCCACCCCAAAATCGGAAAGTAGTGCTACTCAGGAGGAGCTACAACTTGAGAGATCCAACCTGATGGAGGTGCGGAAGCGAGTCAACGAGCTCTATGACTTCGTGAAGGACAAGCACAATGTTCACACGAAGATCACGCTTCTAGTGACGAGCATCAAGTCCGCCGTTAAATCTGCTGAGCACGAACAGAACGCCCTCAAAAGAAGAGCGGAAGCAGCTGAAAAAGCACTGAAAGATGCAACGGAGCATACAACAGTCGAGGCACTGCAAACACCAATGAGCTCCCGAAATACTCGCACAGAGAAGCGAAGCAGGGACTCTCCAGGAGAGCAGGAAATCCCGAAGCAGCAGCGGAACGTGCAAGATTTTGCTAGCGTACTGAAGGTAGCGTCAAGAACGGTGATTGGCAAACCGTGGAAAGTCAGCGGGAGAAGAGAAAGAAGCAGAAGGAGTACGTGGAAAAGAAGAAGGAGCAGAAGAAGGAGCAGAAGAAGAAAGAAAAACATCGCTCTTCTCGTGAGCGGGTCAATGGGGACGCCTTGATAGTCGAAGTGAGCGACAAGACGACATACGCAGCGATATTACGGAAGGTGAGAGAAGACCCGGTGCTCAAGGACCTGCCCTAGCAGCACACATGTTCCACATAGGTTACTGTATCTTATTTGCGACTGGATACAGTCACAATCAAGTTGCTGCAACCATTTTTATCTGACTTGTGCTGCTCGGGTGGGTGAAAAAGTGGTGAGCACTAGGCGTACTCAGAAGGGGGAATTGCTGTTCGAGCTGAAGAAGGATCCCACGGTCAAGAGCTCGGCCTTCCGGGAGCTCATTGCCAATTCCTTAGGTAGTGAAGGAAACGTAAGGGCTTTAACGCAGGAGGCAGTGGTCGAATGCAGAGACCTGGACGAGATCACTACGATAGACGAACTGAGGGATGCACTGACCTCACAATGCACGCTGGGCGAAGTTCAGATGACCATTCGGTTGAGGAAAGCGTACGGTGGTACACAAATAGCAGCGATACGACTACCGGTAGACGCTGCCAACAAAATGGTGAAGGTCGGATGGTCTATGTGTCCGTTGAGACTCACCCCTAGAATCACCAAACAGATGGAGCGATGCTTCAAATGTATGGCATTTGGACACCAGGCGCGAAACTGCAGTGGCCCAGACAGATCCGGTCTTTGTAGGAAATGTGGTGGAGAAGGACACGTTGCTAGGGACTGCACGAAGCAACCAAGATGCCTGCTCTGCAAACCGGAGGATGGAAACGACCATATGACGGGTGGCTTCCAATGCCCTGCCTACAAGAAGGCGATGGCGGGCCGAGATTAATGGAGATCATTCAGTTGAATCTCAACCATTGCTACACCGCACAGCAGCTGTTGTGGCAGTCGACAATAGAAGCAATGTGCGACGTGGCAATTATTGCTGAGCCATACCGGATTCCTTCTGACAACGGCAACTGGGTGGCGGATGCTACGGGGATTGCGGCTATCCAAGTGATGGGCAGATTTCCTATCCAAGAGGTGGTAGACAGTTCAAGCTAGGGTTTCGTAATCGCCAAAATTAACGGGATCTTTGTGTGTAGCTGTTACGCACCTCCAAGGTGGACTTTGGAGCAGTATAACCGGATGCTGGACTCACTCCCGGAGAAGCTGATCGGCCGAAAACCAGTGATCATCGGAGGTGATTTCAATGCTTGGGCAGTGGATTGGGGAAGCAGACTGACTAACGCCAGAGGTTACAGTTTGCTGGAGGCGCTGGCTAAGCTGGAAGTAAGATTGGGCAACGAAGGTACCGTTAGTACATTCCGCAGAGATGGCAGGGAGTCCATCATTGATGTCACTGCAGTCCGTTGATGGCGAGGAACATGAACTGGAGAGTTTGTGAAGAATATACCTATTGCGATCACCAGGCGATCCGATATAGTGTTGGAACGCGAACGCCGACGGTACGACGGGAGATAAGGTCTAGTTGGCGAAGATGGAAGACGAAGGACTTCGATAAGGAGCGGACAGCGACGCTACAAACCTTGACGCAGACCAGCTGACGGGAACGCTAGCGAGGGCTTGCGATGCGACGATGCCGAGGAAATTGGAGCCAACGAGTAGCTGGCGGCCAAGTTACTGGTGGAACGAAAATCTTGCCAACCTTCGCGCTGCCTGTCTCAGAGCTAGGAGACACGTTCAGAGGACACGGTTTGAAATGGTCAGAGAGGAGCGTAAGATAGTTTTCGGTGAAGCTAGAGCGGCTTTCAAACGGGCGATACAAATCAGCAAGTCTAACTGCTTCAAGGAGTTGTGCCGGGAAGCTGAAGCTGATCCTTGGGGTAACGCTTATCGAGTTGTGACAAAGAAGATCAGGGGTCCAGCGACGCCAGCCGAAATGTGTCCGGACAAGCTGAAGATCATCGTGGACGGTATTTTCCCGCAGCTTGGTTCTACGACGTGGCCGCGTACGCCGTACGAAGATGAAGACCGAGTAACCGCTGCAGGTATGCAAGTCACCAATGACGAGCTATTATCAGTGGCGAAAGGTTTGAAGATGAAAAAAGCTCCGGGTCCGGATGGAATTCCAAATGTGGCTCTAAAATCCGCGATTTTGGCGTTCCCGGATCTGTTCAGGATGGTGCTGCAGAAGTGTTTAGTAGACGGTAATTTTCCGGACACGTGGAAGTTCCAGAAACTGGTGCTGCTGCCGAAACCAGGAAAACCGCCGGGGAATCCAGCATCGTATAGGCCCATATGTCTGTTGATACGCTGGGTAAGCTTCTGGAAAGGGTTATCCTTAATAGGCTTACACAGTTCACGGAGGGTGAGACTGGCTTATCGGAAAAAGCAGTTCGGATTCCGCAAAGGCAGATCGACTGTGGATGCAATCAGGACAGTCATTGAAGATGCAGAGAGGGCGTCCAAGTAGAAGAGGAGCGGCAATCGGTTCTGCGCGGTAGTGACGATTGACGT